>NW_027140578.1:1445000-2071096 GCF_036365525.1 Heterodontus francisci | reverse complement strand
GGTGTAAGTGTATGTCTTGGTTACTGGGTATCTTTGTATGTCTTTGTTACTTGGTGTAAGTGTGTGTCTGTGTTACTGGGTATCAGGGTATGCCTTTGTTCCTTGCTGTCAGTGTATTTCTTTGTTACTTGGTGTAAGTGCATGTCTTTGTTACTTGGTGTCTGTGTGTGTCTGTGTTACTGGGTATCTTTGTATGTCTTTGTTACTTGGTGTAAGTGTGTGTCTGTGTTACTGGGTATCAGTGTATGCCTTTGTTACTTGGTGTCATTGTGTGTCTTTTTTACTTGGTGTCTGTGTGTGTCTGTGTTACTTGGTGTAAGTGTGTGTCAGTGTAACTGGGTATCAGTGTATGTCTTTGTTACTTGGTGTAAGTGTGTGTCTGTGCTACTGGGTATCAGTGCATGTCTTTGTTTCTTGGTGTCAGTGTATGTCTTTTTTACTTGGTGTAAGTGTATGTCTTTGTTACTTGGTGTCAGTGTATGTCTTTGATACTTGGTGTAAGTGTGTGTCTGTGTTACTGGGTATCAGTGTATGTCTTTGTTAATTGATGTCAGTGTCTGTCTTTGTTACTTGGTGTAAGTGTGTGTCTGTGTTACTGGGTATCAGTGTATGTCTTTGTTACATGGTGTCAGTGTATTTCTTTGTGACTTGGTGTCAGTGTATGTCTTTGTTACTGGGTGTCAGTGCGTGTCTGTGTTACTGGGTGTCTGTGTATGTCATTGTTACTGGGTGTCAGTGCTTGTCCGTGTTAATGGGTATCAATGTATGTCTTTGTTAATGTGTATCAATGTAGGTCTTTGTTACGTGGTGTAAGTGGTCGTCTTGGTTACTTGGTGTCAGTGTATGTCTGTGTTACTTGGCGTCAGTGTATGTCTTTGTGACTTGGTGTCAGTGTATGCCTTTTTTACTGGGTGTCAGTGTGTGTCTGTGTTACTGGGTATCAGTGTATGTCTTTGTTACTTGGTGTAAGTGTGTGTCTGTGTTACTGGGTATCAGTGTATGTCTTTGTTACTTAGTGTATGTGTGTGTCTTTGTTACTGGGTATCAGTGTATGTCTTTGCTACTTGGTGTAAGTCTCTGTCTTTGTTACTTTGTGTCAGTGTATGTCTTTATTACTTAGTGTAAGTGTGTGTCTTTGTTACTGGGTATCAGTGTGTGTCTTTGTTACTTGGTGTAAGTGCGTGTCTGTGTTACTGGGTATCAGTGTATGTCTTTGTTACTTGGTGTCAGTGTATTTCTTTGTTAATTGGTGTCAGTGTATGTCTATGTGACTTGGTGACAGTGTATGTCTTTGCTGAAGGGTGTCACTGCGTGTCTGTTTTCCTGGGTATCTGTGTATGTCTTTGTTACTGGGTGTCAGTGTATGTCTTTGTGACTTGCTGTAAGTGTGTGTCTGTGTTACTGGGTATCAGTGTCTGTCTTTGTTACTTGGTGAAAGTGTGTGTCTGTGTTTCTGTGTATCAGTGTATGTCGTTGTTACTTGGTGTCAGTGTATGTCTTTGTGACTTGGTGTCAGTGTATGTCTTTGTTATTGGGTGTCAGTGCGTGTCTGTGTTACTGGGTATCAATGTATGTCTTTGTTACTGGGTGTCAGTGTATGTCTTTGTTACATGGTGTAAGTGTATGTCATTGTTACTTTGTGTCATTGTATATCTGTGTTACTTGGTGCAAGTGTATGTCTTTGTTACTTGCTTTCAGTGTTTGTCTTTCTTACTTTTTGGAAGTGTGTCTCTGCGTTACTGGGTATCAGTGTATGCCTTTGTGACTTGGTGTCAGTGTATGTCTTTGTTACTCGGTGTCAGTGTATATCTTTGTTACTTGGTGTAAGTGTGTGTTTGTGTTACTTGGTGTAAGTGTATGTCTTTGTTACTTGGTGCAAGTGTGTGTGTGTTACTGGGTGTAATTGTATGTCTTTGTTACTTGGTGTCAGTGTATGTCTTTGTTACTTGGTGTAAGTGTGTATTTGTGTTACTTTGTCTAATTGTATGTCTGTGTTACTGGGTATCAGTGTATGTCTTTGTTACTTGGTGTCAGTGTATGTCTGTGTTACTTGGTGTAAGTGTGTGTCTGTGTTAGTGGGTATCAGTGTATGTCTTTGTGACTTGGTGTCAGTGTATGTCTTTGTTACTTGGTGTCAGTGTCTGGCTTTGTTACTTGGTTTCAGTGTATGTCTGTTTTACTGGGTGTCAGTGTGTGTCTGTGTTACTGGGTGTCAGTGTATGTCTTTGTTACTGGGTGTCAGTGTATGTCTTTGTTACATGGTGTAAGTGTGTGACTGTGTTACTGGGTATCATTGCATGTCTTTGTTACTTGGTGTCAGTGTATGTTTGTGTTACTTGGTGTAAGTGTGTGTCTTTGTTACTAGGTGTAAGTGTATTTCTTTGTTACTTGGTGTCAGTGTATGTCTTTGTGACTTGGTGTCAGTGTATGTCTTTGTGACTGGGTGTCAGTGCGTGTGTGTGTTGCTGGGTATCAGTGTATGTCTTTGTTACTGGGTGTCAGTGTATGTCTTTGTGATTGGTGTAAGTGTGTGTCTGTGTTACCGGGTATCAGTGTCTGTCTTTGTTACTTGGTGTAAGTGTGTGTCTGTGTTACTGGGTATCAGTGTATGTCTTTGTTACTTAGTGTAAGTGTGTGTCTTTGTTACTGGGTATCAGTGTATGTCTTTGTTACTTGGTGTAAGTGTATGTCTTTGTTACTTGGTGCAAGTGTGTGTGTTACTTGGTGTAAGTGTATGCATTTGTTACTTGGTGTCAGTGTATGTCTTTGTTACTTGATGGAAGTGTGTGTCTGTGTTACTGGGTGTAATTGTATGTCTTTGTTACTTGGTGTCAGTGTATGTCTTTGTTACTTGGTGTAAGTGTGTATTTGTGTTACGTTGTCTAATTGTATGTCTGTGTTACTGGGTATCAGTGTATTTCTTTGTTACTTGGTGTCAGTGTATGTCTGTGTTACTTGGTGTAAGTGTGTGTCTGTGTTAGTGGGTATCAGTGTATTTCTTTGTTACTTGGTGTCAGTGTATGTCTTTGTGACTTGGTGTCAGTGTATGTCTTTGTGACTGGGTGTCAGTGTCTGTCTTTGTTACTTGGTGTAAGTGTGTGTCTGTGTTACTGGGTATCAGTGTATGTCTTTGTTACTTAGTGTAAGTGTGTGTCTTTGTTACTGGGTATCAGTGTATGTCTTTGTTACTTGGTGTAAGTCTCTGTCTTTGTTACTTTGTGTCAGTGTATGTCTTTATTACTTAGTGTAAGTGTGTGTCTTTGTTACTGGGTATCAGTGTGTGTCTTTGTTACTGGGTGTCAGTGTATGTCTTTGTGACTTGGTGTAAGTGTGTGTCTGTGTTACCGGGTATCAGTGTCTGTCTTTGTTACTTGGTGTAAGTGTGTGTCTGTGTTACTGGGTATCAGTGTATGTCTTTGTTACTTAGTGTAAGTGTGTGTCTTTGTTACTGGGTATCAGTGTATGTCTTTGTTACTTGGTGTAAGTCTCTGTCTTTGTTACTTTGTGTCAGTGTATGTCTTTATTACTTAGTGTAAGTGTGTGTCTTTGTTACTGGGCATCAGTGTGTGTCTTTGTTACTTGGTGTAAGTGCGTGTCTGTGTTACTGGGTATCAGTGTATGTCTTTGTTACTTGGTGTCAGTGTATTTCTTTGTTAATTGGTGTCAGTGTATGTCTATGTGACTTGGTGTCAGTGTATGTCTTTGTTATTGGGTGTCAGTGTGTGTCTGTGTTACTGGGTATCAGTGTCTGTCTTTGTTACTTGGTGAAAGTGTGTGTCTGTGTTACTGGGTATCAGTGTATGTCTTTGTTACTTGGTGTCAGTATATGTCTTTGTGACTTGGTGTCAGTGTATGCCTTTGTTATTGGGTGTCAGTGCGTGTCTGTGTTACTGGGTATCAATGTATGTCTTTGTTACTGGTTGTCAGTGTATGTCTTTGTTACATGGTGTAAGTGTATGTCATTGTTACTTTGTGTCAGTGTATGTCTGTGTTACTTGGTGTAAGTGTATGTCTTTGTTACTTTCTTTCAGTGTTTGTCTTTCTTACTTTTTGGAAGTGTGTCTCTGCGTTACTGGGTATCAGTGTATGCCTTTGTGACTTGGTGTCAGTGTATGTCTTTGTTACTCGGTGTCAGTGTATATCTTTGTTACTTGCTGTAGTGTGTGTTTGTGTTACTTGGTGTAAGTGTATGTCTTTGTTACTTGGTGGAAGTGTGTGTCTGTGTTACTGGGTGTAATTGTATGTCTTTGTTACTTGGTGTCAGTGTATGTCTTTGTTACTTAGTGTAAGTGTGTATTTGTGTTACTTTGTCTAATTGTATGTCTGTGTTACTGGGTATCAGTGTATGTCTTTGTGACTTGGTGTCAGTGTATGTCTGTGTTACTTGGTGTAAGTGTGTGTCTGTGTTAGTGGGTATCAGTGTATGTCTTTGTGACTTGGTGTCAGTTTATGTCTTTGTTACTTGGTGTCAGTGTCTGGCTTTGTTACTTCGTGTCAGTGTATGTCTGTTTTACTGTGTGTCAGTGTGTGTCTGTGTTACTTGGTGTACGTGTGTGTATGTGTTACTTGGTGTCCGTGTGTGTCTGTGGTACTGGGTGTCAGTGTATGTCTTTGTTACTGGGTGTCCGTGTATGTCTTTGTTACATGGTGTAAGTGTGTGACTGTGTTACTGGGTATCAGTGTCTGTCTTTGTTACTTGGTGTAAGTGTGTGTCTTTGTTACTGTGTATCATTGCATGTCTTTGTTACTTGGTGTCAGTGTATGTTTGTGTTACTTGGTGTAAGTGTGTGTATTTGTTACTTGGTGTAAGTGTATGTCTTTGTTACTTGGTGTCAGTGTATGTCTTTGTGACTTGGTGTCAGTGTATGTCTTTGTGACTGGGTGTCAGTGCGTGTCTGTGTTGCTGGGTATCAGTGTATGTCTTTGTTACTGGGTGTCAGTGTATGTCTTTGTGACTTGGTGTAAGTGTGTGTCTGTGTTACTGGGTATCAGTGTCTGTCTTTGTTACTTGGTGTAAGTGTGTGCCTGTGTTCCTGGGTATCAGTGTATGTCTGTGTAACTTGGTTTCAGTGTATGTCTTTGTGACTCGGTGTCAGCGTATGTCTTTTTTACTGGGTGTCAGTATGTGTCTGTGTTGCTGGGTATCAGTGTATGTCTTTGTTACTTGGTGTAAGTGTGTGTCTGTGTTACTGGGTATCAGTGTATGTCTTTGTTACTTGGTGTCAGCGTATGCCTTTGTGACTTGCTGTCAGTGTATGTCTTTGTTACTGGGTGTCAGTGCGTGTCTGTGTTACTGGGTATCAGTGTATGTCTTTGTTACTGTGTTTCAATGTATGTCTTTGTTACTTGGTGTAAGTGGATGTCTTTGCTACTTGGTGTCAGCGTATGTCTTTGTGACTTGGTGTCAGTGTATGTCTTTGCTACTGGGTGTCAGTGCGTGTCTGTGTTACTGGGTATCAATGTATGTCTTTGTTATTGGGTATCAATGTCTGTCTTTGTTACTTGAAGTAAGTGTATGTCTTTGTTACTTGGTGTCAGCGATTGTCTGTGTTACTTGGTGTAAGTGCATGTCTTGGTTACTGGGTATCTTTGTATGTCTTTGTTACTTGGTGTAAGTATATGTCTGTGTTACTGGGTATCAGTGCATGCCTTTGTTACTTGGTGTCAGTGTATGTCTTTGTTACTAGGTGTAAGTGTGTGTCTTTGTTACTTGGTGTCAATGTATGTCTTTGTTATTTGGTGTAAGTGTGTGTCTGTGTTACTGGGTATCCGTGAATGTCTTTGTTATTTGGTGTCAGTGTAAGTCTTTTTTACTTGGTGTAAGTGTATGTCTTTGTTACTTGGTGTCACTGTATGTCTTTGTTACTTGGTGTAAGTGTGTGTCTGTGTTACTGTGTATCAGTGTATGTCGTTGTTAATTGCTGTCAGAGTATGTCTTTGATACTTGGTGTAAGTATGTGTCTGTGTTACTGGGTATCAGTGCATGTCTTTGTTACTTGGTGTCAGTGTGTGTCTTTGTTACTGGGTATCAGTGTATGTCTTTGTTACTTGGTGTAAGTATGTGTCTGTGTTACTGGGTATCAGTGTATGTCTTTGTTACTTGGTGTCAGTGTGTGTCTTTGTTACTGGGTGTCAGTGCGTGTCTGTGTTACTGGGTATCAATGCATGTCTTTGTTACTTGGTATCAATGTATGTCTTCGTTACTTGGTGTCAGCGTATTTCTGTGTTACTTGGTGTAAGTGTATGTCTTGGTTACTGGGTATCTTTGTCTGTCTTTGTTACTTGGTGTAAGTGTGTGTCTGTGTTACTGGGTATCAGGGTATGCCTTTGTTCCTTGCTGTCAGTGTATTACTTTGTTACTTGGTGTAAGTGTATGTCTTTGTTACTTGGTGTCTGTGTGTGTCTGTGTTACTGGGTATCAGTGTCTGTCTTTGTTACTTGGTATCAGTGTATGTCTTTGTTACTTGGTGTCAGTGTATCTCTTTGTTACTTGGTGTAAGTGTATGTCTTTGTTACTTGGTGTCTGTGTGTGTCTGTGTTACTTGGTGTAAGTGTGTGTCAGTGTAACTGGGTATCAGTGTATGTCTTTGTTACTTGGTGTAAGTGTGTGTCTGTGCTACTGGGTATCAGTGTATGTCTTTGTTACTTGGTGTCAGTGTATGTCTTTTTTACTTGGTGTAAGTGTATGTCTTTGTTACTTGGTGTCAGTGTATGTCTTTGATACTTGGTGTAAATGTGTGTCTGTGTTCCAAGGTGTCAGTGTATATCTGTGTACCTGGGTGTCAGTGTATGTCTTTGTTACTTGGAGTCAGTGTATGTCTGTGTTAGTTGGTGTAAGTGTGTGTCTGTGTTATTGGGTATCAGTGTATGTCTTTGTTACTTGGTGGAAGTGTGTGTCTGTGTTACTGGGTGTAATTGTATGTCTTTGTTACTTGGTGTCAGTGTATGTCTTTGTTACTTGGTGTAAGTGTGTGTTTGTGTTACTTGGTCTAATTGTATGTCTGTGTTACTGGGTATCAGTGTATGTCTTTGTTACTTGGTGTCAGTGTATGTCTGTGTTACTTGGTGTAAGTGTGTGTCTGTGTTAGTGGGTATCAGTGTATGTCTTTGTTACTTGGTGTCAGTGTCTGGCTTTGTTACTTCGTGTCAGTGTATGTCTGTTTTACTGGGTGTCAGTGTGTGTCTGTGTTACTTGGTGTACGTGTGTGTCTTTGTTACTTGGTGTCCGTGTGTGTCTGTGTTACTGGGTGTCAGTGTATGTCTTTGTTACTGGGTGTCAGTGTATGTCTTTGTTACATGGTGAAAGTGTGTGACTGTGTTACTGGGTATCAGTGTCTGTCTTTGTTACTTGGTGTAAGTGTGTGTCTTTGTTACTGGGTATCATTGCATGTCTTTGTTACTTGGTGTCAGTGTATGTTTGTGTTACTTGGTGTAAGTGTGTGTCTTTGTAACTTGGTGTTAGTGTATGCCTTTGTTACTTGGTATAAGTGTGTGTCTGTGTTACTGGGTATCAGTGTCTGTCTTTGTTACTTTGTGTAAGTGTGTGTCTGTGTTACATGGTGTAAGTGTGTGTCTGTGTTACTTGGTATCAGTGTATGACTTTGTTACTTGATGTATGTGTGTGTCTGTGTCACTGGGTAACAGTGTATGTCTTTGTTACTTGGTGTAAGTGTGTGTCTGTGTTACTGGGTATCAGTGAATGTCTTTGTTACTTGGTGTAAGTGTGTGTCTGTGTTACTGGGTATCAGTGTATGTCTTTGTTACTTGGTGTCAGAGTATGTCTTTGCTCCTTAGTGCAAGTGTATGTCTTTGTTACTTGGTGGAAGTGTGTCTCTGTGTTACTGGGTATCAGAGTATGACTTTGTGCCTTGGTGTTAGTGTATGTCTTTGTTACTTGGTGTAATTGTATGTCTTTGTTAATTGGTGTCAGTGTATGTCTTTGTTACTTGGTGTAATTGTGTGATTATGTTACCTGGTGTAAGTGTATGTCTTTGTCACTCGGTGTCAGTGTATGTCTTTGTTACTTGGTGGAAGTGTGTGTCTGTGTTACTGGGTATCAGTGTATGTCTGTGTTACTTGCTGTAAGTTTGTGTCTTTGTTACTTGGTGTAATTGTATGTCTTTGTTACTTGGTGCCAGTGTGTGACTTTGTTACTGGGTATCAGTGTATGTCTTTGTTACTTTGTGTCAGTGTTTGTCTTTGTTACTTGGTGTAAGTGTGTGTCTGTGTTACTGGGTTTCAGTGTATGTCTTTGTTACTTTGTGTCAGTGTATGTCAAAATACTTGGGGTAATTGTATGTCTGTGTAACTTGGTGTAAGTGTCTGTCTGTGTTACTGGGTATCAGTGTATGTCTTTGTTCCTTTGTGTCAGTGCATGTCTTTGTTACTTGGTGTAAGTGTATGTCTGTGTTACTGGGTATCATTGTCTGTCTTTGTTACTTGGTGTAAGTGTGTGTCTGTGTTACATGGTGTAAGTGTGTGTCTGTGTTACTTGATATCAGTATATGTCTTTGTTACTTGATGTATGTGTGTGTCTGTGTTACTGGGTAACAGTGTATGTCTTTGTTGCTTGGTGTAAGTGTGTGTCTGTGTTACTTGGTATCAGTGTATTTCTTTGTTACTTGGTGTAAGTGCGTTTCTGTGTTACTGGTTAACAGTGTATGTCTTTGTTACTTTGTGTCAGTGTATGTCTGTGTTACTTGGTGTAAGTGTGTCTCTTTGTTACCTGGTGTAATTGTATGTCTTTGTTACTTGGTGTAAGTGTGTGTCTGTGTTACTGGGTATCAGTGTATGTCTGTGTTACTTGGTGTAAGTGTGTCTCTTTGTTACCTGGTGTAATTGTATATCTTTGTTACTTGGTGTAAGTGTGTGTCTGTGTTACTGGGTATCAGTGTATGTCTTTGTTACTTGGTGTCAGAGTATGTCTTTGCTCCTTGGTGCAAGTGTATGTCTTTGTTACTTGGTGGAATTGTGTCTCTGTGTTACTGGGTATCAGAGTATGTATTTTTGACTTGGTGTCAGTGTGTGTCTTTGTTACTTGGTGTAATTGTATGTCTTTGTTACTTGGTGTCAGTGTATGTCTTTGTTAAATGGTGTAAGTGTGTGATTATGTTACCTGGTGTAAGTGTATGTCTTTGTTACTCGGTGTAAGTGAGTTTGTGTTACTTGGTGTAAGTGTATGTCTTTGTTACTTGGTGTCAGTGTATGTCTTTGTTACTTGGTGGAAGTGTGTGTCTGTGTTACTGGGTATCAGTGTATGTCTGTGTTACTTGCTGTAAGTGTGTGTCTTTGTTACTTGGTGTAATTGTATGTCTTTGTAACTTGGTGTAAGTGTGTGTCTGTGTTACTGGATATCAGTGTATGTCTTTGTTACTTTGTGTCAGTGCATGTTAAAATACCTGGTGTAGGTGTATGTCTTTGTTACTTGGTGTAATTGTCTGTCTTTGTTACTTGGTGTCAGTGCATGTCTGTGTTACTTGGCGTAAGTGTGTGTCTTTGTTACTGGGTATCAGTGTCTGTCTTTTTCACTAGGTGTAAGAGTGTGTCTGTGCTGTTTGGTATCAGTGTATGTCTTTGTTACTTGGTGGAAGTTTGTGTCTTTGTTACTGGGTATCAGTGTCTGTCTTTGTTGCTTGGTGTAAGTGTGTGTATGTGATGCTGGGTATCATTGTATGTCTTTGTTACTTGATGTCAGTGTAGGTCTGTGTTACTTGGTGTAAGTGTTTGTCTTTCTTACTTGGTGTAAGTGCATGTCTTTGTTACTTGTTGTCAGTGTATGTCTGTGTTATTTGGTGTAAGTATATGTATTTGTTACTTGGTGTCGGTGTATGTCTTTGTTACTTGGTGCAATTCTGTGTCTGTGTTACTGGGTATCAGTGTATGTCTTTGTTAGTTGGTGTCTGTGTATGTCTGTGATACTTGGTGTAAGTGTGTGTCTGTGTTACCGGGTATCAGTGTATGGCTTTGTTACTTCGTGTAAGTGTGTGTCTGTGTTCCTGGGTATCAGTGTATGTCTTTGTTACTTGGTGTCAGTGTTTGTCTTTGTTACTGGGTATCTGTGAATGTCTTTGTGAATTTGTGTCAGTGGATGTCTTTGTTACTTGGTGTCAGTGTGTGACTTTGTGACTTGGAGTAAGTGTGTGTCTCTGTTACTCGGTATCAGTGTCTGTCTTTGTTACTTGGTGTAAGTGTGTCTGTGTTACTGGGTATCAGTGCATGTCTTTGTTACTTGGTGTCACTGTATGTCTTTGTTACTTGGTGTCAGTGTATGTCTTTGATACTTGGTGTCAGTGTATGTCTGTGTTACTTGGTGTAAGTTTGTGTCTTTGTTACTTGGTGTCAGTGTATGTATTTGTTACTTGGTGTCAGTGTATGTCTGTGTTACTTGGTGTAGGTGTATGTCTGTGTTAATTGGTGTAAGTGTATGTCTTTGTTACTTGGTGTCAGTGTATTTCTTTGTTACTTGGTGTAAGTGTGTGTCTTTGTGACTTGGTGTAAGTGTATGTCTTTGTTACTTGGTGTCAGTGTATGTCTGTGTTACTTGGTGTAAGTGTATGTCTGTATTACTGGTTATCAGTGTATGTCTTCGTTACTTGGTGTCTGTGTATGTCTTTGCTGGTTGGTGTAAGTGTGTGTCTGTGTTACTGGGGATCAGTGAATGTCTTTGTTACTTCGTGTAAGTGTGTGTCTGTGTTCCTGGGTATCAGTGTATGCCTTACTAAAATCCATGTACACCACATCCACTGGTTTACCCTCATCCACTTGCTTGGTCACCTGCTCAAAGAATTCAATCAGGCTTGTGAGGCAAGACCTACCCCTCACAAAACCGTGCTGACTGTCCCGAATCAAGCAGTGTCTTTCCAGATGCTCAGAAATCCTATCCCTCAGCACCTTTTCCATCAACTTGCCTACCACCGAAGTAAGACTAACTGGCCTGTAATTCCCAGGGTTGTTCCTATTCCCTTTCTTGAACAGGGGCACAACATTTGCCACCCTCCAATCACCTGGTACCACCCCCGTCAGCAGAGAAGATGAAAAGATCATTGCCAGCGGCTCTGCAATTTCATCCCTTGCTTCCCATAACATCCTTGGATATACCCCGTCAGGCCCGGGAGACTTGTCTATCTTCAAGTTATTCAAAAACCCCAACACATCTTCCCTCCTAACGAGCACTTCCTCGAGCTTACCAGTCTGCTTCCCACCGTCCTCTTCAGTAATACACCCCTTCTCATTCGTAAATACCGAAGAGAAGTACTCATTCAAAACCTCACTTATCTCTTCCGGCTCAACACACAGTCTCCCGCTATTGTCCTTGACCGGACCTACGGTCCCCCTAGTCATCCTCATATTTCTGACATACGCGTAAAAGGCCTTGGGGTTTTCTTTTATCCTACCCGCCAAGCATTTTTCATGCCCTCTCTTAGCTCTCCTAATCCCTTTCTTCAGATCCTTCCTGGCCATCTTGTATCCCTCCAGAGCTATGCCTGTGCCCTTTTTCCTCAACTTTATATACGCATCCTTCTTCTTCCTAACAAGACTCTCAACCTCTCTTGTCAACCACGGTTCCCTCACATGACCATCCCTTCCCTGTCTGACAGGGACATGCTTATCAATGGCCCCTACTATCTGCTCCTTGAAAAAGTTCCACATTTCGACCGTGCCCTTCCCTGCCAGCATATGCTCCCAACTTATGCTCCTCAGTTCCTGCCTGACAGCATCATATCTACCCTTCCCCCAATTGTAAACCTTGCCCTGTTGCACATACCTATCCCTCTCCATTACCACAGTGAATGCTACAGAATTGTGATCACTATCTCCAAAGTGCTCGCCCACCAACAGCTCTATCACTTGCCCTGGTTCATTACCTAGTACCAAATCCAATATTGCCTCCCCTCTGGTCGGGCAGTCTACATACTGAGTCAGAAAAGCTTCCTGGACATACTGAACAAACACTACCCCATCCAAACTATTCGATCTAAAGAGTTGCCAATCAATATTTGGGAAGTTGAAATCCCCCATAATTACTACCCTGTGACTTCTGCTCCTTTCCAAAATCTGTTTCCCAATCTGCTCTTCCACCTCCCTGCTGCTATTGGGGGGCCGATAGAAAACTCCCATCAAGGTGACTGCTCCTTTCCTGTGTCTTTGTTACTGGGTATCAGTGTCTGTCTTTGTTGCTTGGTGTAAGTGTGTGTCTGTGATGCTGGGTATCATTGTATGTCTTTGTTACTTGATGTCAGTGTAGGTCTGTGTTACTTGGTGTAAGTGTTTGTCTTTCTTACTTGGTGTAAGTGCATGTCTTTGTTACTTGGTGTCAGTGTATGTCTGTGTAACTTGATGTAAGTGTGTGTCTTTGTTAGTTTGTGTAAGTGTATATCTTTGTTACTAGGTGTCAGTGTATGTCTGTGTTATTTGGTGTAAGTATATGTATTTGTTACTTGGTGTCGGTGTATGTCTTTGTTACTTGGTGCAATTCTTTGTCTGTGTTACTGGGTATCAGTGTATGTCTTTGTTAGTTGGTGTCTGTGTATGTCTGTGATACTTGGTGTAAGTGTGTGTCTGTGTTACCGGGTATCAGTGTATGTCTTTGTTACTTCGTGTAAGTTTGTGTCTGTGTTCCTGGGTATCAGTGTATGTCTTTGTTACTTGGTGTCAGTGTT
Source organism: Heterodontus francisci (assembly GCF_036365525.1). Taxonomy (NCBI): domain Eukaryota; kingdom Metazoa; phylum Chordata; class Chondrichthyes; order Heterodontiformes; family Heterodontidae; genus Heterodontus; species Heterodontus francisci. The sequence goes on along the minus strand of NW_027140578.1, from coordinate 2,058,437 downwards.
TGTCTTTGTTACTGGGTATCTGTGAATGTCTTTGTGAATTTGTGTCAGTGGATGTCTTTGCTACTTGGTGTCAGTGTGTGTCTTTGTTACTGGGTGTCAGTGTATATCTATGTTACTGGGTGTCAGTGTATGTCTTTGTGACTTGGAGTAAGTGTGTGTCTCTGTTACTGGGTATCAGTGTCTGTCTTTGTTACTTGGTGTAAGTGTGTCTGTGTTACTGGGTATCAGTGCATGTCTTTGTTACTTGGTGTAACTGTATGTCTTTGTTACTTGGTGTCAGTGTATGTCTTTGATACTTGGTGTCAGTGTATGTCTGTGTTACTTGGTGTAAGTTTGTGTCTTTGTTACTTGGTGTCAGTGTATGTATTTGTTACTTGGTGTCAGTGTATGTCTGTGTTACTTGGTGTAGGTGTATGTCTGTGTTACTTGGTGTAAGTGTATGTCTTTGTTACTTGGTGTCAGTGTATTTCTTTGTTACTTGGTGTAAGTATGTGTCTTTGTGACTTGGTGTAAGTGTATGTCTTTGTTACTTGGTGTCAGTGTATGTCTGTGTTACTTGGTGTAAGTGTGTGTCTGTATTACTGGGTATCAGTGTATGTCTTCGTTACTTGGTGTCTGTGTATGTCTTTGCTGGTTGGTGTAAGTGTGTGTCTTTGTTACTGGGTGTCAGTGCATGTCTTTGTTACTGGGTGTCAGTGTATGTCTTTGTCACTGGGTGCATGTGTATGTCTTTGTTACTTGGTGTAAGTGTATGTCTTTGTTACATGGTGTCAGTGTGTGTCTGTGTTGCTTGGTATCAGTGTATGTCTTTGTTACTTGGTGTAAGTTTGTGTCTTTGTTACTGGGTATCAGTGTCTGTCTTTGTTGCTTGGTGTAAGTGTGTGTCTATTTGCTGGGTATCAGTGTATGTCTTTGTTACTTGGTGTCAGTGCAGGTCTGTGTTACTTGGTGTAAGTGTGTGTCTTTCTTACTTGGTGTCAGTGCATGTCTTTGTTACTTGGTGTCAGTGTATGTCTGTGTAACTTGGTGTAAGTGTGTGTCTTTGTTCGTTGGTGTAAGTGTATATCTTTGTTACTAGGTGTCAGTGTATGTCTGTGTTATTTGGTGTAAGTGTATGTATTTGTTACTTGGTGTCGGTGTATGTCTTTGTTATTTGGTGCACTTCTTTGTCTGTGTTACTGGGTATCAGTGTATGTCTTTGTTAGTTGGTGTCTGTGTATGTCTGTGATAATTGGTGTAAGTGTGTGTCTGTGTTACCGGGTATCAGTGTATGTCTTTGTTACTTGGTGTCAGTGTATGTCTTTGTTACTTGGTGTAAGTGTATGTCTTTGTTACTTGGTGTCAGTGTATGTATTTGTTACTTGGTGTAAGTGTGTGTCATTGTTACTGGGTATCAGTGTATGTCTTTGTTAATTTGTGTCAGTGGATGTCTTTTTTACTTGGTGTCACTGTGTGTCTTTGTTACTGGGTGTCAGTGTATGTCTTTGTGACTTGGAGTAAGCGTGTGTCTCTGTTACTGGGTATCAGTGTCTGTCTTTGTTACTTGGTGTCAGTGTGTGTCTGTGTTACTGGGTATCAGTGTATGTCTTTGTTACTTGGTGTCAGTGCATGTCTGTGTTACTTGGTGTAAGTTTGTGTCTTTGTTACTTGGTGTCAGTGTATGTATTTGTTACTTGGTGTCAGTGTATGTCTGTGTTACTTGGTGTTCGTGTATGTCTGTGTTACTTGGTGTTAGTGTATGTCTGTGTTACTTGGTGTAAGTGTATGTCTTTCTAACTTGGTGTCAGTGTGTGTCTTTGTTACTTGGTGTAAGTGTGTGTCTTTGTTACTTGGTGTCAGTGTATGTCTGTGTTATTTGGTGTAAGTGTATGTCTTTGTTACTTGATGTCAGTGTATGTCTTTGTTATTTGGTGTAAGTGTGTGTCTGTGTCACTGGGTATCAGTGTATGAATTTGTTACTTGGTGTAAATGTATGTCTTTGTTACTGGGTATCTGTGTATTTCTTCGTTACTTGGTGTCTGTGTATGTCTTTGTCACTTGGTGTCAGTGTGTGTCTTTGTTACTTGGTGTCAGTGTATATCTTTGTTACTTGGTGTAAGTGTGTGTCTGTGTTACTGGGGATCAGTGAATGTCCTTGTTACTTGGTGTCAGTGTATGTCTTTGTTACTGGGTGTAAGTGTGTGTCTGTGTTACTGGGTATCAGTGTCTGTCATTGTTACTTGGGGTAAGTGTGTGTCTGTCTTACTGGTTATCAGTGTATGTCTTTGTTACTTGGTGTCAGTGTATGTCTGTGTTACTTGGTGTAAGTGTGTGTCTTTGTTACTTGGTGTCAGTGTATGTCTGTGTTACTTGGTGTAAGTGTATGTCTTTGTTACTTGGTGTCTGTGTATGTCTGTGATACTTGTTGTAAGTGTGTATCTGTGTGGCTGGGTATCAGTGTATGTCTTTGTTACTTTGTGTACGTGTGTGTCTGCGTTACTGGGTATCAGTGTATGTCTTTGTTACTTGGAGTCTGTATGTCTTTGTATATTTGATGTAAATGTGTGTCTTTGTTACTTGGTGTCAGTGTGTTTCTTTGTTACATGGTGTCAGTGTGTTTCTTTGTTACTGGGTGTCAGTGTATGTCTTTGTGACTTGGTGTTAGTGTGTGTCTGTGTTACTGGGTATCAGTGTATGTCTTTGTTACTTGGTGTCAGTGTCTGTCTTTGTACTTGGTGTAAGTGTGTGTCTTTGTTACATGGTGTCAGTGTATGTCTGTGTTACTTGGTGTAAGTGTATGTCTTTGTTACTTGGTGTCAGTGTACGTCTTTGTTACTTGGTGTCAGTGTACGTCTTTGTTACTTGGTGTAAGTGTACGTCTTTGTTACTTGGTGTAAATGCATGTCTTTGTTATTTGGTGTAAGTGTATGCCTTTGTTACTTGGTGTCAGTGTATGCCTTTGTTACTTGGTGTCAGTGTATGTCTCTGTTACTTGGTGTAAGTGTATGTCTTTGTTACTTGGTGTCAGTGTATGTCTTTGTTACATGGTGTAAGTGTGTTTCTGTGTTACTGGGTATCAGTGCATGTCTTTGTTCCTTGGTGTCTGTGTATGTCTGTGATACTTGTTGTAAGTGTGTATCTGTGTGGCTGGGTATCAGTGCATGTCTTTGTTACTTGGTGTAAGTGTGTTTCTATGTTACTGGGTATCAGTGTATGACTTTGTTACTTGGTGTCAGTGTATGTCTTTTTTACTTGGTGTCAGTGTATGCCTTTGTTACTTGGTGTCAGTGTATGTCTCTGTTACTTGGTGTAAGTGTATGTCTTTGTTACTTGGTGTCAGTGTATGTCTTTGTTACTTGGTGTCAGTGTATATCTTTGTTACTTGGTGTAAGTGTGTGTCTGTGTTACTGGGGATCAGTGAATGTCCTTGTTACTTGGTGTCAGTGTATGTCTTTGTTACTGGGTGTAAGTGTGTGTCTGTGTTACTGGGTATCAGTGTCTGTCATTGTTACTTGGGGTAAGTGTGTGTCTGTCTTACTGGTTATCAGTGTATGTCTTTGTTACTTGGTGTCAGTGTATGTCTGTGTTACTTGGTGTAAGTGTGTGTCTTTGTTACTTGGTGTCAGTGTATGTCTGTGTTACTTGGTGTAAGTATATGTCTTTGTTACTTGGTGTCTGTGTATGTCTGTGATACTTGTTGTAAGTGTGTATCTGTGTGGCTGGGTATCAGTGTATGTCTTTGTTACTTTGTGTACGTGTGTGTCTGCGTTACTGGGTATCAGTGTATGTCTTTGTTACTTGGAGTCTGTATGTCTTTGTATATTTGATGTAAATGTGTGTCTTTGTTACTTGGTGTCAGTGTGTTTCTTTGTTACATGGTGTCAGTGTGTTTCTTTGTTACTGGGTGTCAGTGTATGTCTTTGTGACTTGGTGTTAGTGTGTGTCTGTGTTACTGGGTATCAGTGTATGTCTTTGTTACTTGGTGTCAGTGTCTGTCTTTGTACTTGGTGTAAGTGTGTGTCTTTGTTACATGGTGTCAGTGTATGTCTGTGTTACTTGGTGTAAGTGTATGTCTTTGTTACTTGGTGTCAGTGTACGTCTTTGTTACTTGGTGTCAGTGTACGTCTTTGTTACTTGGTGTAAGTGTACGTCTTTGTTACTTGGTGTAAATGCATGCCTTTGTTATTTGGTGTAAGTGTATGCCTTTGTTACTTGGTGTCAGTGTATGCATTTGTTACTTGGTGTCAGTGTATGTCTCTGTTACTTGGTGTAAGTGTATTTCTTTGTTACTTGGTGTCAGTGTATGTCTTTGTTACATGGTGTAAGTGTGTTTCTGTGTTACTGTGTATCAGTGCATGTCTTTGTTACTTGGTGTCTGTGTATGTCTGTGATACTTGTTGTAAGTGTGTATCTGTGTGGCCTGGTATCAGTGCATGTCTTTGTTACTTGGTGTAAGTGTGTTTCTATGTTACTGGGTATCAGTGTATGACTTTGTTACTTGGTGTCAGTGTATGTCTTTTTTACTTGGTGTCAGTGTATGCCTTTGTTACTTGGTGTCAGTGTATGTCTCTGTTACTTGGTGTAAGTGTATGTCTTTGTTACTTGGTGTCAGTGTATGTCTTTTTTACTAAGAGTAAGTGTATGTCTTTGTAGCTTGGTGTCATTGTATGTCTTTGTTACTTGGTGGAAGAGTGTGTCTGTGTTACTGGGTATCAGTGTATTTCTGTGTAACTGGGTAACAGTGTATGTCTTTGTTACTTGGTGTAAGTGTGTGTCTGTGTTACTGGGTATCAGTGTATGCCTTTGTTACTTGGTATCAGTGTATGTCTTTGTTACTTGGTGTAAGTGTATGTCTTTGTTACTTGGTGTCAGTGTATGTCTTCGTTACTTGGTGTCAGTGTATGTCTTTGTTACATGGTGTAAGTGCGTTTCTGTGTTACTGGGTCTCAATGTATGTCTTTGTTACTTGGTGTCTGTGTATGTCTGTGATACTTGTTGTAAGTGTGTATCAGTGTGGCTGGGTATCAGTGTATGTCTTTGTTACTTGGTGTCAGTGTTAGTCTTTTTTACTGGTGTAAGTGTATGTCTTTGTTGCTTGGTGTCAGTGTACGTCTTTGTTACAAGGTGTAAGTGTGTTTCTGTGTTACTGGGTATCAGTGCATGTCTTTGTTACTTGGTGTCTGTGTATGTCTGTGATACTTGTTGTAAGTGTGTATCTGTGTGGCTGGGTATCAGTGTATGTCTTTGTTGCTTGGTGGAATTGTGTTTCTATGTTACTGGGTATCAGTGTATGACTTTGTTACTTGGTGTCAGTGTATGTCTTTTTTACTTGGTGTAAGTGTATGTCTTTGTAGCTTGGTGTCATTGTATGTCTTTTTTACTTGGTGGAAGAGTGTGTCTGTTTTACTGGGTATCAGTGTATTTCTGTGTAACAGGGTAACAGTGTATGTCTTTGTTACTTGGTGTAAGTGTGTGTCTGTGTTACTGGGTATCAGTGTATGCCTTTGTTACTTGGTATCAGTGTATGTCTTTGTTACTTGGTGTAAGTGTATGTATTTGTTACTTGGTGTCAGTGTATGTCTTCGTTACTTGGTGTCAGTGTATGTCTTTGTTACTTGGTGTAATTGTGTGTCTGTGTTACTGGGTATCAGTGTTTGTCTTTGTTAATTGGTGTCAGTGTATATCTTTGTTACTTGGTGTAAGTGTGTGTCTGTGTTACTGGGTGTTAGTGTATGTCTTTGTTACTTGGTGTCTGTGTGTGTCTTTGTTACTGGGTGTCAGTGTATGTCTTTGTTACTTGGTGTAAGTGTATGTCTTTGTTACTTGGTGTCAGTGTGTGTCTTCGTTAGTGGGTGGCAGTGTCTGTCTTTGTTACTTGGTGTAAGTGTGTGTCTTTGTTACTGGGTATCAGTGACTGTCTTTGTCACTTGGTGTAAGAGTGTGTCTGTGTTGCTTGGTATCAGTGTATGTCTTTGTTACTTGGTGTAAGTGTGTGTCTTTGTTACTGGTATCAGTGTCTGTCTTTGTTGCTTGGTGTAAGTGTGTGTCTGTGTTGCTGGGTATCAGTGTATGTCTTTGTTACTTGGTGTCAGTGTAGGTCTATGTTACTTGGTGTAAGTGTGTGTCTTTCTTACTTGGTGTAAGTGCATGTCTTTGTTACTTGGTGTCGGTGTATGTCTGTGTAACTTGGTGTAAGTGTGTGTCTTTGTTAGATGGTGTAAGTGTATATCTTTGTTACTAGGTGTCATTGTATGTCTCTGTTATTTGGTGTAAATGTATGTATATGTTACTTGGTGTCGGTGTATGTCTTTGTTACTTGGTGCAATTCTTTGTCTGTGTTACTGGGTATCTGTGTATGTCTTTGTTAGTTGGTGTTACTGTATGTCTCTGTTACTTGGTGTAAGTGTATGTCTTTGTTACTTGGTGTCAGTGTATGTCTTTGTTACATGGTGTAAGTGTGTTTCTGTGTTACTGGGTATCAGTGTATGTCTCTGATACTTCGTGTAAGTGTGTGTCTGTGTTCCTGGGTATCAGTGTATGTCTTTGTTACTTGGTGTCACTGTATGTCTCTGTTACTTGGTGTAAGTGTATGTCTGTGTTACTTGGTGTCAGTGTATGTCTTTGTTACATGGTGTAAATGTGTTTCTGTGTTACTGGGTCTCAGTGTATGTCTTTGTTACTTGGTGTCTGTGTATGTCTGTGATACTTGTTGTAAGTGTGTATCAGTGTGGCTGGGTATCAGTGTATGTCTTTGTTACTTGGTGTCAGTGTTAATCTTTTTTACTTGGTGTAAGTGTATGTCTTTGTTGCTTGGTGTCAGTGTATGTCTTTGTTACTTGGTGTAAGAGTGTGTCTGTGTTTCTGGGTATCAGTGTATGTCTGTGTAACTGGGTAACAGTGTATGTCTTTGTTACTTGGTGTAAGTGTGTGTCTGTGTTACTGGGTATCAGTGTATGTCTTTGTTACTTGGTGTCTGTGTGTGTCTTTGTTACTGGGTGTCAGTGCATGAATTTGTTACTGGGTTTCAGTGTATGTCTTTGTTACTGGGTGTAAGTGTATGTCTTTGTTACTTGGTGTAAGTGTATCTCTTTGTTCCTTGGTGTCAGTGTGTGTCTTTGTTACTGGGTGTCAGTGTCTGTCTTTGTTACTTGGTGTAAGTGTGTGTCTTTGTTACTGGGTATCAGTGACTGTCTTTGTCACTTGGTGTAAGAGAGTGTCTGTGTTGCTGGGTATCAGTGTATGTCTTTGTTGCTTGGTGTAAGAGTAGGTCTGTGCTAATTGGTGTAAGTGTGTGTCTTTCTTACTTGGTGTAAGTGCATGTCTTTGTTACTTGGTGTCAGTGTATGTCTGTGTAACCTGGTGTAAGTGTGTGTCTTTGTTAGTTGGTGTAAGTGCATATCTTTGTTACTAGGTGTCAGTGTATGTCTGTGTTATTTGGTGTAAGTGTATGTATTTGTTACTTGGTGTCTGTGCAGGTCTTTGTTACTTGCTGCAATTCTTTGTCTGTGTTACTGGGTATCAGTGTATGTCTTTGTTAGTTGGTGTCTGTGTATGTCTGTGATACTTGGTGTAAGTGTTACCGGGTATCAGTGTATGTCTTTGTTACTTGGTGTCAGTGTTTGTCTTTGTTACTTGATGTAAGTGTATGTCTTTGTTACTTGGTATCTGTGTATGTCTTTGTGAATTTGTGTCAGTGGATGTCTTTCTTACTTGGTGTCAGTGTGTGTCTTTGTTACTGGGTGTCAGTGTATGTCTTTGTTACTGGGTGTCAAGGTATGTCTTTGTGACTTGGTGTAAGTGTGTGTCTCTGTTACTGGGTATCAGTGTCTGTCTTTGTTACTTGGTGTAAGTGTGTGTCTGTGTTACTGGGTATCAGTGCATGTCTTTGTTACTTGGTGTAACTGTATGTCTTTGTTACTTGGTGTCAGTGTATGTCTTTGATACTTGGTGTCAGTGTATGTCTGTGTTACTTGGTGTAAGTTTGTGTCTTTGTTACTTGGTGTCAGAGTATGTATTTGTTACTTGGTGTCAGTGTATGTCTGTGTTACTTGGTGTCAGTGTATGTATTTGTTACTTGGTGTAAGTGTGTGTCATTGTTACTGGGTGTCAGTGTATATCCTTGTTAATTTGTGTCAGTGGATGTCTTTGTTACTTGGTGTCAGTGTGTGTCTTTGTTACTGGGTGTCAGTGTATGTCTTTGTTACTGTGTGTCAGTGTATGTCTTTGTTACTTGGTGTCAGTGTATGTATTTGTTACTTGGTGTCAGTGTGTGTCTTTGTTACTGGGTGTCAGTGTATGTCTTTGTTACTGTGTGTCAGTGTATGTCTTTGTTACTTGGTGTCAGTGTATGTATTTGTTACTTGGTGTAAGTGTGTGTCATTGTTGCTGGGTATCAGTGTATGTCTTTGTTACTTGGTGTAAGTGTGTGTCTGTGTTACTGGGTATCAGTGTATGTCTTTGTTACTTGATGTCAGTGTATGTCTGTGTTACTTGGTGTAAGTGCGTGTCTGTGTTACTGGGTATCAGTGTATGTCTTTGTGACTTAGTGTCAGTGTATGCCTTTGTTACTGGGTGTCAGTGTGTGTCTTTGTGACTTGGTGTCAGTGTATGTCTTTGTTATTTGGTGTAAGTGTGTGTCTGTGTTACTGGGTATCAGTGTATGTCTTTGTTACTTGGTGTAAGTGTCTGTCAAAATATTTGGTGTATGTGTATGTCTTTGATACTTGGTGTAATTGTCTGTCGTTGTTACTTGGTGTCAGTGTATGTCTGTGTTACTTGGTGTAAGTGTGTGTCTTTGTTACTTGGTGTAAGTGTATGCCTTTCATACTTGGTGTCAGTGTATGTCTTTGTTACTTGGTGTCTGTGTGTGTCTGTTTTACTGGGTATCAGTGTATGTCTTTGTTACTTGGTGTCAGTGCATGTCTTTGTTACTTGGTGTAAGTGTATGTCTTTGTTACTTGCTGTCAGTGTATGTCGTTGTTACTTGGTGTAAGTGTGTGTCTGTGTTACTGGTTATCAGTGTATGTCTTTGTGACTCGGTGTCAGTGTATGTCTTTGTTACTGGGTGTCAGTGTATGTCTTTGTTACTTGGTGACAGTGTGTGTCTGTGTGTCAGTGTATGTCTTTGTTACAGTGCATCAGTGTTTCTCTATGTTACTGGGTGTCAGTGTGTGTTTGTTTGTGTTACTGGGTGTCAGTAATTAGTTTAGTGATACAGCTCTGAAAGAGGCCCTTCGGCCAACCGAGTCTGTGCCGACCATCAACCACACATTGATACCAATCCGACACTAATCCCGTATTCCTATCACATCCCCACCGTTCCCGAAATATTTCCCGACCACCTACGTATACTAGGGTCAATTCATAATGGCCAATTAACCTATCAACCTGCAAGTCTTTGGCTTGTGGGAAGAAACCGGACCACCCGGAGGAAACTCACGCAGACACAGGGAGAACTTGCAAACTCCGCACAGGCAGTACCCATAATCGAGCCCGGGTCCCTGGAGCTGTGAGGCTGCTAACCACTGTGCCAATGTGCCGCCCAGTGTTTGTCTGTGCTACTGGGTATCATTGTATGTCTTTGTTACTGGGTGTCAGTGTCTGTCTTCGTTACTTGGTGTCACTGTTTGTCTTTGTTACTGGGTGTCAGTGTCTGTCTCTGTGACTTGATGTCAGTGTATGTCTTTGTTACTTGGTGTAAGTGTCTGTCTCCGTTACTGGGTATCAGTGCATGTCTTTGCTACATGGTGACAGTGTATGTCTATGTTACTTGGTGTAAGTGTGTGTCTTTGTTGTTTGGTGTAATTGTATGTCTTTGTTACTTGGTGTCAGTGTATGTCTGTGTTACTTGGTGTAAGTGTATGTCTTTGTTACTTGGTGTCAGTGTCTGTCTTTGTTACTTGGTGTAAGTGTGTGTCTGTGTTACTTGGTGTAAGTGTGTGTCTGTGTTACTTGGTATCAGTGTATGTCTTTGTTACTTGGTGTAAGTGTGTGTCTGTGTTGCTGGGTATCAGTGTATGTCTTTGTTACTTGGTGTAAGTGTGTGTCTGTGTTACTGGGTATCAGTGTATGTCTTTGTTACTTGGTGTCAGTGTATGTCTTTGTTACTTGGTGTAAGTGTATTTCTTTGTTACTTGGTGTCAGTGTATGTCTGTGTTACTTGGTGTAAGTGTATGTCTTTGTTACCTGGTGTCAGTGTATGTCTTTGTGACGTGGTGTCATTGTCTATCTTTGTTACTTGGAGTCAGTGTCTGTCTTCGTTACTTGGTGTCAGTGTTTGCCTTTGTTACTGGGTGTCTGTGTCTGTCTCTGTGACTTGATGTCAGTGTATGTCTTTGTTACTTGGTGTAAGTGGGTGTCTCTGTTACTGGGGATCAGTGCATGTCTTTGCTACATGGTGACAGTGTATGTCTATGTTACTTGGTGTAAGTGTGTGTCTTTGTTATTTGGTTTAATTGTATGTCTTTGTTACTTGGTGTCAGTGTATGTCTTTGTTACTTGGTGTAAGCGTATGTCTTTGTTACTTGGTGTCAGTGTGTGTCTTTGTTACTTGGTGTAAGTGTGTGTCTGTGTTACTTGGTGTAAGTGTGTGTCTGTGTTACTTGGTATCAGTGTATGTCTTTGTTACTTGGTGTATGTGTGTGTCTGTGTTACTGGGTAACAGTGTATGTCTTTGTTACTTGGTGTCAGTGTTTGTCTGTGTTACTTGGTGTAAGTGTGTGTCTGTGTTACTGGGTATCAGTGTATGTCTTTGTTACTTGGTGTCAGTGTATGTCATTGTTACTTGGTGTAAGTGTATGTCTTTGTTACTTGGTGTCAGTGTATGTCTTTGTTACTTGGTGCAAGTGTGTGTCTGTGTTACTGGGTTCAGTGTGTGTCTTTGTTACTTGGTGTCCGTGTGTGCCTGTGTTACTGGGTGTCTGTGTATGTCTTTGTTACTGGGTGTCAGTGTATGTCTTTGTTACTTGGTGTAAGTGTGTGTCTCTGTTACTGGGTATCAGTGTGTGTCTTTGTTACTTGGTGTCAGTGTATGTCTGTGTTACTTGGTGTAAGTGTGTGTCGGTGTTACTGGGTATCAGTGTATGTCTTTGTTACTTGGTGTCAGTGTATGTCAAAATACTTGGTGTAAGTGTATGTCTTTGTTACTTGGTGTAATTTTCTGTCTTTCTTACTTGGTGTCAGTGTATGTCTGTGTTACTGGGTTAAATATGTGTCTTCTTCCTTGGTGTCAGTGAATGCCTTTGTTACTTGGTGTCAGTGTGTGTCTGTTTTACTGGGTATCAGTGTATGACTTTGTTACTTGGTGTAAGTGTATGTCTTTGTTACTTGGTGTCAGTGTATGTCGTTGTTACTTCTTGTAAGTGTGTGTCTTTCTTACTGGTTATCAGTGTATGACTTTGTTACTTGGTGTAAGTGTATGTCTTTGTTACTTGGTGTCAGTGTATGTCGTTGTTACTTCTTGTAAGTGTGTGTCTTTCTTACTGGTTATCAGTGTATGACTTTGTTACTTGGTGTCAGTGTCTGTCTTTGTTACTGGGTGTCAGTGTATGTCTTTGTTACTTGGTGACAGTGTGTGTCTGTGTTTCAGTGTACGTCTTTTTCCTTTTTACTTGTGTTTCTCTATGTTACTGGGTGTCAGTGTGTGTTTGTTTGTGTTACTGTGTGTCAGTATTTAGTTTAGTGATGCAGCACTGAAACAGGCCCTTCGGCCAACCGAGTCTGTGCCGACCATCAACCACTCATTTATACTAATCCTACACTAATCCCGTATTCCTATCACAACCCCACCTGTCCCTATATATTTCCCTACCACGTACCTATACTAGTGTCAATTTTTAATGGCCAATTAACATATCAACCTGCAAGTCTTTGGCATGTGGGAAGAAACCGGAGCACCCGGAGGAAACTCACGCAGACACAGGGAGAACTTGCAAACACCGCCCAGGCAGAACCCAGAATCGAGCCCGGGTCCCTGGAGCTGTGAGGCTGCTAACCACTGTGCCAATGTGCCGACCAGTGTGTGTCTGTGCTACTGGGTATCAGTGTCTGTCTTTGTTACTTGGTGTCAGTGTATGTCTGTGTTACATGTTGTAAGTGTGTGTTTGTGTTACTTGATATCAGTGCATGTCTTTGTTACTTGGTGTAAGTGTGTGTCTGTGTTACTGGGTAACAGTGCATGTCTTTGTTACTTGGTGTCAGTGTATGTCTGTGTTACTTGGTGTAAGTGTGTGTCTTTGTTACTTGGTGTAATTGTATGTCTTTGTTACTTGGTGTCAGTGTATGTCTGTGTTACTTGGTGCAAGTGTATGTCTTTGTTACTTGGTGTCAGTGTATGTCTTTGTAACGTTGTGTCATTGTCTGTCTTTGTTACTGGGTGTCAGTGTCTGTCTTCGTTACTTGGTGTCAGTGTATGTCTTTGTTACTTGTTGTAAGTGTGTGTCTCTGTTACTTTGTATCAGTGTACGTCATTGTTACTTGGTGTCAGTGGGTGTCAAAATACTTGGTGTCAGTACATGTCTTTGTTACTGGGTGTCAGTGTGTGTCTTTGTGAATTGGTGTCAGTGTCTGTCCTTCTTACTTGGTGTAAGTGTGTGTCTGTGTTACTGGGTATCAGGGTATGTCTTTGTTACTTGGTGTCAGTGTATGTCTGTGTTACTTGGTGCAAGTGTATGTCTTTGTTACTTGGTGTTAGTGTGTGTCTTTGTTACTTGGTGTAAGTGTATGCCTTTGTTACTTGGTGTCAGTGTATGTCTGTGTTACTGGGTAACAGTGTATGTCTTAGTTACTTGGTGTCAGTGTATGTCTGTGTTACTTGGTGTAAGTGTGTGTCTTTGTCACTTGGTGTAATGGTATGTCTTTGTTCCTTGGTTTCAGTGAATGTCTATGTTACTTGGTGTAAGTGTGTGTCTGTGTTACTGGGTAACAGTGTATGTCTTTGTTACTTGGTGTCAGTGTATGTCTGTGTTATTTGGTGTAAGTGTGTGTCTATGTTACTGGGTAACAGTGTATGTCTTTGTTACTTGGTGTCAGTGTATGTCGTTGTTACTTGGTGTAAGTGTGTGTCTGTGTTACTGGTTGTCAGTGTATGTCTTTGTGACTCTGTGTCAGTGTATGTCTTTGTCACTTGGTGTCAGTGTCTGTCTTTGTTACTGGGTGTCAGTGTATGTCTTTGTTACTGTGTGTCAGTGTTTCTCTATTTTACTGGGTGTCAGTGTGAGTTGGTTTGTGTCACTGGGTGTCAGTATTTAGTTTAGTGATACAGCACTGAAACAGGCCCTTCAGCCAACCGAGTTTGTGCCGTCTATCAACCACCCATTTATACTAATCCTACACTAATCCCGTATTCGTATCACATCCCCACATGTCCCTATATTTTTCCCTACCACCTACCTATACTAGGGTCAATTTATAATGGCCAATTAACCTATCAACCTGCAAGTCTTTGGCATGTGGGAGGAAGCCGGAGCACTCGGAGGAAACTCACGCAGACACAGGGAGAACTTGCAAACTCCGCACAGGCAGTACCCAGAATCGAGCCCGGGTCCCTGGAGCTGTAAGGCTTATAACCACTGTGCCAATGTGCTGCCCGGTGTGAGTCTGTGTTACTGGGTATCAGTGTATGTCTTTGTTACTTGGTGTAAGTGTGTGTCTGTGTTACTGGGTAACAGTGTATGTCTTTGTTACTTGGTGTCAGTGTGTGTCTGTGTTACTTGGTGTAAGTGTGTGTATTTGTTACTTGGTGTAATTGTATGTCTTTGTTCCTTGGTCTCAGTGTATGTCTTTGTTACTTGGTGCAAATGTATGTCTTTGTTACTTGGTGTCAGTGTATGTCTTTGTGTCGTGGTGACATTGTCTGTCTTTGTTACTGGGTGTCAGTGTCTGTCTTCATTACTTGGTGTCAGTGTTTGTCTTTGTTACTGGGTGTCAGTGTCTGTCTTTGTGACTTGGTGTCAGTGTATGTCTTTGTTACTTGGTGTCAGTGTATGTCTTTGTTACTTGGTGTAAGTGTGTGTCTGTATCATCGGGTATCAGTGTATATCTTTGTTACTTGGTGTAAGTGTGTGTCTCTGTTACTGGGTATCAGTGCATGTCTTTGCTACATGGTGACAGTGTGTGTCTGTGTTACTTGGTGTAAGTCTGTGTATGTGTTACTTGGTATCAGTGTATGTCTTTGTTACTTGGTGTAAGTGTGTGTCTGTGTTAATGGGAAACAGTGTATGTCTTTGTTACTTGGTGTCAGTGTATGTCTGTGTTACCTGGTGTAAGTGTACGTCTTTGTTACTTGGTGTAATAGTATGTCTTTGTTACTTGGCGTCTGTGTATTTCTTTGTTACTTGCTGTAAGTGAGTTTTTGAGTTACTTGGTGTAAGTGTTTGTCTGTGTCACTCGGTATCAGTGTATGTCTGTGTTACTTGGTGTAAGTGTGTGTCTGTGTTACTTGGTATCAGTGTATGTCTTTGTTACTTGGTGTAAGTGTGTGTCTGTGTTGCTGGGTATCAGTGTATATCTTTGTTACTTGGTGTAAGTGTGTGTCTGTGTTACTGGGTATCAGTGTATGTCTTTGTTACTTGGTGTCAGTGTATGTCTTTGTTACTTGGTGTAAGTGTATGTCTTTGTTACTTGGTGTCAGTGTATGTCTGTGTTACTTGGTGTAAGTGTATGTCTTTGTTACCTGGTGTCAGTGTATGTCTTTGTGACGTGGTGTCATTGTCTGTCTTTGTTACTGGGAGTCAGTGTCTGTCTTCGTTACTTGGTGTCAGTGTTTGCCTTTGTTACTGGGTGTCTGTGTCTGTCTCTGTGACTTGATGTCAGTGTATGTCTTTGTTACTTGGTGTAAGTGGGTGTCTCTGTTACTGGGGATCAGTGCATGTCTTTGCTACATGGTGACAGTGTATGTCTATGTTACTTGGTGTAAGTGTGTGTCTTTGTTATTTGGTTTAATTGTATGTCTTTGTTACTTGGTGTCAGTGTATGTCTTTGTTACTTGGTGTAAGTGTATGTCTTTGTTACTTGGTGTCAGTGTGTGTCTTTGTTACTTGGTGTAAGTGTGTGTCTGTGTTACTTGGTGTAAGTGTGTGTCTGTGTTACTTGGTATCAGTGTATGTCTTTGTTACATGGTGTATGTGTGTGTCTGTGTTACTGGGTAACAGTGTATGTCTTTGTTACTTGGTGTCAGTGTTTGTCTGTGTTACTTGGTGTAAGTGTGTGTCTGTGTTACTGGGTATCAGTGTATGTCTTTGTTACTTGGTGTCAGTGTATGTCATTGTTACTTGGTGTAAGTGTATGTCTTTGTTACTTGGTGTCAGTGTATGTCTTTGTTACTTGGTGTAAATGTGTGTCTGTGTTACTGGGTTCAGTGTGTGTCATTGTTACTTGGTGTCCGTGTGTGTCTGTGTTACTTGGTATCAGTGTATGTCTTTGTTACTTGATGTAAGTGTGTGTCTGTGTTACTTGGTATCAGTGTATGTCTTTGTTACTTGGTGTAAGTGTGTGTCTGCGTTACTGGGTATCAGTGTATGTCTTTGTTACTTGATGTAAGTGTGTGTCTGTGTTACTTGGTATCAGTGTATGTCTTTGTTACTTGGTGTCAGTGTATGTCTTTGTTACTTGGTGTAAGTGTATGTCTTTGTTACTTGGTGTCAGTGTATGTCTTTGTTACTTGGTATCAGTGTATGTCTTTGTTACATGGTGTATGTGTGTGTCTGTGTTACTGGGTAACAGTGTATGTCTTTGTTACTTGGTGTCAGTGTTTGTCTGTGTTACTTGGTGTAAGTGTGTGTCTGTGTTACTGGGTATCAGTGTATGTCTTTGTTACTTGGTGTCAGTGTATGTCATTGTTACTTGGTGTAAGTGTATGTCTTTGTTACTTGGTGTCAGTGTATGTCTTTGTTACTTGGTGTAAATGTGTGTCTGTGTTACTGGGTTCAGTGTGTGTCATTGTTACTTGGTGTCCGTGTGTGTCTGTGTTACTTGGTATCAGTGTATGTCTTTGTTACTTGATGTAAGTGTGTGTCTGTGTTACTTGGTATCAGTGTATGTCTTTGTTACTTGGTGTAAGTGTGTGTCTGCGTTACTGGGTATCAGTGTATGTCTTTGTTACTTGATGTAAGTGTGTGTCTGTGTTACTTGGTATCAGTGTATGTCTTTGTTACTTGGTGTCAGTGTATGTCTTTGTTACTTGGTGTAAGTGTATGTCTTTGTTACTTGGTGTCAGTGTATGTCTTTGTTACTTGGTGTCAGTGTGTGTCTGTGTTACTGGGTGTCAGTGTGTGTCTTTGTTTCTTGGTGTCCGTGTGTGCCTGTGTCACTGGGTGTCTGTGTATGTCTTTGTTACTGGGTGTCAGTGTATGTCTTTGTTACTTGGTGTAAGTGTGTTTCTGTGTTACTGGGTATCAGTGTGTGTCTTTGTTAGTTGGTGTCAGTGTATGTCTGTGTTACTTGGTGTAAGTGTGTGTCTGTGTTGCTGGGTATCAGTGTATGTCTTTGTGACTTTTTATCAGTGTATGTCTTTGTTACTGGGTGTCAGTGTGTGTCTTTGTGACTTGGTGTCAGTGTATGTCTTTGTTACTTGGTGTAAGTGTGTGTCGGTGTTACTGGGTATCAGTGTGTGTCTTTGTTACTTGGTGTCAGTGTATGTCAAAATACTTGGTGTAAGTGTATGTCTTTGTTACTTGGTGTAATTTTCTGTCTTTCTTACTTGGTGTCAGTGTATGTCTGTGTTACTTTGTGTAAGTGTATGTCTTTGTTACTTGGTGTCAGTGTATGTCTGTTTTACTGGGTATCAGTGTGTGTCTTTTTTACTTGGTGTAAGTGTATGTCTTTGTTACTTGGTGTCAGTGTATGTCGTTGTTACTTCTTGTAAGTGTTTGTCTTTGTGACTCGGTGTCAGTGTATGTCTTTGTTACTGGGTGTCAGTGTATGTCTTTGTTACTTGGTGACAGTGTGTGTCTGTGTTTCAGTGTATGTCTTTGTTACTGTGTACTTGTGTTTCTCTATGTTACTGGGTGTCAGTATGTGTTTGTTGGTGTTACTGTGTGTCAGTATTTAGTTTAGTGATGCAGCACTGAAACAGGCCCTTCGGCCAACCGAGTCTGTGCCGACCATCAACCGCTCATTTATACTAATCCTACACTAATCCCGTGTTCCTATCACAACCCCACCTGTCCCGACATATTTCCCGACCACCGACCTATACTAGTGTCAATTTAAAATGGCCAATTAACGTATCAACCTGCAAGTCTTTGGTTTGTGGGAAGAAACCGGAGCAACCGGAGGAAACTCACGCAGACACAGGGAGACATTGCAAACTCCGCCCAGGCAGAACCAGAATCGAGCCCAGGTCCCTGGAGCTGTGAGGCTGATAACCACTGTGCCAATGTGCCGCCCAGTGTGTGTCTGTGCTACTGGGTATCAGTGTATGTCTTTGTTACTTGATGTAAGTGTATGTCTGTGTGACTTGGCGTAAGTGTGTGTCTGTGTTACTTGGTATCAGTGCATGTCTTTGTTACTTGGTGTAAGTGTGTGTCTGTGTTACTGGGTAACAGTGCATGTCTTTGTTACTTGGTGTCAGTGTATGTCTGTGTTACTTGGTGTCAGTGTGTGTCTTTGTTACCTGGTGTAATTGTATGTCTTTGTTACTTGGTGTCAGTGTATGTCTTTGTTACTTGGTGTAAGTGAGTATTTGTGTTACTTGGTGCAAATGTGTGTCTGTGTCTCTTGGTATCAGTGTATGTCTTTGTTACTTGGTGTAAGTGTGTGTCTGTGTTACTGGGTATCAGTGTATGTCTTTGTTACTTGATGTAAGTGTGTGTCTGTGTTACTTGGTATCAGTGTATGTCTTTGTTACTTGGTGTCAGTGTATGTCTTTGTTACTTGGTGTTAGTGTATGTCTTTGTTACTTGGTGTCAGTGTATGTCTTTGTTACTTGGTGTCAGTGTGTGTCTGTGTTACTGGGTGTCAGTGTGTGTCTTTGTTTCTTGGTGTCCGTGTGTGCCTGTGTTACTGGGTGTCTGTGTATGTCTTTGTTACTGGGTGTCAGTGTATGTCTTTGTTACTTGGTGTAAGTGTGTTTCTGTGTTACTGGGTATCAGTGTGTGTCTTTGTTAGTTGGTGTCAGTGTATGTCTGTGTTACTTGGTGTAAGTGTGTGTCTGTGTTGCTGGGTATCAGTGTATGTCTTTGTGACTTTTTATCAGTGTATGTCTTTGTTACTGGGTGTCAGTGTGTGTCTTTGTGACTTGGTGTCAGTGTATGTCTTTGTTACTTGGTGTAAGTGTGTGTCGGTGTTACTGGGTATCAGTGTATGTCTTTGTTACTTGGTGTCAGTGTATGTCAAAATACTTGGTGTAAGTGTATGTCTGTGTTACTTTGTGTAAGTGTGTGTCTTTGTTACTTGGTGTAACTGTATGCCTTTGTTACTTGGTGTCAGTGTATGTCTTTGTTACTTGGTGTCAGTGTGTGTCTGTTTTACTGGGTATCAGTGTATGTCTTTTTTACTTGGTGTAAGTGTATGTCTTTGTTACTTGGTGTCAGTGTATGTCGTTGTTACTTCTTGTAAGTGTGTGTCTTTGTTTCTGGTTATCAGTGTTTGTCTTTGTGACTCGGTGTCAGTGTATGTCTTTGTTACTGTGTACTTGTGTTTCTCTATGTTACTGGGTGTCAGTGTGTGTTTGTTGGTGTTACTGTGTGTCAGTATTTAGTTTAGTGATGCAGCACTGAAACAGGCCCCTCGGCCAACCGAGTCTGTGCCGACCATCAACCGCTCATTTATACTAATCCTACACTAATCCCGTATTCCTATCACAACCCCACCTGTCCCTATATATTTCCCTACCACCTACCTATACTAGTGTCAATTTAAAATGGCCAATTAACATATCAACCTGCAAGTCTTTGGCATGTGGGAAGAAACCGGAGCACCCGGAGGAAACTCACGCAGACACAGGGAGAACTTGCAAACTCCGCCCAGGCAGAACCCAGAATCGAGCCCGGGTCCCTGGAGCTGTGAGGCTGCTAACCACTGTGCCAATGTGCCGCCCAGTGTGTGTCTTTGCTACTGGGTATCAGTGTATGTCTTTGTTACTTGGTGTCAGTGTATGTCTGTGTTACTTGGTGTAAGTGTGTGTCTGTGTTACTTGGTATCAGTGCATGTCTTTGTTACTTGGTGTAAGTGTGTGTCTGTGTAACTGGGTAACAGTGCATGTCTTTGTTACTTGGTGTCAGTGTATGTCTGTGTTACTTGGTGCAAGTGTATGTCTTTGTTACTTGGTGTCAGTGTATGTCTTTGTAACGTTGTGTCATTGTCTGTCTTAGTTACTGGGTGTCAGTGTCAGTCTTCGTTACTTGGTGTCAGTGTTTGTCTTTGTTCCTGGGTGTCAGTGTCTGTCTTTGTGACTTGGTGTCAGTGTATGTCTTTGTTACTTGGTGTCAGTGTGTGTCTGTGTTACTGGGTATCAGTGTATATCTTTGTTACTTGGTGTAAGTGTGTGTCTGTGTTACTGGGTATCAGTGCAAGTCTTTGCTACATGGTGACAGTGCATGTCTGTGTTACTTGGTGTAAGTGTGTGTCTTTGTTACTTGGTGTAATTGTATGTCTTTGTTACTTGGTGTCAGTGTATGTCTGTGTTACTTGGTGTAAGTGTATGACTTTGTTACTTGGTGTAATTGTATGTCTTTGTTACTTGGTGTCAGTGTATGTCTGTGTTACTTGGTGTAAGTGTATGACTTTGTTACTTGGTGTAAGTGTGTGTCTGTGTTACTTGGTGTACGTTTGTGTCTGTGTTACTTGGTATCAGTGTATGTCTTTGATACTTGGTGTAATTGCATGTCTTTGCTACTTGGTGTCAGTGTATGTCTTTGCTACTTGGTGTAAGTGAGTGTTTTTGTTACTTGGTGTAAGTGTGTGCCTGTGTTACTGGGTATCAGTGTAAGTCTTTGTTACTTGGTGTCAGTGTACGTCTGTGTTACTTGGTGTAAGTGTATGTCTGTGTTACTGGGTATCAGTGTATGTCTTTGTTACTTGGTGTGAGTGTGTGTCTGTGTTACTGGGTATCAGTGTATGTCTTTGTTACTTGGTGTCAGTGTATGTCTTTGTTACTTGGTGTCAGTGTATGTCAAAATGCTTAGTGAAAGTGCATGTATTTGTTACTTGGTGTCAGTGTATTTCTGTGTTACTTTGTGTAAGTGTGTGTCTTTGTTACTTGGTGTAACTGTATGCCTTTGTTACTTGGTGTCAGTGTATGTCTTTGTTACTTGGTGTCAGTGTGTGTCTGTTTTACTGGGTATCAGTGTATGTCTTTTTTACTTGGTGTAAGTGTATGTCTTTGTTACTTGGTGTCAGTGTATGTCGTTGTTACTTCTTGTAAGTGTGTGTCTTTGTTTCTGGTTATCAGTGTTTGTCTTTGTGACTCGGTGTCAGTGTATGTCTTTGTTACTGGGTGTCAGTGTATGTCTTTGTTACTTGGTGACAGTGTGTGTCTGTGTTTCAGTGTATGTCTTTGTTACTGTGTACTTGTGTTTCTCTATGTTACTGGGTGTCAGTGTATGTTTGTTGGTGTTACTGTGTGTCGGTATTTAGTTTAGTGATGCAGCACTGAAACAGGCCCCTCGGCCAACCGAGTCTGTGCCGACCATCAACCGCTCATTTATACTAATCCTACACTAATCCCGTATTCCTATCACAACCCCACCTGTCCCTATATATTTCCCTACCACCTACCTATACTAGTGTCAATTTAAAATGGACAATTAACATATCAACCTGCAAGTCTTTGGCATGTGGGAAGAAACCGGAGCACCCGGAGGAAACTCACGCAGACACAGGGAGAACTTGCAAACTCCGCCCAGGCAGAACCCAGAATCGAGCCCGGGTCCCTGGAGCTGTGAGGCTGCTAACCACTGTGCCAATGTGCCGCCCAGTGTGTGTCTGTGCTACTGGGTATCAGTGTATGTCTTTGTTACTTGGTGTCAGTGTATGTCTGTGTTACTTGGTGTAAGTGTGTGTCTGTGTTACTTGGTATCAGTGCATGTCTTTGTTACTTGGTGTAAGTGTGTGTCTGTGCAACTGGGTAACAGTGCATGTCTTTGTTACTTGGTGTCAGTGTATGTCTGTGTTACTTGGTGCAAGTGTATGTCTTTGTTACTTGGTGTCAGTGTATGTCTTTGTAACGTTGTGTCATTGTCTGTCTTAGTTACTGGGTGTCAGTGTCAGTCTTCGTTACTTGGTGTCAGTGTTTGTCTTTGTTCCTGGGTGTCAGTGTCTGTCTTTGTGACTTGGTGTCAGTGTATGTCTTTGTTACTTGGTGTCAGTGTGTGTCTGTGTTACTGGGTATCAGTGTATATCTTTGTTACTTGGTGTAAGGGTGTGTCTGTGTTACTGGGTATCAGTGCAAGTCTTTGCTACATGGTGACAGTGCATGTCTGTGTTACTTGGTGTAAGTGTGTCTCTTTGTTACTTGGTGTAATTGTATGTCTTTGTTACTTGGTGTCAGTGTATGTCTGTGTTACTTGGTGTAAGTGTATGACTTTGTTACTTGGTGTAATTGTATGTCTTTGTTACTTGGTGTCAGTGCATGTCTGTGTTACTTGGTGCAAGTGTATGACTTTGTTACTTGGTGTAAGTGTGTGTCTGTGTTACTTGGTGTACGTTTGTGTCTGTGTTACTTGGTATCAGTGTATGTCTTTGATACTTGGTGTAATTGCATGTCTTTGCTACTTGGTGTCAGTGTATGTCTTTGCTACTTGGTGTAAGTGAGTGTTTTTGTTACTTGGTGTAAGTGTGTGCCTGTGTTACTGGGTATCAGTGTAAGTCTTTGTTACTTGGTGTCAGTGTACGTCTGTGTTACTTGGTGTAAGTGTATGTCTGTGTTACTGGGTATCAGTGTATGTCTTTGTTACTTGGTGTGAGTGTGTGTCTGTGTTACTGGGTATCAGTGTATGTCTTTGTTACTTGGTGTCAGTGTATGTCTTTGTTACTTGGTGTCAGTGTATGTCAAAATGCTTAGTGAAAGTGCATGTATTTGTTACTTGGTGTCAGTGTATTTCTGTGTTACTTGGTGTAAGTGTCTGTCTTTTTTACTTGGTGTAAGCGTATGCCTTTGTTACTTGGTGTCAGTGTATGTCTTTGTTACTTGGTGTGAGTGTGTGTCTGTGTTACTGGGTATCAGTGTATGTCTTTGCGACTTGGTATCAGTGTATGTCTTTGTGACTTGGTGTCAGTGTGTGTCTTTATTACTGTGTGTCAGTGTGTGTCTATGTTACTTGGTATCAGTGTATGTCATTGTTACTTGGTGTAAGAGTGTGTCTGTGTTACTGGGTAACAGTGTATGTCTTTGTTACTTGGTGTCAGTGTATGGCTGTGTTATTTGGTGTAAGTGTGTGTCTTTGTTGCTTGGTGTAATTTTATGTCTTTGTTACTTGGTGTCAGTGTATATCTGTGTTACTTGGTGTAAGTGTGTGTCAAAATACTTGGTGTAAGTGTAAGTCTTTGTTACTTGGTGTTATTGTCTGCCTTTGTTACTTGGTGTCAGTGTATGTCTGTGTTACTTGGTGTAAGTGTGTGTCTTTGTTACTTGGTGTAAGTGTATGTCTTTGTTACTTGTTGTCAGCGTATGTCTTTGTTACTTGGTGTGAGTGTGTGTCTGTGTTACTGGGTATCAGTGTATGTCTTTGTTACTTGGTGTCAGTGTCTGTCTTTGTTACTTGGTGTCAGTGTATGTCAAAATACTTGGTGAAAGTGCATGTATTTGATACTTGGTGTCAGTGTATGTCTGTGTTACTTGGTGTAAGTGTCTGTCTTTCTTACTTGGTGTAAGCGTATGCCTTTGTTACTTGGTGTAAGTGTATGTCTTTGTTACTTGGTGTGAGTGTGTGTCTGTGTTACTGGGTATCAGTGTATGTCTTTGCGACTTGGTGTCAGTGTATGTCTTTATTACTGTGTGTCAGTGTGTGTCTGTGTTACTGGGTATCAGTGTATGTCTTTGTTGCTGGGTGTCAGTGCGTGTCTGTGTTACTGTGTGTCAGTGTATGTCTTTGTTACTTGGTGTAAGTGTATTTATTTGTTACTTGGTGTCAGTGTATGTCTTTGTACTTGGTGTAAGTGGATGTCTTTGTTACTTTGTGTCAGTGTATTTCTGTGTTACTTGGTGTAAGTGTATGTATTTGTTACTGGGTATCATTGTATGTCTGTGTTACTGGGTGTCAGTGTATGTCTTTGTTACTTGGTGTCAGTGTATGTCTTTGTGACTTGGTGTCAGTGCATGTCTTTGTTACTTGGTGTAAGTGTGAGTCTGTGTTATAGGGTATCAGTGAATGTCTTTGGTACTTGGTTTAAGTGTGTGTCTGTGTTACTGGATATCAGTATATGTCTTTGTTACTTGGTGTCAGTGTATGTCTGTGTTACTGGGTATCAGTGTATGTCTTTGCGACTTGGTGTAAGTGTGTGTCTGTGTTACTTGGTGTACGTTTGTGTCTGTGTTACTTGGTATCAGTGTATGTCTTTGTTACTTGGTGTAATTGTATGTCTTTGTTACTTGGTGTCAGTGGATGTCTTTGTTACTTGGTGTCAGTGTATGTCTTTGTTACTTGGTGTCAGTGTATGTCAAAATACTTGGTGAAAGTGCATGTATTTGTTACTTGGTGTCAGTGTATGTCTGTGTTACTTGGTGTAAGTGTCTGTCTTTATTACTTGGTGTAAGCGTATGCCTTTGTTACTTGGTGTCAGTGTATGTCTTTGTTACTTGGTGTGAGTGTGTGTCTGTGTTACTGGGGATCAGTGTATGTCTTTGCGACTTGGTATCAGTGTATGTCTTTGTTACTTGGTGTAAGAGTGTGTCTGTGTTACTGGGTAACAGTGTATGTCTTTGTTACTTGGTGTCAGTGTATGGCTGTGTTATTTGGTGTAAGTGTGTGTCTTTGTTGCTTGGTGTAATTTTATGTCTTTGTTACTTGGTGTCAGTGTTTGTCTGTGTTACTTGGTGTAAGTGTATGTCAACATACTTGTTGTAAGTGTATGTCTTTGTTACTTGGTGTTATTGTCTCTCTTTGTTACTTGGTGTCAGTGTATGTCTGTGTCACTTGGTGTATGTGTGTGTCTTTGTTACTTGGTGTAAGTGTATGTCTTTGTTACTTGTTGTCAGCGTATGTCTTTGTTACTTGGTGTCAGTGTGAGCCTGTGTTACTGGGTATCAGTGTATGTCTTTGTTACTTGGTGTCTGTGTATGTCTGTGTTACTTGGTGTAAGTGTGTGTCTGTGTTACTGGGTATCAGTGTATGTCTTTGTTACTTGGTGTGAGTGTGTGGCTGTGTTACTGGGTATCAGTGTATGTCTTTGTTACTTGGTGTCAGTGTATGTCAAAATACTTGGTGAATGTGCATGTATTTGTTACTTGGTGTCAGTGTATGTCTGTGTTACTTGGTGTAAGTGTCTGTCTTTGTTACTTGGTGTAAGCGTATGCCTTTGTTACTTGGTGTCAGTGTATGTCTTTATTACTGTGTGTCAGTGTTTGTCTGTGTTACTTGGTATCAGTGTATGTCTTTGTTACTGTGTATCAGTGGTTCTCTGTGTTACGGGTTTTTAGTGTGTGTTTGTTTGTGTTACTGGGTGTCAGTGTGTGTCTGTGTTACTGGGTATCAGTGTATGACTTTGTTGCTGGGTGTCAGTGCGTGTCTGTGTTACTGGGTATCAGTGTATGTCTTTGTTACTTGGTGTAAGTGTATTTATTTGTTACTTGGTTTCAGTGTATGTCTTTGTACTTGGTGTAAGTGGATGTCTTTGTTCCTTTGTGTCAGTGTATGTCTGTGTTACTTGGTATCAGTGTTTGTGTTTGTGACATGGTGTCAGTGTATGTCTTTGTTACTGGTTGTCAGTGTGTGTCTTTGTGACTTGGTGTCGGTGTATGTCTTTGTTACTTGGTGTCAGTGTGTGCCTCTGTTACTGGGTATCAGTGTATGTCTTTGTTACTTGGTGTCAGTGTATGTCTCTGTTACTTCGTGTAATTGTGTGTCTGTGTTACTGGGTATCAGTGTTTGTCTTTGTTACTTGGTGTCAGTGTATGTCTTTGTTACTTGGTGTCAGTGTATGTCAAAATGCTTGGTGTAAGTGTATGTCTTTGTTCCTTGGTGTCAGTGTATGTCTGTGT
Organism: Heterodontus francisci; assembly: GCF_036365525.1. Lineage (NCBI taxonomy): Eukaryota > Metazoa > Chordata > Chondrichthyes > Heterodontiformes > Heterodontidae > Heterodontus > Heterodontus francisci. The sequence goes on along the minus strand of NW_027140578.1, from coordinate 2,033,323 downwards.
TATTGGGTATCAGTGTAAGTCTTTCCGACTTTGTATAAGTGTATGACTTTGTGACTTCGTGTCAGTCTATATCTTTTTTACTGGGTGTCAGTGTGTGTCTGTGTTACTTGGTGTCAGTGTATGTCTTTGTTACTGTGTATCAGTGGTTCTCTGTGTTACTGGGTGTCAGTGTGTGTTTGTTTGTGTTACTGGGTGCCAGTGTGTGTATGTGTTACTGGGTATCAGTGTATGACTTTGTTCCTGGGTGTCAGTGCATGTCTGTGTTACTGGGTATCAGTGTATGTCTTTGCACATGGTGTAAGTGGATGTCTTTGTTACTTTGTGTCAGTGTATGTCTGTGTTACTTGGTGTAAGTGTATGTCTTTGTTACTGGGTATCATTGTATGTCTGTGTTACTTGGTGCAAGTGTATGTCTTTGTTACTTGGTGTAATGTGTGTTTCTGTGTTACTGGGTATCAGTGTATGTCTTTGTTACTTGGTGTCAGTGTATGTCTTTGTGACTTGGTGTCAGTGTATGTCTTTGTTACTTGGTGTAAGTGTGTGTCTGTGTTCTTGGGCATCACTGAATGTCTTTGTTACTTGTTTTAAGTGTGTGTCTGTGTCACTGGAGATCAGGGTATGTCTTTGTTACTAGGTGTCAGTATACGTCTTTGTTACTTGGTGTAAGTGTATGTCTTTGTTACTTGGTGTCAGTGTATGTCTGTGTTACTTGGTATCAGTATCTGCCTTTGTTACTTGGTGTACGTGTGTGTCTGTGTTACTGGGAATCAGTGGATGTCTTTGCTACTTGGTGTCAGTGTATGTCTTTGTGACTTGGTGTAAGTGCATGTCTTTGTTACTTGGTGTCATTGTATGTCTTTGTTACTTGGTGTAAGTGTGTGTCTTTGTTAATTGGTGTAAGTGTTTGTCTTTGTTACTGGGCATCAGTGTCTGTCTTTGTTACTTGGTGTATGTGTGTGTCTGTGTCGCTGGGTATCAGTGTATGTCTTTGTTACTTGGTGTCAGTGTGTGTCTGTGTTACTTCGTGTAAGTGTGTGTCTTTGTTACTTGGTGTAAGAGTATGTCTTTGTTACTGGGTGTCAGTGCGTTTCTGTGTTACTGGGTATCAGTGTCTGTCTTTGTTACTTGGTGTAAGTGCATGTCTTTGTTACTTGGTGTCAGTGTATGTCTTTGCTACTTGGTGTCAGTGTATGTCTTTGTGACTTGGTGTAAGTGCATGTCTTTGTTACTTGGTGTCAGTGTATGTCTTTGTTACTTGGTGTAAGTGTTTGTCCTTGTTACTTGGTGCAAGTATGTGTCTGTGTTACTGGGTATCAGTTTCTGTCTTTGTTACTTGGTGTCAGTGTATGTCTGTGTTACTGGGTAGCAGTGTATGTCTTTGTTACTTGGTGTAACTGTGTGTCTGTGTTACTGGGTATCTGTGTATCTCTTGGTTACTTGTTGTTAGTGTATGTCTTTGTTACTGGGTGTCAGTGCGTGTCTGTGTTACTGGGTATCAGTGTATGTCTTTGTTACTGGGTGTCAGTGCGTTTCTGTGTTACTGGGTATCAGTGTATGTCTTTGTTCCTTGGTGTAAGATGATGTCTTTGTTACTTGGTGTCAGTGTATGTCTTTGTGACTTGGTTTCAGTGTATGTCTTTGTTCCTGGGTATCAGTGTATGTCTTTGTGACTTGGTGTAAGTGTGTGTCTGTGTTACTGGGTATCAGTGCATGTCTTAGTTACTTGGTGTCAGTGTATGTCTTTGTTACTTGGTGTCAGTGTGTTTCTTTGTTACTGGGTGACAGTGTATGTCTTTGTTACTGGGTGTCAGTATATGTCTTTGTGACTTGGTGTAAGTGTGTGTCTGTGTTACTGGGTATCAGTATCTGTCTTTGTTACTTGGTGTAAGTGTGTGTCTGTGTTCCTGTGTATCAGTGTATGTCTGTGTTACTTGGTGTAAGTGTGTGTCTGTGTTCCTGGGTATCAGTGTATGTCTTTGTTACTTGGTGTAAGTGTATGTCTTTGTTACTTGGTGTCAGTGTACGTCTGTGTTACTGGGTGGCAGTGTATGTCTTTGTTACTTGGTGTAACTGTGTGTCTGTGTCACTGGGTGTCAGTGTATGTCTTTGTTACTTGGTGTTAGTGTATGTCTTTGTTACTGGGTGTCAGTGCGTGTCTGTGTTACTGGGTATCAGTGTATGTCTTTGTCACTGGGTGTCAGTGCGTGTCTGTGTTACTGGGTATCAATGTATGTCTTTGTTACTGGGTATCAGTGCATGTCTTTGTTACTTGGTGTAAGTGGATGTCTTTGTTACTTAGAGTCAGTGCATGTCTGTGTTACTTGGTGTCAGTGTATGTCTTTGTGACTTGGTGTCAGTGTATGTCTTTGTTACTGGGTGTCAGTGTGTGTCTGCGTTACTGGGTATCAGTGTATGTCTTTGTCACTTGGTGTAAGTGTGTGTCTGTGTTACTGGGTATCAGTGTATGTCTTAGTTACTTGGTGTCAGTGTATGTCTTTGTTACTTGGTGTCAGTGTGTGTCTTTGATACTGGGTGTCAGTGTATGTCTTTGTTACTGGGTGTCAGTATAAGTCTTTGTGACTTGGAGTAAGTGTGTGTCTGTGTTACTGGGGATCAGTATCTGTCATTGTTACTTGGTGTAAGTGTGCTTCTGTGTTCATGGGTATCAGTGTATGTCTTTGTTACTTATTGTAAGTGTGTGTCTGTGTTACTGGGTATCAGTGTATGTCTTTGTTACTTGGTGTAAGTGTGTGTCTGTGTTACTGGGTATCAGTGTATGTCTTTGTTTCTTGGTGTTTGTGCATGTCTTTGTTACTGGGTGTCAGTGCATGTCCGTGTTACTGGGTATCAGTGTATGTCTTTGTTACTGGGTGTCAGCGCGTGTCTTTGTTACTGGGTATCAATGTATGTCTTTGTTACTGGGTATCAGTGTATGTCTTTGTTACTTGGTGTAAGTGGATGTATTTGTTACTTGGTGTCAGTGTATGTCTGTGTTAGTTGGTGTCAGTGTATGTCTTTGTGACTTGGTGTCAGTGTGTGTCTTTGTTACTGGGTGTTAGTGTGTGTCTGTGTTACTGGGTATCAGTGTATGTCTTTGTCACTTGGTGTAAGTGTGTGTCTGTGTTACTGGGTATCAGTGTATGTCTTGGTTTTATGGTGTCAGTGTATGTCTTTGTTACTTGGTGTCAGTCTGTGTCTTTGTTACTGGGTGTCAGTGTATGACTTTGTTACTGTATGTCAGTATATGTCTTTGTGACTTGGAGTAAGTGTGTGTCTGTGTTACTGGGTATCAGTATCTGTCTTTGTTACTTGGTGTAAGTGTGTGTCTGTGTTCCTGGGTATCAGTGTATGTCTTTGTTACTTGGTGTAAGTGTGTGTCTGTGTTACTGGGTATCAGTGTAAGTCTTTGTTACTTGGTGTAAGTGTGTGTCTGTGTGACTGGGTATCAGTGTATGTCTTTGTTACATGGTGTAAGTGTATGTCTTTGTTACTTGGTGTCAGTGTATGACTTTGTGACTTGGTGTCAGTGTATGTCTTTGTTGCTGGGTGTCAGTGCGTGTATGTGTTACTGGGTATCAGTGTCTGTCCTTGTTACTTGGTGTAAGTGTGTGTCTGTGTTACTGGGTATCAGTGAATGTCTTTGTTACTTGGTGTCAGTGTATGTCTTTGTTACATGGTGTAAGAGTATGTCTTTGTTACTTTATGTCAGTGTATGTCTTTATTACTTAGTGCAAGTGTGTGTCTGTGTTACTGGGTATCAGTGTATGTCTTTGTTACTTGGTGCAAGAGTGTGTCTGCGTTACTAGGTTTCTGTGTATGTCTTTGTTACTTGGTGTCAGTGTCTGTCTTTGTGACTTGGTGTCAGTGTATGTCTTTGTTACTGGGTGTCAGTGTGTGTTTGTTTGTGTTACTGGGTGCCAGTGCATGTCTGTGATACTGGGTATCAGTGTATGTCTTTGTACATGGTGTAAGTGGATGTCTTTGTTACTTTGTGTCAGTGTATGTCTGTGTTACTTGGTGTAAGTGTATGTCTTTGTTACTGGGTATCATTGTATGTCTGTGTTACTTGGTGCAAGTGTATGTCTTTGTTACTTGGTGTAATGTGTGTTTCTGTGTTACTGGGTATCAGTGTATGTCTTTGTTACTTGGTGTCAGTGTATGTCTTTGTGACTTGGTGTCAGTGTATGTCTTTGTTACTTGGTGTAAGTGTGTGTCTGTGTTCTTGGGTATCACTGAATGTCTTTGTTACTTGTTTTAAGTGTGTGTCTGTGTCACTGGATATCAGGGTATGTCTTTGTTACTAGGTGTCAGTGTATGTCTTTGTTGCTTGGTGTCAGTGTATGTCTGTGTTACTTGGTATCAGTATCTGCATTTGTGACTTGGTGTACGTGTGTGTCTGTGTTACTGGGAATCAGTGGATGTCTTTGCTACTTGGTGTCAGTGTATGTCTTTGTGACTTGGTGTAAGTGCATGTCTTTGTTACTTGGTGTAAGTGTATGTCTTTGTTACTTGGTGTAAGTGTGTGTCTTTGTTAATTGGTGTAAGTGTTTGTCTTTGTTACTGGGTATCAGTGTATGTCCTTGTTACTTGGTGCAAGTGTGTGTCTGTGTTACTGGGTATCAGTATCTGTCTTTGTTACTTGGTGTATGTGTGTGTCTGTGTCGCTGGGTATCAGTGTATGTCTTTGCTACTTGGTGTCAGTGTGTGTCTGTGTTACTTCGTGTAAGTGTGTGTCTTTGTTACTTGGTGTAAGTGTTTGTCTTTGTTACTGGGCATCAGTGTCTGTCTTTGTTACTTGGTGTATGTGTGTGTCTGTGTCGCTGGGTATCAGTGTATGTCTTTGTTACTTGGTGTCAGTGTGTGTCTGTGTTACTTCGTGTAAGTGTGTGTCTTTGTTACTTGGTGTAAGAGTATGTCTTTGTTACTGGGTGTCAGTGCGTTTCTGTGTTACTGGGTATCAGTGTCTGTCTTTGTTACTTGGTGTAAGTGCATGTCTTTGTTACTTGGTGTCAGTGTATGTCTTTGCTACTTGGTGTCAGTGTATGTCTTTGTGACTTGGTGTAAGTGCATGTCTTTGTTACTTGGTGTCAGTGTATGTCTTTGTTACTTGGTGTAAGTGTTTGTCCTTGTTACTTGGTGCAAGTATGTGTCTGTGTTACTGGGTATCAGTTTCTGTCTTTGTTACTTGGTGTCAGTGTATGTCTGTGTTACTGGGTAGCAGTGTATGTCTTTGTTACTTGGTGTAACTGTGTGTCTGTGTTACTGGGTATCTGTGTATCTCTTGGTTACTTGTTGTTAGTGTATGTCTTTGTTAGTGGGTGTCAGTGCGTGTCTGTGTTACTGGGTATCAGTGTATGTCTTTGTTACTGGGTGTCAGTGCGTTTCTGTGTTACTGGGTATCAGTGTATGTCTTTGTTCCTTGGTGTAAGATGATGTCTTTGTTACTTGGTGTCAGTGTATGTCTTTGTGACTTGGTTTCAGTGTATGTCTTTGTTCCTGGGTATCAGTGTATGTCTTTGTGACTTGGTGTAAGTGTGTGTCTGTGTTACTGGGTATCAGTGCATGTCTTAGTTACTTGGTGTCAGTGTATGTCTTTGTTACTTGGTGTCAGTGTGTTTCTTTGTTACTGGGTGACAGTGTATGTCTTTGTTACTGGGTGTCAGTATATGTCTTTGTGACTTGGTGTAAGTGTGTGTCTGTGTTACTGGGTATCAGTATCTGTCTTTGTTACTTGGTGTAAGTGTGTGTCTGTGTTCCTGTGTATCAGTGTATGTCTGTGTTACTTGGTGTAAGTGTGTGTCTGTGTTCCTGGGTATCAGTGTATGTCTTTGTTACTTGGTGTAAGTGTATGTCTTTGTTACTTGGTGTCAGTGTACGTCTGTGTTACTGGGTGGCAGTGTATGTCTTTGTTACTTGGTGTAACTGTGTGTCTGTGTCACTGGGTGTCAGTGTATGTCTTTGTTACTTGGTGTTAGTGTATGTCTTTGTTACTGGGTGTCAGTGCGTGTCTGTGTTACTGGGTATCAGTGTATGTCTTTGTCACTGGGTGTCAGTGCGTGTCTGTGTTACTGGGTATCAATGTATGTCTTTGTTACTGGGTATCAGTGCATGTCTTTGTTACTTGGTGTAAGTGGATGTCTTTGTTACTTAGAGTCAGTGCATGTCTGTGTTACTTGGTGTCAGTGTATGTCTTTGTGACTTGGTGTCAGTGTATGTCTTTGTTACTGGGTGTCAGTGTGTGTCTGCGTTACTGGGTATCAGTGTATGTCTTTGTCACTTGGTGTAAGTGTGTGTCTGTGTTACTGGGTATCAGTGTATGTCTTAGTTACTTGGTGTCAGTGTATGTCTTTGTTACTTGGTGTCAGTGTGTGTCTTTGATACTGGGTGTCAGTGTATGTCTTTGTTACTGGGTGTCAGTATAAGTCTTTGTGACTTGGAGTAAGTGTGTGTCTGTGTTACTGGGGATCAGTATCTGTCATTGTTACTTGGTGTAAGTGTGCTTCTGTGTTCATGGGTATCAGTGTATGTCTTTGTTACTTGTTGTAAGTGTGTGTCTGTGTTACTGGGTATCAGTGTATGTCTTTGTTACTTGGTGTAAGTGTGTGTCTGTGTTACTGGGTATCAGTGTATGTCTTTGTTTCTTGGTGTTTGTGCATGTCTTTGTTACTGGGTGTCAGTGCATGTCCGTGTTACTGGGTATCAGTGTATGTCTTTGTTACTGGGTGTCAGCGCGTGTCTTTGTTACTGGGTATCAATGTATGTCTTTGTTACTGGGTATCAGTGTATGTCTTTGTTACTTGGTGTAAGTGGATGTATTTGTTACTTGGTGTCAGTGTATGTCTGTGTTAGTTGGTGTCAGTGTATGTCTTTGTGACTTGGTGTCAGTGTGTGTCTTTGTTACTGGGTGTTAGTGTGTGTCTGTGTTACTGGGTATCAGTGTATGTCTTTGTCACTTGGTGTAAGTGTGTGTCTGTGTTACTGGGTATCAGTGTATGTCTTGGTTTTATGGTGTCAGTGTATGTCTTTGTTACTTGGTGTCAGTCTGTGTCTTTGTTACTGGGTGTCAGTGTATGACTTTGTTACTGTATGTCAGTATATGTCTTTGTGACTTGGAGTAAGTGTGTGTCTGTGTTACTGGGTATCAGTATCTGTCTTTGTTACTTGGTGTAAGTGTGTGTCTGTGTTCCTGGGTATCAGTGTATGTCTTTGTTACTTGGTGTAAGTGTGTGTCTGTGTTACTGGGTATCAGTGTAAGTCTTTGTTACTTGGTGTAAGTGTGTGTCTGTGTGACTGGGTATCAGTGTATGTCTTTGTTACATGGTGTAAGTGTATGTCTTTGTTACTTGGTGTCAGTGTATGACTTTGTGACTTGGTGTCAGTGTATGTCTTTGTTGCTGGGTGTCAGTGCGTGTATGTGTTACTGGGTATCAGTGTCTGTCCTTGTTACTTGGTGTAAGTGTGTGTCTGTGTTACTGGGTATCAGTGAATGTCTTTGTTACTTGGTGTCAGTGTATGTCTTTGTTACATGGTGTAAGAGTATGTCTTTGTTACTTTATGTCAGTGTATGTCTTTATTACTTAGTGCAAGTGTGTGTCTGTGTTACTGGGTATCAGTGTATGTCTTTGTTACTTCGTGCAAGAGTGTGTCTGCGTTACTAGGTTTCTGTGTATGTCTTTGTTACTTGGTGTCAGTGTCTGTCTTTGTGACTTGGTGTCAGTGTATGTCTTTGTTACTGGGTGTCAGTGTGTGTTTGTTTGTGTTACTGGGTGCCAGTGCATGTCTGTGATACTGGGTATCAGTGTATGTCTTTGTACATGGTGTAAGTGGATGTCTTTGTTACTTTGTGTCAGTGTATGTCTGTGTTACTTGGTGTAAGTGTATGTCTTTGTTACTGGGTATCATTGTATGTCTGTGTTACTTGGTGCAAGTGTATGTCTTTGTTACTTGGTGTAATGTGTGTTTCTGTGTTACTGGGTATCAGTGTATGTCTTTGTTACTTGGTGTCAGTGTATGTCTTTGTGACTTGGTGTCAGTGTATGTCTTTGTTACTTGGTGTAAGTGTGTGTCTGTGTTCTTGGGTATCACTGAATGTCTTTGTTACTTGTTTTAAGTGTGTGTCTGTGTCACTGGATATCAGGGTATGTCTTTGTTACTAGGTGTCAGTGTATGTCTTTGTTGCTTGGTGTCAGTGTATGTCTGTGTTACTTGGTATCAGTATCTGCATTTGTGACTTGGTGTACGTGTGTGTCTGTGTTACTGGGAATCAGTGGATGTCTTTGCTACTTGGTGTCAGTGTATGTCTTTGTGACTTGGTGTAAGTGCATGTCTTTGTTACTTGGTGTAAGTGTATGTCTTTGTTACTTGGTGTAAGTGTGTGTCTTTGTTAATTGGTGTAAGTGTTTGTCTTTGTTACTGGGTATCAGTGTATGTCCTTGTTACTTGGTGCAAGTGTGTGTCTGTGTTACTGGGTATCAGTATCTGTCTTTGTTACTTGGTGTATGTGTGTGTCTGTGTCGCTGGGTATCAGTGTATGTCTTTGCTACTTGGTGTCAGTGTGTGTCTGTGTTACTTCGTGTAAGTGTGTGTCTTTGTTACTTGGTGTAAGAGTATGTCTTTGTTACTTGGTGTCAGTGTATGTCTGTGTTCCTGGGTAGCAGTGTATGTCTTTGTTATTTGGTGTAACTGTGTGTCTGTGTTACTGGGTATCAGTGTATGTCTTGGTTACTTGGTGTTAGTGTATTTCTTTGTTACTGGGTGTCAGTGCGTGTCTGTGTTACTGGGTATCAGTGTATGTCTTTGTTACTGGGTGTCAGTGCGTTTCTGTGTTACTGGGTATCAATGTCTGTCTTTGATACTGGGGATCAGTCTATGTCTTTGTTACTTGGTGTAAGAGGATGTCTTTGTTACTTGGTGTCAGTGTATGTCTTTGTGACTTGGTTTCAGTGTATGTCTTTGTTGCTGGGTGTCAGTGTGTGTCTTTGTGACTTGGTGTAAGTGTGTGTCTGTGTTACTGGGTATCAGTGCATGTCTTAGTTACTTGGTGTCAGTGTATGTCTTTGTTACTTGGTGTCAGTGTGTGTCTTTGTTACTGGGTGACAGTGTATGTCTTTGTTACTGGGTGTCAGTATATGTCTTTGTGACTTGGTGTAAGTGTGTGTCTGTGTTACTGGGTATCAGTATCTGTCTTTGTTACTTGGTGTAAGTGTGTGTCTGTGTTCCTGTGTATCAGTGTATGTCTTTGTTACTTGGTGTAAGTGTGTGTCTGTGTTCCTGGGTATCAGTGTATGTCTTTGTTACTTGGTGTAAGTGTATGTCTTTGTAACTTGGTGTCAGTGTATGTCTGTGTTACTGGGTAGCAGTGTATGTCTTTGTTACTTGGTGTAACTGTGTGTCTGTGTTACTGGGTGTCAGTGTATGTCTTTGTTACTGGGTGTCAGTGCGTGTCTGTGTTACTGGGTATCAATGTATGTCTTTGTTACTGGGTATCAATGCATGTCTTTGTTACTTGGTGTAAGTGGATGTCTTTGTTACTTATTGTCAGTGTATGTCTGTGTTTCTTGGTGTCAGTGTATGTCTTTGTGACTTGGTGTCAGTGTATGTCTTTGTTACTGGGTGTCAGTGCGTGTCTGTGTTACTGGGTATCAATGTATGTCTTTGTTACTGGGTATCAATGCATGTCTTTGTTACTTGGTGTAAGTGGATGTCTTTGTTACTTATTGTCAGTGTATGTCTGTGTTTCTTGGTGTCAGTGTATGTCTTTGTGACTTGGTGTCAGTGTATGTCTTTGTTACTGGGTGTCAGTGTGTGTCTGCGTTACTGGGTATCAGTGTATGTCTTTGTCACTTGATGTAAGTGTGTGACTGTGTTACTGGGTATCAGTGTATGTCTTAGTTACTTGGTGTCAGTATATGTCTTTGTTACTTGGTGTCAGTGTGTGTCTTTGTTACTGGGTGTCAGTGTATGTCTTTGTTACTGGGTGTCAGTATAAGTCTTTGTGACTTGGAGGAAGTGTGTGTCTGTGTTACTGGGTATCAGTATCTGTCATTGTTACTTGGTGTAAGTGTGCGTCTGTGTTCATGGGTATCAGTGTATGTCTTTGTTACTTGTTGTAAGTGTGTGTCTGTGTTACTGGGTATCAGTGTATGTCTTTGTTACTTGGTGTAAGTGTGTGGCTGTGTTACTGGGTATCAGTGTATGTCTTTGTTACTTGGTTTCAGTGTATGTCTTTGTTGCTGGGTGTCAGTGTGTGTCTGTGTTCCTGGGTATCAGTGTATGTCTTTGAGACTTGGTGCAAGTATGTGTCTGTGTTACTGGGTGTCAGTGCATGTCTTAGTTACTTGGTGTCAGTGTATGTCTTTGTTACTTGGTGTCAGTGTGTGTCTTTGTTACTGGGTGACAGTGTGTGCCTTTGTTACTGGGTGTCAGTATATGTCTTTGTGACTTGGTGTAAGTGTGTGTCTGTGTTACTGGGTATCAGTATCTGTCTTTGTTACTTGGTGTAAGTGTGTGTCTGTGTTCCTGGGTATCAGTGTGTTTCTTTGTTGCTTGGTGTAAGTGTATGTCTGTGTTACTGGGTAGCAGTGTATGTCTTTGTTACTTGCTGTAACTGTGTGTCTGTGTTACTGGGTGTCAGGGTATGTATTTGTTACTTGGTGTTAGTGTATGTCTTTGTTACTGGGTGTCAGTGCGTGTCTGTGTTACTGGGTATCAGTGCATGTGTTTGTTACTTGTTGTAAGTGGATGTCTTTGTTACTTAGTGTCAGTGTATGTCTTTGTTACTTGGTGTCAGTGTATGTCTTTGTGACTTGGTGTCAGTGTATGTCTTTGTTACTGGGTGTCAGTGTGTGTCTGCGTTACTGGGTATCAGTGTATGTCTTTGTCACTTGGTGTAAGTGTGTGTCTGTGTTACTGGGTATCAGTGAATGTCTTTGTTACTTGGTGTCAGTGTATGTCTTTGTTACATGGTGTAAGAGTATGTCTTTGTTACTTTATGTCAGTGTATGTCTTTATTACTTAGTGCAAGTGTGTGTCTGTGTTACTGGGTATCAGTGTATGTCTTTGTTACTTGGTGCAAGAGTGTGTCTGCGTTACTAGGTTTCTGTGTATGTCTTTGTTACTTGGTGTCAGTGTCTGTCTTTGTGACTTGGTGTCAGTGTATGTCTTTGTTACTGGGTGTCAGTGTGTGTTTGTTTGTGTTACTGGGTGCCAGTGCATGTCTGTGATACTGGGTATCAGTGTATGTCTTTGTACATGGTGTAAGTGGATGTCTTTGTTACTTTGTGTCAGTGTATGTCTGTGTTACTTGGTGTAAGTGTATGTCTTTGTTACTGGGTATCATTGTATGTCTGTGTTACTTGGTGCAAGTGTATGTCTTTGTTACTTGGTGTAATGTGTGTTTCTGTGTTACTGGGTATCAGTGTATGTCTTTGTTACTTGGTGTCAGTGTATGTCTTTGTGACTTGGTGTCAGTGTATGTCTTTGTTACTTGGTGTAAGTGTGTGTCTGTGTTCTTGGGTATCACTGAATGTCTTTGTTACTTGTTTTAAGTGTGTGTCTGTGTCACTGGATATCAGGGTATGTCTTTGTTACTAGGTGTCAGTGTATGTCTTTGTTGCTTGGTGTCAGTGTATGTCTGTGTTACTTGGTATCAGTATCTGCATTTGTGACTTGGTGTACGTGTGTGTCTGTGTTACTGGGAATCAGTGGATGTCTTTGCTACTTGGTGTCAGTGTATGTCTTTGTGACTTGGTGTAAGTGCATGTCTTTGTTACTTGGTGTAAGTGTATGTCTTTGTTACTTGGTGTAAGTGTGTGTCTTTGTTAATTGGTGTAAGTGTTTGTCTTTGTTACTGGGTATCAGTGTATGTCCTTGTTACTTGGTGCAAGTGTGTGTCTGTGTTACTGGGTATCAGTATCTGTCTTTGTTACTTGGTGTATGTGTGTGTCTGTGTCGCTGGGTATCAGTGTATGTCTTTGTTACTTGGTGTCAGTGTGTGTCTGTGTTACTTCGTGTAAGTGTGTGTCTTTGTTACTTGGTGTAAGAGTATGTCTTTGTTACTTGGTGTCAGTGTATGTCTGTGTTCCTGGGTAGCAGTGTATGTCTTTGTTATTTGGTGTAACTGTGTGTCTGTGTTACTGGGTATCAGTGTATGTCTTGGTTACTTGGTGTTAGTGTATTTCTTTGTTACTGGGTGTCAGTGCGTGTCTGTGTTACTGGGTATCAGTGTATGTCTTTGTTACTGGGTGTCAGCGCGTTTCTGTGTTACTGGGTATCAATGTCTGTCTTTGATACTGGGGATCAGTCTATGTCTTTGTTACTTGGTGTAAGAGGATGTCTTTGGTACTTGGTGTCAGTGTATGTCTTTGTGACTTGGTTTCAGTGTATGTCTTTGTTGCTGGGTGTCAGTGTGTGTCTGTGTTCCTGGGTATCAGTGTATGTCTTTGTGACTTGGTGTAAGTGTGTGTCTGTGTTACTGGGTATCAGTGCATGTCTTAGTTACTTGGTGTCAGTGTATGTCTTTGTTACTTGGTGTCAGTGTGTGTCTTTGTTACTGGGTGACAGTGTATGTCTTTGTTACTGGGTGTCAGTATATGTCTTTGTGACTTGGTGTAAGTGTGTGTCTGTGTTACTGGGTATCAGTATCTGTCTTTGTTACTTGGTGTAAGTGTGTGTCTGTGTTCCTGTGTATCAGTGTATGTCTTTGTTACTTGGTGTAAGTGTGTGTCTGTGTTCCTGGGTATCAGTGTATGTCTTTGTTACTTGGTGTAAGTGTATGTCTTTGTAACTTGGTGTCAGTGTATGTCTGTGTTACTGGGTAGCAGTGTATGTCTTTGTTACTTGGTGTAACTGTGTGTCTGTGTTACTGGGTGTCAGTGTATGTCTTTGTTACTGGGTGTCATTGCGTGTCTGTGTTACTGGGTATCAATGTATGTCTTTGTTACTGGGTATCAATGCATGTCTTTGTTACTTGGTGTAAGTGGATGTCTTTGTTACTTATTGTCAGTGTATGTCTGTGTTTCTTGGTGTCAGTGTATGTCTTTGTGACTTGGTGTCAGTGTATGTCTTTGTTACTGGGTGTCAGTGTGTGTCTGCGTTACTGGGTATCAGTGTATGTCTTTGTCACTTGATGTAAGTGTGTGACTGTGTTACTGGGTATCAGTGTATGTCTTAGTTACTTGGTGTCAGTATATGTCTTTGTTACTTGGTGTCAGTGTGTGTCTTTGTTACTGGGTGTCAGTGTATGTCTTTGTTACTGGGTGTCAGTATAAGTCTTTGTGACTTGGAGGAAGTGTGTGTCTGTGTTACTGGGTATCAGTATCTGTCATTGTTACTTGGTGTAAGTGTGCGTCTGTGTTCATGGGTATCAGTGTATGTCTTTGTTGCTGGGTGTCAGTGTGTGTCTGTGTTCCTGGGTATCAGTGTATGTCTTTGAGACTTGGTGCAAGTATGTGTCTGTGTTACTGGGTGTCAGTGCATGTCTTAGTTACTTGGTGTCAGTGTATGTCTTTGTTACTTGGTGTCAGTGTGTGTCTTTGTTACTGGGTGACAGTGTGTGTCTTTGTTACTGGGTGTCAGTATATGTCTTTGTGACTTGGTGTAAGTGTGTGTCTGTGTTACTGGGTATCAGTATCTGTCTTTGTTACTTGGTGTAAGTGTGTGTCTGTGTTCCTGGGTATCAGTGTGTTTCTTTGTTGCTTGGTGTAAGTGTATGTCTTTGTTACTTGGTGTCAGTGTATGTCTGTGTTACTGGGTAGCAGTGTATGTCTTTGTTACTTGCTGTAACTGTGTGTCTGTGTTACTGGGTGTCAGGGTATGTATTTGTTACTTGGTGTTAGTGTATGTCTTTGTTACTGGGTGTCAGTGCGTGTCTGTGTTACTGGGTATCAGTGCATGTGTTTGTTACTTGTTGTAAGTGGATGTCTTTGTTACTTAGTGTCAGTGTATGTCTTTGTTACTTGGTGTCAGTGTATGTCTTTGTGACTTGGTGTCAGTGTATGTCTTTGTTACTGGGTGTCAGTGTGTGTCTGCGTTACTGGGTATCAGTGTATGTCTTTGTCACTTGGTGTAAGTGTGTGTCTGTGTTACTGGGTATCAGTGTATGTCTTAGTTACTTGGTGTCAGTGTATGTCTTTGTTACTTGGTGTCAGTGTGTGTCTTTGTTACTGGGTGTCAGTGTATGTCTTTGTTACTGGGTGTCAGTATAAGTCTTTGTGACTTGGAGTAAGTGTGTGTCTGTGTTACTGGGTATCAGTATCTGTCATTGTTACTTGGTGTAAGTGTGCGTCTGTGTTCATGGGTATCAGTGTATGTCTTTGTTACTTGTTGTAAGTGTGTGTCTGTGTTACTGGGTATCAGTGTATGTCTTTGTTACTTGGTGTAAGTGTGTGTCTGTGTTACTGGGTATCAGTGTATGTCTTTGTTACTTGGTGTAAGTGTATGTCTTTATTACATTGTGTCAGTGTATGTCTTTGTTACTTGGTGTCAGTGTATGTCTTTGGGACTTGGTGTCAGTGTATGTCTGTGTTACTTGGTGTCAGTGTATGTCTTTGTGACTTGGTGTCAGTGTATGTCTTTGACACTGGCTGTCAGTGTGTGTCTGCGTTACTGGGTATCAGTGTATGTCTTTGTCACTTGGTGTAAGTGTGTGTCTGTGTTACTGGGTATCAGTGTATGTCTTAGTTACTTGGTGTCAGTGTATGTCTTTGTTACTTGGTGTCAGTGTGTGTCTTTGTTATTGGGTGTCAGTGTATGTCTTTGTTACTGGGTGTCAGTATAATTCTTTGTGACTTGGAGTAAGTGTGTGTCTGTGTTACTGGGTATCAGTATCTGTCATTGTTACTTGGTGTAAGTGTGCGTCTGTGTTCATGGGTATCAGTGTATGTCTTTGTAACTCATTGTAAGTGTGTGTCTGTGTTACTGGGTATCAGTGTATGTCTTTGTTACTTGGTGTAAGTGTGTGTCTGTGTTACTGGGTATCAGTGTATGTCTTTGTTACTTGGTGTAAGTGTACGTCTGTGTTCATGGGTATCAGTGTATGTCTTTGTTACTTGTTGTAAGTGTGTGTCTGTGTTACTGGGTATCAGTGTATGTCTTTGTTACTTGGTGTAAGTGTGTGTCTGTGTTACTGGGTATCAGTGTATGTCTTTGTTACTTGGTGTAAGTGTATGTCTTTGTTACATTGTGTCAGTGTATGTCTTTGTTACTTGGTGTCAGTGTATGTCTTTGTGACTTGGTGTCAGTGTATGTCTGTGTTACTTGGTGTCAGTGTATGTCTTTGTGACTTGGTGTCAGTGTATGTCTTTGTCACTGGCTGTCAGTGTGTGTCTGCGTTACTGGGTATCAGTGTATGTCTTTGTCACTTGGTGTAAGTGTGTGTCTGTGTTACTGGGTATCAGTGTATGTCTTAGTTACTTGGTGTCAGTGTATGTCTTTGTTACTTGGTGTCAGTGTGTGTCTTTGTTATTGGGTGTCAGTGTATGTCTTTGTTACTGGGTGTCAGTATAATTCTTTGTGACTTGGAGTAAGTGTGTGTCTGTGTTACTGGGTATCAGTATCTGTCATTGTTACTTGGTGTAAGTGTGCGTCTGTGTTCATGGGTATCAGTGTATGTCTTTGTTACTTGTTGTAAGTGTGTGTCTGTGTTACTGGGTATCAGTGTATGTCTTTGTTACTTGGTGTAAGTGTGTGTCTGTGTTACTGGGTATCAGTGTATGTCTTTGTTACTTGGTGTAAGTGTATGTCTTTGTAACATTGTGTCAGTGTATGTCTTTGTTACTTGGTGTCAGTGTATGTCTTTGTGACTTGGTGTCAGTGTATGTCTGTGTTACTTGGTGTCAGTGTATGTCTTTGTGACTTGGTGTCAGTGTATGTCTTTGTTACTGGGTGTCAGTGTGTGTCTGCGTTACTGGGTATCAGTGTATGTCTTTGTCACTTGGTGTAAGTGTGTGTCTGTGTTACTGGGTATCAGTGTATGTCTTAGTTACTTGGTGTCAGTGTATGTCTTTGTTACTGGGTGTCAGTGTGTGTTTGTTTGTGTTACTGGGTGCCAGTGCATGTCTGTGATACTGGGTATCAGTGTATGTCTTTGTACATGGTGTAAGTGGATGTCTTTGTTACTTTGTGTCAGTGTATGTCTGTGTTACTTGGTGTAAGTGTATGTCTTTGTTACTGGGTATCATTGTATGTCTGTGTTACTTGGTGCAAGTGTATGTCTTTGTTACTTGGTGTAATGTGTGTTTCTGTGTTACTGGGTATCAGTGTATGTCTTTGTTACTTGGTGTCAGTGTATGTCTTTGTGACTTGGTGTCAGTGTATGTCTTTGTTACTTGGTGTAAGTGTGTGTCTGTGTTCTTGGGTATCACTGAATGTCTTTGTTACTTGTTTTAAGTGTGTGTCTGTGTCACTGGATATCAGGGTATGTCTTTGTTACTAGGTGTCAGTGTATGTCTTTGTTGCTTGGTGTCAGTGTATGTCTGTGTTACTTGGTATCAGTATCTGCATTTGTGACTTGGTGTACGTGTGTGTCTGTGTTACTGGGAATCAGTGGATGTCTTTGCTACTTGGTGTCAGTGTATGTCTTTGTGACTTGGTGTAAGTGTATGTCTTTGTTACTTGGTGTAAGTGTGTGTCTTTGTTAATTGGTGTAAGTGTTTGTCTTTGTTACTGGGTATCAGTGTATGTCCTTGTTACTTGGTGCAAGTGTGTGTCTGTGTTACTGGGTATCAGTATCTGTCTTTGTTACTTGGTGTATGTGTGTGTCTGTGTCGCTGGGTATCAGTGTACGTCTTTGTTACTTGGTGTCAGTGTGTGTCTGTGTTACTTCGTGTAAGTGTGTGTCTTTGTTACTTGGTGTAAGAGTATGTCTTTGTTACTTGGTGTCAGTGTATGTCTGTGTTCCTGGGTAGCAGTGTATGTCTTTGTTATTTGGTGTAACTGTGTGTCTGTGTTACTGGGTATCAGTGTATGTCTTGGTTACTTGGTGTTAGTGTATTTCTTTGTTACTGGGTGTCAGTGCGTGTCTGTGTTACTGGGTATCAGTGTATGTCTTTGTTACTGGGTGTCAGTGCGTTTCTGTGTTACTGGGTATCAATGTCTGTCTTTGATACTGGGGATCAGTCTATGTCTTTGTTACTTGGTGTAAGAGGATGTCTTTGTTACTTGGTGTCAGTGTATGTCTTTGTGACTTGGTTTCAGTGTATGTCTTTGTTGCTGGGTGTCAGTGTGTGTCTGTGTTCCTGGGTATCAGTGTATGTCTTTGTGACTTGGTGTAAGTGTGTGTCTGTGTTACTGGGTATCAGTGCATGTCTTAGTTACTTGGTGTCAGTGTATGTCTTTGTTACTTGGTGTCAGTGTGTGTCTTTGTTACTGGGTGACAGTGTATGTCTTTGTTACTGGGTGTCAGTATATGTCTTTGTGACTTGGTGTAAGTGTGTGTCTGTGTTACTGGGTATCAGTATCTGTCTTTGTTACTTGGTGTAAGTGTGTGTCTGTGTTCCTGTGTATCAGTGTATGTCTTTGTTACTTGGTGTAAGTGTGTGTCTGTGTTCCTGGGTATCAGTGTATGTCTTTGTTACTTGGTGTAAGTGTATGTCTTTGTAACTTGGTGTCAGTGTATGTCTGTGTTACTGGGTAGCAGTGTATGTCTTTGTTACTTGGTGTAACTGTGTGTCTGTGTTACTGGGTGTCAGTGTATGTCTTTGTTACTGGGTGTCAGTGCGTGTCTGTGTTACTGGGTATCAATGTATGTCTTTGTTACTGGGTATCAATGCATGTCTTTGTTACTTGGTGTAAGTGGATGTCTTTGTTACTTATTGTCAGTGTATGTCTGTGTTTCTTGGTGTCAGTGTATGTCTTTGTGACTTGGTGTCAGTGTATGTCTTTGTTACTGGGTGTCAGTGTGTGTCTGCGTTACTGGGTATCAGTGTATGTCTTTGTCACTTGATGTAAGTGTGTGACTGTGTTACTGGGTATCAGTGTATGTCTTAGTTACTTGGTGTCAGTATATGTCTTTGTTACTTGGTGTCAGTGTGTGTCTTTGTTACTGGGTGTCAGTGTATGTCTTTGTTACTGGGTGTCAGTATAAGTCTTTGCGACTTGGAGGAAGTGTGTGTCTGTGTTACTGGGTATCAGTATCTGTCATTGTTACTTGGTGTAAGTGTGCGTCTGTGTTCATGGGTATCAGTGTATGTCTTTGTTACTTGTTGTAAGTGTGTGTCTGTGTTACTGGGTATCAGTGTATGTCTTTGTTACTTGGTGTAAGTGTGTGGCTGTGTTACTGGGTATCAGTGTATGTCTTTGTTACTTGGTTTCAGTGTATGTCTTTGTTGCTGGGTGTCAGTGTGTGTCTGTGTTCCTGGGTATCAGTGTATGTCTTTGAGACTTGGTGCAAGTATGTGTCTGTGTTACTGGGTGTCAGTGCATGTCTTAGTTACTTGGTGTCAGTGTATGTCTTTGTTACTTGGTGTCAGTGTGTGTCTTTGTTACTGGGTGACAGTGTGTGTCTTTGTTACTGGGTGTCAGTATATGTCTTTGTGACTTGGTGTAAGTGTGTGTCTGTGTTACTGGGTATCAGTATCTGTCTTTGTTACTTGGTGTAAGTGTGTGTCTGTGTTCCTGGGTATCAGTGTGTTTCTTTGTTGCTTGGTGTAAGTGTATGTCTTTGTTACTTGGTGTCAGTGTATGTCTGTGTTACTGGGTAGCAGTGTATGTCTTTGTTACTTGCTGTAACTGTGTGTCTGTGTTACTGGGTGTCAGGGTATGTATTTGTTACTTGGTGTTAGTGTATGTCTTTGTTACTGGGTGTCAGTGCGTGTCTGTGTTACTGGGTATCAGTGCATGTGTTTGTTACTTGTTGTAAGTGGATGTCTTTGTTACTTAGTGTCAGTGTATGTCTTTGTTACTTGGTGTCAGTGTATGTCTTTGTGACTTGGTGTCAGTGTATGTCTTTGTTACTGGGTGTCAGTGTGTGTCTGCGTTACTGGGTATCAGTGTATGTCTTTGTCACTTGGTGTAAGTGTGTGTCTGTGTTACTGGGTATCAGTGTATGTCTTAGTTACTTGGTGTCAGTGTATGTCTTTGTTACTTGGTGTCAGTGTGTGTCTTTGTTACTGGGTGTCAGTGTATGTCTTTGTTACTGGGTGTCAGTATAAGTCTTTGTGACTTGGAGTAAGTGTGTGTCTGTGTTACTGGGTATCAGTATCTGTCATTGTTACTTGGTGTAAGTGTGCGTCTGTGTTCATGGGTATCAGTGTATGTCTTTGTTACTTGTTGTAAGTGTGTGTCTGTGTTACTGGGTATCAGTGTATGTCTTTGTTACTTGGTGTAAGTGTGTGTCTGTGTTACTGGGTATCAGTGTATGTCTTTGTTACTTGGTGTAAGTGTATGTCTTTGTTACATTGTGACAGTGTATGTCTTTGTTACTTGGTTTCAGTGTATGTCTGTGTTACTTGGTGTAAGTGTATGTCTTTGTTACCTGGTGTCAGTGTATGTCTTTGTTACGTGGTGTCAGTGTATGTGTGTGTTCGTTGGTGTAAGTGTATGTCTGTGTTACTGGGTATCAGTGTATGTCTTTGTGACATACAATGCATTGAATGCTTACTCAACACAGACTGTTCATTGACCTTGCCTGGATAGGCTTTGCGTGAACATCCGACTACTTATCTCACCGACCTGGAAATATCCGAACAGACTGTAAAAACCCGGTTATTTAGTTATTTCTAACGAACAGTTATAAACATAGAAAGCCCTTTCCCCTGGTTAGATATTTTTGAGTGTGTGTTTGTGTGCATGAGAGTTATGAAGAATAAGGAGTTATTACTATTTTTGGATACAGATTTATGTAATTATTGTTAAAGATTTAGTTTATTGGTAAATAGTTCATTTTTTTGTTGTCTAAGAAAACCTAGTGCAGTGTATTTTATCTTGGGGGACAAATAACGTGTTAAATTTGGTTATTTTCTGGTAGCTGGGAAACTTTATTTGATATGTCTGAGGAGTAGTGGGACTACTACTCCCGCATTGGATGCAACAAAGCAAAATGCTACAGATGCTGCAAATATTTTCCTGTCACTTGATGATTATTAATTGTTTAATTTTGTGGAGACACTTTATTGAGTCTGTCTCCCTTCCATTCCCCCACCCTCACACTGGCATCGCTGGCTCTCTCTCACCGAGTCAGATGGTGTTGGGTGGGTGGTTTGTTTCTGGAGAATCCCAGCGTAGGAGCTAGGGTGCGAGATGCGACACGGGGGGAAGGAGCGGAATCGTCAACACTGTCGTTTCAGCTTTGTGGCTTCTCAGATGGGCTGATCTGAGCCTCTTCCTGACTCCCGTTTCAGGTCATATTGTTCACGGTTCCCTTCCTTCAGGCTCTGTTGCTCACTCCTTGAAATCAGCAGCTATCACCCCACTCCTCAAGAAACCTTTGGCCCCTCTATCCTTGCAAATTACTGAGCAATCACCAACCTCCCATTAATTCTCAAAAGTCCTTGCATGTGTTTTCACCTCCCAGATCCTTTCCCATCTTTCTTGAAACTCCATGTTTGAATCCATCCAATTAGGTCGCCACCACTGGCTCAGTACAGAAGCGACATTTTTGAAAGTCACTAATGATGTCCTATGTGATGCTGATCACTTTAAACTCACCCCCCACCCCTCCTTCCACCCCGTCATTCCCGACCTATCTGCAGCCTTTGGCACTGTTGACCACGCCATTCACCTCCAACGCCTCTCCACTGTTGTCCAGCTGGGTGTCACTGCTCAGGCCTCGTCCCATTCCATTCTTATCTATCTAATCGTATCCAGGGAGTCACCTGCAATGGATTTTCTGACACTTCCTGCATTCTTATACAGGCTGAGGCTGATCCATACTGTTCACAACTCTGGTGTCATATCTCATCCCAAGATGCAT
This sequence comes from Heterodontus francisci, assembly GCF_036365525.1. NCBI lineage: Eukaryota > Metazoa > Chordata > Chondrichthyes > Heterodontiformes > Heterodontidae > Heterodontus > Heterodontus francisci. The sequence continues at coordinate 2,012,415 of NW_027140578.1, read as the reverse complement.
TTATGACGACATATCCATGCCATCACTCGCACCGCACATTACCGCTTGCCTAACATTGCCCGACTTCACCACTGACTCAGCTAATTTTCTGCTGAAGCCTTCATCTCTGCCGATTTATCCTCGAAACTTAACTATTCCAAAACATTCCTGGCAGCTTTACACACATGACACGCATTGTAACCGTGGTAAACTTGAGGGCATCAAAAACCCTTGCAGCCAGTGTCCCAACTCATACCATGTCCTGTTCACCCGTCAGCCTCAGTGCTTACAGAATGACATTAGCTGTGTGACAAACGAGTTGAGGCAGTGGAAGAAACAGAAATTATACAACCATCTGCTCACATTCAATGACAAAGTGAGGTTGAGACTGCACATTAACTCATTCATACGCCACATGTACCTGAATGCCCTGCATACATACTGCAGAATAATTCGCCCCACTCAGCAGGGTCTGTGAAAAACCCTGAAAAATATGTGCCGTCTGTTTCCAAAATGCATTCACTGTTCAGATTGATTCGTGGGATGTAGGTGCCCCTGGCTAGGCCAGCGGTAATTGCCCTTCCTTAATTTCCCCTTAAGAAAGTGCTATTTGGCCCTTCCATCTTGAACCAGTTGCTATCCCTTTTGGTGAGGGAGCTCCCCCAGTTGCTGATATTTAAGGAGTTACTGGATCTGGCCCAGTTGTTCAGAATGTGGTGGTCGAAAAGCCTGTCAAAACTCCCAGTCTGTTTTTGCAGAGGAAGTCTGGGCCACTTGAATGTTAGAAGCTGAGGAAGAAATGGCAAGAAGAAAGTATAGATTTTTTTCATAGCTATTATAAACAAAACAATCTGCTTGCTCCAGCTGGATGACCAAAAGCTATCAGTGGCGCTGTTGGTAAAACAAATACATTTCGTTCATTCCTTTCTCCTCCTGACTGCTCTTCGTCAACAATGACGACCAGGGCTCGTCTCATTTCCCCTCAGCGGCCACCATCTTTGGGAGGGACAAAGAGAAACAGGCCAGGATTAAAATGCTGAATGTGACCAATGAAAAAAAAGAATTCAATTGAAAAAAATATTTAGGGCATCATTATGTTTCCTAAGTATGGCACTTTTACCCCAGCTCCCCCTCAGACATTCGTCCATGGAGGGAAGCATGCGTCACCTCTCTCACTTTGTCTGCCCTAGAACGTTTTCTTTCTCTCTCTGCCCCTCACACTTTTTCTCTATTTCTGCCCTATCTCGCTCTCTCCTTGCCCCTCTCACCTTCTCTATTCCTAACCCTCTCAATTTCACTCTCTCGCTGCCCTTCGCACTTTTCCCGTCTCCGTGCCCCTCACCTTTTTTCCCGTTGCCCCTCACTTCTGAACTCTCTTTCTTCCCTCTCTCTCCCTACCCCTTTATTGTTCTCTCTCCTTTTGCCTTTCACTTCCTCTCCCTACCCCCTCATTGCTTGCCACGAACTGTGTTCTCACTTCCGCTCACTCAGTCTGCCCCTCTTTCACTCCCTGCACCTTTCACTTCCTCTCCTTTTCCCTCTCTTTCTTTATCACTCTGCTACCTCATTTCCCGCGCTCACATTCCCTTTTCCTGGTCCTCTCACCTTCGCCTCCAGCCTCTCGCTGGTGCGTGTTTTTTTAAAGGTCTAAATGGGAGAAAAATTGCGTGTTCCTCAAATTAAAATCAAACACATGTGGGGCAGTGACTGAATGTTTCTGATCTTTGGCTAGAGTTGTTCAAGCTGAGGTCACTGGTTTGAGAGCCGAGTTGCTCGCCTTCAAATTGAATTTGTAATTATGCCATCTTGTGATCGTTACCCCCGGATGATCCTTAACTACTATATCTCTTATTAATCCTTCCTCATTACACATTACTAGATTTAAAATAGACGGTTCCCAGATCAGTACTGCTCTCAATATGAATCCCTGAGGCGCTCTACAAATTTGTCTTCCTCCTTACCTCTGCCAATCTGATTTGTCCAGTCAAAATGCAGATTAATATTATCCATAACAATTGCAGCGCCCTTCTTACACGCCTCTTTAACTTCCCGATTTATAATTTGTCCTACAGTGAGGCAACTCTTCGGGGGCCTATAGACGATTCCCACCCATGACTTCTTCCCCTTGCTATTCATTATTTCCATCCAAACTGATTCCACATCACGATGTACTGCACCTATATCACTACTCACCACCGCACTGATACCTTCCTTTATTAACAAAACTATCCCACCTCCTTTTCCTTTTTGCCTATTTTTCCAGAACGCGAAATACTCGTGAATATTGAGTTCCCACTCTTGTTCAGCCTGCAAACACGTCTCTATAATAGCTATCAAGTCATATTCATTTATTTCTATTTGTGCCATCAAATCATCTATCTTGCTATAAATGCTGTGTGCATACAGATAAAGAGCCTTAAGCTTTGACTTTTTTTTTAACCATTGATACTGTTCAGGTTCGAACTACTGCTGCACTCTTCTGCTTATATTTTCTGCACCTTCCTGTCACACTTTGATTAGCGTTCGCTTCCTCATGACCCTGCACCTCTGCTTTCTCGCCCCTTATTTGATTTTTTTAAACTTCCCTTCCATTGATCCCCACCCCACCACCCCAACCCCCCACCCCCACCCCACCACTATTTAGTTAAAAGCCCGATCTACAATCATAGTTAAACGATTTGCCAGGGCACTGGTCCCAGCTTGGTTCAAATGAAGCCCATCCCAACAGAACATCTCTCTCCTTCCCCAGTACTGGTGCCAGTGACCCATGAATCGAAACCCATTTCTCCCACACCAATCTTTGAGCCACGTGTTTACCTCTCTAATCGTATTTACTCGACGGCAATGTGCACGTGCCTCAGGTAGTAATCCGGAGATTATTGCCTTTGTGGTTCTGCTTTTTAATTTAGACACGACCTGCTCATAGTCCCTCAGAGGAACCTCTTTCCTATTCCTACCTAATATCGTTGGTAAAAACGTGAAACAACAACTGTATCCTCCCCCTCCCACTCCAAGTTCCTCTCTTACCCAGAACACAGCCTTTGGAACCCTCTGTCTTTGCTGCTAATACCCGTATCTATTCCCCTAAATATGCCATCCCCAATAACTACTACATGTCTCTTTTACCTTCTCATTGGATTGGCGCTTTGAACCACCTTGCTGTGGTCAGTTCGCTCATCCTCCCTGCAGTCTGCGTCCTCGTCCTCACCGGGAACAAGAACCTCAGACCTATTGACTAAGGGCACTGGCTGAGTCTCCTCCAAAGCTAAACGCGAGATCACCATAACTTCCTCATTGGCAGTCACACCTCCTGTCTCTGACCACGGTCCAAATGAAAAGCAATTAATCTAAGGCTGTGACTGTCTCCCGAAATCCAGTGTCCAGGTAACTCTCCCCCTCCCTGATGTGTCGCACTGTCCGCAGCTCGGACTCCAACTCATGAACTCTGAGCCGAAAGTACCTCGAGCAGCCAACGCTTGCTGCAGATGTGATCATCATGGATCGCACCGGCGTCCATCGGCTCCCTCATACCACAGCTGCAAGACATCGACTGCCCTGCCATTCTCTATTCTACTTAATTAATTATTTTCGATGTTAAATATTTTGGAAGTGAATTTCTAATCTGCACTTTTCAGCTGTAATAACGTTATTGATTTAAACCACTTGGCAAATCAAATGCTACACGAACGAGATGCCCAGCAATCGCTACCTCTTTTCCTGAGATGTCACACCTCGCTCTGACATGTGGGGAAATGTAGAGGGGGCACGCTGCCGCCGCTTTTATCTCCCGCCGCCGCTGCCCTTCTCACGCTGGTCCGCCCTCTGCTGGTGGATACTGGTGTTTCAGTAGGTGCAGGAATGGCATAAAAATCACAATCTGTTGGAGAATAATGGCCGGTGTAGTCGTTCTCCCGACCGAGCAACAATTGCGTTCTGCTGAAATATTTAGAATTAAAGTGCAAAAACACATTAATTTCTGATCAGATGCTCCTGCTCTCCCGACATACTACTGAATCCTCAGGGATAGTGTAGCACAGTAAAACAACAAGATATTGTATGTAGGAATTAGTGTATATTTAGCACTTGAAACATAATACAAGCATTAATATTGACAAAGGCATAAGTTCCAAATAAAACATTGAATAAATATTGTATTATTGTTTAAGGTTATTTCCATTATACATCAGCACTTACATTATAAACTGCAGTAATGTGTCCACATTGAGTATATGGCGGTGGAGGAAGCAATTACAATAAATGCAGAGAAAAGAGATAGACCATTCATTGGTCGCCTGATGTATTCTAAACCTTCTTCAATAGGATATGAAAATGTGAGTCGGTTACTAAACGGAGTTTATATTAACTCTTTATTAATAAGCAATGGTTTTAATCTCTGTAACAGTGTTGGTAATTACATGCGAAGTAATCTATCTCAGTATTAGTACAGACAGAAAAATGATCCGAAATCAATTCTGTTTGGTATTTTAATTGAAAAGAAAACACGCACTTTCAGACAAAATATGGAGAAAAGCCAAATCTAGTATTTCAACACAAAGTAAAATGATGGTTGATTAAAATAAAGTGATGTTTATATAGTAAAGCAAATCACATTCATCGTGTTCACACTGTTGGAAAAGTTCATGCCATTCTCTCAGATCTTTCATAGAATATTTTTCTCCAGTCTGTGATCCGCCTCCAGGCATCATTAGGCAGGATTTGAGGCGGACTTTTACCTGAAAGGACAACAAAAACGACTTGTGAGGATTGCAGCAATGTTAACCATGAAACACGTGCATCAAATACAGTATATGATCTCCTCAGAATATTTCTCCTTCAATAAGCCTCCTATTTCTTTAGTAAGTACAGAACATGTTCTCTCTGATACTTTGGAATCACTGACCGTTGAAAACACCATTAATTATCGTATTACTATCAGAAACAGCCGGGACTTCACAGTGTCAGCATAAATACATGGAGCAAATGATAAAGCATTGGTCTTACCAGGGTGATGGAGATGTAAGATGTTGAACTATACAGTCACTGTCCATCGTTGGTGGAATGTCTGGTGTTGTGAACGTGTCACAGTGAATATCCTCGTTGTTTTCAGGAATGGAGGGTAAGAGTAAAGCGGGTTCAATACGGGTCTGAGAGCTGCATAGCGAGGGGAGAAAGATTAGGGATTAATGATTGGACTAAAGGCGGAAACAGGGCGGGTCTGAGAGTTGTGTACTGTGGAGAGAAAGATTATGGATTAATGATTGGACTAAAAGCGGAATCAGTGCGGGTCTGAGAGCTGTGTACTGTGGAAATAAAGATTACGGATTAATGATTGGACTGAAAGCGGGATCAGTGCGGTTCAGTGTCAATAATGTAAAGAGGATTGGAATTTGTTGGCCTCTAAATGTTCTCCAGCTGCATTCACCGAGTTGTATTTTACCGCTGGGTGACAGCAGATGAAATGGATACGCTGAGCCTGGATCAGGGTGTTCAGATTGAGCACTTGAAGGATTTGCAGTGGGAGTGTTAATAAGAGAGATATCACACACAGAATAGCATCAGGATGTCTTTTCTAAAATAAGACATGACTAGATTAGAGATACAGCACTGAAACAGGCCCTTCGGCCCACCGAGTCTGTGCCGACCATCAACCACCCATTTATACTAATCCTACACTAATCCCATATTCCTACCAAACATCCCCATCTGTCCCTATATTTCCCTACCACCTACCTACACTAGTGACAATTTATAATGGCCAATTTACCTACCAACCTGCAAGTCTTTTGGCTTGTGGGAGGAAACCGGAGCACCCGGAGAAAACCCACGCAGACACAGGGAGAACTTGCAAACTCCACACAGGCAGTGCCCAGAATTGAACCCGGGTCCCTGGAGCTGTGAGGCTGCATTGCTAAACACTGCGCCACTGTGCCACCCCATGCTTTGTTTAATCTAATTTCCTTTAATCATAACGTGAATTTCAATCAACCAGCTGTCTGTGAGATCGCCGATTGGAATGAAATTAAAAGAAAGCTGGGGACTGTGGGAGTTCAACTCACCGAGAGTGGAGAAATCACTGCCGGCACTTGTCAGTGTGAAGAGATCACCAGGACCACTGTCCAGCAACAAGTGACCATCCTGAGTGTCAATGGCTCCACTCTCAGCAGCATCATCATCACCGGGAACCAGACCTGAGAGGAAATAATGATTTTCACAGAAATCAAATGGTAAATGGTAAAACTGAATGCATCGAATTATATTACGGAGATGTGGATATCACAGGGGCAGAAATGGATGTTGGATGTTCCGGTGTTTAGATGTTTCAAAAGGAATAGGGAGGGAGGTAAAAGAGGTGGGGGAGTCGCATTGCTAATCAGGGATAGTATCACAGCTGCAGAAAGGGAGGTCGTCGAGGAGGGTTTGTCCACTGAGTCAAGATGGGTGGAAGTCAGATGCAGGAAAGGAGCAGTCACTTTATTGGCCGTTTTCTATAGACCCTCCAATAGCAACAGAGACATGGAGGAACAGATAGGGAGGCAGATTTGGGAAAGGAGCAGAACTAACAGGGTTGTTGTCATAGGTGACTTCAAGCTCCCTAATATTGATTGGAACCTCCTTAGTGCAAATAGTTTGGATGGAGCAGTTTTTGTCAGGTGTATCCAGGAAGGTTTCCTGACTCAATATATAGATAGGCCGACTAGAGGGGAGGCTATGTTGGATTGGTGCTTGGCAACAAACCAGACAAGGTGGCAGATCTCTCGGGGGGCGCGCATTTCGGTGATAGTGATCACAACTCCCAGACCTTTACTATAGTCATGGAGAGGGACAGGAGCAGACGGGAATGGAAAATATTTAATTGGGGGAGGGGGAATTACAATGCTATTAGGCAGAAACTGCGGAGCATAAATTGGGAACAGATGTTTTCAGGGAAATGCACGACAGAAATGTGGCGGTTGTTTAGGGAGCACTTGCTGCGACTGTTGGATAGGTTTGTCCCAATGAGGCAAAGAAGGGATGGTAGGGTGAAGGAACCTTGGATGACAAGAGATGTGGAACAGCCAGTCAAGAGGAAGAAGGAAGCTTACTTAAGCTAGAGGAAGCAAGGATCAGACAGGGCTCTAGTGGGTTACAAGACAGCCAGGAACTAAGTGAATAATGGACTTAGGAGAGCAAGAAGGGGACATGAAAAATTCTTGGCGGGCAGGATTAAGGAAAATCCCAAGGCGTTCTACACCTATGTGAGGAACAAGAGGATGGCCAGAGTGAGGGTAGGGCCGATCAGGGATAGTGGAGGGAACTTGTGCCTGGAATCGGAGGAGGTAGGGGAGGTCCTAAGTGAATATTTTGCTTCAGTATTCACTAGTGAGAGGGACCTGTTCGTTTGTGAGGACAGCGTGAAAAAGGCTGATATGTTCGAACCGGTTAATGTTAAGAGGGAGGATGCGCTGGAAATTATGAAAGACATGAGAACAGATAAGTCCCCAGGGCCAGACGGGATATAGCCAAGGATATTACGGGAAGCGAGGGAAGAGATTTCCGCCGCTTTGCCGATGATCTTTGCGTCCTCACTGTCCACTAGAGTAGTACCAGATTATTGGAGGGTGGCAAAATTTATTCATTTTTTCAAGAAAGGGAATAAGGATCACCCTGGGAATTACAGACCAGTCAGTCTTACGGCGGTAGAGGGCAAATTATTGGATAGGATTCTGAGAGACAAGATTTATGATTATTTGGAAAACCACAGTTTGATTAGAGACAGTCAGCATGGCTTTGTGAGGGGCAGGTCATGCCTCACAAGCCTTATTGAATCCTTTGAGGATGTGACAAAACACATTGATGAAGGAAGAGCTGTGGATGTGGTATATATGGATTTTAGCAAGGTGTTTGATAAGTTTCCCCATGGTAGGCTCATTCAGAAAGTAAGGAGGCATGGGATACAGGGAATGTTTGCTATCTGGATACAAAATTGGCTGGCCCATAGAAGACAGAGGGTGGTAGCAGATGGAATGTATTCAGCCTGGAGCTCGGTGACCAGCGGTGTCCACAGGGATCTGTTCTGGGACCTCTGCTCTTTGAGATTTTTATAAATGACTGGGATGAGGAAGTGGAAGGCTGGGTTAGCAAGTTTGCCGATGACACAAAGGTTGCTGGAATTCTGGATAGTGTGGAAGGCTATTGTGGATTGCAACTGGACATTGACAGGATGCAGAGCTGTACTGAGAGGTGGCAGATGGAGTTCAACCTGGAAAAGTGTGAAGTGATTCATTTTGGCAGGTCGAATTTGAATGCAGAATACAGGCTTAAAGACAGGATTCTTGGCAGTGTGGAGGAACAGAGGGATCTTGGGCTCCATGTCCATAGATCGCTCGAGGTTGCCACCCAAGTTGATAGGGTTGTTAAGATGGCGTATGGGGTGTTGGCTTTCATTAACAGGGGGATTGAGTTTATGAGCCACGAGGTTATGCTGCAGCTCTATAAAGCCCTGGTTAGACCACACTTGGAGTATTGTGTTCAGTTCTGGTCGCCTCATTATAGGAAGGATGTGGAAGCTTTAGAGAGGTTGCAGAGGAGATTTACCAGGATGCTGCCTGGACTGGAGGGCATATCTTACGAAGAAACGTTGAGTGAGCTAGGGATTTTCTCATTGGAGCGAAGAAGGTTGAGAGGTGACTTGATGGAGGGGTACAAGATGATGAGAGGCATAGATAGAGTGGATAGCGAGACACTTTTTCCCAGAGCGGAAAGGGCTATCACCAGGGGGCATAATTTTAAGGTGATTGAAGGAAGGTTTCGGGGAGATGTCAGAGGTAGGTTCTTTACGCAGAGAGTGGTGGGTGCGTGGAATGCACTGCCAGCGGTGGTAGTAGAAGTAGATACATTAGGGACATTTAAGCGACTCTTGGCTAATTACATGGATGATAGTGGAATGAAGGGTATTTAGGTAGTTTGATCTTAGAGTTGGTTAAAAGTTCGGCACGACATCGTGGACCGAAGGGCCTGTACTGTGCTGTACTGTTCTATGTTCTATACTGTTAAATGTCAACTTACCCGGGCCGGCCAGGGTAAATTGTGATCTTCAGCTGTAGTGAGATTAGATGATGGCGAATGGTAGGACCAGGTCATGTGGCGGTAGTTGAGTCTTCCTAGGCCAGTGTCATATTTAAAAGACAGCCAGCAATCGATTGAAAGGCAGGAGCTCTGAAGGACATTGGGTGGATGGACTGACAACTGGTGTATTTGGCAGATGGCAGCAGCCAGAGCAAGGGTGACGCCTATATTTTCTCCTGCCACGCTGGAAGTGCTCATCCAGGTAGCAAGGGCAAGGAGGGAAGCGCTTTTAGTTTTAGTTTTTTTTAGTTTCAGAGATACAGCACTGAAACAGTCCCTTCGGCCCACCGAGTCTGTGCCGACCATCAACCATCCATTTGTACTTATCCTACACTAATTCCATATTCCTACCACATTCCCCACCTGTCCCTATATTTTCCCTACCCCCTACCTATACTAGGGGCTATTTATAATGGCCAATGTACCTTATCAACCTGCAAGTCTTTGGCATGTGGGAGGAAACCGGAGCACCCGGAGGAAACCCACGCAGACACAGGGAGAACTTGCAAACTCCACACAGGCTGTACCCAGAATTGAACCCGTGTCACTGGAGCTGTGAGGCTGTGGTGCTAACCACTGCGCCACTGTGCTGCCCCACTTGGGACGGGTGGAGGAGACCAGCTAGGCAGGCAGGGAGGGCATGGCAGGAGATTGAGGAGGAGGTGGTGAGTAGCCGTGAGGTGGTCCCACGAAAGAGGCTGCAGTGCAGGAACAGGATCAATGCCATGATGTACTTAGATAAGGTGAGTGAAGTGTTGAACATTAGCTGGCAGCCTTAAATGTCAGAAGAAAATGAAAATGAAATTGGATAAGTGGTGTCCCTACTGAATCTACAACAATGCCCAGGCAGCAGCATTGGCTGCCAGAGGTATATTAACCTCACTGTGCAAGACTCTGGTCAGTCACAGCTGAGCCCTGCACTTCCCGCACTGATGGCTGCATGCAGCAGGCATCCTTGTGGTGCCATGATGGACAGTGAGGCTGTCGCGGACAAAGGTATGGAGTGTCTCTCAGACGGGTAAATGCCAATCTTAATCTGTGTGCTGGCAGGGGAAGTGAATTCACAATGTGCATGAGAGAAGAAGGATTGGAGGTAGAGTTCCATATCTCATAGTCCTGATGCCAATGGAGCTAGGAGGCCTGGAGGCAGAGCAGCCTATGGCACAGATGGTGAGATGTGCACGGAGGCACCAGACAATGTGTGCCCCAATGGATGAGGGAAAATAAACAAATGCTGGTGAGCAATAAGCAGAGCGTTGTTATGGTATCATTGGCCTCCTGCAGCTCCAGAAAATGAATGGTCAAAGAATGTATGCAGCACACTCTCACCATTATTCTCTCTCTCTCACAGATGAAGTACGAGCAGAGGCAGCCGACGACCCTGCAGAACAGCTTTGCAAACTTGAGCAGCAGGAGACCTCTGAGGATGCAGCGCCACGTCATTTCTCTCCACGAGCAGAGAACAACGCAGCACCACGATATGCAAGAATCATGATGGGGCATGTTGAATGGTTCCACCAGATCTATCAAAGCATCTGAATTGCATTTCCAGAAGCTTTATGTCCTGTTAAATGGTCGCTGGAGTGGTTGCATGACAGCTGTTGCAGCTCTCCTTTCCATCTGTGCTGTGTTTTGCACAGGCATATGAGGCATGTCTTCAGTGGTAGCCCTTGTCACCTATTATCCGTCCTAGAAGTCTCATGGGGGGGTCTGAAAAACTCGTGCACCTCAGACTGCATTAGAATGAAGGCATCGTGACAGCTTCCTGGGAACCTTGCACAGACACGTAAGAAGCATTTGCAATGTTCCCAAATCATTTGCACAGAGAATAGAAGCCCTTCCTGTTGTTGCCTGGACTCTGGATGTCTTGATGGCCGCATGCATTCAGTCGATAGCACCCTGCACCTAGCGATTTCCCCAAATACTGCAACAATCTCAGTCTGGCTGTCCAGATTGGTGTAAAAGTGCATGTATTGGCTCGCCTTCTTGAACATTGCATTTGCGGCCATCTTGATGCAGTGCTGTGCCACAGGCTGTCAAATCCCACAGATGTCTCCAGAAGATCTCTGTAATGGTCCTGAGGTGTAATAATTCAGTGCCGCTGGAAATGGGTGCCTACCACTTCCCATTGCGTTCAGATCCTCCTCCAGCAGAGGGCGCATTTCAGGGGCCGCCTACCTGGAGAGGCGCAACCTCCACTGACACTGCTGCTCCGACATTTGCAGGAAGTAGAACCTCTCATGGTAAACTCTTTCTGGCGGGTAGCATCTTCGTCACTCAAGACACTGGTGGCGTGCTATGTGCTCTCAGCTCATCCACACTCTCTTCCAGCCTCATGATCATCGTCCCTCTGTGGGTACTACTGTGCACCCTGCTCATCGACACTCTCTTCCAGCCTCATGATCCTTTTCCCTCTCTGGGTGCTGCAGCCGAATTCCCGGGGACTGCAGCTCTCTCCATTTCTGATCTTCCTCCGCAATGGGAGACCTCAAAACCGGAGTGGATGAGACCTATTGTAAATTTCTCAGTGCCTCCATTCTTTTTACTCTGTATACATGATTAGATTTAGGTAAGGTGTGCTCCCCCATGATATCATGCAATAAAGTGCTTGATTCTCAACGTCTGAGTCCGGAGAATTTGTTCAGCAATTGGGCACAATCTGGATTTTCTCCAACACATGGTTTGGCTACCTTTCCCGTCTTACTTTTGCATCAGACAGGAATAAACATGTATATATATCGAGAACATAGAACATTTCTCCAACACATGGTTTGGCTACCTTTCCCGTCTTACTTTTGCATCAGACAGGAATAAACATGTATATATATCGAGAACATAGAACATTACAGCGCAGTACAGGCCCTTCGGCCCTCGATGTTGCGCCGACCTGTGAAACCATCTGACATACACTATTCCATTTTCATCCATATGTCTATCCAATGACCACTTAAATGCCCTTAAAGTTGGTAACAATGTCCTGGAACTTTTTATCTGACCCGATTGTGGAGCATCAACCATCACAGGGACTGCAGTGGATCAACAGAAACTAGTCATGGACCATAAATGTTGGCTCATACAGCGAGAAGTCAAAACAATACTCAATACAGCTGGTGGGTCAGATTGTTAATCCAGAATCCGTCCACCCTGTCCTCATCTCCTCCCCTTTCAGAGACACAAACAGCCGGCGGTGACACCAAAATTTTACCCCACCCCGGATAATGGGGCAAGAAAGAGTGCAAGGAGGCTCATTTCGGATTTTTTATCCTGCTGTGTGTGTTTTGTTTTAAACCAATAAATATATCTCGATGGTTAAACCACCTCCCAAATATAGCGCAAGAGCAAATATTGTCGATTCAGAAGAGTTGTTACCCCAGTATCGTGAAGTAGAATTGGTAGGTTAATGTGAAAATTCAGACTACCAAGTGTTAGAATAAGTTTTTTGGTAGAAACCACTGATTTCAGGTAAGGAGTTCCTGATGGGAGCTTGTTTCCGATCCAGAAATCCAGTCACCTAGAGAAATAAAATGTCAGTCAATGTGAATGTCTCCTCCTGAGAGCAGTGACTGTTTATGGTCCAGCTCAAAGGGAACAAAATGAAATGGTAGTGACATAGACTGCAAAGTCAGCAGATAGAGAATATAAAGGATGTGACGATAAATGAAAAAATAAAGATAATTTCAGTCGATTTATGAGATTCAGCTGCTGTTTGAGAGAATATAAAATTTAAAAATAACACGAGCAACCAATGTGTGTCTTCTTCAGGGTTTCAGATATCTGAGGCAGTCCGTTGCAGACGGAAGGGAAAATGAAACAACGACTTTGATTGCTAGTTGCAAACAAACAGAAAGCACATTCTTTGAGCAGTAGCCACCGGCAGAAATCTTCCCAAACCCATTGCTCGCTTTCCTATACACACAGACATAGACACACTCACACTGTGATAGGACTCCTTCACATGGGGATAGTGAGCGGATTTCTGACAGTTTCAGTCAGCAAATGGACTATTAAAATGGGGTATTTAAGGGGAAGTGACATTTGTCCATTGAAAATTCGGTATGAAACAAAAAACACAGACCTGAACGCCGGAACTGAGAGGAATCCTTGCCAGGTGCAATATTCCCAATCTCTGCAAAAACTGCTTGGTACAAACCAGCAGGTGAACCCGTTCCATGAGTGACAAAACCTGTCGGATGGAGGATGGAGAGATTAATGTTTTATTCCAACCCATGAGCGTTTAACAGTAAATTATTTGCGAACACATTCAAATCACAATGATAATGGCAGCAAAGAGACAAAGCCAGGTATTGTGAATGCAGAGTAGTTTTGTTGTGCATACTTTTCCATATATCTATGTGTCTATTGTTTCTGCATACTAATATCTTCAACTGTAGCAGTCTGGTGGAAAGAAGAAATGAGCGGGTATCATGAGAAACAATTTCCAACTGATTACTGGGTTCTGGGCCCACATGTGGAATTCAGCTGAAGAGAAGCTGGATGACGTTGACTGATTCTGTGACAGCATCCGTTGGAAATATGAACGAGGAGCTTATTGTTCTTTGGTCTGTTCCCTCAGTGTGAGAAAAGACCCGTGTAGATAGTGTAAGATATAGGTGCGGTAGTCACAGTTTGCCCATAATAGGTGGTCGATAACTCACAAGTAATTTCAAAATACAATGCTGTCTCTGCTCCTCCGAGCATCCATTGATGTACCTTATTTTGGGGAGCTGGTAGTCACCCTATGTCAATCATTTGTTCGAACCTTTGTTACCAATGAACACAGGAAAGGTACGTGGAGTGTCGGGATGGTCATCTCCCCCTTGTCCATGACTATGCTCCCCAAAGTCACCTTTCACCTTATCTCGTGCTTGGTATCGTCTGTAAACTTCTGCCAGGCCCTTGTTCAGTGAGGGTGCAAGGTTCCATCTTAACAGCTTTAGGAATATCTTGTTTCAGAGCCTGTGCTGATCCTTTCGTTGGCAGAGATAACAGGCCTATGTTGTCCTAGCTATATAATCCTTCTTAATGAGATGTTTGGATGATTAGGCTGTCATAACAAACACCATCTAAAAATTCTAACATTTCGGTTTTATTGTTTTTACACTAACGTTAATGGTTAGTGGTCAGTGTATATTAGTATTTATTTATTGTCTTAGCAGACATATATTTCAAAATGTTCGAGATCCAGCAAAAGTCCTAATATTTCTTATTCCACAGTGGAATACATTCTTTGAAGACAACTTACTTTTCTTAAAAAGTACCCTTCTGGCTACTCTATGCCTGATTCGTCATCCTGCAATAGTACTGCAGTGACCCCAGGTCGCTAGCGTCAATTGCGATTTTAAATGTTTTAGAAGAATTTGGAGCAGCCCACACTGGCTCATTAGTTAAGATTGCCTTCATCTTTTAAAAAGCTGTCTGGCAATCATCTGAGCGTACTACATTGTTGTTGTTTTTTGCAGTAAATTGGTTAATGGAGCAGCCACAGTACTAAAATCCGTACATATTTCCTGTAAAAACCGCACATCCCTAAAAACCTCATTATTGCTTGCTTCGGTTCAGGGATAGGGAACTCTATTAAGACTAGTACCTTTGCCGTTTCTGGTAATAACTGCCCTTGCCCCATTATATGTCCGAGCTATGTTACTCTAGCTTTTCCCAATTCGCCTTTTGCCAGCTTTATCACTAAGTCCATGGTTTGTAAGGTTTTAAACATAATTTGTGATTATTTTAAGTGTTCTTGCCAAGTATTAATGTATATTAGTACATCGTTGAGATACACTACACAGTCGGGAACACCTGAATCATTAGTCATTGAAAAGAGGCTGGGGATCTTTTTTTACACCTGAATGACCGTTAGGTGTGAGACAAGCTGATATATCTGTCTCGAGGAGACAAAGGAACTTACTAGTATCCCATTAACATGTCGATCTTGGCATAAATCTAGCACTGCCCATTCTGTCAATGCAGTCTTCTAAACGCGGAATTGGGTAGGAATCTGCCTTCATTAACTCATTGACTTTTCTGTAGTCCATACAAAATTGGGTTCACCCTTCAGGCATAGATAACAGCCCAATACAAAAGCAAAATACGACAAAATGCTGGTAATCTGAAATACAAGCAAGAAGTGCTGGAAATACTGAGCAGATCTGGCAGCACCTGTGGAGAGAGAAGCAGAGTTCAGGTTTCAGGTCAGTGACCCTTCAACAGAACATACACTAGCACTATTGGTGAACTCCAGCTGCTTTGACGAGGTTCGATCAAATTGTTTTCCAGCATGTATGGGATCTTAGCTTTTATTTGGGCCTGGCTGTCCTGACTTAAGCGGTAAGAATGCTGTTTTGAAGGAACGATTCCCCCTTCATCTATATCATGTGTGACTAAGGTTGTACATCCCAGTGTATCCCTACAAACTCCTTTAACTATTGTAGAAAGCTTGGTTATCTCATAACGTTGTTTTGCCTCTAAGTGCAAAATCATGTTGTACAATTTTCCTAGCCGTTCTGTACTCCCTAATCTGAGTGTTGGATGTTTAATCTGAGAATTGTCCATGCCTCCTTCTGCCTCATCCTCACCCTCCTTTCCCTTCACAACAGTACTGATCACCTATCATATCTGTACTGCCTTATCCTCCTCACTGAGATAATATTGCTTTAACATATTAATGTGATACAACCATTCTTCCTTCGACGATCAGGGATATCAATCAAGTAATCTACCTTACCCACTCTTTTGGCCACTCTCTGTGGGCAACTGAACCGTGTTTTTAACGGATGTCCCTGTAACAGTAAAAACACTAATACTTCATTTCCTGGTTGAAAATCGCGGGGTTTTGCATTCGTGTCTGCCCATTTATTCATATTGGTTTGGGATGATTTAATGTGTTCCTGAGGCGGACCACAAGCTTTCCTGAGCATTTCCCAGAACACAGATATATAGTCCAACTTCGAAGATTCAATATTATGTTCGAACAATCTGTCTTTCATGAATTTTAGAGGACTTCTTAATTCATAGCTGTAAACCAATTTGAAATGACTGAAACCTAATTCGCTCATTCAGGACTCATTCTGTAAAGTCTCTGGTGGCAAATTAAAGAAAGTTTGGACCCTGATCCCTGTCATGTGGATATTCGTGACAGTATGTTCTAATCATTGTTTTGAGTGTTTGATGGTATATCTGTATGTAAATAGTCCAACTCGGGAATGGGCCATACTGGACCTGATGCTGGGGAATGAACCCGGCCATGTGGTTGAAGTTTCAGTATGGGACTACTTTGGGAATGGTGATCACAATTCCATAAGTTTTAGAATACACATGGACAAAGACGAGAGTGGTACTAAAGGAAGAGTGCTAAATTGGGGGAAGGCCAACTATACCAAAATTCGGCAGGAGCTGGTGAATGTAGATTGGGAGCAGCTGTTTGAAGGTAAACCCACATTTGATATGTGGGAGTCTTTTAAAGAGAGGTTGATTAGCGTGCAGGAGAGACATGTTCCTGTGAAAATGAGGGATAGAAATGGCAAGATTAGGGAACCATGGATGACAGGTGAAATTGTGAGACTCGCTAAGAGGAAAAAGGAAGCATACATAAGGTCTAGGAGGCTGAAGGAAGACGAAGCTTTGAAAGAATATCGGGAATGTAGGACCAATCTGAAACGAGGAATTAAGAGGGTTAAAAGGGGTCATGAAATAGCTTTAGCAAACAGGGTTAAGAAACATCCCAAAGCCCTTTATTCATATATAAGGAGCAAGAGGGTAACTAGAGAAAGGATTAGTCCACTCAAGGGCAAAGGAGGAAAGTTATGCGTGCAGTCAGAGAAAATGGGTGAGATTCTAAACGAGTACTTTGCATCGGTATTCACCGAGGAGAGGGACATGACGGATGTTGAGGTTAGGGACAGATGTTTGATTACTCCAGGTCAAGTCGGCATAAGGAGGGAGGAAGTGCTGGGTATTCTAAAAGGCATTAAGGTGGACAAGTCCCCAGGTCCAGATGAGATCTATCCCAGGTTACTGAGGGAAGCGAGAGAGGAAATAGCTGGGGCCTTAACAGGTATCTTTGCAGCATCCTTAAACAGGCGTGAGGTCCCGGAGGACTGGAGAATTGCTAATCTTGCCCCATTGTTTAAGAAGGGTAGCAGGGAAAATCCAGGTAATTATAGACCGGTGAGCCTGACGTCAGTGGTAGGGAAGCTGCTGGAGAAGATACTGAGGGATAGGATCTATGCCCATTTGGAAGAAAATGGGCTTATCAGTGATAGGCAATATGGTTTTGTGCGGGGAAGGTCATGTCTTACCAACTTAATAGAATTATTTGAGGAAGTGACAAAGTTGATTGATGAGGGAAGGGCTGTAGATGTCATATACATGGACTTCAGTAAGGCGTTTGATAAGTTTCCCCATGGTAGGCTGATGGAGAAAGTGAAGTCGCATGGGGTCCAGGGTGCTCTAACTCGATGGATAAAGAACTGCTGGGCAACACTGGACAGTGAGAAGCAGTGGAAAGGAGTTTCTCAAAATGGAGACGTGTGACCAGTGGTGTTCCACAGGGATCCGTGCTGGGACCACTGTTGTTTGTGATATACATAAATGATTTGGAGGAAAGTATAGGTGTTCTGTTTAGCAAGTTTGCAGACGACACTAAGATTGGTGGAGTCGCAGATAGTGAAAGGGACTGTCAGAGAATACAGCAGAATATAGATAGATTGGAGAGTTGGGAAGATAAATGGCAGATGGAGTTGAATCAGGGCAAATGCAAGGTGATGCATTTTGGAAGATACAATTCAAGAGTGAACTATACAGTAAATGGAAAAGTCCTGGGAAAAATTGATGTGCAGAGAGATTTGGGTATTCAGGTGCATTGTTCCCTGAAGATGGCAACGCAGGTCAATAGAGTGGTCAAAAAGTACAAGGGTTGGCAGGTCATGTTACAGTTGTATAAGACTTTGGTTCTGCCACATTTGGAATACTGCGTGCAGTTCTGGTCGCTACATTACCAAAAGGATGTAGATGCTTTGGAGAGGGTGCAGAGGATGTTCACCAGGATGTTGCCTGATATGCAGGGCGCTAGCTATGAAGAGAGGTTGAGTAGATTAGGATTATTTTCATTAGAAAGATGAAGGTTGAGGGGGGACCTGATTGAGGTGTACAAAATCATGAGAGGTATAGACTGGGTGGATAGCAAGAAGCTTTTTCCCAGAGTGGGGGATTCAATTACTGGGGATCATGAGTTCAAAGTGAGATGGGAAAAGTTTAGGGGGGATATGCATGGAAAGTTCTTTACGCAGAGGATGGTGGGTGCCTGGAACGCGTTGCCAGCGGAGGTGGTAGACGCGGGCACGATAGCGTCTTTTAAGATGTATCTATACAGATACATGAATGGGCAGGAAGCAAAGAGATACAGACCCTTAGAAAATAGGCGACATGTTTTGATAGAGGATCTGGATCGGCGCAGGCTTGGAGTGCTGAAGGGCCTGTTCCTATGCTGTATTTGCTTTGTTTCTCTTTGTTCTTTATCTCTAAAGCACCCTGTGACTTTTGGTTTTATGCTGAAGATTCGAACTGCCTAATCCTCTAATTGCCCATACTTCTTGAATTACCTTAGACATGAAATTAGAACCTTGATCCGATTGAACATAAAATGATAACCCATATCTTATAAAGAATTGTGTTAAATTTTCTACTACTGTTCTAGCATTAATTGCCCTCACAGGAATGGCCTCTGGAATTTCAGTAGTAGCTATATGCATGATACTAAATAGGTATTGAAGTCCAGATTTTGATTTTGGTCAGGATTCTACACAATCTACCATTACCCTGCTAAATGGTTCCTCAATCACTGGTATGGGAACTATTGGTGCCGGTTCTGCGGTAGGTTACGGTTTTCCTACCATTTGACAGGTGTGGCCTGTCTTACAAAATTGTCTCACATCCTTTGTAACAACTGGCCGGTAATAATGTTGACTTATACATCATTTCGTCTTCTGAACTCCTCTATGCCATGCAAAAGGAATGTCATGTGCTCACCTTAAGAATCCCGAGTGATAATTAGGAGGGACCACTATCTGTTCAACAACTGTCTAGTCTTCATCCGCAGGTCTATGAGGCAGTCTCTAATCCTTCCTCACAATCATGTTTGCCATATAATAGCCTTCTGGAACGCCTTTTGCCTCAGCTTCTGTCAGAGCCTTTGTGCTATTCGATAGATCTCTGGACCAGCTTGCTGTAATGCAATGATACATCCCCAAATAAGGTTTAAGATACTTGGCTATCTATCTGTGCTGCCACTTATACCTCCGACAATGGATTCTGTTTGGCGATTGCTCGGGTGACTACACACGCAGGAAATATTCCTGCAACTTGTTCCTGTAATTGCTCTGTTTCCGTAATTCACTTGTTCCTCTCTAATTGTAGGGAAAATTGATCCTTTTGATCTAACCAAATCATTTCCTCGGAGTCGATCAATTCCCTTTACTGTCAAACTCTGGACAGAGATTTAAGGTTTTTGGTGGAAGGATTAAAGGGGACAGGAGGAAGATTATTTTCACCCAGAGGGTGGTGGGTGTCTGGAATTAACTGCAAGGATCAGTGGTGGGGGCAGAGACCCTCAATTATTTTGAAAGGCACCTGGACATGCACACAAAGTTCTGCAACCCGCGGGGCTGTGGGCCTGGTGCTAGAACGTGGGATTCGTTTTGGTGGATAGCTTATTCAGCCAGTGCAGACATGATGGACTGAATGGCCTCCTTCTGTTCTGTATTTTTTCAATGTTCTAACGTCTACCATTACCATACCAATATTAAGTCACTCTCTAGGCGTACCTTATATAAAGATGCGGGTGTATACTCCCTGCCAACTCCATTAAGTAAAACGTTAGCATTCTAGGCACTCTCTGGTAGATACGTTATACCTTTTACCAGTAGGTTTGGTTTGCTCCTGTGTCCCTGAGTATAATGATATGTCTTCCTGCCTCACCTAAAGGATATGCAGTTACTTTCCCCATTGAAAAATTAAATAGCGTTCGGACATCGTATTCTTACCCTTTATCCTCAATTTACTTTATATATCTGGTTTTAAACCTGCTTTTAAAGGGATAGCTTGGTCTTCTATCCTCTTCGGCAGAGCCTTTACATTTGCGCTAACCTTTTACACCCCAAATCCTATGGGTTTGCCTCGCAATTTCCAGCATTCTGAATGAAGATGTCGCGTTTTGTGGCGATGATAAAATGTTGGCTTGCGAACCACACTTCTACCCTCAGCACCTTCCTTTCAGACTTCAGGAGGTGATACTGTGACATTTCCAACTGTTCATTCTTGTCCCCGGATACTTGCCTTCCTGTCATTCTCCCACTTTCTATCCTTCTCGGGATTATGGGGGTGATGGACAAAAGGTTTTGCTTATTCACAAGGCCAAAATCATCCACAATTTCCACTGCCTGCCTAGCTTTCAAAATTTTCAGGTTATCTACATGAATTCTCACTACTGAAGGAATTGAATTTTTAAATTCCTCTAAGCAAGTTAACTCTCGAAGTTTATCATATGTGAAGTGCATCTTTACTGCCCGTATCAAACGGTAAAAATTAAATTGTTTCACTCTCTCAAAATCTACATATGTCTGCTCAGCCAATCTCTGTAAGTTCTGAAACTTCTGACTGTAAGCTTCAGGGGCTAACTCATACGCTAGGTGAATAAGATTTTTGCTTACTTACACTCTGCAGAAGCCTCTTCAGGACGCATGACATAAACGTCATGAGCTCTGCCGACCAACCTACTTTGCTTACGCAGTGTCCAGCTTTCCTTCGGCCATTTCATCTGTTTGACGATTTTTTCAAAACATATGAAAAAGTGCCTCTACGTCACTTTCCCCCAACGTAGGAAAAGCTTGTATAAATTTAACAGTTTTTGCTGGGGCCTGGGCTGAATTCAGATTCTTCATGACCTGACATTTCCCTGGTTTCAAGGCTATCCTTTTGTCTTAGTTCCATCTCTTTTAGGCTACATTCTTTCTCCTTCTCTCTTTCCTCTTGTTCAAGTTCAAGTTTTCTTAATTCTTTTCCAGCCTCAAGTTTTTTTACTGTTGTTTCTTTTTCTGTTTCGTGTTGAATCTCCACTTCACTCAACTGTAACTGATTTTGTGCCAATTCTACTGTATCAATCTCTGACTTACTACGTTCTTGTTCCTCATATTTTTCTTCTAATTTTAAATGTTGAACCATTAGGTCAATTATCTCTGCATTTTTGACACCTAGTTTCAATTCCTCCCACAATTTTCATTCATTCTGAGTTAAAGGTATCCAGCCACTGAGGGGAACATTTTCCTTTCCCTAGAACTCTGCTGCAACTGCTGAGCCATTCTGATGTTATAGACTCTACCTTATTATACAAGAAAATTCGTTCCCTTTTTTCATAATTGGTGCTAGATTTTGATCCTGACAACCAAGTTTCCAATTAATATGATCCCAAAGCCGACAGCAATTAATATGCTGCCAGACACAAGATCCAAAATTTGATGCTGCCCAAAAGACAAGTAATTAATATGATTCCAAACATGAGACCCTCAATTCATCTGATTCTGATCTCAGACGAGCCATCCAATTAATATATTACAACCGCAGTGGGAGCAATGCACTGTCAATTCAGTCCTGTCACTCCACAGGTCATAGCATATTATTAAGCTTTCACACCCAATTGGCAAACAGCCAAAATAAACATTCTGGTAACCCCAGAATAAAAGAGACCAAACCAAGTATCTTTAGACACCAACAAATTAACTATTTATTGAAACAAAAATCTTAAACACTATTAAGATAAACCTATGACTAAAGACCTTATTATTTTAAACTGACTTCCCACATTCGCACACATGCATCAAAAATCAACAGTAGTTAACTAGTTTTAAAATTAGTGTTTTCGAAATTTAGCTACTTCTCAAGAACAAATAAAATAAGTTACATAATAATATAAAAGCAAAATACTGCGGATGCTGGAAATCTGAAACAAAAACAAGAAATGCTGGATTCACTCAGCAGGTCTGGCAGCATCTGTAGAAAGAGAAGCAGAGTTAGCGTTTCGGGTCAGTGACCCTTCTTCGGAACTGACAAATATTAGAAAAGTCACAGATTATAAACAAGTGAGGTGGGGGTTGGGCAATAGATAACAAAGGAGAAGGTGCAGATTGGACCAGGCCACATAGCTGACCAAAAGGTCACGGAGCAAAGGCAAACAATATGTTAATGGTGTGTTGAAAGACAAAGCATTAGTACAGATTAGGTGTGAATATACTGAATATTGAACATCAGCAAGTGCAAACCTGAAGAAGAACAACCTGAAAAAAACAGTGGGTAAGCAAACTGAACAAACTAAGATGAAATGAAATAAATGCCAAAAAAGATTGTAAAAAATGTAAAAAGGAATGCAAAACAAAAGGAAGAAAAATAAGTTACATTCCTGGTGGATGAAGCATTCTAATGTGGAAATAGTCAAAGGCCACTCCAAGTCTTCATGAGGACTGGATGCACTGGTCTGTTCTTTACAGGCGTTTAATTTTTCGGATGCAGTAGGCAACAACAGTTCCTTCAGCAATAGAAACGTTTTTTTGAAAAAAGAAGGAATTTCTTCTTTAGGCAATTAATTCGGCTGGGAGCTCTCTGTAGACTTTGCTGAGAGAGAATACACAGCTCCTGTCTCTTCAGTACGTTTCGCTGGTGAGTCTGGTTTCAACCGTTTTATTTAGTTTTGCACACAGTTAAGTAGCAAAATTACACCATGTGACCTCTCTATCCTGCTGCAGCCTAGGTAACAAAAATGAAGCTTCTGGCACACTGTGCCTTAGAAATTCCAGAACGTTCTGTCCCTTAACGGTGCTCTATTTTTCCAGAGTCTTAAAGGTGCACATTGTTTTTAATCGTACGAGCAAAACGATACAATTCCATGACACATTCTATGCAATTCTATACCATAACCTCTGTGTGCACCCTCGTTTACACCACTACAGAAAAGGAGTACATTCGTAGCACCCTTACCTGAACACATGATCCTCACATCTTCTTTCTGAGAACAGTCGGGATTACCCCACGATGCTGAGGGAAATTTCCAGAGAAATGCTTTGTAACCAAAACAGTTCATTTCATCCAACCAAACTGGCCCTGTGACTGGTTCACAAGATGCAGGAAATGCCATGTCTAATGCTTTTCCACAACCCAGCTGCTTGCAAACCAAGTTAGCTTCCACCAGATCCCAGGAATCATCACAAACTGAGCCCCATGTCTCATTGTAATAAATCTGCACTCGGCCAGTACATGGGCTCCCACCGTCGGACAGCCTTAACTGCACGTGGTCTGTTGGACAACAATGTAGGAGGATTATACTGACAATATATATTCACCTCATCACTCAATCCAACTCATTGTACTATCACCAGCTTAAAAAAACATTTTAAATGCACATGTGATCGGTAAATGAAACTATACAACAGAATATCTGTCTACACTTACCTATTACCTATAATGTAAAGTACAGAAATGTTTCAGATATCCTACTACATCTGGCTCTGACAAGTTCTGGCCACCAGTCCCCCTTTTATGTTTCAAACGCTGTGTACGTTGTTGTAAAGGGAATCACTCACACGATTAACAGTTAATTTATACTCATGTTAGAAAATGGTATCTGCTCCTTGTCCATGTATGTTACCCTTATTTATAATCTTGGTCCGACATTTATTGCCATCTCTTATTTCCTTTATCTTGAACAACATGCAAAATGCATTTATCCAGCGCCATTAATGTAATAAAACATCCTAAGGCGCTACACAGGAGTGATATCGAAGAAGGTTTGACATGGAGCACCTAAGAATATACGAAGTCAGATGACCAGAAGCTAAGTCAAATATTTCGGTTTTATGGAGCGTCTGACAGCAGGAACGAGAGATTGAGAGGTATAGAGAATTAAGTATGTAACTCTAGAGCATGTGATCTTCGCAGCTGAAGCCACGCCCACCAATGGTGCGCAATTAAAATCAGGAATGCTCAAGAAGCCAGAAGTGGCAGATGTCAGATTGGAACCGATTTCAAATTTAGAACCTTGAGGCCATGAACGGATTTGAAAAGAAGGTTGATTTTTTTTAAATCGCACATTGATGGACAATGTAGGTCAGTGAGCACAGGGCAGATGGCTGAGTGGCACTTGGTCAAGGAAGCAGAGTTTGTAGAGGTTGTAACCAGGGTAGCCAGCCAGGAATGCATTAGAATCATCGAGTCCAGAGAGAACAAAGCAATGGGTAAGACTAGATAAGGGCAAAATCGGGTGAATTTAGGAGGTAAAAATCGACAGTGTTAGTGATGGTATGAATATGTGCGAGGTGTTAAATATAATACCAAGGTTACAAGCAGTCTAGTTCAGTCACGACAGTTGGCATGGGGAGAAATAGCGTTGGTGGCAAGGGAACAGTTATGATGGGGACTGAAGACAATGACTTCCATCTTTTCAATACTGAAGTGTAGGAATTTTCTGCTAGTGCAGTACTGAATGTCAGACAGCATTTCTGACAGGTTCCACGCAGTGGTGGAAGCAAGAGTGTTGGATTTGAGGTATAGTTGGGTACCATGAGATACATGTGGAAACTAAGGCCGTCTTTGTGGCCATCACAGAAAGGTAGCATGTAAATGAGAAATGAGGTGTCGAAAGTTAAATCCTTTGTTGACTTTACAGGAGCGGGAAGAGAAGCCATTGCAGGTCACTTTCTGACTACTGCATAGATAAGAATAGAACCAGCTGAGTGCAGTCCCGCCACCCCATGCCCCAGGCGGGTGTTAATGGAGAACAGTTTGAGCAGAATTTCATGACCAACCATATCAAAGGCTGCAGGCAAGTCAAGAAGGGGGAAGATAAATCGTTTACATTTGTCACAATCATTTAGGATGCCATTTGTGACTTTGATAAGCGTTGTTTCAGTACTGTGGTATGCCTCAAAATCTGATTTGAGGGATTGAAACATGCAGCTACATAAAATATGAGCATGGATTTGGAGGGGACAACACATTCAAGGACTTTAGTGAGGTGATAACAGTTGGAGCTGGGGCAGTAATTTGCAAGGAGAGGTGCGAATACAGCTGATTTGAAGGAGAGGGGGTAGAACATGAAGCGAGGGAGAGAATCGTTAATATTGTCAGCTAACATGGGGACCAGGAAGGGAATGTGTGTGTTCAGTAGTTTCATAGAAATAGGGTGCAGACAGCAATAAGTGGATTTCATTGAGAGCATAATTGCAGAGATTGTGTGAAGGACTCGAGGAGAGACAGAAGCAATGCGAATTCAGGGAGATGGCATGGGAGGATACTTATAGGAAGTTAGGCCTGGTGGGTTGGGGAAGAAAGGGAAGCAGCAGAGGCGACTGAACGGATGCTTTTAAACTTTGTATCAAAAAACTCCATGAGCTCCTTTCACTTATTTTTGGAGTTGAGGGTGGACGAGGCAGGGGAGTCGTTCAGGAGGAAGATTTGTGATGGAGAAATTATGCTGTGCGTGCTCTTTTCCTTCGTGGATGACCTTTGATTAATGAGTAATTTTTACAAAGAAACCCAGGACCCGATGATGCTTTATGCGATTCATCCATTCAGGTTTACATTACCAGTTAGTTCGCCAGATGTCGCTGTGCCTTTCTGGTTTAAAGTTTCAACCACTGTATGTATTACTTCCGCTTCATGCCAGAGAATGTAACATCCACAGGTGCTACACTTAAACATCAGCCTTCCAATATGCAGTATATTCGTGCAGAATTATGTTCTAGGGTTGTGTTGATTATAAAATTATCGTAAATCAACGTAATATTATTTGTGTAACAGAATCACGTACTTTTGAAAGGGTCGGACTCTGTCTTTGACAATGAAGATATTTGAGTAATTTTAGAAACGTAAACCGCATATCCGAACAGAGAATCTGCATTCCTCTCTGTCCAGGGAGCTTGGTGCGATTAGGGAAGTACTTATGTTGAATGTGTAACCGTAACTTGTGAGGGACATTAAAAATTGCTGTTGTCTGTAAAAGATCAATGAACTAAACTACAAATTATATCAATATATGACTGTTGAACCAGACCAAGGAGGGTAGAAAACAGGATATCTCTGCAAAATGTTGGACAGGAACAGGAAGTGTCTATGGGCAATTGAACGCAAAATGTGCAGACCTCCTGGTAAGCGGGAAACCAGTATTTAAATGGGCGTAGACAAAAATAATTGGATTTGTTGTATCAGGCACTTTGGAGAACAAAGAATTGGCGTTGTGATAGGAAACAAAGAGTAGTGGTTAATGGATGTTTTTCAGGCTGGATGAAGGTTTGTAGTCGAGTTCCCCAGGCGTTAGTCTCCGGACACTTGCTTTCCCTGATATATATTAATGACCTAGACCTTGGTGTACAGGACATAATTTCAAAGTTTGCAGATGATGCAAAACTTGGAAGCATTGTGAAATGTGAGGAGGATAGTGTAGATCTTCAAAAGGACATAGACAATTTGATGAAGTTCAATGCTGAGAAATGTGAAGTGATTCAGTTTGGTAGGAAGAACATGGAGATGAAATATAAAAAAGGGCTCAATTCTAAAGGGAGTGCATGAGAAGTGGTGCCTGGGTATACATGTGCATAAGTCATTGAGGGTGGTAGGACAGGTTGAGAGAGCTGTGTCCTGGACTTTCTTAATAGCGTCCAGTTCTGTGTGCTTCACTTGAGGAAAGACAGGAGGGCATTGGTCAGAGTGCAGAAAAGATTCAGGAGAATGGTTCTAGGGATGAGGAATTTCAGTTATGAAGATCGATTGGAGAAGTTAGGACTGTTTTCCTTGGAGATGAGAAGGCTGAGAGGTGATTTGATTCAGGTGTTCAAAATCATGAGGGGCCTGGACAGAGTAAATAGAGAGACACTGCGCCCCCCCCCCTCCTCACCCCTGTGAAAGGATCGAGAACGAGAGAGCACAGATTTAAAGTATTTGGTAAAAGAAGCAAACATGGCTTGAGGAAAAACTTTTTCGCACAGCGAGTGAATAAGGTCCACAATGCGTTGCCTGAGAATTTGGTGGAGGTAGGTTCAATTGAAGTATTCCAAACGGAATTAGACAGTTATATGAAAAGGACGAATGTGCAGCGTTACGGAGAGAAGGGATATTTTGTGGGATATGTCGAGTATTCTTTCTTCCAGTCCAACTCAGGCCCCCTCCCCCCATTATGTTTCCAGTACACTGATAACTGTATCGGTGCCGTTTCCTGCTCCCACCCCAAACTGGAAAACTTTCTCAACTTTGCTTCCAATTTCCACCCTTCTCTCACCTTTACATGGTCCATCTCTGACATTTCCCTTCCCTTCCTCGACTTTTCTGTCTCCATCTCTGGGGATAGGTTGTCTACTAATATCCATTATAAGCCCACCGACTACCACAGCTCCCTCGACTACACTTCCTCACACCCTACCTCATGTAAGGACGCCATTCCATTCTCCCAGTTTCTCGATCTCTGACGCATCTGCTCTGATGATGCTACCTTCCATGACGGTGCTTCTGATATGACCTCCTTTTTCCTCAACCGAGGATTCCCCCCACTGTTGTTGACAGGGCCCTCAACCGTGTCCGGCCCATTTCCCCTACCTCTGCCCTCAAGCCTTCCCCTCCCTCCCAGAACCGTGACAGGGTTCTCCTTGCCCTCACTTTCCACCCCATCAGCCTCCATATCCAAAGGATCATCCTCCGCCATTTCCGCCACCTCCAGTGTGATGCCACTACCAAACGCATCTTCCCCTCCCTTCCCATATCAGCATTCTGAAGGGATCGTTCTCTCCACGACACCCTGGTCCACTCCTCCATTACCCCCACCACCTCTTCCCCGTCCCATGGCACCTTCCCCTGCAATCGCAGGAGGTGTAATACCTGCCCATTTACCTCCTCTCTCCTCACTATCCCAGGCCCCAAACTCTCCTTTCAGGTGAAGCAGCGATTTACTTGTAATTCTTTCAATGTAGTATGCTGTATTCGCTGCTCACAATGTGGTCTCCTCTACATTGGGAAGACCAAGCGCTGAGTGGGTGACCGCTTTGCGGAACAGCTCTGCTCAGTCCACGAGCAGAACCCTGAGCTTTCAGTTGCTTGCCATTTCAACAATCCCCCCTGCTCTCATGCTCACATCTCTGTCCTGGGATTGCTGCAGTATTCCAGTGAACATCAACGCAAGCTCGAGGAACAGCATCTCATCTACCGATTAGGCACACTACAGCCTGCAGGACTGAACACTGAGTTCAATCATTTCAGAGCATGACAACCCCCCATTTTACTTTCATTTTCAGTTATTTCTTCTTTTTATCTTTTTTACATTTTTTACAATCTTTTTTTTTGGGCAATTATTTCATTTCATCTTAGTTTCTTCAGTTTGCTTACCCGCAGTTTTTTTTTCATGTTTGCACTTGCTGCTGTTCAATTTTCAATACGTTAACACCTTATCTGTACTAATGCTTTGTCTTTCAACAGATCATCAACATATTGTTTGCCTTTGCTCCATGAACTTTTGATCAGTTATGTGGCCTGTCCAATCTACACCTTCTCCTTTGTTATCTCTTGCCCCACCCGTACCTCACTTGCTGATAACTAGTGACATTTCTAACATTTGTGAGTTCCGAAGATGGGTCATTGACCCGAAACGTAAACTCTGCTTCTCTTTCCACAGAAGCCGACAGACCCGCTGAGTGGTTTCAGCATTTTTTGCTTTTATTTCAGATTTCCAGCATCCGCAGTATTTTGCTTTTATTATTTGACTGTAATCATCACATGTTTACGTGCTCAGTTCTGATTGGGCCAACACAGTGAGATCCCAGAACCAGGAAAGAGCAAAAGAAATTGCACCCTCACCCACCACAGCCAATGAAGACAGGGCTGGATTGTCATGTGATCTGGATTCCAGCGCTGATTGGTGATGTCTAAAATGTGAGCACCTTTTGGGCTGGTGTCATTTGAGCTGATCCTTCATACTCTGCTTTTGAAGACCCTCAGTTAAGGTCCCTCCGCATGAAGGTTGCAATTATCTCCCAGCTAGAGTTAAAGATCTTTGGTAACACTATGAGGGACGCACTCCTTTCCTGACTTACAATCGGGCAGCGGGTTAATCCGTGATCAAAAACATACTGAGATTGTCGCCCAAGCCTTTTATTTAATGGGGTGGATTCGAACAGAAAGATAGCAGATAACGTGAAAATAAAGCGCGATTATCTAACGGGTCAGCCTGACTGTTCCCAGGTCTGCCTGAAATAAGAAGTTAACAATTAGAGTTCAGTGCAGCAAGAAATGAATGAAACTGTGAGAAAGAAATGGCACAAATACTACTAACTGCAGGGTCATTATTCCCGTCACCCAGCAGAAGAAATTATATCGGGATCTGTGATCTCATCTGTTCTTCATTCCTTAAATCGAAAATACAATTTCTGCAATAAATTAATGTTGGTATTGGGCCAAAATGTATCCAGAATTGTTTTCACATATACACACACTGACACCCAGATACACTCTCTCCTTGTGGTGACGGTGGGTGGGCCCCATGTATTACCAGTGTGAAAATGCTCTGAAAAGGTGGTGGTGATAATCCTCTCCCTTATAGAATCTTACAATGGAACAGCACAGAGGAACTCCATTCGGCCCATAGTGCCTATGCTGGTTCTTTGCAAGAGCTGTCTAATTCGTCCCATTCTCTTTCCCCATCACCCTGTAAATTTGAGCTGATGGCGCTCTGACCATTGATGACCAGTGTGTTGTTGCCCTGAGAAGACGGTACTGATGGAGCCCCTTTTAAACCCGCTGGTGATGGCACTCTCATTGAATTCAGCAGTCTCATATAAATTTCCTGATGGGATGGCAACGCAAATTAAAGATGTTTTGATCTTGTGGTAAATTTCAATGCCTTTCAATTTACTGAAAAGTCTTCGACAAGGTCGAAGACTCTGTAACTTTCAAAGTTTCTGTAAAGGTGTAATTGGGCTATTCGGTCGTTCAATGAATTATATAGCTTCTCAAACAAATCAAAACAAGATAAACGATCTGGCAGTCTTCTAACTGCGTGCTGACTTTTTCCTATCATGCTCCTGCTCTTCTGATTCTCTTGTAACCTGCCCTCGCCCGCCTGCCCTATTCTTTTAACTGTAAATGATTTTCGATCAGTGGTCCTCCCGTTTGCTGGCTAAGCGTTTCTAATTTTCAAAAATGCATTCAGTGTTTTGACTGCTCCCATCCCCCTGAGGATAATGTGTCTCACAGATTTCCAGGTGTTTTTCTCTTAACAACATAATATGCATTAGACGATGTGTTGACCTGCTCCCCATCTCCCTGGTGATAATATTTCTCCCATGTACCGCTGTCTCTTTGTATACGCTGGTGATATACTATAGACAATGGGATAACGATTCCTGTCCTCAGCTGTGTTTACCGAGTAATCTTGAATATGTTACAGTTTCCCAACTATAATCTCACTGCTCTCTTTCTGTTCCTAGTTACGCAATGTAAATAATGTGCGACTTCTTCCCAGTCACGGGGCCTCAGCATGCCGACCAACTTTTCCAGATAATAGTCAACTCCTGCAAATTCCCCATTTACAGTGACCAGCCTCAGTGCTTCTCTCGGGTCCGTGAATCTTCTTCAATCCACTCAGTCATTTATTGAACATTTCCTGCATTTACCATTCAGTCTGTAACCACCCATGTCACGCCAGATTTTTTTTTCCAGATAATCCACTGGTTCAAGGAATAAGGCGATGCATACCTTCTGAGGGAAACTAGGGGTGAACAATTAATGGGTGCAGAAAAATATAGCCAAAATGACGACAGTGGTTCAAGAAAACACCCCGCCATCCTCTCTGGCTAAATAGGGTTGTTTAGAAAATTCTGACGTGTCCGCGAACTGATATCCCGAAAATGAATCAAAACAATCTGTAACCGAGACTCTCATACCTGCCTATTCGTCAAGTTTATCTCTTACTGTCTCAGATAAATGTTCAGTCATTCCCCTTTCTCAATCATACTATTTTTCCATACTCCTCATATCTGCTGATCCTTCCTTTCACTCTCTTATGCTTCCTGACAATTTCTAACTGCTCTCATTGTTGTTCTTGAAGAAGTTTGAATGCATTTCTTTGTGTAACGTTAGCCAAATCCCCTATATATACAGAGAACATGCATACTGTTCTCACACTTTTCTAGTCGGCCTCCTACTCTAGGTAAACTTCAGCTGATCAACAGTTCTGCTGCTGCTGTTATCTTGGCATGGACCGTCCCGCTTATCCGTTTCCCCTGCTCTCACTGTCTGTGGCGACTCCCGGATCCCAACGCCTCAAATTTCAGTGGTCGCACTGTTACCTTCCTGACGTTTAGACGAATGGTATCGGTGCCAAACTGTGAAGTTATTTTAACATTTTATACTTATGTTAACTTGCGATTGTACCGTATTACCACAAACACTAATAGAGAAATATTAATAATAACTAACAAACCCAACGGAGGTGAACTGAAACGGGACAAACGTGGGATATTCAAAGCCCAAAATTTAAACTCTTGAATGAATGACAAAGCCACGGACAGCGTTGGTTTAGGGCTTACCATATATAGATAATACAGAGAGTTCAAAAGTACTTGCTTCTCATGGCAGATGATTAGGTGGGTCAAGAATCTATATAATTATATTATATCAAACTATTTTAGGTCCAATTTGAACAACATTCGCAATTAAGTGAGCTCTTGTGGATTTCAGAAGCAAATTAATTAATAAAATACAGTTATTGTAGCTTAAAACCACAAGCAAAGCGCCGGACAAAAGGAACTCACATCAAACAATACGGATTATGTGCGTCAACAGCATTATCAGTAACTTCAGTGAATCAGTATTGCCTGTGTGGAGTTTGCAAGTTCTCCCTGTGTCTGCGTGGGTTTTCTCCGGGTGCTCCGGTTTCCTCCCACAAGCCAAAAGACTTGCAGGTTGGCAGGTAAATTGGCCATTATAAATTGCCTCTAGTATAGGTAGGTGGTCGGGAAATATAGGGACAGATGGGGATGTGGTAGGAATATGGGATTAGTGTAGGATTAGTATAAATGGGTGGTTGATGGTCGGCACAGACTCGGTGGGCCGAAGGGCCTGTTTCAGTGCTGTATCTCTAAACTAAACTAAAACTTTTTGCAATCTATCTCTGCAACACTGCAGAAATAACCAAACACGCATCGAACATTTACAGTACAAGTTCTTCTGGGCACTGTCTAGTGAATTTAAATATGAAAACGAATTCAGAATTTGTTCCACAGGTGACCAGGGTATGGAACAAATAGAAGGACATTA
The DNA here is from genome assembly GCF_036365525.1 of Heterodontus francisci. Taxonomy (NCBI): domain Eukaryota; kingdom Metazoa; phylum Chordata; class Chondrichthyes; order Heterodontiformes; family Heterodontidae; genus Heterodontus; species Heterodontus francisci. Next base: position 1,979,997 of record NW_027140578.1, on the reverse strand, counting down.
AAGAATTTAACAGGAGTAGGATTAGGCCATACAACCAACCCAGCCTACTTCGCCGTTCAATAAGATCAGGGCTGATCTACTGACCCAAATCCACTTTCCCAGCCTTTCCCCTGAGATTGGGAAATATCTTCAGATCTTCCATTAAACACTGTATTGCACGATATAAAAAGTATGAGACATTTGGAAAGAGTTTCAGAAACACGTCCGGATATTAAATACTCCAGGTAATGTGTGAATCATTTAGAAATATACTGAGAAATACTAATTATTATATGGCACCGTGTATATATTTGTATGAAATACAAAGCATGATTTAATCTAAAAAGGCCTAGTTTTGAAGATTGTCGGTGATTCAATAAAACAGCTCATACAGCAAATCCCCCTGAGATCAGTAGCATCATTTTTGGTGTGTGTAATTGATAACTCTATTAATAATTAGTGCAATTGAAGCAATATTGGTTCCACCCCCAGTTAATATATTACACAACATTTATAGTTCTTTCCGAACATTTCAAATGCTGTACAAACTATTTAATCTAATTCTCTGTATCACAGGGCACTTCACTAAGAATCCAAGAGGCAATCCTGAACTGAATGGGGCTTACTGAAACAAAGACCGTAAGCAAGTAATAAGTCAGTTGATGAATAATCACCCTATTTCCAACTCCATATTTGGGAAAGGGTAATGTGATAATTCACATGGTACGGTAGCCATGTTGGTTTATTTTTATTATTTAAGTGCTGTCTGAAGAAAGATGGAACAGCAGCAGCAGGAATTGCAGCAAAATCTATGCCTAAATAATTGCAGACTGTAACATGGTGAGGACTCCAAGCCAGTTCCATTTCGAACCCACCAATACTGCAAAGTGACCTCGTGGTAACGAGACTACAAGCAACCAAGTTTGTGGCCTGCAGAAATTCTATCCCTTCAAGAGAATCATGAAAGCCACTTCAGCACGTGACTCCGGCTGTTTAACTACACTTCAGGAGTGAAGCCGTCTTTTTCAAAAGGTCTGCATTGTGTCTTTTCGTAAACGAGCCATGTGAATTATGAACTATTATTTTGTTTATAAACTTTAAAAGTGCACTATTCTTTTCAACTGTACTTTGCTTACGTGTGTTTGTGTGTGTCGCTGTGTGATTGAGTGGCATACTGTTAGATTTCGTGGTGAGTGTTGAATGAACAGTCCAGAGGGTGTGCATTCGTGCAATGCAGGACATGTGAAGAGCAGTTCTGGTCTTCAAAGTGGAGCTAAAATGCTCACATGCAGGTTGTCTATTCGAAGAAGAATCACAAAAAAAGAATAAAATACAATGGACACACTGATGGACTGATAATAAAAATCTGTAATGAGCCAATGTTGCAAATGATTTGTCAATTGAGTATGTATAGCTGCTTGTTCTAATTGTGATTAAGAGCAGCTGATACTAATTGTGGAAAGATCAGGATACACATGGAATAACCAGTTTCCACCTGGGGAGGGGTACGGAGGTGCTGGTCCGGAGAAGGGAAATGCAGTCTACACTTATGCTGTATGGAGTATTGTGAATAAACCTATGTGGAAGTAAGACTGGTTCCTGCTTTGTCCTTAGACAGATGCATGTTTGCCAAATTTGGTAAATAATGGACCTACATTTTGTGCCTTCCCAGGATCAGATCGTGAAATTGGGATGTTTCATGCTCCTTTGTTTATCTCTGTCAGGGCGTGGGATTTGCCTGACTTCAGGCCGTGCAGGAAAGGTGAACGAAATATTCTATGAGGCTCTGAGTCCTTATCTCAGGGTAATTCAATCCAATGAGGAAACTACTCACCACAAAGTAAAATATCTGCAATAACTGCAACTCATGTAAGGGAGAGGCAGAAGGAAGTAGACATTTTTTTGCTGACAGATTTGCCTTGAAGTCTTTTTGGGGGTTTGTTGAATGTCAAGTTTGTAAGTGTAGAATTGATCCATCCTGATATCGTGCGAAATCAAACATAAAATTACATAACTATTTCGGAACAAAATGTAAAATTCGGATGTAGGGGGGAAACTGATCTTCCCGAGAATGGTAACGAAATTATTGAAACAGAAAAATGTTTGTATTTACAAAGGACTGAATCTGATTCACCAGAGAGTCCGAGTGTTTGATTTCTGTTTGTCATGAATGTGAAATCTGTGGCAGCTTTGCCTTTGCAGCCAACTGGCATAGTCGGGGGTCGAGGTTTCTTGTTGCTGTTTTTAAGTAACACAGAAAATGCAATGAATTACTGGGGCGGGAGTTGTATTACTTACTTTCCGTGGAACTCCTTCAATCTGTTGTCAGTCACATCAAGAACTCTGTGCCAGAGCTGAGCTGTTAACAGCTTTCTCAATCACCTACCAACTGGACCCTCAAACGACAGATCCATCAAGAAGAAGGTAATGATAGCCCTCCCATTGCCCCGACATGCACCACCGCAATTCCCCCGATACTATGACGTACTGCCAAATAGTGGGAAGAGATGGTTCATCTAACTCACCAGAGTAAGGTTTGCAAGACCCATGGTTCAATGGACAGCAGCAGAACTCTCCCTATTGTGTCCTCCCCTTTACAACATGCAACTAAGTATTGACAGGGAATAAACGAGCCTGTGTCAGATCCGATGACCCCTCTTCTTGTCCATATATGATACAACCCTGCGTATTGTCCTTGCTTTTCAGTTCATTACAATGTATCTATTCGAAATTATCACAGCCAACCATGAAGCTCGTTGCTTGTTTCAACAAATAGATCAACGACTGTTTGCACTTCCTTCATCTACCCTGTAATTTTCCACTTTCAATTATTCGGTCAAACATTGAAGCCAGGATTGACGAAATTTGGATGAATGACAAACAAGCTGAACCTGTCTTCGTTCACTGCCAACTAAACAAACCATAGTTTTTGCATTGTTTGCATCAGGCTTGTGCTAATAAAAGGACATTGAAAATCACAACACACATTTGCCAGGAAATTGCCAAGTGCAGCAAGTGAGAAACTGACGACCTCCCCTTGATATTCATCATCCTGGTCACTTTCCAGTTACCACATTATCAACATCCTAGGCATTCCCTTTGATTAGAATTTTAACTGGGCCAGCCAGATAAATATTGTTGCTCCAAGAAAAGATCAGGCGCTGGAATTTATGCAACAAATGACTCATCCACTGCCTCTTACGTTCGCAATTTACAAAGGCATAATAATGGAATACTCTCTATTTTCCAGGATCTGTGCTGCCTCCAACAAAATTCAAGCGCCTCAGTAAGCTCCAAGTAAGTGAACGCACTTGATGTGCACCTGATGCACCACGTTAACACTGAACTCCTTCCACCACTGCACACAGTGGCTGCTGTGTGTTATCTTTGGCCTCCTTATCCCGAGAGACAATGGGTAAGCGCCTGGACATGGTCAGTTGTGTGTGGAGCAACGCCTGGAGTGGCGATAAAGGCCAAATCTAGAGTGACAGGCTCTTGCACAGGTGTTGCAGAAACATTTGTTTGTCGGGGCTGATACACAGTTGGCTCTCCCCTTGCACCTCTGTCGTTTTTCCGGCCAACCACTAAGTGTCTTCGATTCGCCACACTTTTGCCCCGCCTTCAGAGCTGCCTGCCAGCTCTGGCGAACGCTGGCAACTGACTCCCACGACTTGTGATCAATGTCACAGGATTTCATGTCGCGTTTGCAGACGTATTTAAAGCGGAGACATGGACGGCCGGTGGGTCTGATAGCAGTGGCGAGCTCGCTGTACAATGTGTCTTTGGGGATCCTGCCATCTTCCATGCGGCTCACATGGCCAAGCCATCTCAAGCGCTGCTGACTATTTAGTGTGTATAAGCTGGGGATGTTGGCCTTTTCGAGGACTTTTGTGTTGGAGATACGGTCCTGCCACCTGATGCCAAGTATTCTCCGGAGGCAGCGAAGATGGAATGAATTGAGACGTCGCTCTTGGCTGACACACGTTGTCCAGGCCTCGCTGCCATTGAGCAAGGTACTGAGGACACAGGCTTGATACACTCGGACTTTTGTTTTCCGTGTCAGAGCGCTATTTTCCCACACTCTCTTGGCCAGTCGAGACATAGCAGCGGAAGCCTTTCCCATGCGCTTGTTGATTTCTGCATCTAGAGACAGGTTACTGGTGATAGTTGAGCCTAGGTAGGTGAACTCATGAACCACTTCCAGAGCGTGGTCGCCAATATTGATGGATGGAGCATTTCTGACGTCCTGCCCCATGATGTTCGTTTTCTTGAGGCTGATGGTTATGCCAAATTCATTGCAGGCAGCCTCAAACCCGTCGATAAGACTCTGCAGGCACTCTTCAGTGTGAGATGTTAAAGCAGCATCGACAGCAAAGAGGAGTTCCCTGATGAGGACCTTCCATACTTTGGACTTCGGTCTCAGAAGGGCAAGGTTGAACAACCTGCCCCCTGATCGTGTGTAGAGGCAAATTCCTTCTTCAGAGGACTTGAACGCATGTGAAAGCAGCAGGGAGAAGAAAATCCCAAAAAGTGTGGGTGTGCACCATACACAATTTCACAACGCAGGAAGTGACTAACTTTACTTCGACAGCTCCTATTTAGCACGCGACTCTAACACCTTAAAGGATAAGGGGGGCGGACGCATGGAAACATGGACACCTGCAAGTTCCCTCAAGCCATACACATCCTGAATTGGAACGACGTCGCCATTTCTTCACTATTGCTGGGTAAAAATACTGGAACTTTCTATCTAATTGCACTTCCGGTGTGCCAAAAGCAGATGGAGCCCAGGGTTTCAAGAAGGTGGCTCTCCATCACGTTCTCAAGGCAAACAAAAGATGGATCACAAATCCCAGCCTCGCCAGAAATGCCCTTGTCCAAGTTACAAGAAGGAAGAATCTTCAACTTGCGACCTCAGGCTAAGCCCACATTGGTGCCCCGGCCAGCCCGGAAATCAGCATCCTCCTCTTGTATCCAAGCCATCAGAAACCTGCTGTTGATCACCTCTGAAATATTGGCTGCCCTGACACTTTGCTTCCACTACCGTAATCCAGCCTTCCTCACCTCGACTCTCAATCTCCATACTGCTCTCCTTACCAGGTAACCCATTTCCCTCCACCGCAACCTACAGGCATACCGAATGCCACAGCTCAGATCCTAATCTGGTCAAGGACGAATACCCTTGAACTCTGCCTTCTTGCCAAATTCCACATTTTTGTAGTGGTTCCAGTGAATCAATTTGAAGAACTTTGTCAATTCCTAACATTAATTTCGTGGTCCACTTCCCGCCCAGCTCAGTGATCAACCACAGGCTGTGCACATTCTCCACCGTTTATGAATAAGTGGTCTCCCAATTAAAATGGTAATGAGGAGGACTTTCTTCTCTTGAAAGTTCCATCGCATTTAGAATTCACTTACCAGAAGTCAGTGGAGCCTGCGTCATTGAATATATTCAAGGTTGTTTGAGACTAACTTTTCATTTACGAGGGAGTGAAGGCTTATTGTTGTCTGGCAGGAAATTGGAATTCCAGCCATGTTCAGATTAGCCATTATGGTACTGAATGGCAGAACATGATCTATGGGCTGAATGGCCTACTCCCGCTTTTAGTTCTAAAGACCTTGTCATCATAGGTGCATCTCTTGCACTTGAATAGAAAGAAGCCACAGGCAAGGAGACGAGATCTTGGGTGTGATGGAAGAATGAACAAAGATATTTTGTTCGCGATTTTAGTTGGTCATGGTGGAAATGGAGGAGGATGATGTATTGAAGGTGGAGGCATTGGACTGGAAATTGAGAATAAGTGAATTAATATCCTGGTTCTGTAAGGTCGGGAAGGAGATGAGGACAGTCACTCGGGTGATGGAACAGATACCGCTGAGGCCTCTGCTAAACTAATGTGAGGAATGCACGGTGAACGTGAAATGAAGAGACTGCAAAAGCTCTGGTATGGAAGATGGCAGCGTTGGGACAAACAGAAGGCGATGAGGATACTGAAAGAATGGAAGTTATTATTTACACAAAGCAGAGTTGGAGGCTATATCTGTGGGAGTTGGTGGATCACAGTAAATGCTGATGCAGAGCCTGTCCATTTAAATGGAGAGGGAATTCGTGAAAGAGAAGTGAAGGATCACAGATGGACCGTTTTCAGGCGAGGGAGAGACAGATATTTCAATGCAATTGTGATTAAATATTCGAGCTCAATGTGAAAGAAGGTTTTGACACAAATCCAATCATCAATGTATCGGATAAAGAGGTGGAAAAGGGAACCACACTAGCTAAGAGCGTGTGAGGGATGGAACAATATTGAAAATCCTGACATTGTGCCCAGTTCTTGGCACCGAACTTGCGGAACAATGTGTCGGCTTTAGAGTGGGTGTAGAAAATGATCAAGAGAAAATTTCCAAGTGTGACAGTTGTTTTATGCCGACAGATTAGAGAATCAAATTGAGAGAAAGGTTGATAGAGTAGTTAAAAACCACGGACGGTTTAAACAGAATGGGCACAGAGAAACTGCTCTCATTGGCAGACGTAGCGAAAACCAAAGGACACATACATAGAATCTATGGCGACATAAGGGAAAACGTATGTTTCCACAGCACTTGTTGAGGATATGAAATGAACTGCCTAAGAGTGTGGTGAATACCGATTGAATCAGAAGCGAACTGAATAATCAACTTAAGAGAAAAGCAATGCACGTCAGTGAGGAGGAGATGTGGAAGTCAGATTAACTGAGGTGCCCGTGCAGAGAACAGACATGGAGAAGACAGACCAAATGGCCAAATTCTATGTTCCTTTTTTCTTTGAATTTATGAATTGTTGAACAGAATTGTACAGCTAATGAGGGCACCCAAAATGTAGACGAACATCCCTGAGAGGCTCCTCTGACGTTAGAAAATTAATTTCTGAATAGTCATGCGGAGTGAAGGTCTTCACTGAAACAATATGAAATCTACAGATGGGACTCATGATTTTTCGAGGACTTCCTTGATTTCTCTTTAACACAGCTTCCACTTATGATTAGTTGCTTGTTGTGATCAGATTTGCCCAGTCTTGGGGGGTGGGGATGGGGATGGCGATGGGTCCAATTCAATTTCAATGAAAAATATATTCCATCAACAGGGAATTAACACAACTGTCCTAATCTGTTTGTTCAAAGATTAAGAAAAACTGTTTGAACAATTTTGCAACCTCAGTATCCCCATGGAGATCCGGGAGGGTATAAAGTTAATGCACTGGGAATGTGTCACCTCAGAACGTATTTCAGAGATATAACCTGCAGCACGAACAGACCGATCAATCCTAGCAGAAAATGCACCGACCAATTCAATGGGTGGGGAAAATATTCTGTCTGATCCTTGCTATCATTGGCGTTCCTGGTAAGTATCTCTAACCAATGAAGTTTTGCAAATCTGTGTATGAACTGGTTTCTTCCATTACCATGGGAATAATAATATTACATGAGATCGAATGGTTACAGTTAGACAGACACATATTCAGTAATATAATTGCATTAATTTCCTGAATTATCTGTGCAGTTTGAATCTGTTGTCTCAACTGTTCCTAGCTCAAGGCACACTGCATTGTAAAGTTATTGAATTATGTGGAATGTTGTGTTCTGTAGAATCACAGCTCAAAGCAGGAAAATCTCAGAGGGGAAGGATTACTGCAATTATCTGTTAATGTAGAATTATACAGTGTGTGTGCACTAACTGGAGTGGAGCACCTGACCTCAGTGATCATGTCTAACTGGGAGTCTCTGTCACTCGAGAATTACACTGCTTGTGGCTGACGAACTGGTGTGGACAAAGTAACACTAGGTACCATGTATTTCCTGGAGTATCTGTCATTGTAGTCAATGCTGGTCCCCATCTTACTCTTACTCGAAGTAGAGTTGTTGACAGCACTATTAGATGCTGCTTAATTTCCTTCCCGAGCACGGTCCTGAGAAGCGTTTGGTCATGAGTGCACTGCAATAATAAATAATCCTCTTCAATATTATGAATAATACTGATGACTATGACTTGTTAATAGACAGCGGCGGCACAGTGGCGCAGTGGTTAGCACTGCAGCCTCACAGCTCCAGGGACCCGGGTTCGATTCTGGGCACTGCCTGTGTGGAGTTTGCAAGTTCTCCCTGTGTCTGCGTGGGTTTTCTCCGGGTGCTCTGGTTTCCTCCCACAAGCCAAAAGACTTGCAGGTTGGTAGGTAAATTGGCCATTATAAATTGTCACTAGTATAGGTAGGTGGGAGGGAAATATAGGGACAGATGGGGATGTTTGGTAGGAATATGGGATTAGTGTAGGGTTAGTATAAATGGGTGGTTGATGGTCGGCACAGACTCGGTGGGCCGAAGGGCCTGTTTCAGTGCTGTATCTCTAAACTAAAAAAAAAGTTACCGATTTTACAGCACAGAAACAGGACATTTGGCACAACTAGATCACGACTGTCTTCCCTCTCTACACGATGCTCTCTTCATTCCCGCTCATCTAATTCCATCTGTATATCCTTCCAATCCTGTCTCCCTCATTTTCTCACCACGCTTCTTCTTATTTTTTTTCCATTGCAACTTCCACATTCTCAGCACTCCAAGTAAATAGGTCTCTCTTGAATTCCATCGTGCATTTATTGATGATCATCTTAATTTGAGGAAATACTGAACTGGTCACCAGCAAAGGTGGAAATATCAGGTCCACGTTTTCCTTCTCTAATCCCTATATAATTTGAAAGGCCTCTATTAGTTGGACACACATACTTCTCTTATCAAAAGAATCGAGCCACAACATATCCCGATAATTATAATCTCTCAGTTATTGTATTTTTATAAAAGAATGTGTGCACCTGTTGGTTACCCTGGATACATTTATAATGTGTAGCCCAGAAGAGTACATTATTATTTATGTGTTCAATCACCGCCTTTCTAATATGTTAATGAAATGAAAGCCTGTGCGTTGATCATATTTGCACTGTCTCATGCAAATCCCTGTTCAATTTCAATCATTTATACATCAGAAGGAATGGCCAAAGACGTCTGAGTGCCTCCTATCCGAGGGACTGATTCGAATCAGGCTGAAATTACTTCAATGCCAGGGAGTGATTCGAGCCCGGGATGGGTTCCGACAGTGGGAGTGGTTGAAGACTGGGTAACGTTCACCAATCTACCCGTTTTTGGCTCCTCGTCACTATAATGAACTGGATGACCAGCATCCGGTGAGCAGTTGTTCGTCCCTTCCTGGATTTGTTAAATCTGGAAGTGCTGGTGTTGGAGGCAGGTTGGTGTCATGTACCCGATCTGACCTGATCACAACCCACACGGTTTTTTGTGCTAAAATCCTTCCTGCTTGGGTTGAGAAGTGAGGAATGTTTTTCAGTTTTTTCAGTAATTCGCAACCGCTTCTCCTTTCTTTCCATTACAGTTAATTTAGTGTCAATTGTAATCCTGTCCAAGGGAAATTGTGGACTCTCCACCTGCACCACTCGCTACCTGGTGGCCATGTCAACGGCGGATCTACTGGTCATTATCACTGAGATCATGCTCCGGAGAATCAATAACCTTTATTTCCCAATAGATTTCTTGGACCTCACCTCTGTGTGTCGCCCTCTCTCTGTCCTGATCCGTGCAGCCATCGACTGTTCCGTCTGGTTCACCATCACTTTCACATTTGATCGATTTGTCGCCATTTGTTGCCAGAAGCTGAAATCAAAATATTGTGCCAGGTAAACTGCGACTGTGGTTCTAACAACTACCAGCATTCTCCTCTGTCTAAAAAATATTCCCATCTACTTCAGATTTAAACCAAGAGGGGTCATCGACGATGTACAATGGGGCTGCTCTAACAAGCCAAGCTATTTTACTGACCCTCTATGGATTGGATTTGCAATGTTTGAAAAAGTTTTAACACCATTATTGCCATTCATTTTAATTCTGTTGCTGAACGCTCTGACGTTCAGACACATTTTAGTGACCAATCGTGTTCGTCAGAGACTGAGACGTCAGAGCAAGAAAGATAATCACAGTGACTCTGAAATGGAGAAAAGAAGGAAGTCTATGATTTTACTCTTCACCATATCTGGCAGTTTCATATTTCTGTGGCTGGTGTATATTTTATATATATTTGATGCTGGTTATTTATTAGATGATGATTCTTATTATACCTTTGAAGGTGTCGCATATATGCTGCGGAATTTAAGTTGCTGTACAAACACATTTATATATGTGGCCACTCAGTCCGAGTTCAGAGAGCAGTTAAAGAGCGCGGTGAAATATGCAGTTACATCAATTATTAAATTAATTCATAAACAAAGCAACTGAGACCAGCTTAAAGATCAAGTGGTTAATGGACAAGAGGTGACCGCTGGAGATCAAGAAGAAAATGGCCTGCAGGAGTAAAGACAAAAACTGGAGCTGTTAGTGGCGGGAAGAGGGGGTCCAGAGCAAGAGGATCGGTAGTAAATTAGCAGAAGTCAAAAAAAGGTAATGAGCATAGAGCAAAGAGAAAGAGATGACCTTCGTAAAGGGGTCAGGAGGAGAGTGATTTCAATCCATTAAGGAACTGATGTGAAAGAAGCTTAAACTGGATATGACACCGATCATTAAACAAGAACCATGCAGTTTAATAAGATTGCTAACTGACTTGATCAATTAAATACATCTGCAGTAGAAAACATTTATATTTAAAAACAACGTTGTTTTTTCCTGATATTGCATTAGACACAACGCTGGCACCCTGGGAAGGTTGAGGTAAATTGTTTACGGCAGTTGGCATTGTTGATAAGAAGAGGAAAGATTGATGTACAATTGCTTTGTATCTACAAGGATGTGTTGTTTGTTCAAACAATGAAATGTTAACTCTTGGAGCCGAGGAAATAAGAGATGGACATGCATTTAGCATACTTCAGTCTAATTACAGAGGTGCGGTGTCAGCAGATGAACCTCATGTTAAACTAATGGAAGCGTTAATTCAAAGGATATCATAATGATGAATCGGAAGCCCAAAAGATGGAAACTCGGAGTCTTTGCTGGTACAGTTTACAATGGTGTCTGTGGATTAATTATTCTGAAACACAGTTCCACGTAATGTCAATTCAGAGAATGGAGAACAAAGGGATCACCTGTGCTGGCAACATTCAATGAATCCTGGCCTTGAAGGATAAGAAACTTGCATGTTGTCTTCAGTGCTTTTTTGTTAAGTATTTATAACATCTTGCTTAATAAATTATACTGGATTCATAAGTAGCCGTTATTTGTAACTTGTTAGGTCAGGCACAACTGAGGACACCATTGTAATAAATTGAAAATTCAGAACCGAGAATTTTTAAATAAAAGTGTTTAAGCCTCAAAACCCCAAAACATACAATGGTGTAACTTGGGGCCAGACGTTGAAAAAGGCTAAACCGAAATGATTGGCTGTGAAGTTGAGTGGAATCTTGCTCTGATTAGTCTGACCAACTTTTTTCATTCAAGGAAGGGAATCCATAAGGGGAACAACCAGACATAGATCCGCAAGACCGGAGAATAAGATGAATTACAAGGTAAAAGATTGGCCAAAAACATGGAATGAATATCAGTAGAAAAGATGAATAACTTAGTATTTTAACCTTCCAAGAACCATGGAATCATAGAAACATAAAATGTTTAAGGCACAGAAAGAGGCCACTTTGACCCATCGTTTCTGTGCCAGCCGAAAAAAGGATCCACCTATTCCAATCCCACCTTCCAACATTTCGTTCTTAGCCCTGCAGATTATGGCATCTGAGGTGCATATCAAGACTCCTTTTCAATGAGTCGAGAGTCTCTGCCTCAACTACTCTTTCAGGCAGTGAGGTCCAGATCACTACCACCCTCTGGGTGAAAAACGTTTTTCGTCATCTACCCTCTATTTTTCCAGCAATCAGTTTAAAACTGTGCCCCCTCGTCACTGAGCTCTCTGATATGGCGAATAGATTCTTCACCTCCACTCGATCCAGGCTTCTCAAGATGTTGTACATTTCAATCAGAACTCCCCTCACCCTTCTCTGTTCAAAGGAGAATAACCCCAGCCTATCCAATATTTCCTCCTACTTGCATTTTTCCAGTCCTGGCAACATCCTCGTAAATCTCCTCTGTACCCTCTCTAGTGCAATTACATCCTTTCTGTAATGAGGTGACCAGAACTGCACACAGTACTCAAGTTGTGGCCAAACCAATGAGTTATACAGTTCCAGCATAACCTCCCTGCTCTTATATTCTATACCACAGCGAATAAAGGAAAAGATTCCATATGCCTTCTGAACCACCTTATCGACCTGTCCTGCTACTTTCAGGGATCTGTGAACATTGACGCCAAGGCCCCTCACTCCCTCTACACTTCTCAGTGATTTATCATTTAAAGTGTACTCCTTTGTCTTGTTTGACCTCCCAAAATGCATCACCTCGTTTTTCTCCGGCTGGAATTCCATTTGTAACTTCTGTGTCCATCTGGCCAGACCATCAATATCTTCCTGCAGTCTACAGCTATCCTCCTTGCTATCCACAAAACAGCCAATCTTCGTCTGGTCTGCAAACTTCTTGATCATGAGGTCTACATTTACATCCAAATCGTTAAGATATACCACAAAAAGCAGTGGACCAGTATTGAGCTCCCCGGAATACCACTGGAAATAGCCCTCCTGTCATTAAGACACCAATCAACAATTACCCTTTGTTTCCTGCCACAAAGCCAATTTTGAATCCACCTCGGATTTTATGATAATTACCATTCCTGAATTACCACGCGTATCTGGACAGAAGGAACTTATCTGGCTCCAAGCCAAATGGACCTTGTGTTCTTTGTTTCTCTAAATAATTGGAACATATGGTCACAGAGATCAATCAACACCAGCAGCTTAAGACTTCTGCAACATTTATGACAGCATGGTAATATTTTGATCTGAAGGTTTGGCCTTATTTTTATAAAAAGTCAGGAATTGGCATTAATTCATTCATACATTTGTTTCCATTTGTTATCTTTCTGGAGAAAGTCTTTGTAATTATTTGCAGATAGCTCACATAACAACTGTGGACAGTAGTGCCTCTGATAAATTCATCTGAAACAACGAAACATGTAAATGATTGTTTAAGACATTTAAATCAATAATAAATAAATTAATATGAGTTGCTATTCCAAGCACTCAAAACAAAATGTACCTGAGTTTAAAGGGATATAAACATACGTAATTTTAAAAAAAGTTAATGGGAATACTGTCCAGGTTGTTGCTGAATATTAAGGAAAACCTCCTTTTAAGATAATTAAATGAAATATATTATCAATTGATGACAGTATTATTTGAATTTGGGAAACTTAGATGAAAAAATAATCAGTATGATTCAGTACATTTCCTATCAACAGTAAAGGGGTATCTGAGGTAAATAATACGCCAGCGTGCATAATCTATTGTTTTAATTGTATGTACTTACATGATAATAGTTTAGGAATTAACAGCACACCTGTGAAAGAATACTGACTGTCATCGAGTGAGGTGATCAGCAGGTGGGGTGACAGTCTTCAATCTGAGGGGTGTCAATGAAGTTTTAACAGATAATAACATTCTTCATCGTGAGTAGTCACTTCGGGTTATGATATTTTAGAAGGTAAGAACATGCAACATTTGTGCAGATCACAGCACTCATGAGCGAGAGAACAGAAAGAGTGGTCAACAACAATAATCAGATTAAGGAGGAGGCAGATTTTGTCCTGTGGGGAATTGGAGGTTCTTGGAATGGTGTTTTAAAATGACTAACGTTACTTAATCCTCATAATAATTAATCCGTGGACTCATTAAGAAAGGAATTAGTCAATTTCATACTTTGTGAATGATAACATGATTAGTAACTGGTTTGTAACTTTTCCTTGGAGTCACAATGAAACATCCATCTACAATTCTTCTTCTTCTTTTCTTCTTTTGGGCCTCCTTATCTCGAGAGATAATGGATACGCGCCTGGAGGTGGTCAGTGGTTTGTGAAGCAGCGCCTGGAGTGGCTATAAAGGCCAATTCTGGAGTGACAGGCTCTTCCACAGGTGCTGCAGAGAAATTTGTTTGTCGGGGCTGTTGCACAGTTGGCTCTCCCCATGCGCCTCTGTCTTTTTGTGCCAACTACTCAGTCTCTTCGACTCGCCACAATTTAGCCCTGTCTTTATGGCTGCCCGCCAGCTCTGGCGAATGCTGGCAACTGACTCCCACGACTTGTGATCAATGTCACACGATTTCATGTCGCGTTTGCAGACGTCTTTATAGCGGAGACATGTACGGCCGGTGGGTCTGATACCAGTGGCGAGCTCGCTGTACAATGTGTCTTTGGGGATCCTGCCATCTTCCATGCGGCTCACATGGCCAAACATCTCAAGCGCCGCTGACTCAGTAGTGTGTATAAGCTGGGGGTGTTGTCCGCTTCAAGGACTTCTGTGTTGGAGATATAGTCCTGCCACCTGATGCCAAGTATTCTCCGAAGGCAGCGAAGATGGAATGAATTGAGACGTCGCTCTTGGCTGGCATACGTTGTCCAGGCCTCGCTGCCGTAGAGCAAGGTACTGAGGACACAGGCCTGATACACTCGGACTTTTGTGTTCCGTGTCAGAGCGCCATTTTCCCACACTCTCTTGGCCAGTCTGGACATAGCAGTGGAAGCATTACTTGTTGATTTCTGCATCGAGAGACAGGTTACTGGTGATAGTTGAGCCTAGGTAGGTGAACTCTTGAACCACTTCCAGAGCGTGGTCGCCAATATTGATGGATGGAGCATTTCTGACATCCTGCCCCATGATGTTCGTTTTCTTGAGGCTGATGGTTAGGCCAAATTCATTGCAGGCAGACGCAAACCTGTCGATGAGACTCTGCAGGCATTCTTCAGTGTGAGATGTTAAAGCAGCATCGTCAGCAAAGAGGAGTTCTCTGATGAGGACTTTCCGTACTTTGGACTTCGCTCTTAGACGGGCGAGGTTGAACAACCTGCCCCCTGATCTTGTGTGGAGGAAAATTCCTTCTTCAGAGGATTTGAACGCATGTGAAAGCAGCAGGGAGAAGAAAATCCCAAAAAGTGTGGGTGCGAGAACACAGCCCTGTTTCACACCACTCAGGAGAGGAAAGGGCTCTGATGAGGAGCCACCATGTTGAATTGTGCCTTTCATATTGTCATGGAATGAGGTGACGATACTTAGTAGCTTTGGAGGACATCCGATCTTTTCTAGTAGTCTGAAGAGACCACGTCTGCTGACGAGGTCAAAGGCTTTGGTGAGATCAATGAAAGCAATGTAGAGGGGCATCTGTTGTTCACGGCATTTCTCCTGTATCTGACGAAGGGAGAACAGCATGTCAATGGTCGATCTCTCTGCACGAAAGCCACACTGTGCCTCAGGTTAGACGCGCTCGGCCAGCTTCTGGAGCCTGTTCAGAGCGACTCGAGCAAAGACTTTCCCCACTATGCTCAGCAGGGAGATTCCACGGTAGTTGTTGCAGTCACCGCGGTCACCTTTGTTTTTATAGAGGGTGATGATATTGGCATCGCGCATGTCCTGGGGTACTGTTCCCTCGTCCCAGCACAGGCTTAGCAGTTCATGTAGTGCTGAGAGTATAGCAGGCTTGGCACTCTTGATTATTTCAGGGGTAATGCTGTCCTTCCCAGGGGCTTTTCCGCTGGCTAGAGAATCAATGGCATCACTGAGTTCCGATTTGGTTGGCTGTATGTCCAGCTCATCCATGACTGGTAGAGGCTGAGCTGCATTGAGGGCAGTCTCAGTGACATCATTCTCCCTGGAGTACAGTTCTAGGTAGTGCTCAACCCAGCGGTCCATCTGTTTGCGTTGGTCAGTGATTATGTCCCCCGATTTAGATTTGAGGGGGGCGATCTTCTTGATGGTTGGCCCAAGAGCTCTCTTCATGCCATCATACATTCCTCTGATGTTTCCGGTGTCTGAGTCCAGCTGAATATGACAGCATAGGTGTTGCCAGTAGTCGTTTGTGCAACGCCTAGCTGTTCTTTGTGCAGTCCTTCTGGCTGCTTTAAGTGCCACAATATAAATGTGTTAATGTGGGGTAAAATCAGTTGAGCTGCATTTATCTTTAAATAGGCAACTATTTTGTTGCAACTTGCAATAAGTCATTTGAGTTATAAGATAATCCAGTTTCTGTTTTAACCTAACTTACATCACGCAAATAAGAAAGAAAATATTTGAGTATGACCACTGGGATTTAGAAGTGCAACAACAGCTGAGACAAAGACAAAGGAATGATTATTGGAGGAATCAAATGAATAGACAAACAAAACATGGTAAAGCCTGGAATAAAATGGAATGTTGATTCTTGAAAGAAAGAATAAGCATTTTAAATATTGTATTGGATAATAAAGTTTCTTCAATGCTCAACAGTTGGTGCATAACAGTTGTTAGAGAATAACTCCAAGTAGCTGGTTTGGAAAGTAAAGGTAAAGGGAGAGGTCTACAGTTTTGTTTTTAATATAGTAGGTCGTTTCTTTTCGGGACCCAAGGTCCTTTGTGTCAATAATCTAATTGTTGGGTAATTTAAGGGTATAAATTAAGGGTAAGTTATGGCAGGGCAGCTCGGAAACCTGGAGTGCTCCTCTTGAGCGATCTGGGAAGTCAGGGACACTTCCAGTGTCCAGGGCGAACACGTGTGCAGGAGGTGTCTCCAGCTGCAGCTACTCGAAATCCGCGTTTCGGATCTTGAGCGGCGGTTGCGGACACTGTGGAACATCTGCGAGGTTGATATCATCGTGGATAGCACGTACAGCGAGGTGGTCACACTGCAGGTAAAGACTGCTCATGTAGAAAGGGAATTGGGTGACCCCCACATGCAGAGTCGAAGAACTAGGCAGATAGTGCAGGTGTCCCCTTTGTCCATTTCCAATTCTAACAGATGTTCCACTTTGGATACTGTTGGGGGAGAGAGCTTCGCAGGGGAACGCGGCAAAAGCCAGGTCAGTGGCACCACCGGTGGCTCAGCTGCACAGCGGGGTAGGAAAAAGAGTGGGGGATCTATTGTGATAGGGGATTCTATCGTAAGGGGTACAGACACGCGTTTATTTGTCCGCATAAGTGACTCCAGGATGGTATGTTGCTTGCCTGGCGCTCGGGCCAAGGATCTCACGGAACGGCTGCAAGACATTCAGAAGGGGGAGGGTGAACAGTCAGAGGTTGTGGTACACATTGGTACCAGCGTCATAAGTAGAAAGAGGGATGAGGGGATGCAACAAGTATTTAGGGTGCTTGGTAGCAAATTAAAAAGCAGGACCTCAAACGTTCTAATCTCTGAATTACTCCCAGTGCCACGTGCTAGTGAGTATAGGAATAAGAGGATCGAGCATATGAATGCATGGCAAGAGGGAGGGCGTTAGTTTCTTGGATCACTGGTCTGTTTCTGGCAAAGGTGGGACCTGTACAAGTTAGACGGGTTGCACCTGAACTGCAATGGGACCAACAGCCTTGCTGGGAGGTTTGCTGGTGCTGTCTGGGGGTGGTGGGTGGTTAAACTAATTTGGCAGGTGGATGGGATATAGAGTGGATGCACAGTAAGGGTGATGTACAGTCGAATATAGAAGAGAAACTGAGTGAGACGGGAAGGCTCAGCAAATATAGACCAGGACCCTTGACTGGTTCCGTTCGACATGAATCAATGAGTCGTTCCAAGGCTGGCGGGAGGGTTCAGGGAGACCAGAGAGAACCCCGACCTTATCAGCTCTTTTCAAACAGAAAACCAACATTGCATTGGCAGTGATATTAATAAAACCCTGAGGAAGACAGAAGGAGGCCATTCGACCAATCGAGCATGTCCCACGCATTCACTCAGATCATAGCTGATTTGCTTCTTATCCACATCAACTGTCTCGGCACCGTAAATGTTGATACCCTTTCCTTACAAATCTCTACCAATAATCAGGAATTAATGCTGTTAACACTGGGGAATTCCTTTTCTCAACTTCTCTGCCTCTCTGCCTCTCATACCTGCTAAAAGACATTCCTTAAAACTAATCTTTTTGACCAAGTTTTTGGGCATCAGCCTTAATCTCTCCTCATGTGTGTTTGATGTCAGATTTTTTTGTTTTATAATGCATCCTGTGTAGTATCTTTGGGACATTTAATACTCGCCTTCTCCCTCACACCATCTCTATCTCTCTCTCTCTCCTCGCCTCGAAGAAAAGTATATCCTTCCTGAACACCAACATTTTACAGTTTCTCACCATTTGAAAAATGTTCTGCATTTCTATTTTTCCTGCCGAAGTGAGGAACCTCACATTTTTCCACATGATATTCCAGCTGCCAATTTCTTGCCCACTCACTTAACCTGTCAATCTCTTTGAAGTCTCTTTGTGCCCTCCTCACAGCTTACTGTCCCACCTAAACTTGCATCATCAGCCCATATAAACCCAACATAGGCAGCATTTGAGAGAGGCACTTTTGTTCTGACAAGTATTATGATACAACTGGTTGATATTTTGTGCAGGATATTTCGGCATATTCATCGGAGTTGTTAAGATGAAAGATCCCGAATAAGAGATTATAGGAACATAGGAAGATAGCAACAGGAATAGGCCATTCAGCCCCTCTAGCCTGTCTCACCATTCAATTAGATCATGGCTGATCCGCAGCCTAACTCCATATACCTGCCTTTGGCCCACATCCCTTATTATCAAAAGTCTATCTCAGATTTAAAGCTAACAACTGTTCTCGCTTCAACTGCTGTTTGTGGGAGAGAGTTCCAAACCTATACCACTCGTTGCGTGAAGAAGTGTTTCCGAACATCTCCCCTGAATGGTCTGGCCCTAATTTGTAGACTATGTACCCTCGGTTTAGAATCTTCGAACAGTGGAATTAATATATCTTTATCTAACCTGTCTTTTACTGGAACATCTTGAAGACTTCGATCAGATCACCCCTGAACCTTCTAAATTCTAGCGACAACAGGTCTAATTTGTGCAATCCCGCCTCGTAACTTAACCCCTGTAGTCCAGGTGTCATTCTTGTAAACCTACGTTGCACTCCATCCAAGGCGAATATAGCCTTCCTAAGGTGTGGTGCGCAGAACTGCTCACAGTACTCCAAGTGGGTTCGAACCAGGGATTTGTACAGCTGCAGCATAACCTCTGTGTCTTTATACTTCATTCCTCTAGATATAAATGCTAGCATTCCATTAGCCTGTTTGATCATTTTCTGCACTTGCTTGTGGTATTTTAAAGATCTATGCACCTGAACCCCCAAGTCTCTTTGGACATCCACTGTGCTTAACCTCTTCCCATTTAGGAAGTACCCTGCTCTATACTTTATTGGTCCAAAATGGACAACCTCACACTTGCCCACATTGAAATCCATCTGCCACAGTTTTGTCCATTCACCTAGTCTGTCTATATCTCCGTGTAACTTTATGCTATCATCTAGACGGTCTACAACGCCGCCTAACTTTGCATCATCAGCAAATTTGGATATATGACTTACTATGCCATCATCCAAGTCATTAATGAATAGTGTGAATAATTAAAGCCGCAACACAGTTTCCTGTGGTACGCCACTAGTTACATCCTGCCAATAAGAGTACTTACCCAATATCCCGTCTCTCTGTCAGCTCCCACTCAACCAACTTCCTAAGCATGTCAATAATTTGTCCTCAACTCCCTGGGATTCTACCTTAGTTAACTGTCTCTTATGTGGGGCTTTATCAAATGTCTTCTGGAAGCTCATATAAATAACATCCATCGACATTCACCTGTCCAGTATCTTATTGACCTCTTCAAAAAAATTCAATGAGATTTGTCCGGCGTGACCTCCCATCATGAATCCATGCTGGCTGTCCCTGATTAACTGACATTTTCGAGGTGTTTAGTCACTGTGTCCTTGTTTATAGACTCCAGCAACTTGCTCAACACAGATGTCAGGCTAACTCGTCTGTAATTTCCTTGGTTCCCCCTTTCACCCTTCTTAAAAAATGGAGGGACATGTGCAACTTTCCAGTCCAGAAGGACCTCTCCTGAATCTAGGGAACTCTGAAAGACTATAGTTAGGGCATCCACAATGTGGTCTCCTACTTCCTTTAACACGCTCGGATGGAAACCGTCAGGTCCAGGGGATTTCTCACAGTTTAATTGCATTAATTTCTTTGTTACTGATGTTTTACTTAACGTTAATTGTATTAAGTCCCTGTCCCCTATCGGCTATTAATTTTTCTGGACTGCCGGTAAGTTATCCTCCTTTTCAACTGTCAATACTGAGGCAAAGTAATTGTTCAACATGTCTGCCATTTCACCATTATCAATGACAATATCTCAATTTTCAGCTTTTAGTGGGCCTACATTGCTCTTGACCACCCGCTTTCCCTTTATATAATTATAACTTTTCTTCTTATTGATTTTGATGTTCCTTGCAGGTTTCTTTTCATAATCCCTTTTAGTAGCTCTTAATAGCTGCTTTGTGACCATTTGCTGGTCTTTGTAGCGATGCCATTCGGCCGGATCTGTGCTGTGTTTTGCATTTTTGTTAGCCCTTGCTTTTACTTTGATGCTGTCCCTAATCTCTTTGGTTGTCCATGGCTGTTTTTTTCTGTGAAGTGGAGCTTTTTCCTCTCAGGGGTATATACTCGCTCTGTATTGTGTTAAATGTTTCTTTAAATATTCTCCACTGTTCTTCAGTCGTTTGACCCATTAACAGATCTCCCCAGTTTACCGTGGACAGTCTCTGTCTCATCCCGGTAAAGTCAGCCTTAACCTAGTCTAACATTCTCGTAGCTGATTCGTGCTTTTCACTTTCAAACGTTACCTTGAACTCGATCATGTTGTGATCACTGTTTGATAAATGTTCACGCATAGTTAGGCTACGAATTAAATTTAGCACAGTACTCATAACTAAATCTAATATTACCTGTCCCCTCGTTACATCTAGGACATATTGCTGTCGGAAACTATCCCGGACACATTCCAGAAAATCACTACCTTTCTGACAGGTGCTAGTCAACCTCTCCCAATCTGTGTGTAATTTAAAATCCACCATTAATACTACTCTGCCTTTGTTCCACACTTGTCTAATTTGTACATTTATACAATCTAACACCTCAGAACTGCTACCAGGGGGTCTATACACAAAACCTATTCTAGTTTTCTATACTTTTCTGTTCTTCAGTTCCACCCATAAGGTGTCCACTGGATGAGAGAGTGTCCTTCGGTGTTCTCTCCCACCCTCACATCCAGCATTGGAAACACAAACACAGAGAGACAAAGCCACACACAGACACAAAGACAGTCAAATAAACACAGGCAGACTGACATGTCCAGATAAACACACACACACATAGAAATCCACAGCCAGACACATCCATTCCCACTGACCGAGAGAGAGAGAAAGAGAAACCCCCACAGAGGCACATATATTCACATTGACGAACTTAGGCAGCTAAACACAACCCCTTCCCTCTGTGTAAAGAATGATTATAGAAACATCAAAATCTCTCTTTTCTCCTTTTATATTTCACTCTCGGGCTTTCAATTTATTGTCAATATGATTTCACATGGATCAAGATAATTTTTGCTCTCCTTTTCTTGTATTTGGTGTCAGGGGATCATGGGTCAATCCTCTCACCCAGCACTGTGACACCGAGGTGTGGTGGGGGGAGGGGAGGGGGGAAAGGGAGAGGGTCAGTCCCAACCTCTGACAGGGACCCCCGTATCACCAGAACTGCTCCTTAGGTTTAAACCTTCGACTGAGTCAGGAGGAGTTTGATCAAGGATGGGAACAACGTGATATTGAATCCTCCAATATTTATTCATTCATTGATAATAATAAACTCTCTCTCTCTCTCTCTCTCTCTCTGTCTCGCACTCTTCTCCCTCTCTGCCTTTCTTTCACTCACCTTCCAATATGTCTCCCTTTCTCTCCCTCCCTATCTGTCTCTCCCTCCCTCTTTCAATTGCTCGTACTCTCTCTGTCTGTCTGTCTCTCCCTCCCTCTCTCTCCATACGCCCCCCTCACTTCGTCTCCCGCTTTCTTCCTCTATGTCTCTCTCTCACCCTCCCTCTCTCGTCTCTCTATGCCTCCCCCTCTCTGTCCCTCCCTGTCTCTCTCTATCTCTATGCCTCACGCACTTAGTCTCATCTCTCCCTCTCCCTCCATCTCTCTCTCTGTCTCTCTGTCTCTGTCCCTCTATGCCTCTCTCACTTCGTCTCTCTCTTCCTCCCTCTCTGTTTATCTCTCCCTCCCTCTCTTTGTCTATATGCCTCATTCTCTTCATCTCTCCACCCCTCCCTCGTTCTCTCGCTCCCTCCCTCCCTCTATGTTTCCCTATCTCTCTGCATCACTCTCTCCTGCTCTCGCTGTCTCCCTCTCTCCATATCTCTCTCTCTTTCCCTCCCTCTCTCTGTTTTTGTCACTCACTCCACGCCTGTCTGACTCCCTTGCTCTGTCTCGACCTCCCTCTCTTCTCCCTCTCCGTCTCCCTCTGTCTATCTATCTTTGCCTCCCTCTTACTGTCACTCTATCACTCCATACTTCTGTCTGTCTCCCTTTTCTCCTCTCTCTGTCTCCCTTGCTCTGTCTCTCTCTCGCTCTCTCTGTCTCCCTCTCTTCTCCCTCTCACCTCTCTCTATCTATCTCTTTTTCTCTCCCCCCCTCTCTCTGTCTCTCTCTCTCTCTCTTTGCCTCCAGCTCTCTATCTCTCCCTCCCTCTCATTCTCTCTTTCTCTCCCTTACTATCTGTTTCTCAATGCCTCTCTCTATGTCTCTCTCTCTCCCTCCCTCTCTGTCTCTCTATGCATCCCTCTCTCTCTAGCTCTCCCTCCCTCGCTCTCTCTCTCTTACTCTCCCTCCCTCTCTCTGTCTCTCTCCCACCCTCTCTCTGTCTCTCTGTATGCCTCCCTCACTTCTGTATCTAACATTGACCAAGAGACAGAACAAAGTGGTGAACGGTTGTCTCAGACAGGAGGGAGGTATAGAGTGATGCCCTCCAGAGGTTTGCATGGGACCACTGCTCTTGTTGATATATATGAATGACCTGACTTGGGTTTACAGGGCAGACCATCAAAGGAGAGTGAGCTGTGAGGTAAATGCAAAGAAGCTCCAGTGTGATTTTGTCAGGTTGAGTGACTGGGAAAATGCATGGCAGATGCAGTATAATATGGAAAATGTGAGGTTATCCGCTTTGGTGGCAAAAACAGAAAGGCAGATTATTGTCTGAACGGCGACAGATTGGGAAAGGGGGAGGTGCAGCGAAACCTGGGTGTCCTTGTGCACCAGTCATGAAAGTAAGCATGCAAGTGCAGCAGGCACGAAAGAAGGCAAATGGTATGTTGGCCTTCATAGTGACGGATTCGAGTACAGGAGCAAGGATATCCTGTTGCAATTATACAAGGCCTTCGTGAGGCCACATCTGGAGTATTGTGTGCAGTTTTGGTCTCCTTATCTGAGAAAGGATGTTCTTGCTATGGAGGGAGTGAAAAGAAGGTTTACTAGACTGATTTATGAGACTGGCGTATGAAGAGTGATTGGGTCGTTAACTCCAGAGAAAAGAGACCCAATGTACATGAACACACGACCAGGGGTTATGGGCTAAAGATAAGGGGTAAGCCATTTAGGACTGAGATGCGGTTAGGTTCCTTCACCCAGAGAGTGTTGAACCTGTAGAATTCTCTAGCAAGGAAAGCAGTAGAGGCCAAATCATTAAATATATTCAATAAAGTGTTAGATATGTTTCTTAGGGCGAATAGGATCAAGGGATACGGGGAAAAAGTGGGAAAACGTAACTGACCTTGATTGATAAGCCATGATGATATTGAATGGCAGAGCAGGCTCGAAGGGTCAAATGGTCTAGTCCTGCTCCTATTTTTGCATGTTTCTATGACACAAATTTTTGGAAATGTACTAAAGAGAGAAGAGAATAGTAGCAGAGTTTAAGAAGCTATTGGCAGGCTGGTTAACTGGACAGACACATGTCAGGTTAACTACAATGCTGAGAAAAGTGAAGTGTTGGATTTTCGAAGGAAGACGTTGAGAGAGGCAATATAAACTAAATGGTACAATGTTAAAACGGGTGCAGGAACAGAGAGACCTGACGTTCTACCCACAGTCCTTTACACATACAGGAGCAGATGGCTTCTCTTTCTCTCTCTCTCTCTGTCTTTCCATTTCATTCACTCTCTTCCTCTTTCAATACGTATCCTGACTTTTCTCTGAATACTTCCTTGTTGAGTAGGAACCTGAAATAGTTCAGTCAGAAAAATTAAAAGAGCAGCTGACATTTCTTTCTTTCAATTCGGATATTCCTGCACTGTGGAACTGTCAGTTATCTGTGCAGAGGCAGGATATCGAGGTGTTTGAATGAAGTTGAAAATTTTGGTTGATTGAATATGCTGTGAATTCGATTGTGGATTGTGTCCCTCCCAGATGCACACAACTGAAGGTCTTTACAGTAGATGTCCTGAGAGACTGAAGTGGTTTGCCAATGTCTGATTAACAATAGACACGTGGAAGAAAAAGATTGGGGACAATATACAAAAGCTGAGACTGTCAGGCAACAGTTGGAAGGTGAATGTCTTTTATGAACCTGAATTTCTCTGAAAATAAAAAATAGATTTGGAATAATAAATCCTCCAAGATGAAATCATTCCCTCCCACTGCTCTGATACTGATTTATCTTCATGTAGCTTTTTCCAGTCCACTTTTTCTAAATCGCCTTCCACCGGCCCAGCTTAATTCCCGAAAACTAAGAGTAGAACTGACTCATCTCTAGTTGGCCTTGCGACATACTGGCCGAAAAAAGTTTCCCTGAATGCATTGTAGAAATCTGCATCCTCGTTGCTTTTTACACTGGGCTGAGTTATCAATGCACTAGTTAGGACTGCACTAGACCCTATCTTACACATGGCCTTGACTCTGCTATAAAAATTTGTTTCAATTGTATGAGGTGTATGTGGGCCCGCCCTCCATTTTACGCATCTGGCGAGAACACCCTCCATTTTATACACAAGATTATAAGAAATAGGAGTAGGAGTCGGCCATTCAACCCCTTGGGCCTGCTCTGCCATTCTGTAAGATCATGACTTATCTGATAGCGGCCTTAACTCCACTTTCCTGCCTGCCCGCCTACACCCACCCACCGCACCCCCCCCACCCCCCATAATTTTTGACTCCCTTGTTGCTTATAACTGCTTATAACTATCTAACTGAGCCTTGAATATATTCAATGACCCAACCTCCACTGCTCTCTGGGGAGGAGAATTCCAGAGTCAAACCAATCGCTGAGAGAAAAAAAATCCTCCGAATTTTTGTCATAAATAGGAGACCCTCTATTTTAAAACTGTGCCCCCTCGTTCTAGACTCCCCCACAAGGGGAACATCCTCCCAGCAACCGCCCTGGAAAGTCCCCTTAGAATTTTGTATGTTTCAATAAGATCAACTCTCATTCTTCTAAACTCCAATGTGTACAGGCCCATCCAGTTCAACCATTTCTCACTGGACAACCCCTTCATCCCAGGAATCAGTCCAGTGAACCTTCTCTGAACTGATTCCAATGCATCCAAGCCTGACCATTTATTCACTTTCAAAACTGCCAAACTCCTTAATATTTCCCTCTCACTCTGTTTATCCCATCCAATATTTCACACTCTCCTCTTCAACTGCAATTTTACATCATTAGTTTCGCATCATTCCTCCTCTTTTATGAAAACAGACACAAAGTATTCATTAAGAACCATGCACCCAACGCCCAATTCCACAGATAGGAAGAAGGAGGAGAGAGAATCTAAACTAAAGGATACAGTTATAATGTAGGGAAGTGTGAAGTTGTTCACTTTGTTGTAAAATAGAAAATCAGATTTTTATTTTGTGATGTGTGAAAATGGTAAGTGCTGATGCTCAGAGAGGCATGAGGACACTTGTAGAGGGAACACACACAGTTAACATGCTAGTGCAGTGCAGCAGGCAAATGCCTTGTTGGCCTTAATTATAAGGGGATTGGAGTAAGTAATTTTGAAAAATTGCTAAAATTGTACAAGGCCTTGGTGAGACCGCACGTGGAATACTGTGTGCAGGTTTGGTCTCCACATTTAACAAACGATATACTTGCACTGGAGGCGTTCAGATACGATTTACTAAATTGGTTCCTGGGACGAGGGGGCTCTCCTATGATGAGAGGTCGAGTATATTTGGTCTATACTCTGTGGAGTTTAGAAGAATGAGAGGGGATCTCATGGACAGATACAAGATGCTGAAAGGGCTCGAGAGGGTAGAATCTGAGATATTGAGCCACTGGTCGTGGAATCTAGAATGCAGGGGTAGTCTCAGGATCAGGGGCCAATCATTGCGGACTGAGATGTGGAGAAATTAATTCAGCCAAAGTTTTGTGAATTTTTGGATTGCTCTACCCCACAGGGTTGTGGATTCTCCGATGTTGAAACCATTTAAGGCTGTCATGGATAGATTTTTGATCTCGCAGGGAATCAAGGAGTATGGGACTGGGCAGGAAAGTGGAATTGAAACCCATGATCAGCCATGATCGTATTGAATGGCGTAGCAGCCACGATGGTCCATATCGTCTGCGTCTGCTACTATTCCTTGTTATTTTGTGCACTTGTGATGTCATAACATGACACTTGGAAAATAATGGCACCATTGGGCATCGTCAACATGGATGTATGAAAGAGAAATCAATGCTTAACAAACCAGTTGGTCTTTTGAGGATGTAACTCACAGAATATATAAGGGGGAAACCAGTAGATGTGTTATATTTAGATTTCCAGAAAACTTTTGATATGGTCACACACAAGAGATTTGTAAATAAAATTACAACAGAAGCGATTGGGGCTATACATCGGTATGGATTGAGAACGTTTAACGGACAGGAAACAGAGAGTAGGAGAGGCAGAATTTGACTACTGGGGTACGGTAAGGATCGGTGCTTGGGTCCCAGACATTCACAATCTATATTAATGAATAGGATGTGGTGATTAAATGTAACATTTCTAAGTTTGCTGCTGACACAAAAGTAGGCGGAAGTGCGAGCTGCGAGGAGGAGGAAAAGATGCTTCAAGGGATTTTACAGAGACTTAATGAGTGGTTAAAAGTTTAGCAGATGGAATACAATGGAGAGAAATGTGAGGTTGTACACTTTGGTAGGAAAAAAAACAGGAATGCGGTGTATTTCTTAAATGGTGAGTGGCTGGGAGTGTTGAACTTCAAAGGGACTTGGGTGCCATTGTTCATTAATCACTGAAAGTCAGCATACAGGTACAGCAAGCATTTAAGGAGGGGCATTATATGTTGTCCTTTAGTACAGCAGGATTTGGGTAGAGAACAAAACATGTCTTACTGCAGTTATATGGAGCCTTGGTCAGGCCACACCTGTTACTTTGTGTGCAGTTTTTTTTTCTTACCGATGGAAAGAGAAACATGCCAAAGAGGGAGTACAACGCAGACTCACCAAACTAATTCATGCGTTGGAGGGATTGCCCTTTGAGGAAAGATTAAATAGACTCGACCAATATCCTCTGCAGTTTCGATGAATGACTGGTGAGGAATTTCAAACATACTGAATTCTTACAGGGATTTACAGGGAAGATGTATACAGGATGGCTCCATTGGCCGGGGGGTCGGTGGGGGTGGGGGGGTGGTGGGGATGTCTAAAACCAGGGGGAATAGTTTCAGAATAAGAGGTAGACCATTTAGAACTGAGATGAGGACGAATTCCTTCACTTAGATGGTCGTAAATCTTTGGTATTCTCTGCCCCAGAGGTCTGTGGAGGCTCAAGTCGTTGAGAATGCTCAAGACAGAGATCGATAGATTTGTGCATATTGAAAACATCAAGGAATACGGGGATAGCACAGGAAAATATTCTTGAAGTAGTAGATCAGCTCGAAAGGCCTGTTCCTGCTCTTTGTATTCAAGATTCCAACCAAATGGCAGCAAGCTATGTACATGTTTAAGACAATGGTATCTCACTGGGCAGTGCATGGATTGAACGGGGAATTTTGGCGTTATTCACACTCTGCTCTAAGCATCCTTTCGAACAAGCAGCCAAGACTCTTGGTCCCACGGATACCAATATTATTGCGAACACAGCAGAATATCAGGAAACAAGGTATTATTTAAATATAGCTGTTTTGGTCTGCAGATATCGTTGATCAACCAAACAAGTTAGTAAAATAAAATCCACTAAAAAGTTCAAGGTTATTGATTAAAGTTAAAGCGGCATTGTCAGTTAAAACTGCTGAGTTCAACCTTTCTCTGTATTTCTTTAAAGCTGATAGAGAGTACTTGGATTGTACCTGGTGTAAGTAAAACATATACAATTGCTTGAAGCCAGACTGTTCGGCACCTTTAAGGCAATATAAATTAGCAAGACCAGTTCCGTTCATGCAGCTGCTTTAACCGTTAATTCTCTCACTATCAGATATTCAAACAGAACTCTTTAAAAGGTGGTTAAGATAAAATCCTAAAATGTTACTTCAAATTAACACAGAACAATAAAAATGCGTCGTATTGTCAAACTATCTGGTGAGGCTATAGGGCGGCACAGTGGCGCAGTGGTTAGCACCCGGGTTCGATTCTGGGTACTGCCTGTGTGGAGTTTGCAAGTTCTCCCTGTGTCTGCGTGGGTTTTCTCCGGGTGCTCCGGTTTCCTCCCACAAGCCAAAAGACTTGCAGGTTGATAGGTAAATTGGCCATTATAAATTGTCACTGGTATAGGTAGGTGGTAGGGAAATATAGGGATGGGTGGGGATGTTTGTTGGGAATATGGGATTAGTGTAGGATTAGGAGAAAATGGGTGGTTGATGTTCGGCACAGACTCGGTGGGCCAAGGGGCCTGTTCCAGTGCTGTATCTCTAATCTAATCTATCACAGTTCCCACCGCAAGCAAAAAATGTACTAACGTTGATTCCTAGCATAATCTAACTTTTATCTGACTCTATTCGCATAAGATTATGATAATGGACCAGCATCGTTGTAAGCACAAGAAAGAAAATCGGTTGGAAGTGTTCGATCATTTGTTTAAAAACTGAAGTATTGATATCCCATGGCACAGGATCAGGCAAATATTTATCTTTCTCGCCCCAAACTGGGACAGTACCAGAACAAAACTCTGCTCCAAATCAGTTTGCTTGACCACGACTTTAGTTGTGGAAATTAGTCGCTTAAGAACTTTGATTCCAATGGACGTCAGACCTTTTTGTGACTAAGACACCCCCTACACTTTCTATACTCCTCCAGTGGCTCCGCTGCTTTCAGCGCTCTGAATCTGCAATAAGCCTACTTTATTTCCTTATCCATTCCTCTATATCCCTTCACATCCAGGATTCCCTGGAACTTTGCTCCTCCCCTTCACCTTAAGGGAAACATGTTGGCTCTGAACTCTCACTATTTCCTCTTTGAATGACTCCCACTGGTCTGATGTAGACTTTACTACAAGTAGCTGCTCCCAGTCCACTTTGGCCAGATGCTGTTTTATGATATTGAAATCGGCCTTCCCGCAGTTCAGTACGTATATTTCCAGTCCATCTTTTTCCTTTTCCATAACTACTCTGCAAGAGTTAAGGTCACTATTCCCAAAATGCTCCCGACCTGACATTTCTACCACTTGTCTGGCTTCATTCCAGAGGATTAGGTCCAGTACTGTCCCTTCTCTTGTAGGACTTTCTCCGTGCTGGCTCAACAAGCCCTCCTGTATGCATTTTAAGTATCCCACCCACTTTGATCCTTTTTCACTAAGACTATCTCAGTTGATATTGGGGATTTGAAATTCCCTACTATTATGACCCTATTATTTTACTCCTCTCTGAGATTTGCCTGCATATCTGCTCCTCTATCTCTCCCTCTCTATTTGGAGATCTGCAGTACACTCCCACCAACGTGATTCCCCCATTTTTATTTTTAAGTTCTACCCATGTGACCACATTTGAGGAAGCTGCCAACATGTCATCCCTCCTTACTGCAGTAATTGACGCCTTGATCAACAGTGCAATGCCAACTCCTCTTTTATCCCCTCCCGTATCACGCTTGAAGATTCTATACCCTGGAATATTGAGCTGCCCGTCCTAGCCCTCCCTCAACCGTGTCTCTGTGACAGCAATAATACCATATTCCCACGTGTCAATCAACGCCCTCAATTCATCAGCCTGACTGGTGTAGAAGGGAGGGTTTCAGATATCTGGACCATTGGGTTCTCTTCAGGGACAGATGGGACCTGTACAAGAAGAACAGGTTGCACCTAAACTGGAAGGGCACTAATATCCTGGCTGCAACGTTTGCTAGCTTCACTCGGGAGGGTTTAAACTAGTTTGGTGGGGGGGGGGGGGGGGGGGGTGGGAACCAGAGCATTCGGACATCTTGTGAAGTAAATGAGGAGGACATAGTAAATAAGGCCAGTAGGACTGCACAGCAGTACTGGTTGTCTGAAGTGCATTTGTTTCAATGCGAGAAGTATAACAGGTAAGGCAGATGAACTTAGAGCTTGGATTAGTACTTGGAAATATGATGTTGTTGCTATTACAGTGACTTGGTTGAGGGAAGAGCGGGATTGGCAGCTAAATGTTCCAGGCTTTAGAAGCTTCAGGCGGGATAGAAGGGGATGTAAAAGGGGTGGGGGGAGTTGCATTACTGGTTCAGGAGAATATCACAGCTCTACTGCAGGAGGACACCTCAGAGGCGTCATGCAGCGAGGCAATATGGGTCTAGCTCAGGAATAGGAAGGGTGCAGTCACGATGTTGGGGGT
This sequence comes from Heterodontus francisci, assembly GCF_036365525.1. Taxonomy (NCBI): domain Eukaryota; kingdom Metazoa; phylum Chordata; class Chondrichthyes; order Heterodontiformes; family Heterodontidae; genus Heterodontus; species Heterodontus francisci. The sequence goes on along the minus strand of NW_027140578.1, from coordinate 1,949,309 downwards.
TTACTACAGGCCTGCCAACAGCAAGCGGGATGTAGAGGAGCAGATATGTAGACAAATTTTGGAATGATGTAAACGAAACAGGGTTGTAGTGGTGGGTGATTTTAACTTCCCCAATATTGACTGGGACTCACTTAGAGCTAGGGGCTTGGATGGGGCAGAATTTATGAGGAGCACCCAGGACGGCTTCTTGAAACATTATGTAGATAGTAAACTAGGGATGGGGCCATTCTGGACCTGGTATTGGGGAATGAGCCGTGCCAGGTGGTCGAAGATTCAGTGGAGGAGCGTTTCGGGAGCAGTGACCATAATTCCATAAGTTTTAAGCTACTTGTGGATAAGGATAAGAGTAGTCCTCGGGTGAAAGTGCTAAATTGGGGGAGGCTAATTATAACAATATTAGGCAGTAACTGAAGAATTTAGATTGGGGGCGGCGATTTGAGGGTAAATCAACATCTGACATGTGGGAGTCTTTCAAACGTCAGCTGATTAGAATCCAGGGCCAGCATGTTCCTGTGAGGAAGAAAGACAAGTTTGGTAAGTTTCGGGAAGCTTCGATAACACGGGATATTGTGAGACTAGTCAAAAAGAAAAATGAAGCCTTTGTAAGGGCTGGAAGGCTTGGAACAGAAGAAGCACTTGAGGAATATAAAGACAGTAGGAAGGAACTTAAGCAAGGAGTTAGGAGGGCTAAAAGAGGTCATGAAAAGTCATGGGCAAACAGGATTAAGGAAAATCACAAGGCTTTTTATACATATATAAAGAGCAAGAGGGTAATGAGGGAAAGGGTTGGCCCACTCAAGGACAGAGATGGGAATCTGTGCGTGGAGCCAGAGGAAATGGACGAGGTGCTAAATGAGTACTTTGCATCAGTATTCACCAAGGAGAAGGACTTGGTGGATGATGAGCCTAGGGAAGGGAGTGCAGATAGTCTCAGTCATCTCATTATTAAAAAGGAGGAGGTGTTGGGTGTCTTGCAAAGCATTAAGGTAGATAAGTCCCCAGGGGCTGATGGGATCTACCCTAGAATACTGAGGGAGGCAAGGGAAGAAATTGATGGGGTCTTGACAGAAATCTTTGCATCCTCATTGGCTACAGGTGAGGTCTCAGAGGACTGGGGAGCAGCCAATGTTGTTCCTTTGTTTAAGAAGTGTGGCAAGGATAATCAAGGAAATTATAGGCCCGTGAGCCTTACGTCAGTGGCAGGAAAACTATTAGAGAGGATTCTTCGGGACAGGATTTAGTCCCATTTGGAAACGAACAAACTTATTAGCGAGCGACAGCATGGTTTTGTGAAGGGGAGTTCGTGTCATACTAATTTGATTGAATTTTTTGAGGATGTGACGAAGATAATTGATGAGGGAAGGGCGGTGGATGTTGTCTATATGGACTTTAGTAAAGCCTTTGAGAAGTTCCCGCATGGCAGACTGGTGCAAAAGGTGAAGTCACACGGGATAAGAGGTGAGCTGGCAAGATGGATACAGAACTGGCGCGGTCATAGAAGACAGAGGGTAACAGTGGATGGCTGTTTTTCTGAATGGAGGGTCTATAAAAAGGAATGAAACCGGATGGACCACCCGGCATCGACCTAGGCACCGGAAACGACAACGGCATACCCAGCCCTGTCGACCCTGCAAAGTCCTCTTTACTAACATCTGGGGGCTTGTGCCAACGTTGGGAGAGCTATCCCACAGACTAGTCAAGCAACAGCCTGACACAGTCATACTCACGGAATCATACCTAACAGACAATGTCCCAGACACTGCCATTATCATCCCCGGGTACGTCCTGTCCCACCAGCAAGACAGACCCATCAGAGGTGGTGGCACAGTCGTATACAGTAGGGAGGGAGTTGCCCTGGGAGTCCTCAACATCAACTCCGGACCACATGAAGTCTCATGGCATCAGGTTAAATATGGGCAAGATACCCTCCTACTGATTACCCCCTACCGCCCTACCTCAGCTGATGACTCAGTACTCCTCAATGTTGAACACCACTTGGAGGAAGCACTGAGGGTGGCAAGGGCACAAAATGTACTCTGGGTGGGGGACTTCATTGTCCCTCACCATGAGTGGCTCGGTAGCACTACTACTGACCGAGCTGGCCGAGTCCTAAAGGACATGGCTGCGAGACTGGGTCTGCGGCAGGAGGTTGGGGAACAAACACGAGGGAAGAACATACTCGACCTCGTGCTCACCAATCTGCCTGCCGCGGATGCATCTGTACATGACAGTATTGGTAGGAGTGATCACCGCACAGTCCTTGTGGAGACGAAGTCCCGCCTTCACATTGAGGATACCGTCCATCGTGTTGTGTGGCCCTATCACCGTGCTGAATGGGATAGATTTCGAACGGATCTAGCAATGCAAAGCTGGGCATCCATGAGGCGCTGTGGGCCATCAGTAGCAGCAGAATTGTACTCAATCACAATCTGTAACTTCATGGCCCTGCATATCCCCCACTCTACCATAACCATCATGCCAGGAGACCAACCCTGGTTCAATGAAGAGTGCAGGAGAGCATGCTAGGATCAGCACCAGGCATACCTCAAAATGAGGTGTCAACCTGGTGAAGCTACAACACAGGACTACTTGCATGCCAAACTGCATAAGCAGCATGTGATAGACAGAGCTAAGCGTTCCCATAACCAACGGATCGGATCTAAGCTCTGCAGTCCTGCCACATCCAGCCGTGAATGGGGAGCAGGAGATAAAGGGGGAGAAGGAGATGGGAGAGAGAGAGATATAGGGGGAGAGGGAGATAGAGGGGGAGAGAGAGAGGATGAGAGGGAGATTGGGGGGGACAGAGATAGAGCGGGAGAGGGAGATAGAGGGGGAGAGAGAGATAAAGGGTGGAGAGGGAGATAGAGGGTGGAGAGAGATAGAGGGGGAGTGGGAGATAGAGGGCGAGAGAGAGATCGTGGGTGGAGAGGGAGATAGAGGGGGAGAGAAAGATGGGGAAGAGGCTGGTGAACCTGTGGAATTCTCTCCCTCAGAGGCAGTGGAGGGGAAGTCATTAAATATATTCAAGGAGGAGAGAGGTATATTTCTCAATGTCGATGGGATCAAGGGCTATGGTGAGAAAGTGGGAACAAGGTACTGAATTAGACCATGCGTCATGATCTTTATTGAATGGCAGAGGTGGCCCGAGGGGCCGAATGGCCTACTCCCGCTCCTAATTTCTATGTTTCTTTGACCGAGGCCGACTCAGAGAGGGGGAGAGACAGAGAAAGAGGAAGAAAGAGAGAGAGAAGGTGAGATAGAGATGGAGAGAGGTGACCCTGGGATTCTCTCTCTCACACACACCAACATGAAGACACAGACACACGCATAAAGGGACACACAGAGACATAGACACACACACAGTGACACAGACACACAGAGACAGAGACACACAGAGACAGAGATACAGACACACAGGTAGACACACAGAGATAGAGAGACACACACATAGATACACAGATAGACACACACAGAGACAACAGAGACACACACGAGCACACACAGACACACATACAGGGGCACACGCAGGGATACACACCGACACTCACACACAGGGACACACACACACAGACACACACACAGAAACACACACACACAGACACACACAGACACACACACTCACACACAGGGACAAACACAGACAGACACACACAGACGCACACACAGTGACACACACAGACACAGGGTCACACACATAAACACACACACAGACACACACAGACAGATTTTACAATCCACACTGATGTCATTAAAAATGGACAACAGAACCTCAGTAACAATCCCCAGTGTCTGCCCAGTCCTGAGAGACAGAGAGAGAGAGATAGGTAGTGACAGAGAGAGACAGTGGAAGAGGGAGGACAAAACAGCTTGGAGGAGAAACTTTACATTTATTTGTGTTCCACAGATTTTATTAAAAGCTGAAAGGGACTGGACATTGAAAAAGCTGTCAGTGCACAACAACCCTGAGAGACTTTAGAATTGAGGGAAGCGGAAACACTTTACAATCCACACTGGTGTCAGTAAAAATCCCCAAACAGAACCTCAGTAACAATCCCCATTATCTGCCCAGTCCTGTATTACGAGTTTAGTGTGAAAGTTTTACGGGAGAGTGTTGGATCAGTGTTTGATATTTTGAAACTGCAGGGAAAGAATTAAAGATTTAAAATTAAACCTTGAGAGAGAGAGAGAGAGAGAGAGACTTAGAGAGAGAGAGAGAGAGAGAGAGAGAGAGAGAGAGAGAGAGAGAGAGAGAGAGAGAGAGAGAGAGAAAGAGCCTAAGTTAAACATCCGAGGTGTAGCTGTCTAAAGGCTTGATATAATTCCAGAATAATGCTGGTATTTTGGGCAGAGAGTGATTAGAGAGTGAGGTTCTGAGAGTCGAATTCTCTGTCTCTCTCTCCATCTGTCTCTCTGAATGAGAATAACAGGAGGGAGAGAGACGCAGGAGAGTGAGGGAAACATGGAGGGAATCAGAGGGGGAGGCGGGTAGCCGGCTGTTATGACACAACTGCTTGTGGGATCTTGCTGCGCACCAATGGCCTGCAGCATTTCCAACATTGCAACAGTGACGACCACTTTGAAAATTAATTTATTGAGTTTCAACTACTTCTGTGAATCAGCAATAAAATGGCTGAAATGTGAAGGCTGGTAAAGGCTTGTCTCATTCCCGAATATTGCTGGTATTTTAGGCTGTGGGCTGAATTTGTCAGTAGAATAAAACACCTGGGGACCATTTAAATTCAATTTTTCAGGAATGGGAATGTGCATTTCTCTCTCTGTTGCTTGTGGGATCTAACTGTGCACAACTGGCCTGCAGCTCTTCCAACATTACAACAGTGATGAACGCAATAAAAATTAACTCATTGAGCTTCGAAAGCTAGGAATTAAGTAACAAATGTGATAGTTTCTAAACGCGCATTATAATTCTAGAATAATCAGTGTCCTTTGGGCAATATTCTGAAGCTTTACTGTTAAATAAAATGGACGGAGCCCATTTCAATTCATTTTACTGAAGTTCTGAGTTTCGATTTCTCTCTCTCTCTCTCTCCAGCTTTCTTTCCCTCTGTCTCTCTATTTAAACCTTAAATAGTTAAAAACAGACCACACACTGCAATATGATTTGTTGTTGCTTTCAATGGTGTCACAAATATTTCATAGCTTATTTCAATAAAGATTAAATATGAAATCGAGGCGGAAAACCCGATATGGACAGAGCGAGAAAGCAAGAGAGAGGAACAGGGTCGACTGCAATAGGAATAGAGAGGGACAGAGAGAGAGAGAGAGCGAGAGAGAGAGACGGAGAGAGATAAAGAGACAGGCACACAGACACACACTGGTGGAGGGAACTGTATGAACCCTTTTAGCCTCTGGTTTATTAACTGTGATTTGTTTCTATGTGGGCGCTGCTGAGAGAGAGTTTGTGTACCCGAGGGCAATTCCGGGGCTCTTTCTATGCTATTTTGTTTTACAAAGCCTTTTAATCAATTTTCTCTCTCTCGCTCTTGCCTTAGGAATTTTCCTTCTGAAAACTGCATCGTCAAGGTGAAAAGAGGGAAAGTCTGGGACGATGAATCCTTGGACAGGAGCTTCCTCCAGAGAGGACGGACTGAGGCCTTGTCCACAGGCTGCACCCAAAGGACCCACGTGAGCTGCGTCTGTTTATTAGCCCGAGGTTAAATTTCTCTCTGGGGCCGTGGGTTAACTAGTTCCTGTCGTATTTGGGCGCTGCAGTTTCAAACAAGTTGAAAGCCTGGAGTTAAAAGTGCAGCCCCAAGAGGGAGTCCCATTTGCCACTTGCTCCTTCCAGCCCTGTCTGTGAGGTTTGCTGCTGTTTTAGGCAATGCGATGAAGCTAACAGTTAGATAAGATGCACGGTGCCCATTTTAATTCATTTTACTGTAGTTCTGAGGTTAGCTTTCTCTCTGTCTCCACATTCTTTCCATCTCCCCCCATGCTTTCTCTTCTCTGTCCCGATTTCACACTCACCTTCGCCATTTAAGCCTTCAATAAATAAAAAAAAAACACACACAGCAATGTGATTTGTCGTTACTTGAAATGGTGAGACAGAATCAGCAGCTTGTTCCCAGTTTAAAGAGGGAGTTTCGCCCTTTCTGAGGACTGAAATCTAGCTATTATCACATTGCTGCTTGTGCATCTTGCTGTACCTTCAGTACCCTCCAGCATTTCCGACATGACAACAGTGAGGACACATTACAATTCATCTTCCTGACGGTCTGAGTGTGGATTTCTCTGTGTTTTTACAAGAATTTTGCAACAATTACAAGAGCTGAATGTGAAGCTGTATAAAGACTTGTTAAAAGTTTAAAGATGGAGTTCAGCATTTTCTGAGGACTGTGATGGGATATCTGGCTAATATCACATTGTGGGATCCTGCTGTACATACATTTCCTGCAAGCATTCCTACAGTACAACATTGAAGCAAAAACAGATGGAGATAAAAAGAGGGAGAGTGAGAAACAGCTGGAGGTGGCAGGTTAAACGCAGAGAGAGAGAGAGAGAGAGAGACAGGTGGAATGTGGTGAGGGAGGGAAGGCAGAGAAAGATGGAGAAATACAGAGAGTGAGAGAGAGAGAAATAAATCAACACTCAAAACCTTGGTAAACTGAATGTTGAACTGTCGCCATTGCTAGGATCTTGCTGTGCACAGCTTGCTTGCAGAATTCCCAGCATTGTAACAGGGACTGCATTTTAGAAGTGAATTCATCGTGTGCAAAGCTCTCCTGAAGGCCTGGAATTAAAGTTCGGAGCTTGAAGTCGATATTATTCCCGAATAATGCTGGTGTTTTGGGCAGTGCCGTGAATTTCTCTGTTTATCTCCATCTGTCTCTCTGAATGAGAGTAACAGGAGGGAGAGAAAGACAGGAGAGTGAGGGAAACATGGAGTGAATCAGAGGGGGAAGGGAGTGATAGCCGACTGTTATCACACTGCTGCTTGTGGGATCTTGCTGTGCACCAATGGCCTATCGCATTTTCAACACTGCCGACCACTTTCAAAATTAATTCATTGATTGTCAAATACTTCTGTGAATTAGCAATTAAGTGGCTGAAATGTGAAGGTTTGTAAAGGCTTGTTCTCATTCTCGAATAATGCTGGTGTTTTAGGCTGTGGGCTGAATTTGACAGTGAAATGAAGCACCTGGGGGCCATTTGAATTCAGATTTTCAGGGATGAGAATGTGGATTTGTCTCTCTATCCTTCTACGGGAGAGGGGATGGGGGTCACCAGTGTTTGTATGTTTTTACAATGAGGCAGAAACAGATGTAGAGACACACAGATAAATAAAGGGAGGGGGAGAGATAGAAAGATAGATAGAGAGAGAGAGAGCAGGAAATGACAGGGTAAACACATCCACACTTCCCATTCTCTGCCTCTGTGTCGAGGGATGTGTTTGTAAGATGGGGAGTCACTGAGAGATTGTCTTATGTCAGTGAGTGAGAAAAAGAGCCCTGGGATCTTGCTGCATTTCATTTCTGTTCAAAATTGCTTTGCTTTGTTTGAATCAATTTTATTTCTCTTATTCCGAAAGAGAATCTTTTCGGAAGCTGCAGCTGTGATGGTGCAGAGGGAGAATCTTTTGGACACGGAGAATTCTCAGACAAGAGTTTTAACCAGAGAGGAAAATAATAATAAATATATATGTGTCATTGTCACATTCATTTCTAGATACAGAAAAGAAGACTGTGTGTTTTCGGAGCTGTTGGAAAAACAAGTGCTGGAAATGCTCAGTATTTCCAGCACAGTTTTTATTTCAGATTTCCAGCATCCGCAATATTTTGATTTTGCGTTTTCGGAGGTCTGTGGATTTTTCACCACAAGGGAGGGGGCTGGAGGGTGCTCCAAAGGTAATAGTTTGGGAAGCGCTGCTCCAGAACAGTCAATGCAATCCCCTAGATTTCCCTCTCTCCATCTCTTGCTGCAAATTGTTCCCTGCACTTTCCTCCTTGTTCCTCGCTCTGTCTCTTCACATTTTTAAATCACTATCTCTATATCTCTCAACATCCTTTCTATCTCTTCCTTTCTCTGGAGTCTCGCAGGTTTTCATTAGAATTAGAATTAGAATATTACAGCGCAGTACAGGCCCTTCGGCCCTCGATGTTGCGCCGATCATCTGACCTACACTATTCCACTTACATCCATATGTCTATCCAATGACCACTTAAATGCCCTTAAAGTTGGCGAGTCTACTACTGTTGCAGGCAGGGCGTTCCACGCCCCTACTACTCTCTGCGTAAAGAAACTACCTCTGACATCTGTCCTATATCTTTCACCCCTCAACTTAAAGCTATGTCCCCTCGTGTTTGCCATCACCATCCGAGGAAAAAGACTCTCACTATCCACCCTATCTAACCCTCTGATTATCTTGTATGTCTCGATTAAGTCATCTCTCCTCCTCCTTCTCTCTAACGAAAACAACCCCAAGTCCCTCAGCCTTTCCTCGTAAGACCTTCCTTCCATACCAGGCAACATCCTAGTAAATCTCCTCTGCACCCTTTCCAAAGCTTCCACATCCTTCCTATAATGCGGTGACCAGAACTGCACGCAATACTCAAGGTGCGGCCTCACCAGAGTTTTGTACAGCTGCATCATGACCTCGTGGCTCCGAAACTCGATCCCCCTACTAAAAAAAGCTAACACACCATATGCCTTCTTAACAGCCCTATTAACCTGGGTAGCAACTTTCAGGGATTTATGTACCTGGATACCAAGATCTCTCTGCTCATCTACACTACCAAGAATCTTCCCATTAGCCCAGTACTCTGCATTGCTGTTACTCCTTCCAAAGTGAATCACCTCACACTTCTCCGCATTAAACTCCATTTGCAATCTCTCAGCCCAGCTCTGCAGCCTATCTATGTCCCTCTGTACCCTACAACACCATTCGACACTATCCACAACTCCACCGACCTTCGTGTCATCCGCAAATTTACTAACCCACCCTTCTACACCCTCATCCAGGACGTTTATGAAAATGACAAACAGCAGTGGCCCCAAAACAGAACCTTGCGGTACACCATTAGTAACTAAACTCCAGGATGAACATTTGCCATCAACCACCACCCTCTGTCTTCTTTCAGCTAGCCAATTTCTGATCCAAAGCTCTAAATCACCTTCAACCCCAGACTTCCGTATTTTCTGCAATCGGCTACCGTGGGGAACCTTATCAAACGCCTTACTGAAATCCATATACACCACATCCACGGCTTTACCCTCATCCACCTGTTTGGTCACCTTCTCGAAAAACTCAATAAGGTTTGTGAGGCACGACCTACCTTTCACAAAACCGTGCTGACTATCGCAAATGAACTTATTCTTTTCAAGATGATTATAAATCCTGTCTCTTATAACCTTTTCCAACATTTTACCCACAACCGAAGTAAGGCTCACAGGTCTATAATTACCAGGGCTGTCTCTACTCCCCTTCTATTTGCTCTCCTCCAGTCCTCCGGCACTGCTCCTGTCGACAATGACGACATAAAGATCAACAACAACGGCTCTGCAATCTCCTCCCTGGCTTCCCAGAGAATCCTGTGAAAAATCCCATCTGGCCCAGGGGACTTATCTATTTTCACTCTTTCCAAAATTGCTAACACCTCCTCCTTGTGAATCTCAATCCCATCTCGCCTAGTAGGCTGTATCTCAGTAATCTCCTCGGCAACATTTTCTTTTTCTACTGTAAATACTGACGAAAAATATTCATTTAACGCTTCCCCTATCTCCTCTGATTCCGCACACAACCTCCCACTACTATCCTTGATTGGCCCTGTTATAACTCTTATCATTCGTTTATTCCTGATATACCTATAGAAAGCCTTAGGGTTTTCTTTGATCCTATCCGCCAATGACTTCTCGTGTCCTCTCCTTGCTCTTCTTAGCCCTCCCTTTAGATCCTTCCTGGCTAGCTTGTAACTCTCAAGCGCCCTAACTGAGCATTTACGTCTCATCCTAACATAAGCCTTCTTCTTCCTCTTGACAAGCTCTTCAACTTCTTTAGTAAACCACGGCTCCCTCGCTCGACAACTTCCTCCCTGCCTGACAGGTACATACTTATCAAGGGCACGCATTAGCTGCTCCTTGAATAAGCTCCACATTTCGTTTGTGCCCATCCCCTGCAGTTTCCTTCCCCATCCTACACATCCTAAATCTTGCCTAATCGCGTCATAATTTCCTTTCCCCCAGCTATAATTCTTGCCCTGCGGTATATACCTGTCCCTGCCCATCGCTAAGGTAAACCTAACCGAATTGTGATCACTATCGCCAAAGTGCTCACCTACATCTAAATCGAACACCTGGCCGGGTTCATTACCCAGTACCAAATCCAATGTGGCATCGCCCCTGGTTGGCCTGTCCACATACTGTGTCAGAAAACCCTCCTGCACACACTGGACAAAAACAGACCCATCTAAAGAACTCGAACTATAGTATTTACAGTCAATATTTGGAAAGTTAAAGTCCCCCATAACCACTACCCTGTTACTCTCGCTCCTGTCGAGAATCATCTTTGCTATCCTTTCCTCTACATCTCTGGAACTATTCGGAGGTCGATAGAAAACTCCCAACAGAGTGACCTCTCCTCTCCTGTTTCTAACCTCGGCCCATACTACCTCAGTAGACGAGTCCTCAAACGTCCTTTCTGCCGCTGTAATACTTTCCTTCATTAACAATGCCACACCCCCCCCCCCCACCCACCCTCTTTTACCCTCTTCTCTGTTCTTACTGAAACATCTAAATCCCGGAACCTGCAACATCCATTCCTGCCCCTGCTCTACCCATGTCTCTGAAATGGCCACAACATCAGGATCCCAGGCACCAACCCATGCTTCAAGCTCACCCACCTTGTTCCGGATGCTCCTGGCGTTGAAGTAGACACACTTTAAACCAAGTTCTTGCTTGCCAGTGCCATCTTGCGTCCCTGTAACCTTATCCCCTACCTCACTACTCTCAACAGCCTGTACACTGGAACTACAATTTAGGTTCCCATTCCCCTGCTGATTTAGTTTAAACCCCCCCCGAAGATCACGAACAAGTCTCCCCCCCAGGATATTGGTACCCCTCTGGTTCAGGTGAAGACCATCCTGTTTGTAGAGGTCCCACCTACCCCAGAAAGAGCCCCAATTATCCAGGAAACCAAAACCCTCCCTCCTACACCATCCCTGCAGCCACGTGTTCAACTCCTCTCTCTGTGAGTCACCCTCTCTCTGTGACTCTCTGCATCTTTATCTCTTCCAAATCCCTGAATCGTTCGATCTCTGCTTCTCCTTTCCTCCAAGATTATCTCTGCATCCCCCCCGCTCCCGCCCCCCCCCCCCACTGTCCCGGGACACCCCTCTCCATTCTGTAAACACATCTTACTTTGGATCTCTGCCCCTCCACGCTTTCTGTCTCTGCATCTCTCTCTTTGTCTGGGATATTTTCAATATCTGCATCTCTCTGTGTATGTCTCCATTGCTCTCTCTCTCTCTCTCTGCCCTTCTCGGTATTTCTGCCCTTTCTTCTAAGTTTCTCTCTCAATGGTTTCGGACTCCCTGCATGTCATTCTCCGTCTCCTTTCCATTTATTTCTCTCTCTCTCGGTTCTGTCCTAATCCCGGGATCTGCTTTCTGTGTCTCTGTCCCTCTATCTGGCGGTGGATTTGAACTCGCTGCCTTGGCGTTGTCCAGGGTGATTATGAATCGGGATCCTGCTTTCCATCTCTGCCCAGTTTTGCTCCCATTGAGGTAAAAACAGGGGAGAGATGCTGAACGGGTAGCTGATTCACAACCACCCTCCTCCCCTCAACCCTGGTTTTCACCATTGGCACCAAGTCCAAGTCCGAGTGCTTATTTGGCTCTCCGTATCGCTGCTCCCTGACTGTCTCTCGATGTCTCCTTGTGGATCAATGGGGGAAGGGATAGATCAGCCATGATCTAACATGGGTAGGACAGGCTCCTAGGGCTGAATGGTCTCCTCTTGTCCCCGTGCAAGTCATTGTGTGTGTGTTTGTGTGTGTCTCCCTCTGTTTGATTTCCTGAAGCCGGTGGGGAGAATAGGTGAAACACCTTTCTGCAGAGAGGGATGTGTCTGAGGCTGGGATCTTCCTGTGCGTTAAAGGCTCTGAATGCCAGTTAGCCTCTGGAGGTCGTTGCACTATGCCCGGCCATATGTTTGGCCGGACAGGAGTTACAGGTGCCGGGGTTCTGGGAGCCAGTTGATGGAATTCCAGTGGCTTATCTAGACCAGGAATTAAAGCAAATGAAATATTTTTGGGAGACGGAGCCGAACCCAGGAAAGTTATGGAGGTTGGAATTCCGGAGGGGGTGGGGGGTGGCTGTTGACTGGGACGGCAGTTACACAGGGGGCGGGCGGGGGTGGCTGTTCACGGGGGAGATGATACAGGGTGGGAATTAGTGGAGGGGGAGCTTTTACAGGACAGGGAGTGTGTTTAGAAAGGGGGGGAGTGTTCACAGTGGGGGAAGGGGAGAATTAAATTGGGGACGGTTAACGGGGGGTATTTAGAAGAAAGTCTGTTCCTGGGGGTATTTAGATGGGGCTCTGTTCCTGGGAGGGTTATTTAGATGGGAGTTTGTTCCTGGGCAATTATTTGGATGGGAGTCGGTTCCTGCGGGGTGGGTATTTAGATTAGAGTCTGTTCATGGGGGCATTTAGATGGGAGTCTGTTCCTGGGAGGGTTATTCAGATGGGAGTCTGTTCCGGGGAAAGGGGGTGTGGTATTTAGATGGGAGTCTCTTCCTGTGGGGGGGGGGGTGTTTAGATGTGTTATCTTCCAACGGGGTGGGGGGCATCTAGATGGGTTGTCTTGTAACAGAGGGAAGGGGATAATTAGATTGGGGGTCTGTTCATAGTGAAACTATTAGATAGGGGTCAGTTAACAGGACATATCAGATAGGCGTCTGCAGACGAGGATTGTTTAGATTGGGGGTGGGTCTGTACAAGGGGAGATATTTTCCAGGGGGGAAATATCGCAGGGGAAAAAATTTGTGTGGTGGATAAATATTGTGTAAATTGGATAAAAATTGGATTAAAATCCCCCTCTACATATAAAATGGAGGGAGATACCCATCCATGTATAAAATGGAGGGAGATATCCCTCTCAGCATAAAATGGAGGGAAATCCCCTCGAAGCATAAAATGGAGGGAGATACTTCTCTAAGTATAAAATGGATGGAGCTCCCTCTCTACGTATTAAATGGAGGGAGATACCCCTCTACGTATAAAATGAAGACCCCTCTACATAGAACGTGGAGGGAGAGGCCCTTCTGCGTATGAAATGGAGGGAGATTCCTGTCTATTTAACAAATGGAGGGAGCTCGCTCTCTATACATAAAATGTTGGGATTTCCACCTGTACAGATAAAATGGAGGGGGCCACTTCAAAACACTTTTTAACCATTTTTATTCCAGAGACAGAGCCGAGTATAATACAAACAGAGGCATGGTCAAATACTGTATTAACTGGTGCATTGGGGTGAGGGGCAGATAGAGAGTGAAACGGGATGAAGAAGAGAGATACAAGGTTAGGTGGTACAGCCAGCTGTGAGAAGGACACAAATAGACTACAAAGGGAGATGAACAGAGACAGAGAGAGATGGATAGGGATAGACAGCGAGAAAGGGAGACAGAGTGAGAGAGAGAGAGAGAGGGGAGAGAGACAGAAGGTGAGGTAGAGGCAGAGAGAGAGAGGCAGTCAGGGAAGGGCAGAAAGCGAGAGAGAAATGGTGTGAGAGAAACAGAAACCGAGTCATGGAAAGAGAGAGAGAGAAAAACAGAGAGAGAGAGAGAGAAAGAGTTAGAGAGAGAGGCAGTGAGAGAGACAGAGAGCACAAGAGAGGAAGAAACAGAGAGAGAGGGAGAAGCACTGTCACAGAGGGACGGAGAAGCAGAGAGGGAGACAGAGGGAGACTGACAGAGAGAGATGGATAGGGACAGACAGCGACCAGGGATGCAAAAATAGAGTCATGGACAAAGGCAGAGAAAGAGAGAGAAAGAGACAGAGAGAGAGAGAGAGAGAGAGAGAGAATCAGACAGAGAGACAGAGAGAAGCAAAGAGACCGATAACGTGAGAGAGGGAGAGACAGAGAGCGGAATGGAGCTAGACAGAGACAGAGAGGGAGAGATGATATCAGGGAGGCACAAATAGACTCATGGTCAGAGGCAGAGAAAGAGAGAGAAAGAGACAGAGAGAGAGACAGGGAGAGAGAGGGGCAGTGGCAGAAAAAGAGGGAGAAACAGAGAGAGAGAGACAGAGTCAGAGTGGCAGTGACAGAGAGTCAAAGAGAGAGAGAGAAACGTAGAGAGACAGGGAGAGGCAGTGAGAGGGAGGCAAAGAAAAAGAAAGAAAAAGAGGGAGAGAGTATGAGAGAGGGAGAGACAGACAAACAGGGAGAAATGGTGAAAGGGAGGCACAAATAAAGTCATGGTCGGAGACTGAGAGAAATAGATAGGGAGAGACAGCGACAAAGGGGGAGAGAGAGAGAGAGAGAGAGAGAGAGAGAGAGAGAGAGAGAGAGAGAGAGAGAGACCGAGATGGCGTGAGAGAGGGAGAGACAGAGAGAGAGGGAGAGACAGAGAGAGGGAGACAGACAGAGAGAAATAGACATGGACAGACAGCGACAAAGAAAGAGGGAGAGAGTGAGAGAAGGGGAGAGAAAGAGAGAGCGAGACAGAGTCAGAGATGGCTTGAAAGAGGGCGAGACAGAGAGAGAGACAGAATCAGAGAGAGCGGGTGAGATGGTGCAAGGGAGGGACAAATGGAGTCATGGAAGGCTGCATTTGTTGACAACGCAACCACTAGTTGGCGCTGTACTGGAACATGCACATATGCAGCCTGTTCCTGTTAAACGTCATGGTCATCCACGTTCAGGCAGCTGCCAAGACTTAAGATGGCGCCGGTCAAATAATCACAAAGGCAGGTGGGGGGGTGGGGGGGTGGAGTGGAGCGGGGCGGGCGCCAGAATGCGATTTAGTTCCAGTGCTTAAAACTCTTCACCTCGTTTTATGATTTCACTAATTTAACAATGAGACTGAGAGGGTATTTCACCACCTTCTTCAGCTCTTGTCTGAATTTAGTCTGGGTCACAGTGTAAATGCATGTGTTGGTGCAGGAACTGAGAAGCTGCAGCATCTTTGATGTGTGATCTGTTATATAGAGAGGGTCAGTGTAGGAGAAATAATGCAGAATATCTGCAATTCGCCTATAAATGTTAAACACAACCCGGGTCACCCAGAACAGTATAAAACTGCCGGATATACTGAAGAGTAAAATAATTGATTTCCTGCGATTCTCCATCTCTGGGTCCTTGTGATTCTCTCCATTGCTGTGGCGCCGGAATCCCCTGCGGACTTCACTGGAGAATAAAATCCGTCTGACAGTCAGAACATTGAGCAGCAAAATCAGAAAGACCGGTGCACAAGGAGTTAAATTGCGGTCAAACAATTCAAATGCCCCCCATATGGGGGAAGTCAAGAAGCTCAGTTTATTAACACAACCCATGGGAACATTATCAATAATGTAACGTTGTTTCATTATAAAGTACCAGGGGAGAGACTCTAAACAGCCCAGCACACTGACTGTTCCTACAACCACAGCCGCCGTTTTCTCGCTGCAATATTTTGCTTTCAGCTTCTCACAACAAATGGCTACAAATCGATCAAAGGTGAAAGTGACTGTGAGCCAGACAGAAACATTTGTGGCCGCAAAACGCAGAACGGTAAGGAAAGAACACACGGCAGTAATTCTCAGGAATGAAAATGGGAAATAAATATAAACAATCCAAATCAATATGGGATCAGAGATAACGACCAGGAGATCAGACACTGCCATTCCCACCAGGTAGACAGTGATACATTTGGAGAGACCGCACTTTCCTCGGGACAGGATCACAATCGCCACCAAGTTAACTGGAAGAGAGAGAAAAGGAAGCAGAAAAATTACTGATCAGACCTGAATGCAAAGCAGCAGTTTGACAGGATCTGGGCTGAAATTTCCAGCCTTGTTGCTGCATCGAGCAATGAAAAATGCTTCATTGACCTGGGCAGTGCTTTGTCACAGTGAAATGTTTGAAAACACAATTATTAATAATGAACTGGGAAATTGATGCAGAAAGTGAATAAAGTCAGCACCGGATCTACTGGAAGTACTGAGTGAGGATGCAGTGCCAGTGGGGAAATGAGAAGGGGTTTTACAGAGATGGAATCCAATGGGTTAATTGGGAATTTCCCTCCAGACTGTTGATCTGGAAGGTTTGGGGAGAGCGGGATGTGCAGCTGATTTGCTGCTCTGGGTTCAGAGAACCGACAGGGACTGTTAACAAATGGGAAAAGGCTGAAAACTGCAGCGCTGAGTTTGAGTATCAGCCATGATCTGGAATGGCAGAGCAGGTTCGAAGGGCTGAATGGCCTCCTCCAGCTTCTTTGTTCCTGTATTCCTATCACGTTGGACGAGGCAGCTGGAGGTGGAGCTGGTGAGCGAGATTCGGAGGCAGAGAAGGAAAAGGACATGTTGGAGATGGAAGGGAGACTGGAGCAGATGGTTTGGGAATGTGGATAAACTGAAGCAATGGATGAGGAGACAGAGCATTCAACACAGTGAGGGGAGAGGCTGAGATTCACAGAGAGAGACTGCAGCAGAGTGTTAGAGGAAATCTAATCTCTCGATCCAAGTAATACAACTCAATTAATACATTCAAACAATAATCACTGTGGTTATTCGTGTTGAAGAACAGTTCATTGTTTATACAATATAGTCAATATATTTAGTCTGTACAGGCTATTAAATATAAATTTAAATATATTTCTGATATGAAACTCGCTCCTTATTAAATTCAGCAGTCACAGAGATTTTAAATTGAAGTATTTAAATAATGATGAACCATCAGTGAGAAACTGATTCCCTTCCGTTCTGCTTATTCAGTCACTGAGTAAGGAATAAGAACTTTCTACAAAACAAAATGAGGACCTGACAGAAATCAATATGGAGGACAAATCCAACAGGAAAATGAACACAATCTGACAACAGACAACTTCAACTCACGGTTTCTCTCACTAACTGTTCTGGACATTCCAGCACTTTATGATAGTGAATTATTCACACTGCTGCTTCTTTCTCTTTACATCTGCTTATCTGTTCCCCTCGGTTTCGTTCTCCCTGCTCGTTTTATCCTTCCTTATCTCCCTGGATTACTCACACCCTGCAAACAGTTACTTAATGCTACTTTTCACATATGATACACTCCTAACATTCAGCACCTGTGTACTGTTCACCAGCCCCAGGTTCAATGATTCTATTCGCAGAGTCAGTTTGTTTACTTGGTGAAACCTCTGGTAATAATGTAATGTATCTACAGAACGCCCAGGTCTCCACCTGTTCACCTCCACTCTTCACTTCACCTACAAAGCATGGAATAAACAGGATCGAAAGCTTCTTCCAGACAAACCTCACAATCATGGAAATGCCTTCTCCTGGAATTATAAAGTAATGGGGGTTAGAATGTGGAATGGTTTAATTAATAAAACAACGTTAGCGCTGCAGCTGATAATCTACATATAAATGGAAAAACTCTTAATTCCAACTGATAGAGTGTAAACCAATGAAACATCACATCAATACTTTCTATTTTACAGTGTAGTCCAGTGACAGTGAAGGTCCACAGTGAAGCAGAGAAGGAGATGAGAACGTGTCGGCAGCAAACCGGTTCAGTAGCCAGACCTCTGAAGCAGCGTCAGACACACACAAAATGAAATAATATTTGATAACAAATAACAAAGAACAGTACAGCACAGAAACGGGCCATTCGCCCCTCCAAGCCTGCGCCGATCTTGATGCCTGCCTAAACTAACAGCTTCTGCACTTCCGGGGCCCATCTCCCTCTATTCCCTTCCCATTCATGTATTTGTCAAGATGTCTCTTAAACATTGCGATCGTATCAACTTCCACCACCTTCCCTGGCAGCAAGTTCCAGGCACTCACCACCCTCTGTGTAAAAAACTTGCCTCGCACATCCCTTCTAAACGTTGCCCCTCGCACCTTAGACCTATGTCCCCTAGAAACTGTCTCTTCGACACTGGGAAAAAGCTTCTGACTATCCAATCTGTCCATGCCGCTCATAACTTTGCAAACCTCTATCATGTTGCCCCTCCATCTCCGTCGTTCCTGTGAAAACAATCCGAGTTCTTCCAAAATCTCCAGTGATAACAAATAAATATATTGTTTTACCGGTTAAACGGAGCCATGTTATTGGGGAGGGAGGACATTGTGCTGTCCCCTTGTAACACTGAGACCTTGAGATGCTTCATTATCAATCAAGGAAAAAAAGATTCATAAAAATATTCCAGGACCAGTTCGATCCACATCATGAAACTGCTCAAAGCTCCTGATGATCTGATTCGTGATCCTAACCGAGAAGCTTGATTCGAATACACTCAATGCACAGAATAATCCAGGAACAATGCCACGGTTGCAGAAACCAATCGTATTATGGACACAGGACTGAAAGACTAGAAAAATGAGAAGGTTCCATCAGTAAATTGCTGGAAAAGAAAAGAACAGGCGGCTGTGTAACACATAGTAAGAAATAATACCGAGTACAGCAGCACATTTAACATCGATTTATACCATTAGTAGCTAAGATACTGGCTTACCAGGAACTCCAATTACTGCAAGTACAGGATAGTAAATGTCTTCTATCTGATACATTACTGGATATTCCATTTCTGTGAGAAGCAGAGACTTCTGGTAGCCTGGAATCCACAGCTCCAGCAGGCACTCTGAGTTGATCCATTCCAATGGGTCCGGAGTTATACAGGGGATAAGTCATGGTTATACCCCTGATCATTGCTATTGGTTACACTCTCCTGAACAAACACATTACATCAGCAGCTTTGACTCTGATGTAAATAATGTGGTGGATAAAACACAATCATTTCAATGTCAATGACATTTTCTTAGTAAGACCTCTCTCAGGAATAAACCTGAAATCTGCACTCATTCGGGATATATGCTACAATTATGAGTGGCGTCATTTATATTTTCCAGATTATTGCATTGACCTTGTTCACTCATGGTGTTTCTATTGTAAATGTAACCGATCTGTCTGCAGTGCACGCTGAATCCAGGGACAAAACTGATCCCGTTTCACTCTGTTCCTGCCTTTTCCCAGTTCAAATGTGAACTTTGGGGATCTGATTTAAGACAATGTTCAGGGCTACAGCCTAAAAACTACTGTGGTGATATTAGGAGACAGACATTGTTAACGTCCATTGGGGAGGCAGTCACACAGTGAATATATCACCGGTCAAGTAATCCAGAGGCCCACTAGTGGCCTGGTGACAGGTGTTTAAACCCACCATGAATGCTGCATAAAATCAAGGGAGCTACCCCTCTGTGTATAAAGTGGAGGGAGCTCCCTCTCTATGCATAAATGGAGGCAGCTCCCCCTCTCCCTATAATGTGGAGGGAGCACCCCCTCTATGTATAAAGTGGAGGGAACTCCCTCTCTATGTATAAAGTGGAGTGAGCTGCCTCTCTGTGCATAAAGTAGAGGGAGCTCCCTCGCTATGTGTAAAATGGAGGGAGCTCCCGCTATGTATATATTGGAGGGAGTACCCGCTCTATGTATAAAGTGGGGGGAGCACCATCTCTATGTATAAAGTGAACGGAGCACCATCTCTATGTATAAAGTGGAGGGTGCTCCCACTCTGTGCACAATGTGGAGGGACGAAGTGAAAGACAGCGGGAGACAGAAGCGATAATGAGATGAAATCTTAACAGAACCCCAGTACCAATCTCCACTGTCTGCCGAGTCCGGTATTGGGGATTTAATGTGAGTGTTTGAGGGGTGAGTGTTGGATCAGTGTTTGATATTTTCAAACTGCAGTGACTTTGCCAAAAAGGGCAAGAGTTACAGGTTCAAAATTAACCAGAAGCGACTCCCGACATTGCTGTCCTGGGAGTGAAGGAGGAAGAGATGGAGGGAGGGAGGCACAGACAGAGTGGGTCAGAGGTCAGTGTTTGATGTTTTCAAACTGCAGTGACCTTCGCAGCAAGGGCAAGATTCCCACCTTCAGAATTAACCAAGAAATATTTTAAAGCATTTCTGCCCAAGGAGAGTGAGAGAGGAAGAGATGGTGTGAGAGACACAGACAGAGTCATGGACAGAGATGGAGAAAGAGGGAGAGGCAGTGACAGAGAGAGTGCGAGACACAGTGAGAGAAAGAGAGAGAGAGAGAGAGATGGAGAGAGACAGACATGAGAGGGAAAGACAGATAGAGGATGAGACAAGATGTAACAATAAGTAACAATCCTCATTATCTGCCCAGTCCTGTGTTGGGAGTTTAGTGTGAGTGTTTAGGGGTGAGTGTTGGATCAGTGATCAGTGTTTCATATTTTCAAACTGCAGTGACGTTCCCAACAAGGCATGTACAGAATAGAAGAGCAGGGAGGTTATGCTGGAACTGTATAACCCATTGGTTAGGTCACAACTTGAGTGCTGTGTGCAGTTCTGGTCACCTCATTATAGAAAGGATTTAATTGCACTAGAGCGGGTACAGAGGAGATTTACGAGGATGTTGCCAGAGCTGGAAAAATGCAGCTATGGGGAATGATTGGTTAGGCTGGGGTTGTTTTCCTTGGAACAGAGTAGGCTGAGGGGGAGATCTGATTGAAATGTACAAAATTTTGAGGGGCCTGGATACAGAACAGGTGAAGGGTCTATTTACCTTAGCAGAGAGGTCAGTGGCGATGATGCATAGATTTAAAGTAATTGGCAGAAAACAATTAGCGGCGAGATGAGGAAAATCGTTTTCACCCAGTGGCTGGTGATGGTCTGGAACTCACTGCCTGAAAGGAGCCAATGGATGTGGTACATTTGGACATTCAGAAGGCTTTCGACAAAGTCCCGCATAAGAGATTAGTGTGTAAAATTAAAGTGCATAGGATTGGGGTTAGTGTGTTGCGATGGATAAAAATTGTTTGACAGACAGGAAACAAAGAGGAGGGATAAATGGGTTTTTCGAAAGGCAGGCAGTGACTAAACAGGCAGTGACTAGAGGGGTACCGCTGTGATCGGTGCTAGGACCCCAGATATCCACAATATGCAATTATGATTTAGATGAGGAAACTAAATGCAATATCTCCAAATTTGCAGATGACACAAAACTGGGTGGGAGGGTGAGTTGTGAGGAGGATGCAGAGAGGCTTCAGGGTGATTTGGACAAATTGTGTGAGTGGTCTAATGCATGGCAGATGCAGTATAATGTGGATAAATGTGAGGTTATCCACTTTGGGATTATTTTCTTAATGGCTATAAACTGAGAGAGGGGAATATGTAGCGAGACCTGGGTGTTCTCGTACACCAGTACCTGAAGGTAAGCATGCAGGTGCAACAGGTGGCAAAAAAAGGAAATGGTTTATTGGACTTCACAGCGAGAGGATTCGAGTGCAGGAGCAGGGAGGTCTTGCTGCAATTATACAGGGCCTTGGTGAGGCCACACATGCAATATTGTGAGCAGTTTTGGTCTCCTTATCTGAGGAAGGATGTTCTTGCTGCAGAGGGAGTGCAGAGAAGGTCTGCCAAACTGATTTCTGGGATGGCGGGACTCACGTATGAGAAGAGGTTGAGTCGGTTAGGATTGTAGAGTGAGAAGGGATGTCATAGAAACCTGTAAAATTCTAACAACGGGACTTGTCAGGGTAGATGCAGGAAGGATGTTCCCGATGGTGAGGGAGTCCAGAACCAGGGGTCATAGTCTAAGGATACGGGGTAAACCTTTCAGGACTAAGATGAGGAGAAATGTCTTCAACCAGAGAGTGGTGACGCTTTGGAATTCGCTACAACAGAAAGCAGTTGAGGCCAAAACATTGTATGTTTTCAAAAAGGAGTTAGAGAGAGCTCTTGGGTCGAAAGGGATCAAAGGGTATGGGGCGAATGCTGGAACAGGCTACTGAGTTGGATGATCAGCCATGATCATAATGAATGGTGAAGCAGGCTCGAAGGGCCGAATGACCTACTCCTGCTCATTTTTTCTACGTTTCTATGATAGTTGAGGCAGAGACCCTCAACTCATTCAAAAGACGTCTGGATATGCACCTCAAGTGCCGTAAGCTGAAAGGCAACGGACCAAATTCTGGTAGGTGGGATGAGAATCAGTGGATCGTTTTTCGGCCGACACAGACATGATGGGCCAAGCGGCCTCTTTCTGTGCCTTAAATTTTCTTTGATTCTAATGGAAAGAGTTACTGGTTCAAAATTAACCAATAAATGTCTGAAAGGGATAGGCAGAGCAAGAGGCTAAAACAGAGAGAGAGAGGGAGACAGAGAGTGGGTAAGAGGGAGAAACAGAGTCCGAGAAGGAGACAGAGACAGAGACAGAGAAAAAGGGAGAGACAGAGACCGGGGAGGTAGAGACAGGGGAGACAGAGACCGAGTGGGGGGGGCAGGCAGAGAGGGAGTGGCAGAGAGAGAGAGAGGGGGACAGAGAGAGAGGGAAAGACAGACAGAGGAACAGATGGAGAGGAAGAAACAGAGACAGATGGGAGATGCAGGGATTGGGGGAGACAGGTATACAGGGAGAGACAGAGACAAAGAGAGAGAGAGACGGAGGTGGGCTGGGGGAAGAAAGGGATTTGCAGAGACAGGGACAGAGAGAGACGGGTAGACCGAGAGATCGAAGCAGAGAGAGAGATATATAAGGAGAGAGAGGGACAGAGTGAAAGAGAGGGAGGGACAGGAGGTAGAACAGAGGGAGGAATAGAGAGAGAGGGAGACAGAGACAAAGCGAGAGAGAGAGACAGAAAGAGAGTCAGAGTGACAGAGACATAGAGAGAGAAAGAGACAGAGATTTGGGAGACGACAGCAGCAACTTTCGGTCAATCATTTTAACTTATGTGGTGGGAAAACATCTAGGCAACATAATTCGTGTCAATATCTATAGTCTCATGGACAAATACGAGTGAATTAAGGAAAGGCGGAATGGATTCCTTAAGGGAAAATCATGCTTATCTAACTGGCGGGAGTTTTGTGAGGAGGTAACAGAGAGGGTTGATGAGGGAAAAGCTGTTAATGTGGTGTACATGGACATTCAAATGGCGTTAGATACAGTGCCACACAATAGACTTGTGAGCAAACTTGTAGCTCATGGAATAAAAGGGGCGGCAGCAACGTGGATACGGAATGGACTGAGTGGCAGGAAGCAAAGGGTAGTGGTTAATGAATGTTGTTCAGGCAGGAGGATGGTCTGTAGTGGAATTCCCCAGGGATCAGTGTTGGGACCCTTACTTTTCCTGATATATATTAATGGCTTAGACTCCGGTGTTCAGGGAAAATTTCAAAGTTTGCAGATGATACAAAACATGGAAACATTGTGAACTGTGAGTAGGATAATGTCGAGCTTCAAAAGGACATAGACAAGTCGGTGGAATGGGCAGGCAGATGTCAGATGACGTTAAATGCAGAGAAATGTGAGGTGATTCATTTTGGCAGGAACAACATGGAGATGAAATATAAAATAAAGGGAACAATTCTAAAGGGGGTACAGGAGCAGAGGGACCTGGGTGTATATGTACATAAGTCATTGAAGGCGGCTTGACAGGGTGATAGAGCAGTTAATAAAGCACACAGTATCCTGAGCTTGATTAATAGAGTCATATAATACAAAAGCAAGTGAGTTATTTTGAACATGTATAAGACACTAGGTCGGCCTCAGCTAGAATATTGCGTCCCGTTCTGGGTGTCACACTTTAGGAAAGACGTGAGGGCATTGGAGAGAATACAGAAGAGATTCACGAGAATGGTTCCAGGGATGAGGAATGTCAGTTTTGAAGATAGATTGGAGAAGTTAGGGCTGTTTTCCTTGGAGAAAAGACGGCTGAGAGGTGATTTGATCGAGGTATCAAAAATCATGAAGGATCTGGACAGAGGATAGAGAGACACTCTTGCCACTTGTGAAAGGATCGAGAATCAGAGGACACGGACTGAAAATATTTGATAAGAGAATCAAAAGTGACATGGGGAAAAACATGTTCATGCAGTGAGTTGTTAAGGTCTGGAATGCATTACCTGAGAAGGTGGTGGAGGCAGGATCAACTGAAGCATTCAAAAGGGAATTAGACAGTCATATGAAAAGGAAGAATGCACAGGGTTATGGAGAGAAGGCGGGGAAATGGACCTGAGAGAATTGCACTCGCTAAAAACCAGTGCAGACATGATGGGCCGAATAGCCTCCTTCTACTCTGTAAGAATTCCGAGACAGAGGCAGAGAGAGAGAGAGAGAAGGAGAGGCAGAGAGAGGGAGCCAGAGAGACAGAAACAGAGGGATAGAGACAGAGACAGGGAGACAGAGAGAAACGCAGAGAGGGAGAAACAGAGACAGAGAAGGAGAGAGAGACAGAGAAGGAGAAAAAGGGAGAGACAGAGACAGGGGAGGTAGAGACAGGGGAGACAGAGAAAGAGTGGGAGGGAAAAACAGGCAGAGAGGGAGTGGCAGAGAGAGTATGAGAGGATGACAGAGGGAGAGAGAAAGACAGACAGTGGGACAGATGGGGAGGGAGAAACGGAGACAGAGAGAGGGATTGGGAGATGCTGAGATTGGGGGAGACAGGTATAGAGGGAGAGACAGAGACAAAGAGAGAGAGAGAGAGAGGGTGGGGGGAGAGAGGCATTGGCAGAGACAGGGACAGAGAGAGACGGGGAGACCGAGAGATAGAAGCAAAGAGAGATAGAGAGATATATAAGAAGAGAGAGGGAGGGACAGAGTGAGAGATAGGGAGGGACATGGGGTAGAACAGAGGGAGGGATAGAGAGAGAGAGAAAGAGAGAAAGACCGAGACAAAGAAAGAGACAGGACAAATAGTGAGTGTGAGAGTGACAGTGACAAAGCGAGAGAGAGAGAGACAGAAAGAGAGGGAAGACAAAGACATAGAGAGAGAAAGAGACAGAGAGTGGGGGGAGAACAGCAGCAACTTTAGGTCAGTCATTTTAACCTCTGTGGTTGGAAAACTTCCAGGCAAAATCATTCGTGTCAATATCCATAGTCTCATGGACAAATGCGAGTGAATTAAGGAAAGGCGGAATGGATTTCTTAAGGAAAAATCATGTTTAACTAACTGGGGGGAGTTTTGTGAGGAGTCAACAGAGAGGGGTTGATGAGGGCAAAGCTGTTAATGTGGTGTACATGACTTTCAAATGGCGTTAGATACAGTGCCACACAACAGACC
Source organism: Heterodontus francisci (assembly GCF_036365525.1). Lineage (NCBI taxonomy): Eukaryota > Metazoa > Chordata > Chondrichthyes > Heterodontiformes > Heterodontidae > Heterodontus > Heterodontus francisci. The sequence goes on along the minus strand of NW_027140578.1, from coordinate 1,924,085 downwards.
TGTGAGCAAACTTGTAGCTCATGGAATAAAAGGGACGGCAGCAACGTGGATATGGAATGGACTGAGTGGCAGGAAGCAAAGTATAGTGGTTAATGAATGTTTTTCAAGCTGGAGGATGGTCTGTAGTGGAGTTCCCCAGGGATCAGTGTTGGGACCCTTACTTTTCCTGATATATATTGATGGCTTAGACTCCGGTGTTCAGGGAACAATTTCAAAGTTTGCAGATGATACGAAACTTGGAAACATTGTGAACTGCGAGGAGGATAATGTCGAACTTCAAAAGGACATAGACAAGTCGGTGGAATGGGCAGGCAAATTTCAGATGACGTTCACTGCAGAGAAATGTGAGGTGATTCATCTTAGACTGAAGAACAGGGAGAGGAAATATAAAATAAAGAGAACAATTCTAAAGGGAGTACAGGAGCAGAGGGACTTGGGTGTATATGTGCATAAGTCATTGAAGGTGGTAGGACAGTTTGATAGAGCAGTTAATAAAGCATACAGTATCCTGGGCTTTATTAATAGGGGCATATAATACAAGAGCAAGGGAGTTATGTTGAACATGTATAAGACACTAGGTCGGTCTCAGCTGGAATATTGCTTCCCGTTCTGGGTGTCACACTTTAGGAAAGACGTGAGGGCATTGGAGAGAATACAGAAGAGATTCACGAGAATGGTTCCAGGGATGAGGAATGTCAGTTTTGAAGATAGATTGGAGAAGTTAGGGCTGTTTTCCTTGGAGAAAAGACGGCTGAGAGGTGATTTGATCGAGGTATCAAAAATCATGAAGGATCTGGACAGAGGATAGAGAGACACTCTTGCCACTTGTGAAAGGATCGAGAATCAGAGGACACGGACTGAAAATATTTGATAAGAGAATCAAAAGTGACATGGGGAAAAACATGTTCATGCAGTGAGTTGTTAAGGTCTGGAATGCATTACCTGAGAAGGTGGTGGAGGCAGGATCACCTGAAGCATTCAAAAGGGAATTAGACAGTCATATGAAAAGGAAGAATGCACAGGGTTATGGAGAGAAGGCGGGGAAATGGACCTGAGAGAATTGCACTCGCTAAAAACCAGTGCAGACATGATGGGCCGAATAGCCTCCTTCTACTCTGTAAGAATTCCGAGACAGAGGCAGAGAGAGAGAGAGAGAAGGAGAGGCAGAGAGAGGGAGCCAGAGAGACAGAAACAGAGGGATAGAGACAGAGACAGGGAGACAGAGAGAAACGCAGAGAGGGAGAAACAGAGACAGAGAAGGAGAGAGAGACAGAGAAGGAGAAAAAGGGAGAGACAGGGGAGGTAGAGACAGGGGAGACAGAGAAAGAGTGGGAGGGAAAAACAGGCAGAGAGGGAGTGGCAGAGAGAGTATGAGAGGATGACAGAGGGAGAGAGAAAGACAGACAGTGGGACAGATGGGGAGGGAGAAACGGAGACAGAGAGAGGGATTGGGAGATGCTGAGATTGGGGGAGACAGGTATAGAGGGAGAGACAGAGCCAGAGAGAGAGAGAGAGGGTGGGGGGAGAGAGGCATTGGCAGAGACAGGGACAGAGAGAGACGGGGAGACCGAGAGATAGAAGCAAAGAGAGATAGAGAGATATATAAGAAGAGAGAGGGAGGGACAGAGTGAGAGATAGGGAGGGACATGGGGTAGAACAGAGGGAGGGATAGAGAGAGAGAGAAAGAGAGAAAGACCGAGACAAAGAAAGAGACAGGACAAATAGAGAGTGTGAGAGTGACAGTGACAAAGCGAGAGAGAGAGAGACAGAAAGAGAGGGAAGACAAAGACGTAGAGAGAGAAAGAGACAGAGAGTGGGGGGAGAACAGCAGCAACTTTAGGTCAGTCATTTTAACCTCTGTGGTTGGAAAACTTCCAGGCAAAATCATTCGTGTCAATATCCATAGTCTCATGGACAAATGCGAGTGAATTAAGGAAAGGCGAAATGGATTTCTTAAGGAAAAATCATGTTTAACTAACTGGGGGGAGTTTTGTGAGGAGTCAACAGAGAGGGTTGATGAGGGCAAAGCTGTTAATGTGGTGCACATGACTTTCAAATGGCGTTAGATACAGTGCCACACAACAGACCTGTGAGCAAACTTGTAGCTCATGGAATAAAAGGGACGGCAGCAACGTGGATACGGAATGGACTGAGTGGCAGGAAGCAAAGTATAGTGGTTAATGAATGTTTTTCAAGCTGGAGGATGGTCTGTAGTGGAGTTCCCCAGGGATCAGTGTTGGGACCCTTACTTTTCCTGATATATATTGATGGCTTAGACTCCGGTGTTCAGGGAACAATTTCAAAGTTTGCAGATGATACGAAACTTGGAAACATTGTGAACTGCGAGGAGGATAATGTCGAACTTCAAAAGGACATAGACAAGTCGGTGGAATGGGCAGGCAAATTTCAGATGATGTTCACTGCAGAGAAATGTGAGGTGATTCATCTTAGACGGAAGAACAGGGAGAGGAAATATAAAATAAAGAGAACAATTCTAAAGGGAGTACAGGAGCAGAGGGACTTGGGTGTATATGTGCATAAGTCATTGAAGGTGGTAGGACAGTTTGATAGAGCAGTTAATAAAGCATACAGTATCCTGGGCTTTATTAATAGGGGCATATAATACAAGAGCAAGGGAGTTATGTTGAACATGTATAAGACACTAGGTCGGTCTCAGCTGGAATATTGCTTCCCGTTCTGGGTGTCACACTTTAGGAAAGACGTGAGGGCATTGGAGAGAATACAGAAGAGATTCACGAGAATGGTTCCAGGGATGAGGAATGTCAGTTTTGAAGATAGATTGGAGAAGTTAGGGCTGTTTTCCCTGGAGAAGAGACGTCTGAGAGGTGATTTGATCGAGGTATCAAAAATCATGAAGGATCTGGACAGAGGATAGAGAGACACTCTTGCCACTTGTGAAAGGATCGAGAATCAGAGGACACGGACTGAAAATATTTGGTAAGAGAATCAAAAGTGACATGGGGAAAAACATGTTCATGCAGTGAGTTGTTAAGGTCTGGAATGCATTACCTGAGAACGTGGTGGAGGCAGGATCAACTGAAGCATTCAAAAGGGAATTAGGCAGTCAGAGAAAGGGAGAGAGAGAGACAGAAAGAGAGAGAATCTCACTGTGGAGATACACTTATAACAGTCCTACTCAGTGACACTCCCTGTGGAGGTACTATAATAACACACCCAATCAGTCAATCTCCCTGTGGAGATACGATAATAACACAACCATTCTGTGACTCTCACTTTGGAGAGGGGGAGAGGAGGGGCCGGCGGCTGTTATCACACTGCTGCTTGTGGGATCTTGCTGTGCACCAATGGCCTGCTGCGTTTCCAACATTGCAACAGTGACGACCTCTTTAAAAATTAAAGATCACATTAAACATTGCCTTATTGAGCGTCAAATGCTCGGAATTAAGTCACAAATGCAATCGTTTCTAAAGGCTTGTTATGATTCAAGTATAATCCGTGTGCTTTGGGCAATGATTAAAAAAATACCACACACTGCAATATGATTTGTTGTTGTTTTTAATGGTGAGAAAGAAATATTTCATAGCTTATTTCAATTAAAATTAGATATGACATAGGGGGAAAAATATGGAAAGAGAGAGAGGGACACAGGGGTGACTGAGATAGGAACAGAGAGAGAGAGAGATACGGAGACAGGGAGAGAGATAAAGAGACAGACACACAGACACACACTTGTGAGAGGGAACTGTCTGAACACTTATGGCCTCTGCTTTGTTAACTGTGATTTGTCTTTATTTGGGCGTTGCGGAGAGATTATCTGTGTCACCGAGGGGAATTCCTGGCTTCTTGCTGTGCTGTTTTGTTTAACAATGCCATTTAATCAATTTTCTCTCTCTCCCTCTTGCCTTCAGGAATTTAATTCTGAAAACTTCATCGTGAAGGTGAAAAGACGGAAAGTCTGGGACGAGGAATCCTTGGAAGGAGCTTCCTCCAGAGGGGACGGACTGAGACCTTGTCTACAGACTGCACCCAGTGGGCCCATGTGAGCTGTGTCTGTTTATTAGCCCGAGGTTTAATTTCCTCTCTGGGGCCCTGGGTTAACAAGTTCCTGTTCGAATGGGACCCTGGAGTTTTAAACAGGTTGAAAGTCTAGGGTTAAAGGAGCAGCCCAAGGAGGGAGTACCTTTTGCCACTTGCTCCTTCCAGCCATGTCTGTGAGGTTTGCTGGTGTTTTGGGCAACGCTATGAAGCCAACAGTTAAATAAGATGCACATTGCCCATTATTAATTTTACTGTAGATCTGAGGTTAGCTTTCTCTCTGTCTCCACATTCTTTCCCTGTGTCTCTATCACTCCTCATGCTTTCTCTTCTTTGTCTCTGTTTCACACTCGCCTTTTCCATTTAAAACTTTCATAAATAAAACAACATACCACACACAGCAAAGTGATTTGTCGTTATTTGAAATGGTGCGACAGAATCAGCAGCTTGTTCCCAGTTTAAAGAGGGAGTTTTGCCCTTTCTGCGGACTGAGGGGAAATCTGGCTATTGTCACATTGCTACTTGTGGGATCTTGCTGTGCGCCTAGAGCCCTGCAAATTTTTTTACATGACAACAATGAGGATGCTTTATAATTCAGCTTCCTGAGGGTATGAGTGTGGATTTCTTTGGGTTTTTACAGGAAATTTACAACAATTACAAGAGCTGAACCTGAAGCTGTATCAAAGCCTGTTGTAAGTTTAAAGATGAAGTTTAGCATTTGCTGAGGACTGTGATGGGATATCTGGCTATGATCACGTTGTGGGATTCTGCTGTGCATATATTCCTGCATTAATTCCTACATTACAACACTGAGGCAGAAACAGATGGAGAGAAAAAGAGGGAGAGTGAGAAACAGCTGGAGGTAGCAGGGTAAACGCAGAGAGAGAGTAAGAGAGAGAGAGAGAGAGAGAGAGAGAGGCGGATTGTAGGTGAGGGAGAGAAGGCAGAGAAAGATGGAGAAAGACAGGGAGAGAGAAGTGAGAATGAAATCCACAATGAAAACCTTGGCAAACTAAATTTTGAAGTGTCAACATAGCTGGGATCTTGCTGTGCACAGCTTGCCTGCAGAATTCCCTGCATTGTAACAGTGACAACATTTAAGAAGGGAATTCATTGTGTGTAAAGCTCTCTGGAAGGTCTGGAATTAAAGTCCTGAGCTTGAAGCCGCTGTTATTCCCTAATAATGTTGGTGTTTTGGGCAGTTCCGTGAAATTGAGGGTGAAGTTAAATGTGCAGCAGCCAGTTGTTATCACACTGCTGCTTGTGGGATCTTGCTGTGCACAAATGGAATGTTCCCTTTTTAAAGAGGGCGCTATACCCTTCCTGGGGACCGAAATCTGGCTACTATCACATTGTTGCTTGTGTGATCTTGCTGTGCACAAATGGAATGTTCCCTGTTTAAAGAGGGCGCTATACCCTTACTGGGGACCGAAATCTGGCTACTATCACATTGTTGCTTGTGTGATCTTGCTGTGCATTTAGTGCCCTGCAGCATTTCCTCCACAACAATGAGGACACTTTAAAATTCAGCTTCCTAAGGGTCTGAGTGTGGATTTCTCTGTGTTTTCCCTCCATCTTCCTCTGCTTTTCTCTCCCCTGCACCTTCTCTATTTTATCCATTAATCAATAGGAGCCACAATGACACGTGTGGTTATTTTAAACGGTGACAGAAACACTTCAGAGGTAGTTTCAATCCAGATGAAATCCCAGATCAAGAGAGGAAAATAAACAGATGTGGATGCAGTGCGGTGGAGGGTGGGGGAGGGGGGTGGTCGTGGTGGGGCTGGTGTGAGCGGGAGCAAGGCAGGGAGAAGGCTGTTTGAGATTTACAAACTGCAGGAATGTTCCCCTCTCTGGGATCTCTAAACTTACATCACAAAAAAACAGACTATCTGTGCATTGTCGTATTGCTGCCTCTGGGATCTTGATGTGCACAAATTGCCCGCAGATTTCCTGCGTTGAAAATTTGACGGCCACTTTAAAAATTAATTCATTGAGTGTTAATTGCTCCTGAATGACAATAATTATAAGAGATGAACGTGAAGCTGTATAAAGGCTTGTTATACGCTTAAAGATGGAGTTTAGCATTTGCTGACGACTGTGATGGGATATCTGGCTATGATCTCATTGTGGGATCCTGCTGTGCATACATTCCCTGCATCAATTCCTACAATACAACAATGAGGCAGAAAAAGATGGAGAGAAAAAGAGGGAGAGTGAGGAACAGCGGGAGGTGGCAGGTTAAATGCAGAGAGAGAGAAAGAGAGAGACAGGTGGAATGTAGGTGAAGTAGGGAAGGCAGAGAAATATGGAGAAAGACAGGGAGAGAAACAGAGAAAGACAGAGAAAGGAATCCACACTCAAACCCGTGGCAAACTGAATTTTGAAGTGTCACAATTTCTGGGATTCTGCTGTGCACAGCGTGCCTGCAGAATTCCCTGCATTGTAACAGTACTACATTTTAGAAGTGAATTCATTGTGTGTGAAGATCTCCTGAACGCCTGGAATTAAAGTCCTGACCTTGAAGCAGGTATAATTCCCGAATAATGCTGGTGTTTTGGGCAGTGCCGTGAATTTGAGGGTGAAATGAAATATGTAGCAGCCATTTGAATTGAGAGTGAAGTTTTGAGAGTGGATTTCTCTGTCTCTCTGTCTCTCTCTCTCACTCTCTCTCCATCTGTCTCTCTGAATGAGAGTAACAGGACGGACAGAGATGCAAGAGATTGAAGGAAACATGCAGGGACTCAAAGGGGGAGAGGATGGGCAGCCGGATATTATCACACTGCTGCTTGTGGGATCTTGCAGTGCACCAATGGACTACAGCATTTCCAACATTGCAACAGTGACGACCACTTTAAAAATTCACTCATTGAGTGTCAAATGCTTCCGTGAATCAGCAATGAAATGGCTGAAATGTGAAGGTTTGTAAAGGCTTGATCTCATTCCCGAATATTGCTGGTGCTTTAGGCTGTGGGCTGAATTTGACACTGAAATGAAACACCTGGGGGCCATCTTAATTCAGATTTTCAGGGATGCGAATGTGGATTTCTCTCTCCATCCCTCTACTGGAGAGGGGATGGGGGTCACCAGTGTTTGTGTGTTTTTACAATGAGGCAGAAACAGATGTAGAGAGACACACAGCGAAATAGAGGGAGAGCGAGAAAGATAGCTGGAAATGACAGAGTAAACACATCCATACTTCCCAGTCTCTGGCTCTGTGTCGGGTGATGTGTTTGTAAGACGGGGAGTCACTGAGAGCTTGTTTTATGTCAGTGAGTGAGAGAAAGAGCCCTGGTCTCTTGCTGTGTTTTATTTCTGCTCAAAAATACTTTGCTTTGTTCGAATCAATTTTATTTCTCTTATCCCCAAGGAGAATCTTTTCAGAAGCTGCAGCTGTGATGATGAAGAGGGCGAATCATTTGGCACGTGGAATCGTCAGACAAGAGCTTTAACCAGAGAGGGAAAATAATAATAAATATATATGTGCCATTGTCAAATTCATTTCTCGATACAGAAAAGAAGACTGTGTGTGTTTTCGGGGCTGATAGAAAAACAAAGTGCTGGAAATGCTCAGTATTTCCAGCACGGTTTTATTTCAGATTTCCAGCATCCGCAGTATTTTGATTTTGTGTTTTCGGGGGTCTGTGGATTTTATTTCAAGGGAGGGGCTGGAGGGCGTTCCGAAGGAAATAGTTGGGGAAGCACTGCTCCAGAACAGTCAATGTAATCCTGTAGATTTCCCTCTCACCATCTCTTGCTGCAACTAGTTCCCTGCATCTTCCTGTTTGTTCCTAGCTCTGTTTCTTCACATTTTTAAATCCCTATCTCTGCATCTCTCAACATCCTTTCTATCTCTGCCTCTCTCTAGAGTCTCACAAGTTTCCATTTTCATTCTCTTTCTGTGACTCTCTGCATCTTTATCTGTCTCTCTTAGTCCATTTCTTCTCTCACTCACTTCCAAATCCCTAAATCTTTCCATCTATGTTTCTCCTTTCCTGCAAGATTATCTCTGCATTTCCCTCCCCCCACTGTCACGGGACACCCCTCTCTATTCTGTAAACGAATCTTAGTTCGTATCTCTGCCCCTCCACTCCTTTCTGTCTCTACGTTTCTTTCTCTTTGTCTGCGATCTTTCTCAATATCGACATGGCAGCTGCATTCTCTCTCTCTGCACCTCCAGCTCTCTCTGTGTATGTCTCCATTTCTCTCTCTCTCTGTCTCTCTCTGTATGTCTCCATCTCTCTCTCTCTCTGTATATCTCCATTTCTCTCTCTCTCTCTCTCTGTATGTCTCAATTTCTCTCTCTCTCAGTGTATGTCTCCATTTCCCTCTCTTTGTGTATGTCTCCATTTTTCTATTTCTCTATATGTCTCCATTTCTCTCTCCCTATCTCTGTATGTCTCCATTTTTCTCTCTCTCTGTATGTCTGAATTTCTCTCTCTCTCTCTGCATGTCTCCATTTCTCTCTCTGTATGTCTCCACTTCTCACTCTCTCTCTATCTCTCCATTTATCTCTCTTTCTCCCTCTGTGTATCTCTCCGTTTCTCTCTCTCTGTATGTCTCAATTTCTCTCTCTCGCATTGTCTGTATGTCTCCACTTCTCACTCTGTGTTTGTCTCCTTTTCTCTCTCGCTCTCTCTCTCTCTGCCCTTATAGGTGTTTCTGTCCTCTGTTCTCAGTTTCTCTCTCACTGGTTTCGGACTCCCTGCATGTCATTCTCCATCTCCAGTTCCTTTTATTCCTCTCGCTCTCTGTTCTGTCCTAATCCCGGGATCTGTTGTCTGTGTCTCTATCCCTCTGTCTCGGGGTGGATTTGAACTCGCTGCCTTGGAGTTGTACAGGATGATTGTGAACCGGGATTCTGCTTTCCACCTCTTCCCAGTTTTGCTCCCATTGAGGTAAAAAGAGGGGGGAGATGCTGAACGGGCAGCCTATTCACAACCACCCTCCTCCCCTGCACCCTAGTTTGCACCATTAGCACCAAGTCCAAGTCCAGCCCGGTGTTTCTTTGCCTCTCTGAGTATCTGCTCACCGACTGTCTCTGCCTGTCTCCTTGTGGCTCAATGGGGGAAGGGACATATCAGCCATAATCCAACATTGGTGGTACCGGATCAAAGTGGTGAATATCCTCCTCCTGTCCCAGTGCCAGTCACTGTATGCATGTCTGTGTATGTCTCCCTCTGTTTGATTTCCTGAAGCTGACTGGGAGAACAGGTGAAACGCCTTTCTGCAGCGAGGGATGTGTCTGGGCTGGGATCTTACTGTGCGTTAAAGGCTCAGAATGCCAGGTAGCATCTGGGGGAGTGGGGGGGTCATGGCTCTTTGCCCGGCCCTGCTGTTGGCCGGACACGAATTAAAGGTGCCGAGGGTCTGGGAACCAGTTGATGCAATTCCAGTGGTTTATCCAGACCAGGAATTAAAGTGAAGTAAAGAGTGTCGGGAGACGGTACCACACCCAGGAAAGTGATGGAGTTTGGAATTACACGGGGTGGCGTGGGGGCTGTTGGCTGGGATGGGAGGTACAGAGGGAGGCTGGCGGTGATGGCTGTTCACAGGGAGATGATACAGGGTGGGAATTAGTAGAGGGAGGCTTTTATAGGACAGGAAGGTATTTAGAAAGGAGGGAGTGTTTACAGTGGGGGAGCAGGGGGAGAATTAGAGGGTAATATTCACATAGGGAATGAGCTATGTTAAAAATGGGAGGGGGTGATAGATTCTCCAGGTTTAAAATGGGAGGTAGCCATGGGGATTCTCCAGGTTTAAAATGGGAGGGGACAGTGGGGATACTCCAAGTTTCAAATGGGAGGGGGCAGTGGGGATTCTCCAGGTTTAAAATGGGAGGGGACAGTGGGGATACTCCAGGTTTCAAATGGGAGGGGGCAATGAGGATTCTCCAGGTTTAAAATGGGAGGGGACAGTGGGGATTCTCCAGGTTTAAAATGGGAGGGGACAGTGGGGATGCTCCGGGTTTCAAAAGGGAGGGCTTAGCGGGGATTCTCCAGGTTTACAATGGGAGGGCATAGAGGGGATACTCCAGGTTCAAAATGGGAGGGGGCAATGGAGATTCTCCAGGTTTAAAATGGGAGGGGCAGTGGAGATTTTCCACTCTGTTCATGGGCGGGGGGCGGGTTAGATGTGGGACTGTTCACCGGCAGGGTGGGTGTTAATTACATGGTGTGCTTTTCACAAGAGGGTACTAGATAGGGTGTCTGTTCCTGGGGGTATTTAGAGGGTGTCTGTTCACAGGTGGGTATTATATGAGGAGGCGGTTAACAGGAGGATATCAGATAAGGGTCTGTAGACCAGGGGTATTTAGATGGGAGTCTGTTCACAGGAGGGTTATTTAGATGGGAGTCTGCTCCTGGGGGTATTTAGATGTGTGTCTGTTCACAGGAGAGGAATTCAGATGGGAGTCTGTTCACAGGAGGGGAGTTTAGATGAGGGTCAGTTACCAGACGGATATCAGATAGGGGTCAGCAGACCAGGGGTATTTAGATGGGAGTCGGTTCACAGGAGGGAAATTTAGATGGGAGTCTTTTCACAGGAGGGGTATTTCGATGGGATCCTGTTCACAGGAGGAGTATTTAGATGAGGGTCAGTTACCAGACGGATATCAGATAGAGGTCTGTAGATCAGGGGCATTTAGATGGGTGGGGGCTATTCACGGGAGGGAAATATGCAGGGTGGAAATAATGCCTTTGGAAATTTGTTGGGGGGGTATTGGGGTATTTTGCAGGGGGAATATTTGCGGGGGAAATAATTTGAGAGGGGAATTTTGCTGGGCGAAAAATTAATCTTAGGGGGAATAAATTGCAGAGGGGAAACATGGCAGGGGGGACATTGCAGGGGGAGAATTGCAGGAGGGGGAAAATAAATTGCAGGGGGTTAGATTGCCGAGGGGGATAAATTGCGTGGGCATAAATTGTGGGGTGGAAATTGCGGACGGTGGGTGGAAATTTCGGGGGGTGGGGGAGTTGCGGGGGGTGTAAATTGCCGGGGGAAATTGCGGGGGGTGAATTTACAGGGGGAATATAAATTGAAAGGGGAATATAATTAGTGGGGGGGGGTATAATTTTCATTGGAGGCTAGGGTTAGAAAAAGAAAGAGAAAAAGAAAAAGTCGGTAAGAGAGAGAAAAGATGGAAAGAGAAAGAGAGAGAGAGAAAAAGAAAGAGACAAAGAACGAGAGAGAAAGAACGAGAGAAAAGATAGAAAGATAAAGTCAGAAGACAGAAAGAGACAAAAAATTGAGAAAAAGAGAGAAAAGGTAGAAAGAGAAAAAGAAAGAGAGAAAAAGAAAGAGAAAGGACAGAAAGAGACTGAGAAATAGAGAACAGACAGAAAGTCAGAAATAGAGAACAGATAGAAAGTCAGATAAAGAGAAAAGACAGATAGTCAGAAATAGAGAAAAGACAGAAGAGACAGAGAGATAGAGAAAGGACAGAAAGTCAGAGAAATAGCGAAAAGACAGAGAGGGACAGAGAAATAGAGAAACAGAGAAAAGACAGAAAGTCAGAAATAGAGAAAAAACAGAAAATCAGAAATAGAGAAAAGACAGAAAGAGACAGAGAGATAGCGAAAAGACAGAAAGTCAGAGAAAAAGCGAAAAGATAGGAAGTCAGAAATAGAGAAAAGACAGAAAGTCAGAAATACAGTAAAGACAGAAAGAGACAGAGTGATAGAGAAAAGACAAAGTCAGAGAAATAGACAAAAGACTGAAGTAAGTCAGAAATAGAGAACGGATAGAAAGAGACAGAGAAAAAGAGGAGGGAAAATAGAGGAGGAAAAGAACAGAGAGACAAAGAAACTGCAGGCAGCAAAGAGACAGACAGAAAACCAGTGAAAAAGGCACACAGAGAATCACAGAGAGATTGAGAGAGAAGGACAGAGAAAGTCATTGAGAAAGACACACAATCACTCTGAGAGAAACAGAGAGAGAGAGAAACACAAAGTGAGGGGAGAGAGAAAGAGAGAGAGAGAGATATGGAGGAACACAGAGAGGGAGTTAACAGAGGAAGAGAGGCAAACACCGAGAGAGAGAGAGAGAGAGAGAGAGAGAGATAAACAGAGATATTGAGAATGATTGTGAGGGAGAGATTGGGAGGGTGAGATTGGGAGGGAGAGATTGAGAGGGAGAGATTGAGAGGGAGAGATTGGGAGGAGAGATTGGGAGAGAGAGATTCGGAGGGGGAGAGTGAGAGGGAGAGATTGAGAAAGATCAGAAGGAGGGAGAAAGGCAGGGAGAGACAATAAAGATGTGATGCTCACCATCCCACACGGTCCGCGCTCCATCGTTAGACTCTAATACCTTCCCTCCATCAGATTGACCATGGGGAAAAGATCCTGGAGAGGGTGATTGGGGTGGGACTTGGAGAAGAGTGTCAGGACTGGATAGAGAGAGGGGGATTCCGATTGGACTCTCTCACACACACACACACTGTAATCAGCTCCAATTCACCTGGGCACAGAGACACAGAGACTGAGAAACAGAAACTCACTTTCACTAAGTAGCCGTATGGAAAGAAAGAATGGAGGCTGATGTTGGCCGAATGTATCCCTGTGGTGCAGTGGTTAGCACCGCAGTCTCACAGCTCCAGGGATCTGGGTTCAATTCTGGGTACTGTCTGTGTGGAGTTTGCAAGTTCTCCCTGTGTCTGCGTGGGTTTCTCCCAGGTGCTCCGGATTCCTCGCACCGCCAAAGACTTGCAGGTGATAGGTAAATTGGCTGTTATAAATTGCCCCTAGTGTAGGTAGGTGGTAGGTCATATGGGATTACTGTGGGGTTAGTATAGATGGGTGGTTGTTGGTCGGCACAGAGTCGGTGGGCCAAAGGGCCTGTTTCAGTGCTGTATCTCTAAATAAATAAATAAAAAAAAAATAAAAAACCTGTCACTCAAAACAGACAGTCCACCCAAAGTAAAGCTCATCCAACCAGCTCTCAGCTTCCTCCTTCTGGACACTCCCTCCCAGGTATGGGGCAGTCCAAAGTGAGTCTCTGTGTAAGCAGGGAATGGAGGAGAGAGTGATATTCCAGCCATATCCCAAATGGACCATTCCAGACAGAAACCTGTCTGTCTGTCTCTCTCTCTCCCACCCCAAAAACCTCATTAACAGTATAGAAAAGCTGCTGTAATTTAAAACATGGAGGGGCCGCTTTGGATAATGGCCATTTAACACAAATTGTAGTCAATGTCTTTCACTATTCACCTCCAGTTTACAGGAAGTTCAGAAAATGACTGCAAATGGCTGACTGCAATTACCTTAAAATTCTGGCAAAGAGTTTTTGCTGGAGACGCCTGTTGGACTGCACTATAAACATGCAGTTTTTATTCAGATTTTCAATTCCACTGTGTGACAAAGACTGAAACGAGAGGCAGGTTAATGATGCAGCCAAGAGAACGTTTACAGCTGGTGACATTTCACACAATTCTCACCCATATTTACAATTATATTTGTCAATGAATGTTTGTCCTTTATTTGATGCTGCTGCATTTGTGCATTCGCCTGTAATCAATCGATAAAACCTTAACATTTACCAGTTTAATGTTACAAGGGTTTACAAAGCTGGAAAATGGCGAATTAACCCCAATTGTATGAAAGATCTTCCACTTTTCAGCTCCACTTTATATAAAATTCAGCGATAACGACATCCACATTCTGACAAAGAGTTTTTGCTGCTATAATAAAGTGTCACTTGTTTCACTTTCCTTCCTGGCTGTTTCTTTCTTCTGCTCTCCTGGGGGATTCAGACGGAATAAAAACAAGAAATGCTGGAACCACTCAGCATGTCTGGCAGCATCTGTGGAAAGAGCAGCAGAGTTAACGTTTCGGGTCAGTGGCCCTTCTTAAGAACTCAGGATTCAGAAGTATTTTTGTTCATCACTTGTCCAAATTCAAGGGGTTCCAGCTCCTCTGCAGCTGCTGTCCTGGAGAAATGAATTGCACTCAACATCTTTCCCTCAGTTTGGAGACATGAGGAGTGACTGTTTTCACTAGCAGAGGGGAGAAACTAATAGGCAGGGAGTTGTTCTGGTCTGGAATTCACTGTCTGACAGGTTTCTGAAAGCAGATTCAATGGTAACCTTCAAAAGACAATTGGATCAAAACTTCAATTACTTTGAGTTATCGCAGAGAAGATACCAGCATAGAAAAAGTGTGCGTGTGAGAGAAATAGACGTCATAACGCTAGTGATAAAGAACTCAAAACAACTTATGTTGAGAGTTTTTCTCTGTAAATGATTGAGTTTTAGTTGCTGCCGTTGCTTTTTTAATGCATTACCTTTAATCAGTCAAAATAATTTTCCAAACAGGAGCATTTTAATGTTACAAAAGCTTACATAGTAGGAAAATAGCCATTTAACACAAACTGTATTGAAATTATTTTATTCAGCATCTCAAGTTTTAATAAAGTAAATTCCTCAAACTTTTGGAAACTTTCAAACTCTCAGTAACAGCGAATCTCCCATCAGCAATGCCTCAGCATCTCCATCTTCTGGTGTCCCTATCTCACTGCAGTTACTCCCCCTCTCACCATCCCCATCTGCTGGTGACCCTGACTCACTGCAGTTACTGTCTCCTCTCTCCATCTCCATCTGCTGGTGTCCCTGTCTCAGTGCAGTTACTGCCCCCTCTCACAATCTCCATCTGCAGGTGTACCTGACTCACTGCATTTTCTGCCCCTCTCACCATCTCCATCTGTTGGTACTCCTGTCTCACTGGAGTTACTGTCCCCTCTTACCATCTCCATCTGCATCTGCTTGTGTACCTGTCTCACTGCAGTTACTGTCCCCCTCTCACCATCTCCATCTGCTGGTGTCCCTGTCTCACTGCAGTCACTGTCCCCCCTCTCACCATCTCCATCTGCTGGTATTCTTGTCTCTCTGCAGTTACTGTCCCCCTCTCACCATCTCCATCTGCTGGTGTCCCAGTCTCACTGCAGATTCTGCCCCATCTCACCACCTCACAGTGAATGTGATTTACAGCTTCGTCCATTGGCTGAATTTGTTGACAACGCATCCACTCGGTGGCGCTGTACTGGCACTTGCGCAAATGTGGCCTGTTACAATTAAACGTCATAGTCTGCCACGTTCAGGCAGCTGCCAGGACTAAAGGTGGCGCCGATCAAATAATCACAAAGGCGGGTGGGGTGCGGCTGATGGAGCGGAGTGGTCGGGGGTGGTGGGGGGCGGCATGGGATTTTGTTCCAGTGTTTGAAACCTTTCAGCTCTTTCTATGATTTCACTAATTTAACAATCAGATTGAGAGGGTATTTCACGGCCTTCTTCAGCTCCTGTCTGAATTTAGTGCTGGGATTATTCAATGGAGATGGAGGTTTTATTCTTTCCCGCATTGTGGAACAGCCAGTAATCGGTGTCAGGGACAGAATCTGGAATCTTGCAATGGAGATCGGGATATGTTCAGAAGCAAATGGTGGAACTGCCTGCTTTCCAGGTCAAAGGAATGAGCATGGATTGCTCACTGCAGGTGTGGATATGTTCATTTCCGCATTGGGGACAGTTTGTTAATGGTCCAGGGAGAGCAGCTGGGTTTGTTCAATTGTCGGGTGTGATTTGTTCATTCCACGTTCCTGATCTGCTAATTGTCGGTATTTGTGAGGGAAGATAGATTTTTAGGATGGAGATGTGAATTTGTTCATTCTCTATATTGTGGAACTGCCATTCTTGTGTTTCAGAATGAGGAGCTGGGATTGATCACTTCAGACAGAGATTTTCATTCCCGCCTTGTGGAACTGAGTGTTTTCAAGGCAAGAGCAAGGAGCTGGGAATATTCAGAGAAGGCTGGGGAATTATTCATTTCCGCATTGTTCTACTGCCTGCTATCCCGGCCAGAGAGAGGAGCAGGCCGTTTTAAGTGGGGATGGGATCTGTTCATTCCGCATTGTAGAACGGCCTGGTGTCCGGTGACAGAGAGGAACTGTGATTGTTCAATGGAGATTGGGGGTTTATTCATTCCCATATTGTGGAACAGTCTGTTATCCGGATCATAAAGAGGTCTGTGGTTGCACAATGGAAATGGGGACATGATTATTCCAGCTTTGCAGAACTGCCTATTATCCAGGTCAGAGAGAGGAGCTGAGATTGCTAAATGAAGGCATGAGATTTGTTAATTGCCGCATTGTGTAACATTCTGGTATCTGTGTCAGAGAGAGGATCTGATATTGTCCAATAAGGATGAGCATTTATTCATTCCAGCATTGTGGAAATGACACTTTTCTGGGTCAGAAAGATGTGATTGGATTGTTACATGGAGATGGGTGACTTGTTCATTTCCGCATTCTGTAAGATCATAAGATCATAACAACTAGGCGCAGGAGTAGGCCATCCGGCCCCTCGAGCCTGCTCCGTCATTCAATGAGATCATGGCTGATCTTTTCGTGGACTCAGATCCACTTACCCGCATTCTCACCGTATCCCTTAATTCCTTTATTGTTCAAAAAGATATCTGCCTTAGCTTTAAAAACGTTGACTGAAGAAGCGTCAACTACTTCACTGGGCAAGGAATTCCATAGATTAACAACCCTCTGGGTGAAGAAGTTCCTTCTTAATTCAGTCCTAAATCTGCTCCCTCTAATCTTGAGGCTATGCCCTATTGTCCAAGCTTCACCTGCCAGTGGAAACATCCTCTCTACTAGTATGTTATCTATTCCCTTCATGATTTTATATGTTTCTGTAAGATCCCCCTCATTCTTCCGAATTCCAATGAATATAATCCCAATCTACTCAGACTCTCCTCATAAGCCAACCCCATCAACTCCGGAATCAACCTAGTGAACCTCCTCTCCAGTGCCAGTACATCCTTTCTCAAGTAAGGAGACCAAAACTGCACACAGTACTCCAGGTGCGGCCTCACAAGTACCTTATACAGCTGCAACATAACCTCTCTGCTTTTAAACTCAATCGCTTTTGCAATGAAGGACAAAATTCCATTTGCCTTCCTAATTACTTGCTGTACCTGCAGACCAACCTTCTGCGATTCATGCACAAGGACACCAAGGTCCCTCTGCATAGCAGCATGCTGCAACTTTTTACCATTCAAGTAATAATCCGTTTTACTATTAATCCTACCGAAATGAATGACTTTACATTTATTAACATTGTATTCCATCTGCCAGACATTTGCCAACTCACTCAATGTATCTATGTTCCTCTGCAAAGTTTCACAGTCATCTGCACACTTTGCTCTGCCACTCATCTTAGTGTCATCTGCAAACTTTGACACCCAACACGTGGTCCCCAACTCCAAATCATCTATATAAATTGTAAATAATTGCGGTCCCAACACCGATCCCTTCGGCACACCACTAGTGACTGATTGCCAACCAGAGTAGCACTCATTTATCCCCACTCTCTGCTTCCTGTTCGTCAACCAATCCTCTATCCATGCCAATACTTTACCCCGAACGCCATGCATCCTTATCTTATGCAGCAGCCTCCAGTGCGGCACCTTGTCGAAGGCCTTTTTGGAAATCTAGTTACACCACATCCACTGGGTTCCCATTGTCCACCTTGCTCGTAACGTCATCATAGAATTCCAAAAGATTTGTCAAGCATGACCTGCCCTTCATGAACGCATGCTGCGTCTGCCCAACGGGACAATTTCTATCGATATGCCCTGCTATTTCTTCCATGATAATAGGCTCAAGCATCTTCCCCACTGCAGAGGTTAATCTCACCGGTCTATAATTCCCCATCTTTTGTCTTCCTCCCTTTTTAAACAGTGGCGTCACATCTGCTGTTTTCCAATCTGCTGGGACTACTACAGAGTCCGGCGAATTTTGGAAAATTACCGCCAGTGCACCTGCTATTTCTCCCGCCATCTCTTTTAGTACCATCGGATGCATTCCATCAGGGCCAGGAGACTTATCAATCCTTAGCTACATTAGCTTGCCCAACACTACCTCTTCCGTAATAATAATTGTTTCCAGGTCCTCACCTACGTTCGTCTCTTTGTCAATTACTGGCATGTTATTAATGTCCTCCACTGTGAAGACCGATACAAAATAGCTGTTCAATGCCTCGGCCATTTCATCATATCCCATAACTAAATTCCCCTTCTCATCCTCTAAAGGACCAACGTTTACTTTAGCCACTCTTTTTCGTTTTATATATTTATAGAAACTTTTGCTATCTGTCTGTATATTCTGTGCTAGTTTTTTCTCATGTTCTATCTTACTTTTCTTTGTAGCTCTTTTTGTGGCTTTGTGTTGACCTTTAAAGTGTTCCCAATCTTCCAGTTTCGTGCTGTTTTTGGCCACTTTGTTTGCCTTCTCTTTCAATTTGATATTACTTCGACACCCATGGCAGATTACCCATTTTCTTCCAGTCCTTCCTTTTCACTGGAATATACTTTTGCTAAGCACTTTGAAAAATTGCTTTGAAAGTCCCCCACTGCTCGTCAACTGTCCCACCATAAAATCTTTGTTTCCAGTCTACTTTAGCCAAGTCCTCCCTCATTCTATTGTGATCCCCCTTGTTCAAGCACAGGACCCTGGTATTGGATTTTATCTTCACACTCTCCATCTGTATTCTAAATTCAACCATATTGTGCTCACTCCTTCCAAGAGGATCCCTAACTATGAGGTCATTAATTATTTCTCAGAGCCGATCGACTGAACTCTGGGATGTGGCTCTCCACGGTCTACACGGCCATTCAGTATGTAAATTCCCACAGTTTGGGTGTCTTTTTCAGGGCTGTTCTACTACACTCATGGATGCGGCTCTCCTCTGCAACTGCTTTAATCGATAATTAATCTCCAAATTTTTGAGCCCTTCTCTCAGACCAGATCTACTGCAATCAGAGATCCGGCTGTCCTCTTTTACTGTTGCAATTCAATATTGAAATTTCAAGTGGTAAGATGTCTCTCTCATGGCTGCTCTACTATACTATGGGATTTGGATCTTCTCTGTCACTGAGACCATTCAAAAATTAAATTTCAAACGTTGGACCACCACTCAGGACTGATCGTCGGCACTCTGGAGTGTGGCTTTCATCTTTAACCACGACCATTCATCAATTAAGCTACAAATGTTAGAATGCCTCAATGAGAGCTGCTCCACTGTTCCCTGTGATGTATCTATACTGTTCAACTGTGTCCATTTTGTTACGAAATTCCAGAATGTTAGAGTGTCTATTAAAATCTCACACTTCGTTGTGTTAATAACATGAAAAGAAAACGATTTTCAGAGGACTTGGACACCTGCAAACAGCTGGAGGTTTTGGATGTTGACTTTGTATACAATAATAGGAACCCCATCATTTTAAAGACGTCAGCCAAGGGATTGATCTCCTCAAGAAAACACTTTGAGTAACAGTGAAGACACTGCTATGTTGCCACTTTGAGCCCCAGCAGACCTGTTACAGCACCCCTGCTGAACTACCTATGTGATGCCTGCAGCAGACGAATTGCCCTGAACGCCTACCTATCACAACTGTTCATCACCCTCACTCGGAGAGACTTCACAGTATCGTTATAGCGCAGTAGGAGGCCATTCGGCCCATGGTGTGAGCACTGGCTCTCTGAAAGAACAGTTCCCTCAGTTGCATTCCCCTGCCTTCTCCCTTTAACCCTGCACATTCTTCCTTTTCATTTAACTGTCTTGCTCCCTTTTGAATGCTTAATTGAATCTGCCTCCACCACATTCTCAAGGAGCGCATTCCAGACCTCAATCACTCACTCCATGAAAAGGTTTTTCCCCATGTCACTTTTGATTCTCTTACCAAACACTTTAAATCTCTGCCCTCTCGTTCTCGATCCTTTCACGGGAGGAAACATTTTCTTTCTATTTACACAGTCCAGACCCCTTATGAGATTGATTTTTGTTTTTATTCGTTCATGGGATGTGGGTGTCTTTGGCTGGGACAGTATTTCATGCCCATCCATAATACCCTTAAGAAATAGATGGTGAGCCGCCTTTTGTGCCGTTATTGACTTTGCAGCGGTTTGATACAATTGTCCAGTTCAGAGGGAATTTCAGTGTCAATCAAATTACTGTGAGTCTGGACTCACCTGTAGATTGGACCAGATAAGGACAGCAGATTTGATTCCCTAAAGCACATTAGTGAAACAGATGGGGTTTTACTACAATCGACAATGGTTTCATGGCTATCATTAGACTAGCACTTAATTCAACATTTATTAATTGAATTCAAATTCACCTTCTGCTGTGGCATCACCCCTACTCTTCCTTTTACCAAATTTTTGCTATGTATATGCCTACAGAAAACTGTGGGATTTCCTTTAATGCTAGCTGCCAGTCTCTTTTCATACTATCTCTTTCCTTCTCTTATTTACATTTTCACATCCCCTTGGATCTTCTACATTCAGCCTGGTGGTCAATATTTTTTTCTACATGGCATCTGTCATAAGCAAACTGTTCTTCTTTATCGTAATCTCCACCTCTTTTGTCATCCAGGGGTTTCTGGATTTGTTTGCCCTAATTTTCCCCTTCGAAGCAACATACCTTGACTGTGCCCGATCTATCTCTACTTTTCAGGATTTCCTGCCAGCTTTTGACTCCAATTTAACCGGTACAGCTGAATTCTTAACCCACTGAAGTTGGACGTCCCCCAGTTAATTATTCTTACCCTGGATTGCTCTTTGTCCTTTTCCATAGTCAGCCTAAACCTTATGATGCAATGATCACTATCCCCTAAATGCTCTCTAACTGTTACTTGAACCACTTGGCCCACCTCTTTCCCAAGAACAATGTCTTGCAGTGCTTCCTTTCTCGTTCGACTAGCAACATACTGTTGTAGAACATTTTCCTGAACACACTCCAGGAGCTCTTGCCCCTCACGGCTCTTTACACTGCAATTATCCCAGGCTATGTTGGGATAATTAAAGACCCATTATAACTATCTTATAACTTTTGCACCTCTCTGCAATTTCCTTGCAAATTTGTTCCTCCACATCCTTCGCCCAGCTGGTGGCCTATAGACAACACCGAGCAATGTAGCTGCACCTTTTTTATTCCAGAGTGCTAGCCAAATCCAAATTCATTCTGTCCTCGACCCATCTCGGACATCCTTTCTCCCTAGAACTGCAATGATCTCATTAACCAATGCCACTACCCCTCTCTCTTTCTTTTTCCCTTTCCTACCTTTCCTGAACACCTGTTATCCAGGTATATTTAACACCCAGTTCTGCCCCTCTTAGGGCCAGGTCTCTGTTATAGCCACAACATCATATTTCCAAATGGAAATCTGCGCCTATACCTCGCCAGTCTTATTAAGCACACTCCGTATATTCACATGCATGCACATTAAACCTGATACAGACTTTCTTACTTTCTCCGTTACTCTGACCCCACCTAATAATGTACAATTCGCTACTCTTGTGCTATCTATCTACCCGAGTATTCTGAACTCTTTGGCAGTGCTCTCTGATACTTGCTCCTGCCTACTACACCCCTGACAAGTTACCAGTATAACTTTCTCCAATCTGAGCTCCCTCTCAGGTTCGCATCCCCCTGACAATTTGGTTTCAACCCTCCTCAATAACACTAACAAATCACCTTGCCAGAATATTTGTCCTCGTCATGCTAAGATTCAACCCATCCATCATGCACAAGTCCCACCTGCTCCAGAAGCTGTTCCAATTTCGTAGAAATCTGATGCCCTCCCTCTTACACCAGTTATCCTGCCACGTGTTCAATCGCTGAAGTCTTCCACTCCTATACTCAGTTGCACGTGGGACTGGGAGGAATCCTGAGATTACTGCTTTTGAGGTCCTGCTTTTTCATATCCTTCTTAGCTCCCTAAAATCTGCTTTCAGGACCTCATCCTCCCTCTTACCACATTTCATTCACATTGTTTTTTCATATCGACTGAGGAATTTGAAATTATACCCGTTATATATAAGTCTAGGCAGTGCTTCTAGTACTGACGCCTGGGCAACGCCACTCTATACTCTATGCTCTACCCTCTAGTGTCCGAACAACAAACGTTCACCGCTTCTCTCTGCATTATGTTATTCAGCTGATATCATCTCCATGCTCCCACTACCCCTTCAATCCACGAGGTTCAGAGTTCCCAAATGGCTTTATTAAATGTTAGTTGATTCCACGGCTTTTTATAGTCCAAATAAAAAGCATCAACCGTGCAATCCTCATCAACTCTCTCCAATGCATCAGCAAAGGACGATACGGCCATTGGCAGACATGATTTACCATTCACATATCTGTGTTGCTTCTCATTTATAATCTCAGATTATAGACTGGAAGGATGTCCCCAACATTTCACCGAGGTTTGCCTGATAGGCCTCTAATTACATGGTTTATCACATCTCCACTATTTAAAAGAGGGTTTAACACTTGCCTCCATCAGCCCTCTAGCACCATTTTATTGTGATTCAAGCTGTGTTTGAATGGAAGGAGTTAACTGCACCTTCTGTTCAGTGACTGTGATTAATGTCAGCCTCCATGGACCCAAATAATGTCACTGGAGATTTCACCACTTCTTTTAATAAAGGACTCCTTTCAATGTGTTACCCCATCGTGTTGGAGCGAACATCACCTCTGGCACCAACAGAGATCAGTGGCATCAGAGACACGGAGCGAATACATTTGAGTCTGGGAAAAATAGATTGGAATGCTGCAACAATGGGTCAAAATCTGAGAACGATAGATTGGAATGTTACAAGAATGGGTCATAATCTGAAAACAATAGATCGGAATGCTACAACAATAGACAGGAGTTTCTCCTGGGAGATTGTCTATCTTTCTGCATACTATGATCAACTATCTTTAAACTGGCGGATTTTGCTCTCACTTGCGATTATTCAGTACTTTTATTACCCCATCCTGGCTATTGTTGCTGTCCCTGGTAAGCTTCGATATCCAACTATTGAATTTATAAACCATCTTCAACTGCATTACTTCTCCTGTCATTTACTCTGCCCTACTTGTTGTTGCTATTCCTGGTAAGTCTCTGCATTTTGCCTGAAATCTAAAAAAACTTTGCTAACTGTTCTTCTAACATACTCTCATCTTTACTACTGTTGGTGTCTCTGTAAAGACTCTATATGCAGCTATGAGATCTTTAAAAGTGATGCATTATATGTGTAGACCACATTTCACAGAATTACTCTTCTTCTCATTTAAGCTTCATATTTATTTATGTTTTTATTTACTCATTGGATGCGGGCGTCACTGGCTAGGCTAGCATATATCACCCATCCCAAACTGGCCTTCAGTTGGTGGTTGTGGGTTGACTTGCTGCAGTCCATGTGAGGTAGGTACATCCACAGTGCTGTTAGAAAGGAAGGTTTCAGGATTTTGACACAGTGACAGTGAAGGAACGGTGATATAGCTCTAAGTCAAGATGGTGTGTGGCTTGGAGAGGAACCTGCAGGTGGTGATGTTTCCATGCATTTGCTGCCCTTGTTCTTCTCGTTGGTAGAGGTCGTGGTTTTGGAAGGCGCTGTCTGAGGAGCGTTGGTGTGTTGCTGCAGTGCATCTTGTAATTGTTGCACTCAAATGCCACTGTGTGTCAGTGGTGGCGGGAACGAATGTTTTTGGATGGGATATCAATCAAGCAGGTTTATTTATTTCTGATTTAGGGATACAGCACTGAAACAGGCCCTTCAGCCCACCGAGTCAGTGCTGACCAACAACCACCCATTTATACTAATCCTACATGAATCCGCTATTCCCTGCCACATCCCCACCATTCTCCTGCCTACACTAGGGGACATTTACATGGGCCAATTTACCTAACAACCTGCAAGGCTTTGGCAATTTACCTATCAACATGCAAGAAACCCAACGGGTGCACCCAACGGAAACCCACGCAGTCACAAGGAGAACTTTCAAACTCCACACAGTGCAGTACCCAGAACTGAAGCCTGGTCGCTGGAGCTGTAAGGCTGCGGTGCTAACCATTGCGCCAGTGTACCGCCTGTGTTGTTTTGTCCGGGATGTTGATGAGCTTCTTGAATGTTGTTGGAGCCGCACCAGTCCGGCAATTGGAAAGAACTGCACCACACTCTTGACTTGTGCCTTGCAAGTGATGGACTTTTTTTGGGAGTCAGGAGACGAGTTACTCTCCGCAAATCCCGAGCCTTTGACCTTCTCTTGTAGCCAAGAAAATTTATATGGCTGCTCCAGTTCAGTTTCTGGTCAGTCCTCCCAGATACAACCTTCATAAATCACAGCCCAGACAACACTGCACTGCTCGTATCCCAGATACAACAAATCCCAATCGACAATCACTTCTGAGCTGACTGAACTACAATGGTTCCCCATCCAGCAGAACCTCAGTTTTAATGCTCTCAGTCTTGTGTTTGAATCCATCCATGGCCTCCCCCTCTAATTAATCCTCTTCCCCTATCCGCTCCCTACATTCCTACAAGTTGTCCCCCTTTAAGCATTCATCAATTCTCTTTTCAAAGAGAATTTGTTTCCCTCTGTATCTCTCCCTGACCGTTGTTTTGGGTTCCATAGAGCCACTGATGCCAGTGCTGCAAAACCAGAAACTACACAAATGTATGGGAGAATCTGCCAGCCTCTACCGCACTGTCCCATGTTCTGCTCCATGTTGGGCAGTGGATTCTTGCAGCGTTGATACACGTCTTGGAAGCTTGATCTCTGTGTGTCCACTGACCACGTGTGTTATTCAGTCTCAGGTGAAAATGCTTTTAGAAGCACCAGGAATACCGCTTCTAGCGTTATTTATAAGGTCCAGGCATTCAGCATGCAGGTGAGGGGTTGTTGGCTTACATCCGCAATGGAAAAGCTGGTGGATGTTCTGTGAATGTTGTTTCTTGCACTGGGTGGCGGGGGGTGGGGAGGGGCGGGGCAGGGTGTAGGGGGTGTTATTAGTTGTTGTGAGCTGCTGCACACACGAATGGAGGCCAGAGGATTTGGTGACTCAGTTCTGGACGAGGTATGACTCAGTGCATCTTGGTCTGATCACCGAATGGAGCAAAGGTTGCAAAGAGAAGATTCTCTGCAAAGAATGAGGGGGAGGAGGAGGAGGAATCTTCCCTAACTACCCAGCCTTAGCCAAGAGCAAATGCTCTACCTACAACAAACCCAGGATGAGTGCGTGAGGCAAATCTGATTCAATAAGGAGGTAGTCACAGAACTATTGCACTTCCTACAACACGAGCTAGATAAGCACACCAGGGCAATGATGGCGTGGCCAGTGGCCTTTAATGTTACAGTTTCATTGAACTTCTCTGCACCAGGAGCTATCCATGCAGGAACCGGCAACGTATCCAACGTATCACTGTATACTGTTCATCGATACTTCCAGGAGATGATAGATGTCGTTGTGCAGCTTTTCGTTGTGCAGCTTTTCCAGGAGCACAGGCATTGCGAGCGAGGAGTGAACAGCTGGGAAGTCAATTTCATCGGGAGTTTCGGTGGAGCAGGGACTGCTGGGTAAGTAGAAACCTATATATTTGGGCTGTTTCTGAACACTAGACACTACTCTTGTCGTGTCTCCCACCCGCCCTCCTCCTCTTACCAAAAAAATTGACTTGGTAGGTAAGGTAAGGCTTTTTCTATTTCTCTTCTTGTTTTATCATGTGATTGGTTAAAAACCTGGGAATTTAGAATAGTGGGAATGGAGGTTAAGGCAGTTGAATGTTCCTCCTGCAGAATGTGGGAGCTAAGGGTCGCCAAGGGTGTCCCTGCTGACTGCATCATGGGAAGTGCACCCAGCTCCAGCTCCTCGAGGACCGCGTTTGGGAACTGGAGCTGGAGCTGGAGGAACTTCGGATCATTCGGGAGGCGGAGGGGATTATTGAGAGGAGTTATCGGGAGGCAGTCACACCTCAGGTAAAAGAAGAAGGTAGATGGGTTACCGTCAGGGGAAGGAGAGGGAAACAGCAGGCAGTGCAGGGATCCCCTGTGGCCGTTTCCCTCAACAACAGGTATCCCGTTTTGGATACTGTTGGGGGAGACGACTTACCAGGGGTAGGCAATGGGTACAGGTCTCTGGCGCAGAGTCTGTCCCTGTTGCTCAGAAGGGAAGGGGTAAGAGGAGCAGAGCATTAATCATTGGGGACTCCATAGTTAGGGGAAAAGATAGGAGGTTTTGTGGGAACGAGAGAGACTCACGGTTGGTGTGTTGCCTCCCAGGTGCCAGGGTACGTGATGTCTCGGATCGTGTTTTTGGGATCCTCAAGGGGGAGGGGGAGCAGCCCCAAGTCGTGGTCCACATCGGCACCAACGACAGAGGTAGGAAGACAGATGGGGCATTAAGGCAGAAATTCAGGGAGCTAGGGTGGAAGCTTAGAGTGAGAACAAACAGAGTTGTTATCTCTGGGTTGTTGCCCGTGCCACGTGCTAGCGAAGTGAGGAATAGGGAGAGAGAGGAGTTGGACACGTGGCTGCAGGGATGGTGTAGGAGGGAGGGTTTTGGTTTCCTGGATTATTGGGGCTCTTTCTGGGGTAGGTGGGTCCTCTACAAACAGGATGGTCTTCACCTGAACCAGAGGGGTACCAATATCCTGGGAGGGGGGGGGGGGAGATTTGCTAGTACACTGCGGTGGGGTTTAAACCAATTCAGCAGGGGGATGCGAGCCTAAATTGTAGTTCCAGTGTGCAGGATGTTGAGAGTAGTGAGGACAGAGATAAGGTTATAAGGACACAAGAGGGCACTGGCAAGCAACAGCTTGGTTTAAAATGTGTCTACTGCAACGCCAGGAGCATCCGGAATAAGGTGGGTGAGCTTGCAGCATGGGTTGGTAACTGGGATCTCGATGTTGTGGCCATTTCAGAGACATGGGTAGAGCAGGGACAGAAATGGATGTTTCGGGTTCCGGGATTTAGATGTTTCACTAAGAACAGAGAAGAGGGGAAAAGAGGGGCGGGGCGGTGTGGCATTGTTAATCAAGGAAAGTATTACAGCGGCAGAAAGGACGTTCGAGGACTCGTCTACTGAGGTAGTCTGGGCCGAGGTTAGAAAAAGGAGAGGAGAGGTCACCCTGTTGGGAGTTTTCTATAGACCTCCAAATAGTTCCAGAGATGTAGACGAAAGGATAGCAAAGATGATTCTTGACAGGAGCGAAAGTAACAGGGTAGTGGTTATGGGGGACTTTAACTTTCCAAATATTGACTGGAAATACTATAGTTCGAGTACTTTAGATGGGTCTGTTTTTGTCCAGTGTGTGAAGGAGGGTTTTGTGACACAGCATGCAGGCAGGCCAAGCAGGGGCGATGCCACATTGGATGTGGTACTGAGTAATGAACCCGGCCAGGTGTTAGATTTAGAAGTTGGTGAGCACTTTGGTGATAGTGATCACAATTCGGTTAGGTTTACCTTAGCGATGGGCAGGGACAGGCATATACAGCAGGGCAAGAATTATAGCTGGGGGAAAGGAAATTATGATGCGATTAGGCAAGATTTAGGAGGCGTAGGATGGGGAAGGAAACTGCAGGGGATGGGCACAATCGAAATGTGGAGCTTATTCAAGGAGCAGCTACTGTGTGTCCTTGATAAGTATGTACCTGTCAACAGGGAGGAAGTTGTTGAGCGAGGGAGCCGTGGTTTAGTAAAGAAGTTGAAGAGCTTGTCAGGAGGAAGAAGAAGGCTTATGTTAGGATGAGACGTGAAGGCTCAGTTAGGGCGCTTGAGAGTTACAAGCTAGCCAGGAATGATCTAAAGGGAGAGATAAGAAGAGCAAGGAGAGGACACGAAAAGTCATTGGCGGATAGGATCAAAGTAAACCCTAAGGCTTTCTATAGGTATATCAGGAACAAAAGAATGACTAGAGATAGGTTAGGGCCAATCAAGGATAGTAGTGGGAAGTTGTGTGTGGAATCGGAGGAGATAGGGGAAGTGTTAAATGAATATTTTTTGTCAGTATTTACAGTCGAGAAAGAAAATGTCGTCGAGGAGAATCCTGAGATACAGACAACTAGGTTCGATGGGATTGAGGTTCACAAGGAGGAGGTGTTAGTAATTTTGGAAAGTGTGAAAATAGATAAGTCCCCTGGGCCAGATGGGATTTATCCTAGGATTCTCTGGGAAGCCAGGGAGGAGATTGCAGAGCCTTTGTCCTTGATTTTTATGTCGTCATTGTCGACAGGAATAGTGCTGGAAGACTGGAGGATAGCAAATGTTGTCCCATTGTGCAAGAAGGGGAGTAGAGACAGCCCTGGTAATTATAGACCTGTGAGCCTTACTTCGGTTGTGGGTAAAATGTTGGAAAAGATTATAAGAGATAGGATTTATAATCATCTTGAAAAGAATAAGTTCATTAGAGATAGTCAGCACGGTTTTGTGAAGGGTAGGTCGTGCCTCACAAACCTTATTCAGTTTTTTGACAAGGTGACCACACAGGTGGATGAGGGTAAAGCCGTGGATGTGGTCTATATGGATTTCAGTAAGGCGTTTGATAAAGTTCCCCACGGTAGGCTATTGCAGAAAATACAGAAGTATGGGATTGAAGGTGAATTAGTGCTTTGGATCAGAAATTGGCTAGCTGAAAGAAGACAGAGGGTGGTGGTTGATGGTGAATGTTCATCCTGGAGTATAGTCTCTAGTGGTGTACCGCAAGGATCTGTTTTGGGGCCACTGCTGTTTGTCATTTTTATAAATGACCTGGATGAGCGTGTAGAAGGGTGGGTTCGTAAATTTGCGGATGACACGAAGGTCGGTGGAGTTGTGGATAGTGCCGAAGGATGTTGTAGGTTACAGAGGGACATAGATAAGCTGCAGAGCTGGGCTGAGAGATGGCAAATGGAGTTTAATGCGGAAAAGTGAGGTGATTCACTTCGGAAGGAGTAACAGGATTGCAGAATACTGGGCTAATGGGAAGATTCTTGGTAGTGTAGATGGGCAGAGAGATCTTGGTGTCCAGGTACATAAATCCCTGAAAGTTGCCAGCCAGGTTAATAGAGCTGTTAAGAAGGCATATGGTGTGTTAGCTTTTATTAGTAGGGGGATCGAGTTTAGGAGCCACGAGGTCATGCTGCAGCTGTACAGAACTCTGGTGCGGCCGCACCTGGAGTATTGCGTGCAGTTCTGGTCACCGCATTATAGGAAGGATGTGGAAGCTTTGGAAAAGGTGCAGAGGAGATTTACTAGGATGTTGCCTGGTATGGAGGGAAGGTCTTACGAGGAAAGGCTCAGAGACTTGAGGTTTTTTTCGTTTGAGAGAAGGAGGAGAAGACGTGACTTAATAGAGACATATAAGATTATCAGAGGGTTGGACAGGGAGGATAGTGAGAGTCTTTTTCCTCGGATGGTGATGGCCAACACGAGAGGACACAGCTTTAAGTTGAAGGGTGATAGATATAGGACAGATGTCAGAGGTAGTTTCTTACACAGAGAGTAGTAGGGGCGTGAAACGCCCTGCCTGCAACAGTAGTAGGCTCGCCAAGTTTAAGGACATTTAAGTGGTCATTGGATAGACATATGGATGAAAATGGAATTGTGTAGGTCAGATGGTTTCACAGGTCGGCGCAACATCGAGGGCTGAAGGGCCTGTACTGCGCTGTAATGTTCTATGTTCTATGTCATCTATACTGGATGAGGTGAATTCATTGTTTTCTCCTTCTGTAGGGAGAAGCACGAGGTGAGGTCCCATGGATTTTCCAGGTGAGTGGGATTCTCAATGGTGTACGTGGCTCTGTGGAGCCTCATATGTCAATGGGGAAAGGTACAGGATCTGAAAGAACTCTCACTCCATTACTGAACAATCGCCATGTGACCATGCACAATCTATCATTTCTGTGAATGTCCACTCGTCTGGCAGCAGCCATGATACCTTCATTCTGAAGCAGTGAGTGTTCCCAACGTCTGCGACCCTCCAAAGGGAACCAAAATGTGGTTTTCCAGAGTCAAACACCAGCAACTCTATCCATAGTCAATGAATTCTCCTCGCCCAAACACACCCCCTCTGCCGCCAAGCAACCATGCAAAGATAACACAGATTTAACTTGAAAAATGGAGCCAACAGATACATCATGGAGCAAACAAGGGGCGTGATGAAACATTGCTTCCAATGCATGAACCGCTCATGGGGAGCCCTGGAGTACACGCTGGAACAGGTGCACAACTTTGTGGTTTTCTGCTGCACACTTCAAATCATTGCCATCATGACAACACAGGAATCGGGAGGCCACCTCATGTGGAGGAAGAAGATGATGTAATCTGGATCCCATCAACACAGACAGGCTGTGAGACTGTTCAAGATTACACTCCAGTACAAATAGGATAACTTTTCTTACACCAATGGATCCCCCAATCAGCAAGAAACATCCATCAGAGACGCTCCATCACAGGAATAGAGTTAGAATTAGACGTAAACCATTCGGCTTCTCGAGCCTGCTCCACTATTCAATAAGATCAGGCATGATCTGTTTGTGTCTCGAATTTCACAATCTCATCGACCCCCGATAACCACTGATTTCCTCATCTAATAGTAATCTATCTACCTCGCCTTGAATAATATTCAATACCCTGCCTCCACCATCTGTACAAAGAAATTTTTCTTGGACCAAGAGCTGTCTGACAATGAACAATAGAAAAATTACAGCACAGAAGGAGTCTTTTCAGCCCATCGTGTTTGTGCCAGCCACAAAAACCTAGCCGCCCAATCTAATCCCACCTTCCAACACCTGGTCCATAGCCTTGCAGGTTTCAGCACTGCAGATGCTTGTTCAGGTACCTTTTAAAATAATTGATGCTTTCTGCCTCGAATTCCGTTCCTGACAGTGAATTCCAGACACCCACCACCCTCTGGTGGAAAACGTTTCCTCATGTCCCCACTAATCCCTCTACCAATCAGATTAAATCTGTGCCCCTAGTAATTCACCTCTCCACACGGGGAACCAGATCGTTCCTGTCATCTCTATCTAGGCCCCTCATCATTATGTGCACGTCAATTAATTCACCCCACAGCCTTCACTATTCTAAAGAAAACAAACCTAGCCTATTTAATCTTTCCTCATAGCTGAAATTTTCAAGCCCTGACAACATTCTTGTAAATCTCCTCTGTACTTCTTCCACAGCAATTATGTCCTTTCTGCAATGAGGTGACCAGAACTGTATGTACTACTCCAGCTGTGATCAGCCAGTGTTTTATACTGTTGCAGAATTATATCCCTGTTTTTGTATTCTATACCTGACCAATAACGAAAACATTCCATGTGCCTTATTCACCACTCTATCTGCCTATCTACCTCTACCTTCAGCGACCTGCAAGGTCTCTCACCTCTTCTAACCCTATCAATATCCTCCCGTTTACTGTCTATTTTCTTGCGTTATTTGCCTTCCCCAAATGCATTACCACACACTTATCTGGGTATAATTCTATTTGCCACTTTTCTGCCCACTCAACCAAACCACTGATATCTTTCGGGAGGTTATGAATATCCTCTTCACTATCAACTGCACGGCCAATTTTTGTGTCATCAGCAAATTTGCCGATCATTTAATTGCAAATCATTAACATATACCGCAAACAGCAAAGTTCCCAACACTGAGCCCTGTGGAACGCCTCTGGAAACAGCTTTCCATTCAAAAAAACAACCGTCGATGACTCGCCTATGTTTCCTATCTCTGAGTCAATTTTGGATACAAAGTGCAAAATTCTCCTGCATCTCATCGGTTTTCTTTTCACTGATCAGTCTGCCATGTGGGACCTTGTCAAATGTCTTACAAAAATCAATGCAATGCTTTGTGCAGAATATGGAATTTATTTTTGATTTACTTTGAAATGCTTGTACGTTTTAAACTCGAAGCTTTATTTAATGAAAGAAAAAGAAGGATATCTGTTAATTAATGGCAAGGGCTCGCCTTCCCTGTCTGTGCTTACTGACCCTGCCACAATCATTGGAGATCCGGTTATCCAGCGATGGTTATGGTTCCAGACCAAGTGTAGTACACGCAATGCACCCTGAATGTCAACGGAACACTGCCACACTTAACAGGCATCTGGGTCTCCAGCAATAGACCTGGCCCAGGTCCTGGTATGGAACTGACTTTGGCAACGCTCCCTCAGTGACTGACCACACTTAAGTGGTTTCTGGGGATCCAACGATGGGTCTGGTCCCTGGCCTGGTATAGCACAAGAGGTAGGGCCTGCTTCCTGACTAGCGCGCCATCCCCGTCACACTTACCTGGTGCTGGGTCTCCTGTCAAAGGCATGCTCCCAGGCCTGGTGTAGTACTGACAGCAGCCGCCCATCCCAGATTGGCTCTGGTGACCACAATGCAATGAAATAGTAATTGCGGCTCCAGTGATGACCTGGTACCAGGCCTGGTTTAGTACCATAAGTAATACCTGCTCAGTGACTGACCCCAGTGAACCGGCCATGCTTAGCTGGGTACAGGTCACCAGCAATGTTCCTGCCGCCAGGCCTGGTGTCGAATCAGCAATGGGTCCCACTCCCGGACTGATCCAGGCGCCACGCTACGCCTGGTGTTTGGGACTCCAGTGATCGGCCTGGTTCTGAGGGCTGATGTACAATTGTCAGTGGCTGCTGCTCGGTGGTTGCTTTTGGCATCCCTGCAACATTTCTCGGGGATTCATATGCCCTGAAATGGTCCTGGATCCAGGGCTGCTGCAATAATGGCAATGGTCCCTCCGCCCGAACAGGCCCCAGTGACACCACCACACTTATCAATGGTCCGATTCTCCTGCTATGGTCCTATTCTCAGGCTTGGTTTAGTGCCTGCAGTGGCCCCAAACCCAGTTCTGAAGAAGGGTCCCTGACCTGAAACGTTGACTCTGCTTCTCTCTGTGCAGATGCTGCCAGACCTACTGAGTACTTCCTGCATTTCTTGCTTTTATGCCCCAAACCCTGTATGGCCCTGGAGATGCTGCGGTACTCAGCTGAAGTCTGTACCTTCTTTGCTGGATCTTCTCCTAGGGCTGGCACAATATGAACTGTGGCCTCCTATCCCTGACTGTCGCTGTTGACCCTGCGTCACTTTACTGAAGTCAAGATTCCAGCCCTGGTCATGGCAACGGACCGAGTGTGGTGCCAGCAGTGGCTCCCCTGCACCCTGATGGCTCCCGGCCACCTTTCTTCACTTACCTGTATTCCGTGTCTCCAGCAATGCTCCTGGGCTCAATCCTGGTTTAGTGCTGGCAGCATCCACCCCCTATTGTTCCCAGCAAATCTGTCTCACCTTTATATGGTCCATGGCTCCAGCGATGTATCACCTTCCAGGTCTGGTACAGTACGAGCATTCGGCCATTCACTGCTGGACCCGGTGACCTCGCCATATTTCCCTGGAGTTCAGGTCACCACGATGGTCCTGCTCCCAAGACTAGTTCAGTACCGGTAGTGGTCCTGATCTCCAGTGATTGCGCTGCTCCTAGGCCTAGTGCTCTAATGGTAGAATTGCCTGCACCCTGACTGACCCTGGTGGCCGCATCACATTACCTGGGGCCTAAACTACAGCAGTAATCTTTTTTCCCAGTACCAGCAGTGGCCCCAACTCACTGACCGGCCCCAGTGACTCTGCTACACTCACCTGGGTGTGAGGCTCTTGCGATGGTCCCAATCGCAGGCCTGGTGTATTACCGGCAGCGGTCCTCCCTCCATGATTGTTCCCTCTGACCCCACCACACAAATCTGGATCTGTATCCCCAACAATGGTCCTGGCCCATGGCCTGGTTTCGTACTGTCAGTTGCCCACGCTAACTGGCTGGCGCCAGCAACCCTGCCAGACTAAACTGTCGTCTTGAGCTCCAGCAACTCATCTGTTCCCATTACTGG
This sequence comes from Heterodontus francisci, assembly GCF_036365525.1. NCBI lineage: Eukaryota > Metazoa > Chordata > Chondrichthyes > Heterodontiformes > Heterodontidae > Heterodontus > Heterodontus francisci. The sequence continues at coordinate 1,890,365 of NW_027140578.1, read as the reverse complement.
TGTAGTATCGTTAGTGGCGCCGCTACCTGATGGGTCGCAGTGTTGCTGATGCATTTATCTGGAGTCTGGTCTCCAGTGATGGTTGTCATCACAGACCTGCTGTAGTACCATCAGCTCCACTGCTTCCAGTGGCATTGCCAATAGTACTGAGCTATTGGTCCTGTGACTGTTTAACTCGTTTAAGCAGGCGGGATCTCCATGATTAAATAGACTGGGACCAGGCACCAGGCAGTTAATTGCCCTAGTGCCGCTCAACTGAGCTGTGGGATGGTCCAAAAGACCGCTGCGGGGTTTCGTTCACCTTTTTGTCCTGCCATGGGGACCCTGTCACAGGCGAGGGAATCTCTCAGTCAATCCAGCACTGAACGTTCTGTTCAGGACCAAAGTGCAGCAGATGCTGGAAAGCTGAAATTAAAAAAAACGCAGAAAGTGCTGGAGATGCTGAGAACGTCTGGTAGCATCTGTGGTGGGAGAAACAGACTTAATCGTTTAGGTCACTGACCCTTTGTCAGGACTGCGAGTTCCTTGAGACAGAACAGTCGTGAAACCAGGCAGGGAAAGGCCGGATGGGCAGGATTATAATCAGCGTTGAGTTGAACAACTTCAGCATCACCCTTTTGTCTTTTAATCTCTCCCTCCTTCCAAGTTGTCACAGGTATTCTCATTTTTTGCTTCATTGTCAATCAATGAATCGCTGGACACAGTAACACATCTGAAAATCTCAGTCAGTCCTCAATCAAACTGCTAAATTTACTCCCAGGCTGATAAATAATTTGCCTATTTATTTCCTTCTTCACAGTAAACTTGGCGACGATTGGGATCCTGGCTCGAGGCAAGTGTGGTCTTTCCAAATGTGTCACTCACTATCTGGTGGCCATGGCAGCAGCGGATCTACTGGTCATTATATTCGACGTGATACTGAGGCACATTCCCGTTGTTTACCATGAACAGTTTTATTTCCGGGAGTCCATCCACGTTTGCAATATCCATGCCATCCTACTTTATACAGCCACAGACTGTTCTGTCTGGTTCACCGTCACTTTCACCTTTGATCGATTTGTGGCCATTTGCTGCCAGAAGATGAAAATAAAGTATTGCACCGAGAAAACGGCAGCTGTGGTTCTGGGAACAGTGATGTGCTGAGCTGTTTAAAGAACATTTTCCGGTATTTTATGTTAACAGGTCAGTATATTTTGCACAACCAATCCTGGGTTTGTGATATAACAGATGATGCTCGCTTCTCTCTGGTCTGGGCAGCAATCGAGTTCCTCCATAACATTCTGACCCCGGGGGTCCCATTTGTGGTGATTCTGCTGTTAAATGCTCTCACTATCAGACACATTTTGGTCAGCAGCAGAGGGCGCAGGAGACTCTGGACGCACAGCAGTGCCAAGAGTGCGAGAGACCCAGAGATGGAGAGCCGACGGAAATCTATCATTTTACTGTTAGTTATCTCAGCCAATTTCCTACTTTTGTGGGCAATGTTAATGGTGGTTTTGATATGCACCAGAATACGGTATATGAACTTTCATTCTGGGTCCGTGGCCGCAATTCCTGGTTCTGTGCGGGAAGTGGCCTTCATGCTGCAGCCCCTTAGCTGCTGCACAAACACTGTGATTTACGCCGTGACCCAGACTCAGTTCAGAGAGCAGTTGAAGAAAATGCTGAAATATCCCTTTATGCGAATTGTTAAGTTCATTCAATGATAAGAGGGACTGTAATCACTGACCGTTTCTAAAAGATTCTCATTTTATTTCACATTTTCAAACAGCCGGGGGCTGGGTCTGTCACAGCAGGGGCAGGGTCTGTTCACAAGGTGAAGTGTAGTTGGTGCAGGTTCTTTTTCCTATGGTAATGGGAGAGTCGGGGTGAGTACTGTTCCCTTGGCGACCAGAGTGGGGGCGCTGCCTGTTCCCAATGATGAAGGCAGAAGGGACAGGGGGTGGGGTCTGAGGTCCCCAGCCCCGCCCACCGTGCTCATGCATTGGAGCAGAGCGACAGCGCGAGCGTAATCCGTCAGGAGCGGCCCGACCTACCAGCCGTCTCCAAAGCAACTAGGATGAAAACAATTCAAAGAGAAAAGATAGTGGGAATCTTCAGCCTGAATTCTTCATCATCATTGACAACACATTAGAACACTTTATAATTCTTTGTAACTCTTTGTAATTCTTTATAACGCATTATGACACTTTATAACACTTTGTTAGCCCTTAAAATTCTTTACCATCCTTTAAAATTCTTTATAATCCTTCATAGCCCTTCAGCCACTTCATAGCACATGGTAAACTTTAATGACACTTCATAATCTTTCATAAATAGTTATAGCACAGCATAACGCTTGATAGTAGCTAAAAGCTTTCTAAAGCATGGATAAACTTCAGAATCTTTCAAATTATGTATAATCCTTTGGAATCGTTCAAAATTCTTTAACTTCCTTTCGTAACTCCTTTCCAATACTTTTTAATCCTTTGTAGCCCTTAATATCCTTCATAACAATTGATGGCAATTTAGAAATCTTTGCAGCCCTTTGGCCTCTACTGAGTGTTGGAGGAGGGCACAGATTGTAAAGAAGGGAGTTTGGTAAGTGAGTATTTTTAAGGCTTAAACTCTTTAAAGTACAGTTTTTATTGTGTTTACATTTGGCAATTAATTGAAATTACTGGTTAAGTTAAGAGGCAAGTGAGGTTTCTTACAATTTTAACCAGGGATGTGCAAGCTCTCTAAGTGAAGCTGTAACTAGTTAATTAGGTAGCCAGCTTAAACTGCTTTCTGAGCTCCAGTAAAGCTGACAGATCATTCTTTTCAGAGAGTGTAAATTCAGTGGAGTCTCAGAGCTGGCGTTTCCATTGAGTGCTGCTGGAGGGCACAGAGTGTGAAGAGGGAGTGTCTTAAGTGATGGAGGTGGTTATGGGGGGAGGCTACAAATTAATTAATGGGAAATCAATGTTATTAAATTAGCACTAAAGATTACAAGAAAAGTGGTATGTCACGGCTGCAGTATGTGGGAAATCCATGGCAACCACTTCTGTCATACGTGCCTGCAGCGTGAGGAGCTATGGCTCAAAGTCAAAGAGCTGGCGGTCAAGCTGCAGATACTGCGATGTATCATTGAAGGGAAAAGTGACCTGGACACTTTGTTCCAGAAGGCAGTCCCTTCGGATATGGTCACCTATTTTGGTCAGTCATCAAGGGCAGGAAACTGTGACTGCGAGTCAGACAGGGAAGGGGGTCAGGAATGTAGCAGTGGCGGAGCCTCAGCCCCTGCAATTGTGCAACAAGTTCGAGGTGCTTGCAGCTTGGAGAGACAGAAGAGAGGGTTGGATGTGGATTCGCAGGCTGAGCATGGCAACATGGAACAGGAAGCCGTTCAAGTGGCGGGAGCAAAATCAAATGTAGTTGCAGAAGAGGACAGTATAGTGTGTGGGATGGACATTGTTTTCTGCAGTAAAGAGGGAGAGTTCAGAAGGCGATGTTGTCTGCCGGTGTCAGGATTCTGGACTCTGCTCAGGGCTGGACATGAAGTTAAAGTGGGAGGGGGAGGATCCAGTGATCGTGGTCCATGTAGGTACTAAGAACATGAGGAGGGCAAGGAAAGAGCTTCTGCTCAGTCAGTACGAGGAGTTAGGCAACAAATTACAAAACAGAACCGAAAATGTAATAATCTCATGCATATTACCTGCGCCATGTGCAAACAGAAGCATGGCAAATGAGATTAGTGGAATGAATGTGTGGGTCAAAGACTGTGGGTGAAGTTGTATCCTATTCGTGGGCACTCGCACCAGAACGGGGTAAGAGGGACAGCCTACACCTGAACTATGCTTTGTCCAGTGCTCTAGTGAACCGATAACCCAGCAAAGTAGAGAGGGTTCCAAATTAAAGAGTGGAGGAAACGGAAGATGTGCTGAATCAAAGAGTAGAGGCAAGGCAAGAGAGAAAGGAATGTGTATGGAAAAGATAGACAGACCGTGACAGGAAGGGACAGGAAGGACAAATCAAAGCTTAAATCAGCAGACAAGGCTAGACTTTACAAAAATAATAACAAGACAAAACTGAAGTCTCTGTATCGAAATACACATACCATCCAAAACAAAACAGATTAACTGTTATCGCAAATGGAAATAAATAAGTAAAATCTGAGAACCCTTATGTCGACATGGCTGCAGGATGACATGGCCTGGGATGTGAATATTGAAGTGTACAGGTCATTTAGGAAGGACAGGACGTTAGGAAAACGTGGAGGGATAACTCTGTTAATTAATGATGATATCAGAACATGTGAGATTTTTGACCTATGTTCAGGAAACCAGAATGTAGTTGCGGTTTGGGTGGAGATGAAAAATTGTAAAGGCAAAAAGTAACTTGTGGGCGTGTTGGACAGGCCTCCTAACTGGAACCACAATGTAGGCCGGTCTATAAAGAAATAAATAATAGGTGCTTGTCGTAATGGTATGCGATAATTAAGGCAGAAATTAATCGGCATATAGATTGGGAAAAAGAAATCAAATGGGAAAGCTATCCTAGATGGGAAGTTCATCGAATGTCATCAGGACAGTTTCTTAGAACAGCGCGTTCAGGAGTCAACTAGAGAGCAGGCTATACTGGACCAGGTATTGTGCAACGAGATAGGATTAATCAATGACCTCATCGTGAAGTGGCCACTAGGCAGCAGCGAGCATGTTATGATTGAATTTTACATTCAGCTTGATCGAGAGAAGAGTGGGTTCATGACTATTATTTTAAACTTGGCTGCATTTGATGACAACGCAACCACTAGTTGTCACTGTACAGCAACATGCGCAAATGCAGTCTGTTCCACTTAACCGTCACAGTCTGCGACCTGAAGGCAGCTGCCAGGACTAAAGATGCTGTTGCTCCAAAAATCAGAGAATGACAAAGTAAACATTTGGCAGCACGCAATGGAAATCCAAAGTACAGCACCTCTGACAGTGCTGCACAATTTTAATTGTTTTCCGTGCCATTCCACTCTGGCCGCTCGCTCCCTGCCCCCTGTTTCCTTCCCGCACCGCACCACCCTAAGAATCAAGCGATACAGGAGCACGCGGCAGAGAGGAGGGATGTGGCGCCGCCTCGAGCTGGCGTCTGGAAGGATGAGGGAGAAAGCATGTGGTGGGGGGAGTGAGGCGGGGTAGGGGATCGAGCAGAGCGGCCGGAAGAGCGGCGGGGTAGGGGGGATGGTGGGGGAGTGGGGCAGACCGGGCGTGTTGCACGAAAATGTACACGTTACGTGATAAAGTTGTGGGTGCATTCAGGAACCAGTCCTGACAAGTCAGAACGCCACGCACGCGCAGGTAACATGAGCCCATCTGCGCATGTGCGCATTTGGCGTCGACTGATAACGTCAGCGGCCGGCTGCATTGTCAGGATTAACTTTGGGTAAACGTAATAAGCGAAGTAAGAGCGCCTAGAAACAGAGCTATAAAAGGTGAACTGGCAAAGAGGATTAAGGGTAGGTCAAGGGAGATGCGGTTGCAGACCTTCAAGGTGATATTGCAAAGTATACAGAATAGATACATTCCAGCGAGAATGAAAAATTCCAATGGGAGGACCCACCATCCGTGGTTAACAAAAATAGTTAAAGTTAGCATCAAACTGAAAGAAAAAAACATAATTGCGCACAATTGGGCAACAGGTCAGAAGATTGGACAGAATATAAAAAGCAGCAAAGAACGACTAAAAGATCAATAAGGAGGGAAAGATTAGTGTACAAGAGAAAAATGACGACAAATATTTAGACCGATAACAAGAGTTTCTTTTTGTTAAAGAAAAGATTTAACCAAAAGATCGTTGGTCCGATGGAAAGTGTGTATAGGGAAGCAATAAGGGAAAATAAAGAGATGGCAGATGACTTGAACAGATACTTTGCATTGGTCTTCACAATAGAAGATAGAAGCAACATCCTAGAACTAACTGTAAATAATGAAATGGAAGGGAGGGAAGAACGTTACATTACAATCACCAGGGGAGTGGTGCAGAGCAAATTGTTGGACTTGCAGACTGGCAAGTCCTCGGGCCATGATGGTCTTCATCCTAGGGTCATTAAAAGAAGTGGCTGGTGAGATCATCGATGCGTTGATTCAGATTTCCCAAAATTCCCTACATTCGGAGAAGTTTACATTATACTGGAAAATTCCAACTTAAGTCATTTATTCAAAAAAGGAAGGAGACAGAAAGCAGGAAAGTAACTGCCAATTAACTTAACATCTGACATAGGGAAGATGTTATACGTGATTCTTGAAGACGTTATTGATGGCACTTAGAAAAGTTCAACGGAATCAGGCAGCGTCAACATAGTTTGGTGAAAGGGAAAACTTGTTTAACCAATTTAATGGCATTCTTTGAAGTAATAACACGTACTGTGGATAAAGGGGAACCTGTGGTTGCACTGTACTTAGATTTGCAGAAGGCCTTTGATAAGGTGCCACATCAAAAGTTTCTGTGGAATATAAATGTTCATAGAGTAGGGGAAACACAATGACATGGATAGAAGATTGGTAAGCCAACAGGAAACATAGAGTAGCATAAATGTGTCTTTTTTCTGGTTGGCAAGTTGGAACGAATGGTGCACCACAGGAATCAGTGAACGGCCTCACATTTTTACAATTTATATAAATGACTTGGATCAAGGGTCCGATAATATGGTTGCTGAATTTGCTGGTGACACAAAGATAGGTAGGAAAATAAGTTGTGAACAGCAGATAAGGCGGCGACAAAGGGATATAGATAGGTTGAATAAGTGGGAAAATATCCGACAAATGGAGTTAACGAGAAAAAATGTGAAATTGGCCATTTAGGCAGGTTGAATAAAAATAATTATTTATCTAAATGATGAGAAATTGCAAAGTGCTATGGGTGTCCTCTTGCATGAATCACAAAAGGTTAGTTTTCAGGTATAGCAATTAATAAGGAAAGCTAAATACTTTTATTATTTATTGCGAAGGGAATTGCATACAAAAGTAGGGATGTTATTCTTCAGCTATACAGGACATTGGTGAGACCACATCTGCATTGCTGTGTACAGTATTCGTCTTCTTATTTAAGGAAGTATGGAAATGCATTGGAAGCAGTTCAAAGAAGGTTTACAAGAATGGGTGGGTTATGTAATGAAGAATGGTTAGACAGATAGGCTTGTATCCGCTGGATTTAAGAAAAGCAAGAGGCGACTTGATGGAAACATAAAAGATTCTGAGGGGTCTTGACAGAGTGGATGTGGAAATGATGTTTCCTCTTGTGGGAGAATCTAGGACAAGGATCACTGTTTATAAATAAGGGGACGCCCATTTAGATTTCGATTTTAGATTTAGAGATACAGCACTGAAGCAGGCCCTTCGGCCCACCGAGTCTGTGCCAACAATTAACCACCCATTTATACTAATCCTACACTAATCCCATATTCCTACCACATCCTCACCTATCTCTATATTTCCCTACCACCTACCTATACTAGGAGCAATTTATAATGGCCAATTTACCTACCAACCTGCAAGTCTTTTTGGCTGTGGGAGGAAACCGGAGCACCCGGAGGAAACGCAGGCAGACACAGGGAGAACGTGCAAACTCCACACAGGCAGTACCCAGAATTGAACCCGGGTCGCTGGAGCTGGGAGGCTGCTGTGCTAACCACTGTGCCACTGTGCCGCCTAATTTAATGCACAGATGAGGATTTTGTTTCCTCACAAAGGGTCGTGAGTCTTTCGAACTCTTCTTCAAAAGGTCTCAGAGGCAGAGTCTTTAAATATTTTCAAGGTGGAGATAGATTGATTCTTGATAAACAAGAGGGTAAAATGTTATTCAGGGTAGGCGGGAATGTGGAGTTGAGGATACAAATCTATCAGCGATGATCGTATTGAATGGCGTAGCTGGCTCTTGGGACCGAATTGGCTACTCCTGTCTTAATTTGCATGTTCGTATGTTCATATGTAACTGGCTACGTCCCTAAATGCCGTTCTGGAAAAGTTACAACACTGGCAGCTACGCATCAATGTGGAAAACTGTCCCGCTATGTCCTCTCCACAAAAAGCAGGAACAACTGAACCAGGTTAATTGCGAACAGATCAGTGTGCTGTCAGTCATCAGCAAAGTGATGGAATAAACGTAGAAACATAGAAATATAGGAGCAGGAGTAGGCCATTCGGCCTTCCTCCGTCATTCAATATGATCATGGCCGAGCATCCAAACTCAGTAACCTTTTCCCGCTTTCTCCCCGTATCCCTTCATCCCATAAGCCCTGAGAACTATATCGAACTCTTTCTTGAATATATTCAATGAGTTGTCCTCAACTACTTTCTTTGGGAGATAATTCCACAGGTTTACCACTCACTGGGTGAAGAAATCTCTCCTGCTCTCAGTCCGAAATGGCTTACTATCAATCTATTGACATGGACACCTGGTCCTGGACTCCCCACAATTCGGAACATCCTTCTTGCATCTAGACTATCCAGTCCAGTTAGGATTTTGTAGGTTTCCATGAGAACCGCTCTCATTCTTCTGAACTCTAGCAACTACAAGCCTAATCGACACAATCTCTCTTCATACCTTAGCCCTGTCATCCCAGGAATCAGTGTGGTGAGCCTTCGCTGCACTGCCTCCATAGCAAGAACACCCTTCCTCAGATTAGAAGACCAAAACTGCACACAATACTCCAGATGTGTGCTCACCAAAGACTTTTTTATTTTTTATTTGTTTAGAGATACAGCACTGAAACAGGCCCTTCAGCCCACCGAGTCTGCGCCGACCAACAACCACCCATTTATACTAATCCTACAGTCACCCCATATTTCCAACCACATCCTCACCATTCTCCGAACACCTACCTACACTCGAGTCAATTTACAACGGTCAATTTACTATCACCTTGCAAGGCTTTGGCCGTGGGATGAAACTGGAACACACGGCGGAAACCCATACCCGCACAAAGAAAGAGAGTCACAGAAACAACTAAAGAGAAAGCCATTGAGACAGATAAAGAGCCAAAAGGAAGCCGCAGAGAGTGAGTAAAAGAGAAAGTCAGAGAGAGAGAGAGGAAGGGAGCAAAAAAGCAAAGCAAAAAAAGCGAGAGAGTCAAAGAAAGAGAGAAGGAGCCAAAGACAGAAAAGCAAAAGCGACAAAGAGGGAACAAAAAAGGCAGAGAAAGAAAGTAATACTGAGAAGGAGAGAAAAAGCATCTAAGACAAAGCTGAGAAGAGAGCAAAAGACTGAGGGGGAGAAATAAGGAGAGAGAAAGCAGGAGAAGTGAACGAGCAAAAGAAAAGCAAACCAGAGAAAAAGAAAGTTAGAGAAAGAGAGAGCTAGAGAAAGATAAACATCCTGAGAAAGAGAGTCAGAAAAAGAGGCAAAGAGAAAGAGAGTCGCAGAAACAACTAAAGAGAAAGACATTGAGACAAATAAAGAGCCAAAAAGGATTTCACAGAGAGTGAGTAAAAGAGAACGTCAGAGAGAGGGCGAGAGAAAGAGAGTAAAAAATCAAAAGAAAGAGAGAAGGATCCAAAGAAAGAAAAAAAGTGACAAAGAGGGAACAAAAAAGGCTGAGAAATAAATGCTGAGAAAAAGAGAAAAAAGCGGCGTAGACAAAGCTGAGAAGAGAGCAAAAGAGTTAGGGGGAGAAATAAGGAGATAGAAAGCCAGGGAAGTGAAAGAGCCAAAGAAGAGGGGAAAAACAGAGAAAAAAGGTTAGAGAAAGAGAGAGCAAGGGGGAGATAAAAATTCTGAGAAAGAGAGAGAGAGAGAGAGAGAGAGAGGCTAAGAGTGAGGGAGAGAGTGAGAGAGACATAAAGAGAAAGAGAGGCAAAGAAAAGCCTGAGAATGCGAGACAGAGAGATGAGAGTGTGAGAGAGAAATAAAGAAACGCAGAGAAAGAAAGAGAGAAAGAGCCAACCAGAGAGAAAATAAAGTCTGAGAGAGACTGAGTGAGAGAGAAAGAGATAGAAAGAGGAAAAGCCAGAGAAAGAAAGAGAGAGCCAAAGAATGATAGAGAAAGGGAAGACTGAGAATGAGAGAATGAAATAAAGCGAAAGAGGGAGACGCACAAAGAGGGAGAGAGAGAAAAGGGAGAGAGAGAGAGAGCTGGCCAAAGAAAAAGAAAGGATAGCATGAGCGGGAGAGAGAGAGAGTGACTCAGACAGTGAGAGACACACACACAGTGGGAGAAAAGAGACTCACAATGAGAGAGATTGAGAGAGAGATTGAGACGAGGGACGGAGAAAGGAAGTGAGGGACATGAAAGATGTAATACGCACCATCCCACACATTCTATGGCCCATCGTTGGACTTTTTTTTTTATTTGTAACTGGTTGTTTGGACTTTATTTGATGTTGCATTTCTGCATTATCCTTCAATCACTCAAAATAATTTTCCAAACAGGAACCTTACAAGCGTCTATAAGTTGCAACATAGCTATTTAACACAAATTGTATTTAAATAGTTTTATTAAGCATCTCAAGATTTCATGAAGTCTAACACAAATGTCCCACAACCTTAAGTTCCTCTCGTGAGAGCAAACTTTCAAAGTCTCAGCAACACAGAAACTCCCCATCAGCAATGGTTCAGCAGAGGAGTAGATAGGCGGTTCTGTGGTCGAAAACGAGGCTCCCGAATGGTATGTTGCCTCCCAGGTGCACGGGTCAGGGATGTCTCAGATCGGCTGCAGAACATTCTAAAGGGGGAGGGTGAACAGCCAGTTGTCATTGTGCACATAGGCACTAATGATATAGGTAAAAAACGGGATGAGGTCCTACAAGCAGAGTTTAGGGAGTTAGGAGCCAAGTTAAAAAGTAGGACCTCAAAGGTAGTAATCTCAGGATTACTACCAGTGCCACGTGATAGTCAGAGTAAAAATGAAAGAATAGTCAGGATGAATGCGTGGCTTGAGAGATGGTGCAGGAAGGAGGGGTTCAGATTTTTGGGACATTGAGACCGGTTCTGGGGGAGGTGGGACTATTACAAATTGGACGGTCTACACCTCGGCCGGACTGGAACCAATGTCCTTGGAGGTGCTTTTGCTAACGCTGTTGGGGAGGGTTTAAACTAATGTGGCAGGGGGATGGGAACCAATTGAGGTCAGTTGACAGTAAGGAGGTAGTAACAAAAGCCTGTAAGGAACTAGATAATGAAGTCAGTGTGACTAAGGGGAAGAGCAGGCAGGGAGCAGATGATGAATATAAAGGGACTGGTGGTCTGAGGTGCATTTGTTTTAATGCAAGAAGTGTAGTAGGTAAGGCAGATGAACTTAGGGCTTGGATTAGTACCTGGGAGTATGATGTTATTGCTATTACTGAGACTTGGTTGAGGGAAGGGCATGATTGGCAACTAAATATCCCAGGATATCGATGCTTCAGGCGGGATAGAGAGGGAGGTAAAAGGGGTGGAGGAGTTGCATTACTGGTGAAAGAGGATATCACAGCTGTGCTGAAGGAGGGCACTATGGAGGACTCGAGCAGTGAGGCAATATGGACAGAACTCAGAAATAGGAAGGGTGCGGTAACAATGTTGGGGCTGCACTACAGGCCTCCCAACAGCGAGCGTGAGATAGAGGTACAAATATGTAAACAGATTATGGAAAGATGTAGGAGCAACAGGGTGGTGGTGATAGGAGATTTTAATTTTCCCAACATTGACTGGGATTCGCTTAGTGTTAGAGGTCCAGATGGAGCAGAATTTGTAAGGAGCATCCAGGAGGGTTTTCTGGAGCAGTATGTAAATAGTCCAACTCGGGAAGGGGCCATACTGGACCTGGTGTTGGGGAATGAGCCCGGCCAGGTTGTTGAAGTTTCAGTAGGGGACTACTTTGGGAATAGTGATCACAATTCCGTAAGCTTTAAAATACTCATGGACAAAGACGAGAGTGGTCCGAAAGGAAGAGTGCTAAATTGGGGGAAGGCCAACTATACCAAAATTCGGCAGGAGCTGGGAAATGTAGATTGGGAGCAGCTGTTTGAAGGTAAATCCACATGTGATATGTGGGAGGCTTTTAAAGAGAGGTTGATTAGCGTGCAGGAGAGACATGTCCCTGTGAAAATGAGGGGTAGAAATGGCAAGATTAGGGAACCATGGATGACAGGTGAAATTGTGAGACTCGCTAAGAGCAAAAAGGAAGCATACATAAGGTCTAGGCGGCTGATGAAAGACGAAGCTTTGAAAGAATATCGGGAATGTAGGACCAATCTGAAACGAGGAATTAAGAGGGCTAAAAGGGGTCATAAAATATCTTTAGCAAACAGGGTTTAGGAAAATCCCAAAGCCTTTTATTCATATATAAGGAGAAAGAGGGTAACTAGAGAAAGGATTGGCCCACTGAAGGACAAAGGAGGAATGTTATGCTTGGACTCAGAGAAAATGGGTGAGATTCTAAACGAGTACTTTGCATCGGTATTCACCGAGGAGAGGGACATGACGGATGTTGAGGTTAGGAACAGATGTTTGATTACTCTAGGTCAAGTCGGCATAAGGAGGGAGGAAGTGTTGGGTATTCTAAAGGGCATTAAGGTGGACAAGTCCCCAGGTCCGGATGGGATCTATCCCAGGTTACTGAGGGAAGCAAGAGAGGAAATAGCTGGGGCCTTAACAGATATCTTTGCAGCATCCTTAAACACGGGTGAGGTCCCGGAGGACTGGAGAATTGCTAATGTTGTCCCCTTGTTTTCGAAGGGTAGCAGGGATAATCCAGGTAATTATAGACCAGTGAGCCTGACGTCAGTGGTAGGGAAGCTGCTGGAGAAGATACTGAGGGATAGGATCTATTCCCATTTGGAAGAAAATGGGCTCATCAGTGATAGGCAACATGGTTTTGTGCAGGGAAGGTCATGTCTTACCAACTTAATAGAATTCTTTGAGGAAGTGACAAAGTTGATTGATGAGGGAAGGGCTGTCGATGTCATATACATGGACTTCAGTAAGGCGTTTGATAAGGTTCCCCATGGCAGGCTGATGGAGAAAGTGAAGGCGCTTGGGGTCCAAGGTGTACTAGCGAGATGGATAAAGAACTGGCTGGGCAACAGGAGACAGAGAGTAGCAGTAGAAGGGAGTTTCTCAAAATGGAGACGTGTGACCAGTGGTGTTCCACAGGGATCCGTGCTGGGACCACTGTTGTTTGTGATATACATTAATGATTTGGAGGAAAGTATAGGTGGACTGATTAGCAAGTTTGCAGACGACACTAAGATTGGTGGAGTAGCAGATAGTGAAGGGGACTGTCAGAGAATACAGCAGAATATAGATAGATTAGAGAGTTGGGCAGAGAAATGGCAGATGGAGTTTAATCAGGGCAAATGCGAGGTGATGCGTTTTGGAAGATCCAATTCAAGAGTGAACTATACAGTAAATGGAAAAGTCCTGGGGAAAATTGATGTCCAGAGAGATTTGGGTGTTCAGGTCCACTGTTCCCTGAAGGTGGCAACGCAGGTAAATAGAGTGGTCAAGAAGGCATACGGCATGCTTTCCTTCATCGGACGGGGCATTGAGTACAAGAGTTGGCAGGTCATGTTACAGTTGTATAGGACTTTGGTTCGGCCACATTTGGAATACTGCGTACAGTTCTGGTCGCCACATTATCAAAAGGATGTGGATGCTTTGGAGAGGGTGCAGAGGAGGTTCACCAGGATGTTGCCTGGTATGGAGGGCGCTAGCTATGAGGAGAGGTTGAGTAGATTAGGATTATTTTCATTAGAAAGACGGAGGTTGAGGGGGGACCTGATTGAGGTGTACAAAATCATGAGAGGTATAGACAGGGTGGATAGCAAGAGGCTTTTTCCCAGAGTGGGGGTTTCAATTACTAGAGCACACGAGTTCAAAGTGAAAGTGGAAAGGTTTAGGGGGGATATGCGTGGAAAGTTCTTTACGCAGAGGGTGGTGGGCACCTGGAACGCATTGCCAGCGGAGGTGGTAGATGCGGGCACGATGGAGTCTTTTAAGATGTATCTAGACAGATACATGAATGGGCAGGAAGAAAAGAGATACAGAACCTTAGAAAATAGGCGACATGTTTAGAGAGAGGATCTGGATCGGCGGAGGCTTGGAGGGCCGAAGGGCCTGTTCCTGTGCTGTAATTATCTTTGTTCTTTGTTGTTCTTTTTATCTCCATCTGCTGGTGTCGCTGTCTCACTGCAGCTACAGGCCTACTCACCAGCAACATCTGCTGGTGTCCCTCTTTCACTGCAGTTACTATTCTTTCTCACCATCTCCATCCGCTGGCATTCTTGTCTCACTGCACTAAGTTCCTTCCTCCTTCTCACCATCTCCATCTTCTGGTGTCCCTATCTCACTGCAGGTACTGTCCCACTCTCCAACTGCGGATGTCCCTGTCTCTCTGCAGTTATTGCCGCCTCTCACCATCTCCATGTGCTGGTGTCCCTGGCTCACTGCTGTTACCACCGCCTCCCACCATCTCCATGTGCTGGTCTCCCTGTCTCAGTGCAGTTACTGCCCTCTCAAGATCTCACAATCACTATGATTTGCAGCTTTGTCCATTTTAGCTCTGGGTCTAGGGTGGGTTTAGTTGAATCCAGCTGAGCTTCTTAGTGATGCCTTTCTGAGAAACACAGAGCCACAAGAAGTCAGATTATCAATAAAATATAATTTCAGAATCAGATTTAAAATCATTTCAGGGCTCTGTGCTGTGAATATAAAATGTACTTCCTGTCCTGTGGGGAGTGTAGGGAATGGAATGTCAAATAGGATTTGATACCCTTCAGCTCTTCCTGTGATTTCCCTAAATTAACATTGAGAGGGTATTTCACCGCCTTCTTCAGATCCTGTCTGAATTTACTCTGGGTCACAATGTAAATACACGTGTTGGTGCAGGAACTGAGAAGCTGCAGCTTTATTGATGTTTGATCTGTGATAAAGAGAGGGTCAGTGCAGGAGCAATAATACAGAATATCTGCAATATGCGCACAAATGTGATACACAACCCGAATCACCCATAACGGTATAAAACTGCCAGATATACCTAAGAGTAAAATGATTGATTTTCTCCGATTCTCCATCTCTGGGTCCTTGTGATTCTCTTCATTGTTGTGGCCTCAGAATCCCCTGCGGACTTTACTGGCGAATAAAATACGCCTTACGGTCAGAACATTGAGCAGAAAAATCAGAATGAACGGCACACAAGTGGTTAAAATGTAGTCAAACAATTCAAATGCCCCCCCATATGGGGGAATTAAAGAAGCTAGATTTATGGTCACAACCAATGGGAACATTATCAATAATGTACTGTTGTTCCAGTGTAAAGTACCAGGGGACAGACTCCAAACAGCCCAGCGCACTCACTGTCCCTGCAAGCACAGCCGCCGCTTTTTCGCTGCAATATTTTGTTTTCAGCTTCTCACAAGAAATGGCCACAAATCGATCAAAGGTGAAAGTGACTGTGAGTCAGACAGAAAGAACTCTCTGAACCTAGAACGACAATGAGACAATACACCGGAGTAAATCTCAGGAATGAATCTCGGAAATACATTCCAACAATCCAGTATAATATGGCACCAGTGACAACGACTAGGAGATCAGCCACTGCCATTCCCAGCAGGTAGAGAGTGATACATTTGGAGAGTCCGCACTTTCCTCGGGACAGGATCACAATCGCCACCAAGTTAACTGGAAGAGATAGAAAAGGAAGAAGATAAATTGCATTTCAGACCTGGAGTCAAAGCAGCAGTTCGACAGAAACTGGGCTGAAATTTCCAGCTTTGTTGCTGCATCGAGCAGTTAAAACTGAATCATTGACCTGGGCAGTGCTTTGCCACAGTGAAATTTGTGAAAGACAATTATTTATAATGAATTGGGAAATTGATACAGAAAGTGAATACACTTAGCACTGGATCGACTGGAAGTACTGAGTGAGGATGCAGGGCCGGTGGGGAAATGCGAAGGGTTTTTACAGAGATGGCATCCAATGGGTTAAATCGGAATTTGGCTCCAGACTGTTGTTCGGGAGGGTTTGGGGACAGCGGGAAATGCAGCTGGTTTGTTGCTCTGGTTTTAGAGAACCGACTGGGATTGTTGCCAAATGGGAAAAGACTGAAAACTGCAGCGCTGTGTTTCAGTGCTCGTATCAGACATGATCTCGAATGGCAGAGCAGGCTCGAATGGCTGAATGGCTTACTCCTGCTCTGATGTTCCTATGTTCCTATCAGGTATGATGTGGCATCTGGAGGTGGCGCCAGTAAATGAGATTGGGAGGGAGAGAGGGAAAAGGACCTGTTGGATCCGGAAGGGAGACAGGAGCAGATGGTTTGGGAAAGTGGATAAACTGAAGCAGTGGATGAGGAGACAAAGGATTCAATACAGTGAGAGAAGAGGCTGAGATTCACGGAGAGAGACTGCAGCAGAGTGTTAGAGGAAATCTAATCTATAGATCCCAGTAAGACAACTCAATTGATACATTCAAGCAATAATCCCTGTGGTTATTGGTGTTGGAGAACAGTTCATTGTTTCTACGATATAGTCAATACATATGATACAATACATACGCTGTAATGTTCTAATTCTAATTCTAATTCTAATATAGTTTGTAAAGACAATTAGATATAAATTGCAAGAGATTTATGATATCAGCCTCGCTTTTCATTGATTTCAGCAGTCACAGCGATTTTAAAGGTCAGTATTTAAATAATAAATTACCATCGGTTAAGAACTGATTCTATTATGTTTATTCAGTAAATCAGTAAGGAATAGGAACTGCCTACAAAAAAAATGAGGACCTGACAGAAATAAACACAGAGGATCAAGTTCAACAGTAATATGGACACAATCCGACAACAGACAACTTCAACTCTCAGTTTCTCTCACTAATTGTTCTGAACATTCCAGCACTTTATGATAGTGAATTATTCACACTGCTGTTTCTTTCTCTTTCCCTTTACTTTTGCTTATCTCTTTCCCTCGGTTTCGTTCCCCCTGATCCTTTCCCCCTTCTGTTCTCTCAGTCGCTCTCTGTATCTCTCTGGAGTACTCACACCCGGCAAACTGTAACTTAATGCCAGTTTGCACTTATGTTTTATTCCTAACGTTCTACCCATGTGTTTTGTTTACCAGCCCCGTGTTTCAATGATTCTATTAGCAGAGTCATTTTGTTCAATAGTGAAATTTCTGTGAATATTTTAATGTGTCCACAGAACACTCAAGTCTCCACTTGTTCAACTACAACCTTCATCTCAACTGCAATGTATAGAATAAACAGGATCAAAAGCTTCGTTCAGACAAACCTCACAATCATTTAAATGCCTTCTCCTGGAATTATAAAGTACACCGCTTGAATGTGGGATTTTTTACTTGCTAAACACCAAAATCAGCGTGCAGCTGATTATCTACAGATTAATGGGAAACTCTTGATTCCAACTGATAGAAGATAAAGCAATAAAACATCATATCAATGTTTTCTATTTTGCAAATTAATCCAGTGACAATGAAGGCTCCACAGTGAAGCAGAGAAGGAGATGTGAAAGAGTCAGCCGCAAATACAGTTCATTGGCCAGAACTCTGAAGCAGCGTCAGACACACATGGAATGGAAATATATATATAACAGTAATAAGCAATAAATACATTGGCCTCCTAGTTAAATTGAACCATGTTATTAAGGAGCAAGGATATTGTGCTGGTCCCTTGCAACACTAAGACCGTGAGATGTTCATTATCAATCACCAAAAAACATCCGTAACAAAATATTCCAGGATCGGTTAGTTCCACATCATGTAACTTTTAAAAGTTCCTGATGTTCTGATTATTGATCCTCGCTGAGGCATCTCATTTAAGTACATTCAATACAGGGAATAATCTAGTAACAATACCAGTGTTATTGAAACCAAAACCATTCAAGGCATAATGCAGTTCCTGCAAGACTGAAAGAGTAGACAGTGAGGATATTCCATTTGTATCTTGCTGGAAAAGAAAAGCTAGCTCTCTAAAACAAACAGTTAAGAATAGCACTCAGTAAACATCGATTTACACCATTAACAGCTCAGAAACAGGCTTACCAGGAACTCCAATTGCTGCAAGTACAGGATAATAAATGTGTCAAATCTGATACATTAATGGATATCCCATTTCTGCGCTGACTTATATAGGTTCACAATTGGCAAACAACTGTACCATATAATTTGCATCCTCCTGTTCATATCCTTCCATGCCCAAGCACCTCGTTCTATCTGTTTTTCACCTTCAGGTGCACTATCCAACTCTTCCTTTTCCTCTTATTCAAAAAATGTGGTGTCCCCAGCCGCCAAGCTGTCGACCTCCTTTAATCTCTCTGCCTCTTCATTTGCTTCTCCTCCTTTAAGACGCTCCTTAAGTAAACTGTGAAACAAGCTCTGGCTACCCTCCAACCATGTCTTTCCCCGTTGTGTCAGCCTTTCTTTGAGCAGCATTCTTGGAAGGACCTTGTGAGATTTTTCTATGCTATCGTGTGAATAAAACACAAAACACAATCAGCAACACTGCCCTCATCTTACTGGGTGACTATATGGAACGTAGAATCTAGAGTAGCGCCGGAGACGGTCAAGGAGATAGGTTGGGAACTTTAAATAGGAAGCTGGACAGCGGATAATGTGGGTTCAATGTTTTCCATTTGGTGAGCTGTAATGCCCTCACTCACTGGGTCCCTGCAGAGAGGGGGGAGTTCCACCTCCTTAATATCCTTAACAAAGTGACAGGTCTTGAGATCAAGGTAGAATTTTACCGACTGTGGCATAAAGGAGCCTTAGCAAAACTGGAGAAAATGGGAAAAAGGGAAAACTGTGCACTGTTTGGAGTCATAGCTAGCACAAAGGAAGATGGTTCTGGCTGTTAGACGTCAATCATCTCACTCCCAGGATATCCCTGCAGGATTTACTCAGGGTATTGCCCTGAATCGAAATATCTTCTGCTGATTCATCAAATACTTACCTTCCACTATAACGTCAGAAGTGGGGAGGTACTCTGATTATTGCATGATTTTCAGCAGCATTCTGGACTCCTCAGATACTGAAACAGTCTAGGCCCACATGCAACAAGACCTGGACACCATTTAGGCTTGGGCTGATAAGGGACACATAATAGCCACATAAATTCCAGGCAATGACCACCTCTAACAAGAAAATTCAAGCATCTCCCCATGACGTATAATGGCATTACCATTGCTGAAACCCGCGCTGTCAACGCCTCCTAGTTTCTATTGACCGGAAATTAAACTGGACCAGTCATATAAGTACTGTGACCACAAGAGCAGGGCAGAGGCTATAACTTCAGCGGCCAATAACTTACCTCCTGTCTCCACAAATCCTACCCATCATCTGCAAGGCACAAGTCAGGAGTGTGATGGAATATTTTCCACATGCCTGGAAGAGTGCAGCTCCAACAACACTCAAGACGTTCCACGCCATCCAGGACAGAGCAGGACCCTTGATTGGCACACCATCCAAGACCTTCACCATTAGTCCCTCCAGTAGCGATGCACAGTGGCAGCAGTGTGAACCATATATAGGTTGCACTGAAGCAACTCACCAAGGCTGCTTCACTAGCACATTAAATACGAGCGACCACTACCAACTAGAAGGACAAGGGCAGCAGATGCATGGGAAGAAATCCACCTGTAAGCTACCCTCCTAGCCACACATTTTGCTGACATGGAACTGCATCGCCAATACCTCACCGTCGCTGGGTGAAAACGCTGGAACTCCCATAATAACAGCAGTGTGAGTGTACCTTCACTGCACGGACTGTAGCAGTTCCAGAAGGTGGCTCATCCCTACCTTCTCAAGGGCAATTATGGAAGGGTAATAAATGCTGCCCTTGTCAGCGACACCCACATCCTGTGAAAGAATAAATTAAAAAAAAACACTTTAAAATGCTTAATGGCACGTTGTTATCCTTTGGAACACCTTATAAAACTTTACTGCAACCTGGGATCATTATAACGCTTAATTACTCCTTATAACAGTTAATAATCCTCTATTACCTTCTTTTAATAATATGTTATAAATATTTATCACAGGTTCCACCTCTTTATCACACTGAATAATGCATGTAACCGTTTATAATTATTTCCAAATATTCATAATTCCTTATAATACATTGTAACCCTTTGAAACGCCTCATACACCGCTTACATTTTGATAACCCTTGGTAATATCTAAATTCCTTTCAAACCCTTACAGAACGTTATAATATTTTATAAAACTTTATAATTGTTTATACATTTTTATAATCCTTAATCATCCTTTATAATGTTTTATACTGGCTTTTAATCATTACCATTTTTCATTACATATTATAATCCTTTATAGTCCCTATGGAACTTTATACTCCTTCATAAAATTTGGAAAACTTTTATCATTCATTATTACACTTTAGAATCCTTTCTAACAATGTTATAATATATTATAAGGCTTGAAATTCCAATAGCATCCTTTGCAATCCAGATGCTAGATATATAGCGAGAAGGAGAGAAGCTGGGTAAGGCTTTCATACAGCACCAGGCTCCAGATATTGGATATTCAGGGAGAGGGAGGCTGGATAAGGAGTATTCACTGCTCTAGGCTACAGATGCCACCAATATATAGAGGGACCTGAGCACGAAAATAAAGGCTGACATTCCAGTGCAGTCTGACAGAGCGCACTAAACGAGGGCTAGTACTGAGGAAGCGCTATACTTTCATAGAAACATTACTGAGTGACAGCTGCACTGTCGAAGTTGCCTTTTATCAAATGAGACTTTAAACTGCCCCACCGCCCCCCCACCACCCCCCACCCCCACCCCGTAATTTCTATCTCAGCTACAGGTGGGAAATCCCATGGCATTTTTTTACGAAATACATCACTATGTCCTGGCCAATATTTGTTCCTGAATCAGCATGACACAAAAGGATGATCTGGTCATTTCCATATTACTGTTTGTAATATGTTGCGTGCTCAAATTGGCAACTGTGTTTTCCACATTGCAATAGTGACCCCACTTCAGAAATACTTCATAGGATGTAAAACACTTTGGGACGTTCAGTAGTTGTGAAGTGGCATTCTAAATGCATGGCTTTCCCCCATATAATTCATTTAAATGGCTGCAGCAAATATCATTTAAACCAGCCACAGCAACATTTCTTCTAGAATGGCCACAATAAATGTCATTTAAAATTGTTCCTGTGCATATGAGATAAAATGGCCTCTGCACATATCACTGAAAAGAGCGACAGCAAATATCTCTTGAACTCAACAACATGAATACAACTTTAAATAGTCATAGCAAACAAAATGGCGACAGAACAGATCACTTAAATTGGCCACAGTGCTGATGAGTGAAAATACCTGCTATGAACACCACGTAAATTCACTGCAGTGAACATAACGAAAAAAGCCCGCAAAAAATATTACTTCAAATGTCCGCAGTGCATGCCACTTAAAATGGCAGGTCTGCATATCACATAAAATCACGTCCAAGAGCACATCTCACTTGACGTGACCACTACAGATCGAGCTCAATTTAAAAAAGGATGCCGTGCATACCTCTAAACCATTGAATTCATGTCATCGCCTGAAACAGAAGCATTATTTTGGAATTATAAGAAACCTTCACATGGGTTCTCATTGAAGAATTCAGCATCCTCTCTGAGGACGAACAGTCCATTTCCTGTATCGTGGATAACATGTCTCTGTCACATTGAAAGACCAGTACTAAATTGAAAAAGCTTTAAACAGCTTTAAAAATCAAGGGCTGCAAACCAACTGGTACAAATGTAAGCAAGGCATCAGAAACCAGGGTCCTGGAGAGGCAATTCACCCCCAAAGTAATAAACAGACACACACACACACACACACACATATTCCTATTGGATGCTGCCTCAGGGTGAAGGTCTCTGTCCAATGAGGAGGCAGATCCTGTCTAATAACCTGCCTCATCACAAAACGCTCCCACTGTCTTTGTATCTTGTCATTACAGTTTTCAAAGAAAAGGACAATAGGAGTGGGAATACCAAAATGCACAAATGTAATCAAGATAATGATAAAATAAGGGACATGAAGATCCCAGAGCTTGCTCTCGCAGTCACACAGATAATCAGTCAGAAATATCTCATTAGAACAAATTCAGGTTCAAAAGCCAGTATTAGAGGCAGTCGAGACTGAGATAGAGAGACATTAAAAGCACACAACTCACACACACACCCCGGACTGACAAAAATGTCCTTTACTCTGGAGAAGCCTGATTGAGTAAAAGGGGGGTTGGGATTGGGACCTCATCCACCAAGAATCACCGCAGGTCAGCTGTTTGCTTCACCTCATCAGTCTCTAACATGATGGAATGTCTTTCAATCTGTTCACTTGGGCCTCTCCATTGACATGTTGCTCAAGAACAATTCATCACAGAACGAGTTTGACCAAGAAATCTGATTTGAAAACGAAAAACCCTTGTCGAGAGCATTATTGCAGTTTGAAAATATCTGATGATGCTCACAGGCTCCACACTGGGACGAGGAAATAAACAGGACCCAATGACACAAGTTAATACCACTCACAACTCAACCCTCACATTGGATAAATGCAGCTTCACCTCTCTCTCTCTCTTTCTCTCTCATTCTGACATTTTTGTGCCATCTGTATCGCTCACGCTCTTTTTATTTCTGGCTCGCTCCTCCTCTCCTTCTGTCTCTCCTTCCCTGTATTTCTCTCTCTCTCATGATCTGTCTGTCTCATTCACTCCCTCACTATCTCTCGCTCTCTCTTTCTCTCTCTCTTTCTCTCCCACACACAGACTGCCTGACTCTGTCTTTTTTCCCCTCAGGTTCTGTCAGTCTTACTTTCACTCGCTCTCTGTCTCTCTCTCAATCCATGTCTGACCTTCTCTGCCTTTCCCTCTCTGTCTGTCACTCTCAACCTATCGCTCTCACTCCTTGTCTGTGTCTCTCTCTAACTCCCTGTCTGCTTCATTCTCACTCCTTCGACCTTACTTTCTCTCGCTCTCTCTTTCTCTCTCTCTCTCTCTCTCTCTCTCTCTCTCTCTCTCTCTCTCTCTCTCTCTCTCTCTCTTTCTCTCTCTCTCTCTCTCTCTCTCTCCCTCTCTCTCTCTCTCTCTTTCTCTCTCTCTCTCTCTCTCTCTCTCTCTCTCTCTGTCTTGCTCCTTACCTGTGTGAGTATGTCTCACTCATTCCATCTCTTTTTCTCTCAAGCTCCAGAAAAAATCACTCCCAAACAATCTCACTCTCGCTCTCTCTTTCCCGCTCTCTTTCTTTATCCCTGTATGTTTTTGTCTTTCTCTCTATTGCGCAATGTCTCTCGCACTCTTGTGCTCTCTTTCACCCTTTTGTTGTCTTTCTCTCTCAGACACTTTGGCTGTCTTTCTCTCTCTTTCATTCTCTTTCCACATCTCTCCCTTACTCTGTTCTGCATCCTCGTTTTTTCTTCCGGTCTCTTCCGAGCATCTCCCTCACTCCCTGCCAGAATTTCTCTACAATCTTGTTCCTTTCCTTTCTCTGGATACCTCTCTCACTGTCTCTTTTGCTGTTCTGTTCTGCCACTATCTCTGAATCATTCGCTGTTTCTCTATATCCTTTATAAAGGATGTAATAGCAGAGCACTTGGAAAACAATGACATGATCGGACAAAGCCAACATGGATTTAGGAAAGGGAAAAAGGATGGCCAGCACAGACTCGGTGGGCCGAAGGCCCTGTTTCAGTGCTGTATCTCTCTCTATGAAACCATGCTTAACAAATATACTGGATTTTTTTGAGGATGTAACTGGTATATTAGATCAGGGAGAACCAGTGGATGTGGTGCATTTGGACTTTCAGAAGGTTTTCGATAATGTCCCACATAAGAGATTAGCGTGCAAAATTAAAGCAAATTGGATTGTGGGTAAGGTACTGACATGGATAGAGAACAGGTTGGAAGACAGGAAACAAAGCGTAGGAATAAAAGGTTCCTTTTCCAAGCGGCAGATAGTGAATAGTGTGGTACAGCTGGGATCAATACTAGGACCCCAGCTATTCACAATATATATTAATGATCTAGATGAGGGAATTAAATGTAATATATCCAACTTTGCAGATGACACAAAGCTGGGTGGGAGTGTCATCTGTGCGGAGGATGCAGAGAAGCTCCAGTGTGATTTGGGCAGGTTCACTGAGAGTGGGCAAATACACGGCAGCTGTAGTATAATTTTGATAAATATAAGGCTATCCACTATAGTGGCAAAACAGAAAGGCAGATTATTATCTGAACGGCGATAGATTGGGAAAGGCGAGGTGCTGCGAGACCTAGGTGTCCCTGTGCACCATTAGCTGAAAGTAAGCATGCAGGTACAGCAGACAGTGATGAAGGCAAATGCAATGTTGGCCTTCATAGCGAGGGGATTCGAGTGAAGGAGCAAGGATGTCTTGCTGCTATCTTAAAAGGCCTTGGTGAGACCACGTTATGAATATTGTGTGCAGATTTGGCCTCCTTATCTGAGAAAGGCTGTTCTTGCTATGGAGGGAGTGCCGCGAAGGTTCACAAGCCTGATTCCTGGGAGAGCATTACTGACGTATGAAGAGAGATTGGGTCGAATAGGCTTGTATTCGCCAGAGTTTAGAAGAATGAGAGGACATCTCATAGAAAGCTACAAAATTCGAACAGGATTTGACAGACTAGATGCAGAAAAGAGGTTCCTGATGGCGGGGCAGTTCAGAACCAGGGCTCACAATCTAAGGATATGTGGCAAGCTATTTAGGACTGAGATGAGGAGGGATTTCTTGACCCAGACAGTGGTGAACCTGTGGAATTCTCTCCCACAGAAAGCAGTTGAGGCCAAATCATTACATATATTCAAGATAGAGTTAGATATAGTTCTTAGGGTGAAAGGGATCAAGGGATATGGGGAGAAAGCGGGAACAGGATACTGAGCTTGGACAATCAGCCATGATCGTATTGAATGGCAGACCGAATGGCCTGCTCCTGCTGCTATTTTCTATGTTTCTATGGTTCTATGTTTCTTACTCCTTCGGTCATTTTCCCCGGATTGCAAAGTACCTTGATGTGCTGCAGTATTTGAAACAATGCCCAATCATATTTTCGCTGCATTTTAATGTATTATAGCTTAATATCTGTGATGGAAATCTATTAGGAAAATATCGTGCATTAGGCAAAAACTAAGTTAGTGTTTGAAATGTGCAGCGGCTTGGGATCAAAACCTGTTTCCATTTAGACATTCCCATTTTGTGGAGCTATCTGCGTCAGATAGTGAAGTTGGAACAGTGCAATCAATAGAGTCATAGAGTCGAACAGCATAGAAACAGCCCGTCAGTCCACCGCATCCATGCTGAACATAATGCCTATCGATACTAATCCCACCTGCCTGCATTAATTCTATATCCCTCCACTCCTTTCTCATTCAAATACCTGTCTAGATGCCTCTTAAATGTTGCTGATGTTCCTGTCTCCACCTCCTCCTTTGGCTGTTTATTCCAGATACCCACTATTCTTTGTGTGAAATTTATACCTCTTTGATCCCTTTAAACCTCCTCCATCTCACCTTAAGACTATGCCCTCTAGTTTTAGTAATCCCTACCATGGAAACAGACTCTGGCTATCAACCCTATCTTTGCCCCGCATAATTTTATATGCCTCTATCATGTCCCCTCTCAGCCTACTTCACTCCAGGGAAAACAGACCCAGTCTATCCAATATATCTTTATATCACAGGCCCTCCAAACCAGGCAACATCCTTGTGAATCTTTTCTGCACCCTCTCTAGCTAAATCACATCTTTCCTGTGGTGCGGTGACCAAAACTGCACACAGTACTCCAAATGCGGCCTAACCAACGTTATGTACAACTATAACATGACGTCCCAACTCTTGTACACAATGCCTCGGTCATTGAAAGCAAGCATGCCATGCACCTTCTTCACCACCATGTCTACCCGTGTTTCCACTTTCAGGGAACTATGTACTTGCACCCCAAGGTCTCTCTGCTGAACAGCACTCCCCAGGTCCCTGCCATTCACTGCATATGTCCTGCCCTGATTTAACGTCCTAAAATCGATCACTTCGAACTTGTCTGCGTTAAATTCCATTTGCTAACCCCTTGCCCACGTTCCCAGTTGATCTATATCCTGTTGTAATCTTAGACAACGTTCTTCACTGTCCACTGTACCACTAATATTGGGGTCATCTGCAAAGAGACTAATCATGCCCCCTGCAGTCACATCCAAGTCATTAATATACATGACAAACAACAGATTGACCAGCACCGATCCCTGAGGCACACCAATGGTCACCGGCCTCCAATCTGAAAAACAACCCTCCACTACCACCCTCTGCCTCCTATCACCAAGCCAATTTTGTATCCAATTGACAAGCTCACCCTGGATCCCATGTGTTCGAACCTTCTGGACCAGCCTACCATTCGGGACATTGTCAAAGGCCTTTTTAAAATCTATGCAAACAACGTCCATCGCCCTGCCCTCGTCAATCCTCTTGGTCAACTCCTCAAAAAAATTCAATCAAATTCGTGAGACATGATTTCCCACGCACAAAGCCATGCTGACTATCCCTAATCAGACCTTGCCTTTCCAGATGCATATAAATCCTGTCTCTCAGAATCCCTTCCAATAACTTTCCCACCACTGATGTAAGGCTCACCGGCCTGTAGTTCCCTGGCTTATCCCTAATGCCTTTCTTCAATAAATGCACAACATTTGCTATCCTCCAGTCTTCCTGTACCTCACCCGTGGCTAACGATGATACAGAAAGCTCCTCCCATAGGATGCTCGCATACACCTGATCAGGCCCTATGGATTTATCCACCATAATGAGCTTCAAAACCTCCAACACATTCTGCTTTGTAATATGAATATGCTCCAGGATATCGCTGCACGCCCCCCACCCCCACCCCCAAACGAAGTCGCTATCTATCTTCCAGGACCTTCTTCACGGTAAATACAGATCAGAAGTATTCATTTAAGACCACGCCCGTTTCCCGTGACTCCACACATAGGTTACCACACTGATCCTTAGGAGGACTGACTCTCTCCCGAGCTACCCTATTACTCTTAATCTACTTATAGAATCTTTTAGGATTCTCCTTTATCGTATCGGCCAGGGAAATCCTATGGCTCCCTTTCGCCCTCCTAATTTCCTTCTTAAGTGTACCCCTCCATCCCCTATACTCCTCGAGGGCCTCGCTTGATCCCAGCAGCCTATACCAGACATATGCATCCTTCTTTGTCCTGACCAGGCCCTCAATATCCCTCGTCAACCAAGGTTCCCTAAACGTGACAGCCTTGCCTTCAATCTAACAGGAACATGCCAACACTGAACTCTTCCTATCTCATTTTTAAAAACCTGCCATTTGCCAGACGTCCCTTTACCTGTAAACAGGCTCTCCCATTCAACTTTTGAGAGTTCCTGTCGGATGCCATGGAAACTAGCCTTCCCCCAATTTCGGACTTCAACCTGAGGACCAGTCCTATCCTTTTCCATAACTATCTTGAAGCTAATAGAGTTATGGTCACTGGTCCAAAAGTGGAACCCCACTGACACATCAACCACCTGCCCATCCTTATTTCCGAAGAGGAGGTCGAGTGTAGCCCCTTCTCTAGTAGGGCCATCCACACACTGCCTCAGACAACTATCCTGGACAGACTTAACAAATTGTTCCCCATTTGATCACATAGCACTAAGGCAGTCCCAGTCAATATTAGGTAAGTTAAAATCACCTTCTATTACAACTCTATAATTCATTTACCTGTCCATGATTTCCCTGCATATATGCTCCTCCAATTCCCTCTGACTATTCGGGGGCCTATAGTATAATCCCATCAATGTGATCGCCCCTTTCCTATTTCTAAGTTCTACCCATGTGGCCTCGCTGGACATCCTCCACACCCCCCCCATTAACCCCCGGGATATCCTCTCTAAGTACTGCCGTGATGTCCTCCCTAATCAATAGAGCAACTGACCCTCCTCTCTTAACTCCACCTCACCTCGGAAGCATCAGTACCCCAGAACATTGAGCTGCCAGTCCTGCCCATCCCTCAACCACGTTTCTGTAATAGCTATTATATCACAATCCCATGTACTGATCAATGTTCTGAGTTCAACTGTCTTACCTTTATGGCTTCTTGCATTAAAGTAAATGCAGTTTAGACTACCAGACCATCCACGCTCCCTGTCCTGCCCCTGCCCGGCCTGCTGACAGGACTTTCTTGCTTTAGCCTTTACATTTGTCTCAACTATCTAATCGGAGAGACTACTTCTTTGGGTCTCATACCCCTGCCAGACTAGGTTAAACCTTCCTGAGTAGTAATAACAACCCTTCCCGCAAGGATATTGGCCCCTTCCAGTTCAGATGCAACACGTCCCTCTTGTACTGGTCACCCCTGCACCAGCAGAGATCCCAATGATCCAATTATTTAAAGCTGTCCCGCCTACACCAACACTTCAGCCACGCATTCATTTGTTCTATCCTCCTATTCCTACCCTCACTGGCACGTGGCAGAGGGAGTAATCCTGGGATTACAACCCTGGAGGTCCTGCTTTTTAACCTTCTGCCTAACTCCCTATATTCACTTCGCAGGACCTTATCTCTCTTCCTCTTAATGTTTATGGTACCTCTGGATGCTCACCCTTCCCTTTCAGAATGTGCTGCAGCGGCTCCGAGACATACTTGACCCTCGCACCAGGGAGTCAACATACCATCCTGGAGTCTCGTTTGAGGCCACAGAAACGCCTAGCAGCACCGCTTACGATAGAGTAACCTATCACTATAGTTCTTCCACCGCTTTTCCTCCCCTGCTGTGCAGCAGCGACCTCCGTGGTGCCAAGGACGTGGCTGTTGCTGCTTTCCCCGAGGAGGTCATATCCCCCAACAGTATCCAAAGCAGTATATTTGTTTGAGGGAGGGATGGCCACAGGAGACTCCTGCACTACGTGCCTGCGACTACTACGGGGACATAATATATGGGGACGTATTAATTTCTGCATTAGGGCACCGCCAGTTATTCTGGCCAGAGAAAGAACTGGGATAGATTACTGTACATGGGGATTCGTTGATTCCCACCTTATAGAAATGCCTGTTATTAGGTTCAGAGTGAGGAGATGGAACTGCACAATGGAGATCAGGATTATTTCATTCCCGCATTGTGCCCGCTATTGGAAGAGGGAGAGGGAGAGGAGCTGAGATTGTTTAATGGGTTTCTTGATTCCCTTCATTCTCGCATTGTGAAACTGCAATTTCCCGGTCCTGAGACAGGATTTGGGATTGTTCAATGGCGATGTGACATTTATTCAATCTAACATTGTGGAACTGCCTGTGATATGGCCAAGATATAGCAGCTGGAATTGTTCAATTGAGATGGGGGACTTGAGCATTCACACATTGTGGAACCAGTTGTCTGAGCCAGAGATAAGATCTGGGTTTGTTCGATGCAAGCTGGTGGAATTGTTCAGTCTCACATTGTGCAACAGCCTGTTATCTGTGTCCGAGAGAGCAGCAGGTATTTTTCATTGCAGATGGATAATTGTTTCTTGTCGAATTATGGAACTGACTACCATCTGTCAGAGGATGCAATTGGCAGTGTTTAATGGAGTTAGGGGATTTGTTCATTCTTACTCTGTGGAACTTCCTGTTACCTGGTTCAGCGAGTGGAGCAAGGATTCAATGGAGCTCGTGGATTTCCTCATTCCCACATTGTGGAACTGCTTGATATCCGTGTCAGAGAGGAGAAATGAAATTGCTCAGTTATGATGAGGAATTTCTTCTTTCTCATATTGTGGAGCTGTCTGTGATCTGCGCCAAAGAGAGGAGCTGGAATTGTCCAATGCGCATGGGGTTCTGTTAATTCCAGCGTTGTGGAACTATCTGCTATCCGGGTCAGTAAGAGAAGCTGGGAGCCGCGTTAGAGAGAGGAGCTGGGATTGTTCATTGGAGATGGGATATTTGTTCACATTTGCATTGTGAGACTCTGTGCGATCTGGGTCTCACAGATGAGCTGGAATTGCTCAATGAAGCAGATGGGGCATTTGTTCATACCAGCATTGTGGAATTGCCTGTTACCCGGATCATAGCCAGGGGCTTGGATTGTACATCTGATATGGCGACTTGTTCATTTCAACATCTGGGACCACCAGTTAACTCGGTCACAGAGGCGAGTGATGATTGTTGAATGGAAATGGACAACATGTTCGTTCCCGCATTGTGCAAGTGCCAGTTACCTGGGCAGTTACCTGGGCCAGAGAAAGCAGCTTGGATTGTTCAATGGAGAGGGAGGATTTGCTCATTCTCCCATTCTACAATGGCCTGCTATCCAGGTCAGAAAGAAGAGCAAAGACTCTTCAATAGAGGTGGGTGATATGTTGATACCCGCAATGTGGAACTGCTGGCTTTCCATGCCAAAGAGAGCAGCTGGGATTGTGCATTTGGGATAGGGTATTTTCAATCCAAAATTGTGGAGTTGCCTGTTCTCCAGGCAATAGGGAGGAGCTGAGTTTTTTGGGGGAATTATTCATACCCGCTTTGTGGAACTGCGTGCAATCGGTGTCAGGGAGCGAATCTGGGATCTTGCAATTCATATGGGGGTATGTTCAGTTACAAATTGAGAAATGGATGTTTTCTGGGTCACAAAGATGAGCTGATAGTGTTCACTGTAGGTAGGGATATGTTCATTCCCACATTGGGGGACTGCCGCTTATCCAGTTTAGAGGGAGGATGTATGAATTCTCAATGGATATTAGGATTTTGATCAATCGGGCATTGTGGAAATGCCTGCATTTCGTGTGTGAGAGAGAAGCTGGGATTGTTCACTGTAGATGGGGACATGTTCATTCACGCATTGGTGTTGTCTGCTATTTGTGTCAGAGGGATGTGCTGTTAATGTTCAGTGGAGATGTTTTTTTTTCACATTCTAACATTGTGGATCTACTGTTATCTGATAGAGGGGCTGGGATTCTCCAATAAGGATGGGCATTTGTTCATTCTGCATTTTGGAATTGTATTCTATTAAGCAGAGTGCAAGAAGCTGTGGTCCAGTGGAGATGGGGGTTTGTTGGCTCAGGCATTGTGGAAATGTCTGTTGTTAAGGCCACAGATAGGAGCTGCGATTGTTCGCTGCAGATGGGGAATTGTTTCATTCACACATTGGGGACTGCCTATTATCTGGTCAGAGGCAGGAGCTGTGAATTTTCAATGGACATGGTGATTTGTACATTCCTGCATTGTTGAAATGCTTGTTATCCGGGTTGGAGACAGGGGAAGGTATTGTCTAATAAGGAAGGGGATTTGTTCAATCCAATTCATTGTAGAACTGCCTGCTATAATGTTCTGAACAAGAAGCTAGGCATGTTCAACAGAGATGGGACAATTGTTCATTCCAGCATCGTCCAACTGCCTGCTATTAAGGCCGGAGCGAGGAGATGGAAGTCTGCAATGGAGATGTGTGATTTGTTCATTTCCACAATGTGGAACTGCCTGATATCCAGTCCATAGACAGGAGCTGGATTTTTCAAAGGATTTGGGGTATTTGCTCATGCCTGCACCGTGGAACTGCACCAGACAGAGGAGCACGGCTTGTTCAATGCAGAGTGGAATATGTTTATCCGCGCATTGGAGAAGTGTCTGCTTTCCAGGACAGAGAGAGGTTCTGGGAAAGTTCAGTGGAGATGGGATTTGTTCATTCGCACTTAATAGAGCTGCTTGCTGGACTTGCTCAATGGAGATGGCGATTTGTAGGTTCCACATACTGTTGAATTGTATGTTCTCCAGGCCAGAGTGAGGACCTAGTGTTGTTCAATGGAGGTTGGGATATGCAATACTGGCCAGTGGGAGCAGCTGAGCCTGTTAAATGGAGATGGGGTATTTATTCTTTCCTTCATTGTGCAACAGCCTATTATCCGTGCCTGGGAGAGAGGTTTCGTTCATTTCTACATTGTGGAACTGCCTGTTGTCCAGTCCAGAAAGAGTAGTTGGGATTGGTCTGTGGAAATGGGGATCTGTTCATTCCACAATGTGGAGCTGCCTGTTTTCTGGGACAGATCGAGGAGCTGGCATTGTTCAATGGAGATGGAGAATTTATTTTCCTTCCGACATTGTAGAACTGCCTGTTATCCAGCCTCGGAGAGGAGCTTGGTGTGTTGAATTGAGAGGCGGGATTCTTTTCAATCCGACTCTGAGGAACGCCTATTATCCAGGCCAGAGAGTTGAGCTTGGATAGTTCAATGAAGATGGGGGTTTTATCCATTCCTACATTGTGGAACTGTTATAATCGGTGTCAGGGAGAGAATCTGGGATCTTGAAATAGAGACGGGGACATGTTCAGATGCGAATTGTGCAACTGCCTGTTTTTCAGGTCAGAGAAATGAGATGGGATTGCTCACTGCTGGTGGGGTTATGTTCATTCCCGCTTTGGGAGACTGTGTGTTAATGGGCTAGGGAGAGGAGCTGGGTTTGTTCAATTGTACGAAGAGTTTTGTTCATTCTGAGTGGCGGAACTGCCTGACTTCTGTTTCAGAAAGAGGAGCTGCGACAGGTCACTGTAGATAGAGATTTTCATTCCCGCCTTGTGGAACTGAATGTTATCAAGGCAAGAGAGAGGAGCTGGGATTATTCAGAGAAGGTTGAGGAATTGTTCATTCCCGCATTGTTGAACTGCCTGTTGTCCAGGTCAGTGAGAGGAGCAGGGAATTTTAAATGGGGATAGTATTTTTACATTCCGCTTTTTAGAACGGCCTGTTTTCTGGTGACAGAGAGGAGCTGTGATTGTTGAATTGATATGGGGGATTTGTTCATTTCTGCATTATGCAACTGCATGTTGTCTGGGCTAGAGCGAGGAGCTGGGCTTGTTCAATGGAGATTGGTGGTTTGTTCATTCCCAGATTGTGGAACAGTCTGTTATCCAGGCCAGCGATAGGACTGTGATTGTGAAATGCAGATGGGGACACGATTTATCCTGCATTGCGGAACTGCCTATTATCTAGGTCAGAGAGAGTAGCTGGTATTGTCCAATAAGGACGGGGATTTGCTCATTCCAGCATTGTGGAACTGGCAATTATCTGGGTCAGAAAGATTTTACTGGATTGTTACTGGGAGATGGGTGATTTGTTCTTTTCCGCATTCTGTAACAGCCTGTTAATGTTGTTACATCCAGGTGGGAGTAATGCACTGTTAATTCAGTCCCACAGGTCAGAGTATATCAAATAAAGTTTTCCAGCGACCCAAGACTAGCCAAATTAAACGCTCTATTTTCCCCGAGAGTAAAGCATACCAAACCAGGTGCCTTTAAACAACAACAACATTACCTCTTTATTAGATAATAAATAATAGGTCTTAACTACTAACGAGATAAATCTATACATGGAAAACCCTTATCCCCTAACCCTCATGCACGAACACACAAATACATTTAAAAAGAAGCGGTTAACTGGTTTCACAAGGGGGATTTGTGTTATAATTGTTTCTTAGGAATAGAAGAAAGAATGAAACAAAAAATGAGGTTCGCGTTCTGGCAGGATGTTTCTGGTTTGGTAAGATGTCCCAGAGTCAAATAGTCGGATGCCACTCAAAGTCTCTCTCAGGTTTTGATGAACAGTCTGTGATGGGTAGGTGTTCATGGCAATTTCACTGCGGCAGGCGTGACATAGGTCTTTCATCAGGGTGTAACAATAGGTCTGCTTGGGTTTTGAAACAGCAGACGAGCAGTAGAAATATTCTTCAGGTGTCAGGATTTTCTGAGAGCACAGGAGACAACAGGAACCTCAGAGGATGCAGAAATTCTTCAGAGCACAGAGGTAACAGCAATCTGCTACCTTTCATTCACAGAATTCCTTTTCATGAGATGCGAGTCTCCTTTACAGAGAGAGCGGGAACACTTTTCTGAGCCTTTTATCTCTTGTGACAAGCAGATCAAGGAAAAAATTTAACTTTCTTCTCTTTGTCCAATTCATAGGCTTTTAAAGGGTCTAAAATGAACATAAACACCATCCTGAACTTGACCATATGTCCAGACACAATGTTACCCCTTGCCACTCAAGCGCCTCTGAAGAAAGTTCAAACCCCTGTGATTCCTTTGAAACTGTTGCCCTTTCTGCTCTTTTACACGTTTAATTTCCTTTCAAAACACCCATAAAGTTGACCTCTTTGTTTGGAACTTCCTTTCGAAATATTGCAGAAGTGGAAGTTATTTTCGCTGGTGTCTTTCACTGACAAGCATACTTCTTTCATTTTGTTTTTGAAACACATAGCAGTTCAAGATTTTAGTACAAAAAAAACATTTTGTCACACGGCCGTCCTTGGCGAAATGAAATAGTATTCTTTAATGCATTTCATTACAATGTTAAATGTAAATTGAAAACATTTTACACATTTTTAGCACTCATGCCACTCACCCGCTATGCTGGTAGTTAACACATTTTTTGTACCATGATTACTCATGTGAATCAATGAATTTAAAGTCGTGATAAAACATCTGCGCTAACATTTTCTTTGTCGCCGAAATATGTACATTTTCCAATTGATAAGGTTGTAACAATAAACTTCATCTTTTTCAGGCATTTTGGCGTTTCCATTTTGCCACAAAGGTTACTGGATTATAGTCAGTGTATATCAGTCTTTCTTTGTAGTCGTGGTGGACGCATACTGCAAAATGTTTAAGAACCATCAATAGTCCTAACGTTTCCTTTTCCACAGTGGAACACTTTTATGGTGCCTATTCAGTTTTCTTGAACTGTACCTGACTGTTTTTTCTATGCCCGATTCGTAATCCTGTCACAGGGCTGCACCAACCCCCAGGTCGCTAGCATCAATCACTATCCTTAAGGGTTCATCAAAATTTGCAGTCGCCTTCGTTAAGATTGCCTCTATCTTGAAACAAACTGTATGGCATTCAACTGACCATTCTACCATTGTTTTCTTTATCAGTCGCAAATCGGATAGTGGAATAGCTACAGCATTAAGCTTCGGTAGAACATTTTTGTGGAAACCACACATCCCCAAAAGCCTCATGATTTCACGCTTAATCTTAGGGATAGGGATAGGGAGCTCCACTAAGCCTTGTACTTTTGCCGTTCTTGGCAGCACTTGTCCTTGCCGCACCGTATGTCCGAGGTAGGTTACTCTGACTTTTCCAAATTCACTTTGCGCCAGATTTACCATTAATTCAGCGGCTTTTAATTCTATAAACAGGGTTTCAAGTTTTAAGTGTTCCTTCCAAGGTTTACTATATATTAGTACAGCATCAAGATACACGACATAATTGGGAAAACTGGCTATAACTTGATCCATTCGTCTCTGAAAAGCTGTTGGCGCAACACTCTGACCACACCCTTTTTGATCTGACCCCTTGCCATGTATTCACTGTACCCTCTGACCTTCCTCTCCATAACGCTGAACCTTCTGCACTCCGGAAATGTCTCAGTTCTGTTCTCCTACGCCCCTATCTCAATGAATTTCTCGCTTGACATGACTTTGAGTTCTTCTTCCATCGCCTTCGCCTCTGGGCTCACTTCTTTGACCAGGAGCACCCCCCCCCCCCACCACCGACCAGCAGACCCTTTCACATGTCTCCAGCATTTTCACTCCTCCTGGACATCTCCCTCCGACCTCTTACCCACTCTTGATCTTTTTTTGAATAAAATCGGCTAGATATTGGCCATCTCAATTTCTCGATGCCCTCCCTCCCTCACTCACTCTAACCCGTCCTCCTCTGAACTTGCTGCACTCCGTTCTCTCACGTCTCACCCCGACATTGTCATCAAAACTGCAGACAAGGGTGGTGCTGTTGTTGTTTGGCGCACAGAGCTCTTCCTTGCAGAGGCTCAGTGCCAACTTTCAGACAGGTATTTCTTCCCACTTCCTCCTGGACCATGACCCCACCACTGAACATCGAGCTGCTGTCCACAGTACTGTCCATAGGACATTCACTGTCCTCATCGCCTCTGGAGATCTTTCCTCTACAGCTTCTGACCTCATAGTCCTGCAACCCTGGACAACCCTTTTCTACCTCCTTCCTAATTTCCAACTTCAGGACTGTCCCAGCAGAGCCATTGTTTCAGCCTGTTCCTGCCCCACTGAACTTATTTCATCCTATCTTGACTCAATCATTTCTCCCTAGATCCAGTCGATTCCAACCTACATCCGTGACCCTTCTGATGCACTACATCAGTTTGGCAATTTCCAGTTTCCTGGCCCAAACTGCCTGCTCTTCACTATGGACGTCCATTTATTTCTACACCTCCATCCCCCACCAGGACGGTTTGAGGGCCCTCTGCTTCTTCCTTGAACAGAGGTTCAACCAGTCCCCATCCACCATCACCCACCGCCGCTTGGCTGAACTTGTTCTCCCATCGAACAACTTCTCCTTCAACAACTCTCATTTCGTTCAAGGAAAATGTGTTGCTATGGTTACGCGCATGGCTCCCAGTTATGCCTGTCTTTTTGTGGAGTATGTCGAACATTCCTTTTTTCCAGTCCTAATCAGGATTCCTCCGCCAACTCTTTTTCCGGTAAATTGGTGACTGTATCGTTGCCGTTTCCTGCTTCCGCCCCGACTGCAAAACTTGACCAACTTTGCTTCCAATTTCCGCCCTTCTTTCACCTTTACATGATCCATCTACGACACTTCCATTCTCTTCCTCGACCTCTCTGTCTCCATCTCTGGGAATAGACTGCCTACTAATATTCATTATAAGCCCACCAAACCACAGCCACATCGTCTACACGTCTTTACACCCTGCCTCCTGCAAAGATTCCATTCCATTTCCGAGCTTCTCTGGATCTGGAATAGCAGCTCTGGCGATTCAACCTTCCACGATCGTGCTTGTCATATACCTTGTTTTTTCCTCAGCAGAGGATTCCACCCCAACCCCGCCTCCCCCATCCTATGATTGACAAGGCCCTCAACCATGTCCAGTACATTTCCCGCACCTCTACCCTCACCCCTTCTTCTCCCTCTCAGAACTACGACAGTGTTTCCCTTGTCCTCACTTATCACCCCACCAGCCTCCACATTTGAAGGTTCACCCTGCACTATTTCCATCATGCCACGACATCATGGCATGATGCCACGACCAATAAACAACATCCCCCCTCCCCTGTCAACATTCCTAAGGGATCATTCCCTCTGCGAGACCCTGGTCTACTCCTTCATTACCCCCACCACCTCGTCCCCTTCCCACGGCACTTCCCATGCAATCGCAGGAAGAGTAACACCTGCCCTTTTACCTCCTCTCTCCTCACTATCCCAGGCCCCAAACACTCCTTTCAGGTGAAGCAGCGATTTACTTGTACTTCCTTCAATTAATATATTGTATTCTCTTCTCACAATGTGGTCTCCTCTACAGTGGTGAGACCAAAATCAGATTGGGTGACTGCTTTGTGGAACACATCTGCTCAGTCCAAAAGCATGACCCCAAGCTTCCGGTTACTTGCCATTACAAGCCGCCCCCCCACACCCCCACAACAACACCGCCCCCCCCCCCACCCCAATCCCCGCTTTCATGCCCACTTATCTGTCCTGGGTTTGCTGCAGTGTTACAGTGAACATCAATGCAAGCTCGAGGAACAGCACCTCATTTACCAATTAGGCATGCGACAGCCTGCTGGAGTGAACATTGAGTTCAATAATTTCAAAGCATGATGGGCCCCCTTTTTGTTTTAGTTATTTTTTTTTCTTTTTTATTATTCATTATTTTAATTTGTTTATTTTATTTTAGTTTGTTTCATCATTAATTTTCACCATGTGCTTACCCACGGTTTCTTTCATGTTTTTGCTTTGGTTTAGAGATGTTCATTTGTCTGTCAATTAACACCCTCGCTGCACGAATGCTTTGTCTTTCAGCATACGTTTGCCTTTACTCCATAACCTTCTGGTCTGTTATTTTCTGTGACCCTCTGTCCTACCAACACCTTACCTTTTGTTATCTGTTGACCCACCCCCGCTGTATTTGCTTAAAACCTATCACATTTCTAATATTTGCCAGTTCTACTGAAAGGTCAGTGACTTGAAACGTTTACTCTGTTTCTCTCTCCACAGATGCTGCCAGACTTTCTGTGTATTTCCAACAGTTCTTGTTTTTATTTCAGCTTTCCAGTATCTGCAATAGTTTGCTTTTGTTTCAAAGAGTCTGTAGGGATAAGCTAGGATGCACAACCTTAGCAGCACATGATGTGAACATAGGTAAATCTTCTACTTTTTAACAGCATCCTTACCGCTAAAGTCCAGACAAACAGTTCCAAGGAGAAACAGAAATCCAATGCATGCTGGAAAAAAATAATTGAACCGCGTCAAAGCAGCTGGAGTTCACCAATAGTCTTCGTGCATAAACTTGATGGGGAAACCCGACTTTGCATAGACTACAGAAAAGACAATGCAGTAACGAAGGCAGACTCCTTCCCAATTCTCGCTGTATTGACAGAGCGGGCAGTGCCTTGTTTCGTACAAAGATAGGTTAGTTAAAGGGATACTGGCAAGTTCCTTTGAGACCTCTAGCTAAAGAAATATCAGCTTTTGTCACACCAGACGGTCTTTATCAGTGCTGGCTGAAGCCATTCGGGCTGTAAAATGCGCCAACAACTTTTCAGAGACGAATGGATCAAGTTATAGCCGGTTTTCCCAATTATGTCGTGTATCTTGATGCTGTACTAATATTCAGTAAACCTTGGAAGGAACACTTAAAACTTGAAACCCTGTTTATAGAATTAAAAGCCGCTGAATTAATGGTAAATCTGTTGCAAAGTGAATTTGGAAAAGTCAGAGTAACCTACCTCGGACATACGGTGCGGCAAGGACAAGTGCTGCCAAGAACGGCAAAAGTACAAGGCTTAGTGGAGTTCCCTATCCCTAAAATTTAGCGTGAAATCATGAGGCTTTTGGGGATGTGTGGTTTCTACAAAAATGTTCTACCGAAGCTTAATGCTGTAGCTATTCCACTAACCAATTTGCGACTGAAAAATGTAAACCATGGTAGAATGATCAGTTGAATGCCAGGCAGTTTGTGAAAAGATAGAGGCAATCTTAACGAAGGCTACTGCAAATTTTGATGAACCCTTAAGGACAGTGATTGATGCTAGCGACCTGGGGGTTGGTGCAGCCCTGTGGCAGGATGACGAATCGGGCATAGAAAAAACAGTCAGGTACATTTCAAGAAAACTGAATAGGCACCACAAAAGTGTTCCACTGTGGAAAAGGAAACATTAGGACTATTTATGGCTCTTAAACATTTTGCAGTATGCGTCCGCCACGACTACAAAGAAAGGCTGATAGACACTGACTATAACCAGTAACCTTTGTGGCAAAATGGAAACGCCAAAATGACTGAAAAAGATGAAGTTTATTGTTACAGCCTTAAAACTTGGAAAATGTACATGTTTCGGGTCCAAAGAAAATGTTAGCGCAGATGTTTTATCACGACTTTAAATTCATTGATTCACATGAGTAATCATGGTACCAAAAAATTGTTAACTACCAGCATAGCGAGTGCGTGGCATGAGTGCTAAAAATGTGTAAAATGTTTTCAATTTACGTTATACATTGTAATAAAATGCATTCAAGAATACTATTTCATTTCGCCAAGGACGGCCGTGTGAAAAAATGTTTTTTTGTACTACAATCTTGAACTTCTATGTGTTTCAAAAACAAAATGAAAGAAGTATGTTTGTCAGTGAAAGACACCAGCGAAAATAACTTCCACTTCTGCAATATTTCGAAAGGAAGTTCCAAACAAAGAGGTCAACTTTATGGGTGTTTTGAAAGGAAATTAAACGTGTAAAAGAGCAGAAAGGGCAACAGTTTCAAAGGAATCTCAGGGGTTTGAACTTTCTTCAGAGGCGCTTGAGTGGCAAGGGGTAACATTGTGTCTGGACATATGGTCAAGTTCAGGAAGGTGTTTATGTTCATTTTAGACCCTTTAAAAGCCTATGAATTGGACAAAGAGAAGACAGTTAAATTTTTTCCTTGATCTGCTTGTCACAAGAGAAAAAATTCTCAGAAAAGTGTTACCGCTCTCTCTGTAAAGGAGACTCGCATCTCATGAAAAGGAATTCTGTGAATGAAAGGTAGCAGATTGCTGTTACCTCTGTGCTCTGAAGAATTTCTGCATCCACTGAGGTTCCTGCTGTCTGCTGTGTTCTCAGAAAATCCTGAAACCTGAAGAATATTTCTACTGCTAGTCTGCTGTTTCAAAACCCAAGCAGACCTATTGTTACACCCTGATGAAAGACCTATGTCACGCCTGCCGCAGTGAAATTGCCATGAACACCTACCCA
Source organism: Heterodontus francisci (assembly GCF_036365525.1). Classification (NCBI taxonomy): domain Eukaryota; kingdom Metazoa; phylum Chordata; class Chondrichthyes; order Heterodontiformes; family Heterodontidae; genus Heterodontus; species Heterodontus francisci. Next base: position 1,850,164 of record NW_027140578.1, on the reverse strand, counting down.
TCACAGACTGTTCATCCAACCCTGAGAGAGACTTTGAGTGGCATCCGACTATTTGACTCTGGGACATCTTACCAAACCAGAAACATCCTGTCAGAACGGGAACCTCATTTTTTGTTTCATTCTTTCTTCTATTCCTAAGAAACATTTATAACACAAATCCCCCTTGTGAAACCAGTTAACCGCTTCTTTTTGAATGTATGCGTGTGTTCGTGCATGAGGGTTAGGGGATAAGGGTTTTCCATGTATAGATTTATCTCGTTAGTAGTTAAGACCTATTATTTATTTTCTAATAAATAGGTAATGTTGTTGTTGTTTAAAGGGACCTGGTTTGGTATCCTTTACTCTCGGGGAAAATAGAGCGTTTAATTTGGCTAGTCTTGGGTCGCTGGAAAACTTTATTTGATTTACTCTGACCTGTGGGACTGAATTAACAGTGCATTACTCCCACCTGGTCGTAACAACATTAACAGGCTGTTACAGAATGCGGAAAAGAACAAATCACCCATCCCCCAGTAACAATCCAGTCACATCTTTCTGACCCTGATAACGGCCAGTTCCACAATGCTGGAATGGGTAAATCCCCGTCCTTATTGGACAATACCAGCTGCTCTCTCTGACCCAGATACCAGAAAATTAAACAATGTGGCAATGAGCAAATCCCTCATCTCCATTTAACAATCTCAGCTACTCTCTCTGACCTAGATAATAGGCAGTTCTGCAATGCAGGATAAATCGTGTCCCCATCTGCATTTCACAATCACAGTCCTCTCTCTGGCCTGGACAACAGACTGTTCCACAATCTGGGAATGAACGAACCCCCAATCTCCATTGAACAAGCCCAGCTCCTCGCTCTAGCCCAGATAACATGCAGTTGCATAATGCAGAAATGAACAAATCCCCCATATCAATTCAACAATCACAGCTCCTCTCTGTCACCAGAAAACAGGCCATTCTCCAAAGCGGAATGTAAAAATACTATCCCCATTGAAAATTCCCTGCACCTCTCACTGGCCTGGACAGCAGGCAGTTCAACAATGCGGGAATGAACAATTCCGCAGTTTTCTCTGAATAATCCCAGCTCCTCTCTCTTGCCTTGATAACATTCAGTTCCACAAGGCGGGAATGAAAATCTCTTTCTACAGTGACCTGTCGCAGCTCCTCTTTCTGAAACAGAAGACAGGCAGTTCCGCCACTCAGAATGAACAAATCACTTTGTACAATTGAACAAACCCAGCTCCTCTCCCTAGCCCATTAACACACAGTCTTCCAAAGCGGGAATGAACATATCCCCACCAGCAGTGAGCAATCCCATCTCATTTCTCTGACCTGAAAAACAGGCAGTTGCACAATTCGCATCTGAACATGTCCCCGTCTCCATTTCAAGATCCCAGATTCTCTCCCTGACACCGATTATAACAGTTCCACAATGTAGGAATGGATAAAACCCCCATCTTTATTGAACTATCCCAGCTCAACTCTCTGGCCTGGATAATCGGCGTTCCTCAGAGTCGGATTGAAAAGATTCCCGCCTCTCAATTGAACACACCAAGCTCCTCCCCCAGGCTGGATAACAGGCAGTTCTGAAATGTCGGAATGAAAATATATTCCCCATCTCCATTGAACAATGCCAGCTGCTCGATCTGTCCCAGAAAACAGGCAGCTCCACATTGTGGAATGAACAGATTCCCATTTCCACAGACCGATCCCAGCTACTCTTTCTGGACTGGACAACAGGCAGTTCCACAATGTAGAAATGAACGAATAACTACCTCTCTCCCAGGCATGGATAATAGGCAGTTGCACAATGAAGGAAAGAATAAATACCGCATCTCCATTGAACAGGCTCAGCTGCTCCCACTGGCCTGCATTGCATATCCCAACCCCCATTGAACAACACTAGGTCCTCACTCTGGCCTGGAGAACATACAATTCAACAGTATGTGGAACCTACAAATCCACATCTCCATTGAGCAAGTCCAGCTTCTTTCTGTGACCGGACAGCAAGCAGCTCTATTAAGTGCGAATGAACAAATCCCATCTCCACTGAACTTTTCCAGAACCTCTCTCTGTCCTGGAAAGCACTTCTCCAATGCAGGGATAAACATATTCCACTCTGCATTGAACAAGCCGTGCTCCTCTGTCTGGTGCAGATAACAGGCAGTTTCACGATGCAGGCATGAGCAAATACCCCAAATCCTTTGAAAAATCCAGCTCCTGTCTATGGACTGGATATCAGGCAGTTCCACATTGTGGAAATGAACAAATCACACATCTCCATTGCAGACTTCCAGCGCCTCGCTCTGGCCTTAATAGCAGGCAGTTGGACGATGCTGGAATGAACAATTGTCCCATCTCTGTTGAACATGCCTAGCTTCTTGTTCAGAACATTATCGCAGGCAGTTCTACAATGAAATGGATTTGAACAAATCCCCTTCCTTATTAGACAATATCTACTCCTGTCTCCGACCCGGATAACAAGCATTTCAACAATGCAGGAATGAACAAATCACCATCTCCATTGAAAATTCACAGCTCCTGCCTCTGACCAGATAATAGGCAGCCCCCAATGTGTGAATGAAACAATTCCCCATCTGCAGCGAACAATCGCAGCTCCTATCTCTGGCCTTAACAACAGTTATTTCCACAATGGCTGAGCGAACAAACCCCCATCTACGCTGGACAATCTCAGCTTCTCTCGCTCTCTGCCCTGGATGACAGGCAATTTCACAATTCAGGAATTAACAGATCCCCCATCTCCACTGAACAACCACAGCTTCTTGCACTCTGCTTAATAGAATACAATTCCAAAATGCAGAATGAACAAATGTCCATCCTTATTGGAGAATCCCAACCCCTCTATCAGATAACAGGTATATCCACAATGCTAGAATGTGAAAAAACAACGTCCCCGCTGAACATTCACAGCACATCCCTCTGACACAGAAAGCAGACAACACCAATGCGTGAATGACCATGTCCCCATCTGCAGTGAACAATCCCAGCTTCCCTCTCACACACGGAATACAGGCATTTCCACAATGCCTGACTGAGCAAAATCCTAATATCCATTGAGAATTGACACATCCTCCCTCTAAACCGGATAAGCGGTAGTCCCCCAATGTGGGAATGAACATATCCCTACCTACAGTGAACACTATCAGCTCATCTTTGTGACCCAGAAAACATCCATTTCTCAATTTGTAACTGAACATACCCCCATATGAATTGCAAGATCCCAGATTCGCTCCCTGACACCGATTGCACACAGTTCCACAAAGCAGGAATGAATAATTCCCCGAAAAAAACTCAGCTCCTCCCTGTTGCCTGGAGAACAGGCAACTCCACAATTTTGGATTGAAAATACCCTATCCCAAATGCACTATCCCAGCTGCTCTCTTTGGCATGGAAGGCCAGCAGTTCCACATTGCGGGTACCAACAAATCACCCACCTATATTGAAGAGTCTTTGCTCTTCTTTCTGACCTGGATAGCAGGCCATTGTAGAATGGGAGAATGAGTAAATCCTCCCTCTCCATTGAACAATCCAAGCTGCTTTCTCTGGCCCAGTTAACTTCCCAGGTAACTGGCACTTGCACAATGCGGGAACTAAAATGTTGTCCATTTCCATTCGACAATCATCACCCGCCTCTGTGACCGAGTTAACTGGTGGTCCCAGATGTTGAAATTAACAAGTCGCCATATCAGATGTACAATCCAAGCTCCTGGCTATGATCCGGGTAACAGGCAATTCCACAATGCTGGTATGAACAAATGCCCCATCTGCTTCATTGAGCAATTCCAGCTCATCTGTGAGACCCAGATCGCACAGAGTCTCACAATGCAAATGTGAACAAAGATCCCATCTCCAATGAACAATCCCAGCTCCTCTCTCCAACGCGGCTCCCAGCTCCTCTTACTGACCCGGAAAGCAGATAGTTCCACAACGGTGGAATTAACAGAACGCCATGCGCATTCGACAATTCCAGCTCCTCTCTTTGGCGCAGATCACAGACAGCTCCACAATAAGAGAAAGAAGAAATGCCTCATCATAACTGAGCAATTTCATTTCCCCTCTCTGACACGAACATCAAGCAGTTCCACAATGTGGGAATGAGGAAATCCACGAGCTCCATTGAATCCTTGCTCCTCTCGCTGACCCGGGTAACAGGATGTTCCACAGAGTAAGAATGAACAAATCCCCTAACTCCATTAAACACTGCCAATTGCATCCTCTGACAGATGGCAGTCAGTTCCATAATTCGACAAGAAACAATTATCCATCTGCAATGAAAAATACCTGCTGCTCTCTTTGACCCAGATAACAGGCTGTTGCAGAATGTGAGACTGAACAATTCCACCAGCTTGCATCGAACAAACCCAGATCTTATCTCTGGCTCAGACAACTGGTTCCACAATGTGTGAATGCTCAAGCCCCTCATCTCAATTGAACAATTCCAGCAACTATATCTTGGCCATATCACAGGCAGTTCCACAATGTTAGATTGAATAGATGACACATCGCTATTGAACAATCCCAAATCCTGTCTCAGGACCGGGAAATTGGCGGTTTCACAATGCGAGAATGAAGGAAATCAAGAAACCCATTAAACAATCTCAGCTCCTCTCCCTCTCCCTCTTCCAATAGCGGGCACAATGCGGCAATGAAAGAATCCTGATCTCCATTGTGCAGATCCATCTCCTCACTCTGAACCTAATAACAGGCGTTTCTATAAGGTGGGAATCAACAAATCCCCATGTACAGTAATCTATCCCAGTTCTTTCTCTGGCCAGAATAACAGGCGGTGCCCTAATGCAGAAATTAATACGTCCCCATATACTAAGTCCCTATAGTAGTCGCAGACACGTATTGCAGGAGTCTCCAATGGCCATCCCCCTCTCAAACAGATATACTGCTTTGGATACTGTTGGGGGATATGACCTGCTAGGGGAAAGCAGCAACAGCCACGTCCGTGGCACCACGTAGGTCGCTGCTGCACAGCAGGGGAGGAAAAGCGGTGGAAGAACTATAGTGATAGGTTACTCTATCGTAAGCGGTGCAGCCAGGCGTCTCTGTGGCCACAAACGAGACTCCAGGATGGTATGTTGACTCCCTGGTGCGAGGGTCAAGTATGTCTCGGAGCCGCTGCAGCACATTCTGAAAGGGAAGGGTGAGCATCCAGAGGTACCATAAACATTAAGAGGAAGAGAGATAAGGTCCGTTGAAGTGAATATAGGGAGTTAGGCAGAAGGTTAAAAAGCAGGACCTCCAGGGTTGTAATCTCAAGATTACTCCCTCTGCCACGCGCTAGTGAGGGTAGGAATAGGAGGATACAACAAATGAATGCGTGGCTGAAGTGTTGGTGCAGGCGGGACAGCTTCAAATAATTGGATCATTGGGATCTCTGCTGGTGCAGGGGTGACCAGTACAAGAGGGACATGTTGCATCTGAACTGGAAGGGGCCAATATCCTTGCGGGAAGGTTTGTTATTACTACTCAGGAAGGTTAAAACTAGTATGGCAGGGGTGTGGGACCCAAAGTAGTAGTCTCTCCGATGAGATAGTTGAGACAAATGTAAAGGCTAAAGCAAGAAAGTCCTGTCGGCAGGCCGGGCAGTGGCAGGACAGGGAGCGTGGATGGTCTGGTACTCTAAACCGCATTTACTTTAATGCAAGAAGCCATACAGGTAAGACAGTTGAACTCAGAACATTGATCAGTACATGGGATTGTGATATTATACCTATTACGGAAACGTGGTTGAGGGATGGGCAGGACTGGCAGCTCAATGTTCTGGGGTACTGATGCTTCCGAGGTGAGGTGGAGCTAAGAGAGGAGGGTCAGTTGCTCTATTGATTAGAGAGGACATCACGGCAGTACTTAGAGAGGATATCCCGTAGATGGGGTGGTGGGGGGGGTGGTGGTGAGGGGGATGTCCAGCGAGGCCACATGGGTAGAACATGGAAATAAGAAAGGGGCGATCACATTGATGGGATTATACTATAGGCCCCCGAATAGTCAGAGGGATTTGGAGGAGCATATATGCAGGGAAATCACAGATAGGTGTATGAATTATAGAGTTGTAATAGAAGGTGATTTTAACTTACCTAATATTGACTGGGACTGCCTTAGTGCTATGTGATCAAATGGGGAAGAATTTGTTAAGTCTGTCCAGGATAGTTGTCTGAGGCAGTATGTGGATGGCCCTACTAGAGAAGGGCTACACTCGACCTCCTCTTCGGAAATAAGGAAGGGCAGGTGATTGATGTGTCAGTGGGGTTCCACTTTTGGACCAGTGACCATAACTCTATTAGCTTCAAGATAGTTATGGAAAAGGATAGGACTGGTCCTCAGGTTGAAGTCCGAAATTGGGGGAAGGCTAGTTTCCATGGCATCCGACAGGAACTCTCAAAAGTTGAATGGGAGAGGCTGTTTACACGTAAAGGGACGTCTGGTAAATGGCAGGTTTCAAAAAATGAGATAGGAAGAGTTCAGGGCTGGCATGTTCCTGTTAGATTGAAGGCAAGGCTGTCACGTTTAGGGAATCTTGGTTGACGAGGAATATTGAGGGCCTGGTCAGGACAAAGAAGGATGCATATGTCTGGTATAGGCTGCTGGGATCAAGCGAGGCCCTCGAGGAGTATAGGGGATGGAGGGGTACACTTAAGAAGGAAATTAGGAGGGCGAAAAGGGGCCATAGGATTTCCCTGGCCGATACGATAATGGAGAATCATAAAAGATTCTATAAGTAGATTAAGAGTAATAGGGTAGCTCGGGAGAGAGTCAGTCCTCCTAAGGATCAGTGTGGTAACCTATGTGTGGAGTCACGGGAAACGGGCGTGGTCTTAAATGAATACTTCTGATCTGTATTTACCGTGAAGAAGGTCCTGGAAGATAGATAGCGACTTCGTTGGGGGGTGGGGGTGGGGGGCGTGAAGCGATATCCTGGAGCATATCAATATTACAAAGCAGAATGTGTTGGAGGTTTTGAAGCTCATGAATGTGGATAAATCCATAGGGCCTGATCAGGTGTAAGCTAGCATGCTATGGGAGGAGCTTTCTGTATCATCGTTAGCAACGGGTGAGGTACAGGAAGACTGGAGGATAGCTAATTTTGTGCATTTATTGAAGAAGGGCATTAGGGATAAGCCAGGGAACTGCAGGCCGGTGAGCCTTACATCAGTGGTGGGCAAGTTATTGGAAGGGATTCTAAGAGACAGGATTTATATGCATCTGGAAAGGCAAGGTCTGATTAGGGATAGTCAGCATGGCTTTGTGCGTGGGAAATCATGTCTCACGAATTTGAATGAATTTTTTTGAGGAGTTGACCAAGAGGATTGACGAGGGCAGGGCGATGGACGTTGTTTGCATAGATTTCAAAAAGGCCTTTGACAAGGTCCCGCATGGTAGGCTGGTCCAGAAGGTTCGAACACATGGGATCCAGGGTGAGCTTGTCAATTGGATACAAAATTGGCTTGGTGATAGGAGGCAGATGGTGGTAGTGGAGGGTTGTTTTTCAGATTGGAGGCCGGTGACCATTGGTGTGCCTCAGGGATCGGTGCTGTTCAATCTGTTGTTTGTCATGTATATTAATGACTTGGATGTGACTGTAGGGGGCATGATTAGTACCTTTTCAGATGACACCAATATTAGTGGTACAGTGGACAGTGATAAACGTTGTCTAAGATTACAACAGGATATAGATCAACTGGGAAAGTGGGCAAGGGGTTAGCAAATGGAATTTAACGCAGACAAGTTCGAAGTGATCGATTTTGGGAAGTTAAATCAGGGCAGGACATATGCATTGAATGGCAGGGACCTGGGGAGTACTGTTCAGCAGAGAGACCTTCGGTTGCAAGTACATAGTTCCCTGAAAGTGGAAACACGAGTAGACATGGTGGTGAAGAAGGTGTATGGCATGCTTGCTTTCATTGGCCGAGGCATTGTGTCCAAGAGTTGGGACGTCATGTTATAGTTGTACATAACGTTGGTTAGGCCGCATTTGGAGTACTGTGTGCAGTTTTGGTCACCACACTACAGGAAAGATGTGATTTAGCTAGAGAGGGTGCAGAAAAGATTCACAAGGATGTTTCCTGGTTTGGAGGGCCTGTGTTATAAAGATATATTGGATAGACTGGGTTTGTTTTCCCTGGAGTGAAGGAGGCTGAGAGGGGACATGATAGAGGTATATAAAATTATGAGGGGCAAAGATAGGGTTGATAGCCAGAGTCTGTTTCCATGGTAGGGATTACTAAAACTAGAGGGCATAGTCTTAAGGTGAGATGGAGGAGGTTTAAAGGGGATCAAAGAGGTATAAATTTCACACAAAGAATAGTGGGTATCTGGAATAAATAGACAAAGGAGGTGGTGGAGACAGGAACAGCAGCAACATTTAAGAGGCATCTAGACAGGTACTTGAATGAGAAAGGAGTGGAGGGATATGGAATTAATGAAGGCACGTGGGATTAGTATAGATAGGCATTATGGTCAGCATGGATGCGGTGGACTGACGGGCTGTTTCTATGCTGTACGACTCTATTGATTGCACTATTCCAACTCCAATATCTGACGCAGATAGCTCCACAAAATGGGAATGTCTGAATGGAAACAGGTTTTGATCCCAAGCCGCTGCACATTTCAAACACTAACTTATTTTTTGCCTAATGTACGATATTTACCTAATAGATTTCCATCCCAATTATTAAGCTGTAATACATTGAAATGCAGCGAAAATATGATTGGGCATTGTTTCAAATTCTGGAGCACATCAGGGTACTTTGCAATCCGGGGAAAATGACTGAAGGAGTAAGAAACATAGAACCATGGAAACATAGAAAATAGCAGCAGGAACAGGCTTTTCGGTCTGCCATTCAATACGATCATGGCTGATTGTCCAAGCTCAGTATCCTGTTCCCGCTTTCTCCCCATATCCCTTGATCCCTTTAACCCTAAGAACTATATCTAACGCTATCTTGAATATATGTAATGATTTGGCCTCAACTGCTTTCTGCGGAAGAGAATTCCACAGGTTCACCACTGTCTGGGTCAAGAAATCCCTCCTCATCTCAGTCCTAAATGGTTTGCCACATATCCTTAGATTGTGAGCCCTGGTTCTGAACTGCCCCGCCATCAGGAACCTCTTTTCTGCATCTGGTCTGTCCAATCCTGTTCGAATTTTGTAGCTTTCTATGAGGTCCCCTCTCATTCTTCTAAACTCTGGCGAATACAATCGACCCAATCTCTCTTCATACGTCAGTATTGCTCTCCCAGGAATCAGTCTTGTGAACCTTCGCTGCACTCCATCCATAGCAAGAACAGCCTTTCTCAGAAAAGGAGGCCAAATCTGCACGCAATATTCATCATGTGGTCTCACCAAGGCCTTTTAAGATAGCAGCAAGACATCCTTGCTCCTTCACTCGAATCCCCTCGCTATGAAGGCCAACATTGCATTTGCCTTCATCACTGTCTGCTGTACCTGCATGCTTACTTTCAGCTAATGGTGCACAGGGACACCTAGGTCTCGCAGCACCTCGCCTTTCCCAATCTATCGCCGTTCAGATAATAATCTGCCTTTCTGTTTTGCCACTATAGTGGATAGCCTTACATTTATCAACATTATACTGCAGCTGCCATATATTTGCCCACTCTCACACAACATGCCCAAATCACACTGGAGCTTCTCTGCATCCTCCGCACAGATGACACTCCCACCCAGCTTTGTGTCTTCTGCAAAGTTGGATATATTACATTTAATTCCCTCATCTAGATCATTAATATATATTGTGAATAGCAGGGGTCCTAGTATTGATCCCAGCTGTACCACACTAGTCACTATCTGCCGCTTGGAAAAGGAACCTTTTATTCCTACGCTTTGTTTCCTGTCTTCCAACCAGTTCTCTATCCATGTCAGTACCTTACCCACAATCCAATTTGCTTTAATTTTGCACGCTATTCTCTTTTGTGGGACATTATCGAAAACCTTCTGAAAGTCCAAATGCACCACATCCACTGGTTCTCCCTTATTTAATATACCAGTTACACCCTCAAAAAAATCCAGTAGATTTGTTAAGCATGGTTTCATAGAGAGAGAGATACAACACTGAAACAGGGCCTTCGGCCCACCGAGTCTTTGCCGGCCATCCTTTTTCCCTTTCCTAAATCCATGTTGACTTTGTCCGATCATGTCATTGTTTTCCAAGTGCTCGGCTATTACATCTTTTATAAAGGATAAAGAGAAACAGCGAATGATTCAGAGACAGTGGCAGAACAGAACAGCAAAAGAGACAGTGAGAGAGTTTTTTTTTAGAGATACAGCACTGAAACAGGCCCTTCGGCCCACCGAGTCTGTGCCGACCATCAACCAACCATTTATACTAATCCTACACTAATCCCGTATTCCTATCACATCCCCACCTGTCCCTATATATTTCCCTACCACCTACCTATACTAGGGGCAATTTATGATGGCCAATTTACCTATCAACCTGCAAGTCTTTGGCATGTGGGAGGAAACCGGAGCACCCGGAGGAAACCCACGCAGACACAGGGAGAACTTGCAAACTCCGCACAGGCAGTACCCAGAATCGAACCCGGGTCCCTGGAGCTGTGAGGCTGCGGTGCTAACCACTGAGGTGTCCAGAGAAAGGAAAGGAACAGGATTGTGGAGAAATATTGGCAGGGAGTGAGGGAGATGCACGGAAGAGACCGGAAGAAAAAACGAGGATGCAGAACAGAGTAAGGGAGAGATGTGGAAAGAGAATGAAAGAGAGAGAAAGGCAGCCAAAGTGTCTGAGAGAGAAAGACAACAAAAGGGTGAAAGAGAGCACAAAAACATACAGGCATAAAGAAAGAGAGCGGGAAAGAGAGAGCGAGAGTGAGATTGTTTGGGAGTGATTTATATGGAGCTTGAGAGAAAAAGAGATCGAATGAGTGAGACATACTCACACAGGTAAGGAGCAAGACAGAGAGAGAGAGAGAGAGAGAGGGTGAGAGAGAGAGAGAGAGAGAGAGAGAGAGAGAGAGAGAGAGAGAGAGAGAGAGAGAGAAAGTAAGGTCGAAGGAGTGAGAATGAAGGAGACAGGGAGTTAGAGAGAGACACAGACAAGGAGTGATAGTGAAAGGTTGAGAGTGACAGACAGACAGGGAAAGGCAGAGAGGGTCAGACATGGATTGAGAGAGAGACAGAGAGAGAGTGAAAGTAAGACAGACAGAACCTGAGGGGAAAAAAGACAGAGTCAGGCATTCTGTGTGTGGGAGAGAAAGAGAGAGAGAAAGAGAGAGCGAGAGATAGTGAGGGAGTGAATGAGACAGACAGATCATGGGAGAGAGAGAAGTGCAAGGAAGGAGAGACAGAAGGAGAGGAGGAGCGAGCCAGAAATAAAAAGAGCGTGAGCGATACAGACGGAACAAAAATGTTAGAATGAGAGAGAAAGAGAGAGAGAGAGAGGTGAAGCTGCATTTATCCAATGTGAGGGTTGAGTTGTGAGTGGTATTAACTTGTGTCATTGGGTCCTGTTTATTTCCTCGTCCCAGTGTGGAGCCTGTGAGCGTCATCAGATATTTTCAAACTGCAATAATGCTCTCGACAAGGGTTTTTCGTTTTCAAATCAGATTTCTTGGTCAAACTCGTTCTGTGATGAATTGTTCTTGAGCAACATGTCAATGGAGAGGCCCAAGTGAACAGATTGAAAGACATTCCATCATGTTAGAGACTGATGAGGTGAAGCAAACAGCTGACCTGCGGTGATTCTTGGTGGATGAGGTCCCAATCCCAACCCCCCTTTTACTCAATCAGGCTTCTCCAGAGTAAAGGACATTTTTGTCAGTCCGGGGTGTGTGTGTGAGTTGTGTGCTTTTAATGTCTCTCTATCTCAGTCTCGACTGCCTCTAATACTGGATTTTGAACCTGAATTTGTTCTAATGAGATATTTCTGACTGATTATCTGTGTGACTGCGAGAGCAAGCTCTGGGATCTTCATGTCCCTTATTTTATCATTATCTTGATTACATTTGTGCATTTTGGTATTCCCACTCCTATTGTCCTTTTCTTTGAAAACTGTAATGACAAGATACAAAGACAGTGGGAGCGTTTTGTGATGAGGCAGGTTATTAGACAGGATCTGCCTCCTCATTGGACAGAGACCTTCACCCTGAGGCAGCATCCAATAGGAATCTGTGTGTGTGTGTGTGTGTGTCTGTTTATTACTTTGGGGGTGAATTGCCTCTCCAGGACCCTGGTTTCTGATGCCTTGCTTACATTTGTACCAGTTGGTTTGCAGCCCTTGATTTTTAAAGCTGTTTAAAGCTTTTTCAGTTTAGTACTGGTCTTTCAATGTGAAACAGACATGTTATCCACGATACAGGAAATGGACTGTGCGTCCTCAGAGAGGATGCTGAATTCTTCAATGAGAACCCGTGTGAAGGTTTCTTATAATTCCAAAATAATGCTTCTGTTTCAGGTGATGACATGAATTTAATGGTTTAGAGATCTGCACGGCATCTTTTTTTAAATTGAGCTCGATCTGTAGTGGTCACGTTAAGTGAGATGTGTTCTTGGACGTGATTTTATGTGATATACAGACCTGCCATTTTAAGTGGCATGCACTGCGGACATGTGAAGTGATATTTTTTGCGGGCTCTTTTCGTTATGTTCACTGCAGTGAATTTACGTGGTGTTCATGGCAGGTATTTTCACTCATCAGCACTGTGGCCAATTTAAGTGATCTGTTCTGTCGCCATTTAAGTGGTGTTTGCTATGACTATTTAAAGTTGTATTCATGTTGTTGAGTTCAAGAGATATTTGCTGTCGCTCTTTTCAGTGATATGTGCAGAGGCCATTTTATCTCATATGCACAGGAACCATTTTAAATGACATTTATTGTGGCCATTCTAGAAGAAATGTTGCTGTGGCTGGTTTACATGATATTTGCTGCAGCCATTTAAATGATAGGAAAGAATTATATGGGGGAAAGCCATGCATTTAGAATGCCACTTCACAACTACTGAACGTCCCAAAGTGTTTTACATCCTATGAAGTATTTCTGAAGTGGGGTCACTATTGCAATGTGGAAAACACAGTTGCCAATTTGAGCACCGCAACATATTACAAACAGCAATATGGAAATGACCAGATCATCCTTTTGTGTCATGCTGATTCAGGAACAAATATTGGCCAGGACATCGTGACGAACTGTTCTGTTCTTTCGTAAAAAAATGCCATGGGATTTCCCACCTGTAGCTGAGATAGAAATTACGGGGTGGGGGTGGGGGGTGGTGGGGGGGCGGTGGGGCAGTTTAAAGTCTCATTTGATAAAAGGCAACTTCGACAGTGCAGCTGTCCCTCAGTAATGTTTCTATGACAGTATAGCGCTTCCTCAGTACTAGCCCTCGTTTAGTGCGCTCTGTCAGACTGCACTGGAATGTCAGCCTTTATTTTCGTGCTCAGGTCCCTCTATATATTGGTGGCATCTGTAGCCTAGAGCAGTGAATACTCCTTATCCAGCCTCCCTCTCCCTGAATATCCAATATCTGGAGCCTGGAGCTGTATGAAAGCCTTACCCAGCTTCTCTCCTTCCCGCTATATATCTAGCATCTGGATTGCAAAGGATGCTATTGGAATTTCAAGCCTTATAATACATTATAACAGTGTTAGAATGGATTCTAAAGTGTAATAATGAATGATAAAAGTTTTCGAAGTTTTATGATGGAGTATAAAGTTCCATAAGGACTATAAAGGATTATAATATGTAATGAAAAATGGTAATGATTAAAAGCCAGTATAAAACATTATAAAGGATGATTAAGGATTATAAAAATGTATAAACAATTATAAAGTTTTATAAAATATTATAACGTTTTATAAGGGTTTGAAAGGAATTTTGATATTACCAAGGGTTAGCAAAAAGTAAGCGGTGTATGAGGCGTTTCAAAGGGTTACAATGTATTATAAGGAATTATGAATATTTAGAAATAATTATAAACGGCTACATGCATTATTCAGTGTGATAAAGAGGTGGAACCTGTGATAAATATTTATAACATATTATTAAAAGAAGGTAATGAAGGATTATTAACTTTTATAAGGAGTAATTAAGCGTTATAATGATCCCAGGTTGCAGTAAAGTTTCATAAGGTGTTATAAAGGATAACAACTTGCTATTAAGCATTTTAAAGTGTTTTTTTTAATTTATTCTTTCACAGGATGTGGGTGTCGCTGACAAGGGCAGCATTTATTACCCTTCCATAATTGCCCTTGAGAAGGTAGGGATGAGCCACCTTCTGGAACTGCTACAGTCCGTGCAGTGAAGGTACACTCACACTGCTGTTATAATGGGAGTTCCAGCGTTTTCACTCAGCGACGGTGATGTATTGGCGATGCAGTTCCAAGTCAGCATAATGTGTGGCTAGGAGGGTAGCTTGCAGGTGGATTTCTTCCCATGCATCTGCTGCCCTTGTCCTTCTAGTTGGTAGTGGTCGCTCGTATGGAATGTGCTGGTGAAGCAGCCTTGGGGAGTTGCTTCAGTGCAACTTATATGTGGTTCACACTGCTGCCACTGTGCATCGCTACTGGAGGGAGTAATGGTGAAGGTGGTGGATGATGTGCCAATCAAGGGTCCTGCTCTGTCCTGGATGGCGTGGAACTTCTTGAGTGTTGTTGGAGCTGCACTCTTCCAGGCATGTGGAAAATATTCCATCACACTCCTGACTTGTGCCTTGCAGATGATGGGTAGGATTTGTGGAGACAGGAGGTAAGTTGTTGGCCGCAGAAGTTATAGCCTCTGCCCTGCTCTTGAGGTCACTGTTCTAATATGACTGGTCCAGTTTAATTTCCGGTCAATAGAAACTGGCAGGCGTTGACAGCGGTGGTTTCAGCAATGGCAATGCCATTATACGTCATGGGGAGATGATTGAATTCTCTTGTTAGAGCTGGTCATTGCCTGGAATGTATGTGGCACTTATGTGTCCCTTATCAGCCCAAGCCTAAATGTTGTCCCGGTCTTGTTGCATGTGGGCCTAGACTATTTCAGTATCTGAGGAGTCCAGAATGCTGCTGAAAATCATGCAATAATCAGAGTACCTCCCCACTTCTGACGTTATAGTGGAAGGAAAGTATTTGATGAATCAGCAGAAGATATTTCGATTCAGGGCAATACCCTGAGTAAATCCTGCAGGGATATGCTGGGAGTGAGATGGTTGACGTCTAACAGCCAGAACCATCTTCCTTTGTGCTAGCTATGACTCCAAACAGTGCACAGTTTTCCCCTGATTCCCATTTTCTCCAGTTTTGCTAAGGCTCTTTTATGCCACAGTCTGTAAAATTCTACCTTGATCTCAAGACCTGTCACTTTGTTAAGGATATTAAGGAGGTGGAACTCCCCCCTCTCTGCAGGGACCCAGTGAGTGAGGGCATTACAGCTCACCAAATGGAAAACATTATACCCACATAATCCGCTGTCCAGCTTCCTATTTAAAGTTCCCAACCTATCTCCTTGACAGTCTCTAGCGCTACTCTAGATTCTACGTTCCAGGTAGTCACCCAGTAAGATGAGGGCAGTGGTGCTGATTGTGGTTTGTGTTTTATTCACACGATAGCATATAAAAATCTCACAATGTCCTTCCAAGAATGCTGCTCAAAGAAAGGCTGACACAACGGGGAAGGACACGGTTGGAGGGTAGCCAGAGCTTGTTTCGCAGTTTGCTTAAGGAGCGTCTTAAAGGAGGAGAAGCAAATGAAGAGGCAGAGAGATTAAAGGAGGTCGACAGCTTGGCGGCTGGGGAGACCACATTTTTTGAATAAGAGGAAAAGGAAGAGTTGGATAGTGCACCTGAAGTTGAAAAACAGATAGAACGAGGTGCTTGGGCATGGAAGGATATGAACAGGAGGATGCAAATTATACAGTACAGGTGTTTGCCAACTGTGAACCTATATAAGTCAGCGCAGAAATGGGATATCCATTAATGTATCAGATATGAC
The DNA here is from genome assembly GCF_036365525.1 of Heterodontus francisci. NCBI lineage: Eukaryota > Metazoa > Chordata > Chondrichthyes > Heterodontiformes > Heterodontidae > Heterodontus > Heterodontus francisci. The sequence goes on along the minus strand of NW_027140578.1, from coordinate 1,834,197 downwards.
ACATTTATTATCCTGTATTTGCAGCAATTGGAGTTCCTGGTAAGCCTGTTTCTGAGCTGTTAATGGTGTAAATCGATGTTAACTGAGTGTTACTTTTCACTGTTTGTTTTAGAGAGCTAGCTTTTCTTTTCCAGCAATTTAAAAATGGAATAACCTCACTGTCTACTCTTTCAGTCTTGCAGGAACTGCATTATGCCTTGAATGGTTTTGGTTTCAATAACACTGGTATTGTTACTAGATTATTCCCTGTATTGAATGTACTTAAATGAGATGCCTCAGCGAGGATCAATAATCAGAACATCAGGAAGTTTTAAAAGTTACATGATGTGGATCTAACCGGTCCTGGAATATTTTGTTATGGATGTTTTTTCGGTGATTGATAATGAACATCTCACGGTCTTAGTGTTGCAAGGGACCAGCACAATATCCTTGCTCCTTAATAACATGGTTCAATTTAACTAGGAGGCCAATGTATTTATTGCTTATATGTTTTTCATTCCGAGTGTGTCTGACGCTGCTTCAGAGGTTTGGCCAATGAACTGTATTTTCTGCTGACTCTTTCACATCTCCTTCTCTGCTTCACTGTGGCGCCTTCATTGTCACTGGATTACTTTGTAAAATAGAAAACATTGATATGATGTTTAATTGCTTTGTCTTCTATCAGTTGGAATCAAGAGTCTACCATTAATCTGTAGATAATCAGCTGCACGCTGATTTTGGTGTTTAGTAAGTAAAAAATCCCACATTCCAGCGGTGTACTTTAGAATTCCAGGAGAAGGCATTTTAATGATTGTGAGGTTTGTCTGAAAGAATCTTTGGATCCTGTTTATTCTCTGCTTTGTAGTTGAGATGAAGATTGTAGTTGAACAAGTGTTCTGTGGATACATTAAAATATTCACAGAAATTTCTCTATTGAACAAAATGACTCTGCTAATAGAATCATTGAAACACGGGGCTGGTAAACAAAACACATGGGTAGAATGTTAGGACTAAAACGTAAGTGAAAACTATCATTAAGTTACAGTTTGCAGGGTGTGAGTACTCCAGAGAGATACAGAGAGCGACTGAGAGAAAGAAGGGGGAAAGGATCAGGGGAAACGAAACCGAGGGAAAGAGATAAGCAAAAGTAAAGAGAAAGAGAAAGAAGCAGCTGTGTGAATAATTCACTATCATAAAGTGCTGGAATGTCCAGAACAATTAGTGAGAGAAACTGTGAGTTGAAGTTGTCTGTTGTCGGATTGTGTCCATTTTACTGTTGAACTTGATCCTCTGTGTTGATTTCTGTCAGGTCCTCATTTTTTTTGTAGGCAGTTCCTATTCCTTACTGATTTACTGAATAAACATAATAGAATCAGTTCTTCACCGATGGTAATTTATTATTTAAATACTGACCTTTAAAATCACTGTGACTGCTGAAATCTATGAAAAGCGAGGCTGATATCATAAATCTCTTGCAATTTATATCTATTTGTCTTTGCAAACTATATGTATTGACTATATCGTAGAAGCAATGAACTGTTCTCCAACACCAATAACCACAGGCATCATTGCTTGAATGTAGCAATTGAGTTGTATTACTGGGATCTATAGATTAGATTTCCTCTAGCAATCTGCTGCAGTCTCTCTCCGTGAATCTCAGCCTCTCCTCTCACTGTATTGAATCTTTTGTCTCCTCATCCACTGCTTCAGTTTCTCCACTTTCCCAAACCATCTGCTCCTGTCTCACTTCCGGATCCAACAGGTCCTTTTCCCTCCCTCCCTCCCAATCTCATTCAATGGCGCCACCTCCAGCTGCCACATCCAACCTGATAGGAACATCGGAACATAAGAGCAGGAGTAAGCCATTCAGCCCTTCGAGCCTGCTCTGCCATTCGAGATCATGTCTGATACGAGCACTGAAACACAGCGCTGCAGTTTTCAGTCTTTTCCCATTTGGCAACAGTCCCAGTCGGTTCTCTGAAACCAGAGCAACAAACCAGCTGCATTTCCCGCTGTCCCCAAACCCTCCCGAACAACAGTCTGGAGCCAAATTCCGATTTAACCCATTGGATGCCATCTCTGTAAAAACCCTTCGCATTTCCCCACCGGCCCTGCATCCTCACTCAGTACTTCCAGTCGATCCAGTGCTAAGTGTATTCACTTTCTGTATCAATTTCCCAATTCATTATAAATAATTGTCTTTCACAAATTTCACTGTGGCAAAGCACTGCCCAGGTCAATGATTCAGTTTTAACTGCTCGATGCAGCAACAAAGCTGGAAATTTCAGTCCAGTTTCTGTCGAACTGCTGCTTTGACTCCAGGTCTGATCAGCAATTTATCTTCTTCTTTTCTATCTCTTCCAGTTAACTTGGTGGCGATTGTGATCCTGTCCCGAGGAAAGTGCGGACTCTCCAAATGTATCACTCTCTACCTGCTGGGAATGGCAGTGGCTGATCTCCTAGTCGTTGTCACTGGTGCCATATTATACTGGATTGTTGGAATGTATTTCCGAGATTCATTCCTGAGATTTACTCCGGTGTATTGTCTCATTGTCGTTCTAGGTTCAGACAGTTCTTTCTGTCTGACTCACAGTCACTTTCACCTTTGATCGATTTGTGGCCATTTCTTGTGAGAAGCTGAAAACAAAATATTGCAGCGAAAAAGCGGCGGCTGTGCTTGCAGGGACAGTGAGTGCGCTGGGCTGTTTGGAGTCTGTCCCCTGGTACTTTACACTGGAACAACAGTACATTATTGATAATGTTCCCATCGGTTGTGAACATAAATCTAGCTTCTTTACTTCCCCCATATGGGGGGGCATTTGAATTGTTTGACTACATTTTAACCACTTGTGTGCCGTTCATTCTGATTTTTCTGCTCAATGTTCTGACCGTAAGGCGTATTGTATTCGCCAGTAAAGTCCGCAGGGGATTCTGGGGCCACAACAATGAAGAGAATCACAAGGACCCAGAGATGGAGAATCGGAGAAAATCAATCATTTTACTCTTAGGTATATCTGGCAGTTTTATACCGTTATGGGTGATTCGGGTGGTGTATCACATTTGTGCGCATATTGCAGATATTCTGTATTATTGCTCCTGCACTGGCCCTCTCTTTATCACAGATCAAACATCAATAATGCTGCAGCTTCTCAGTTCCTGCACCAACACGTGTATTTACATTGTGACCCAGACTAAATTCAGACAGGATCTGAAGAAGGCGGTGAAATACCCTCTCAATGTTAATTTAGGGAAATCACAGGAAGAGCTGAAGGGTATCAAATCCTATTTGACATTCCATTCCCTACACTCCCCACAGGACAGGAAGTACATTTTATATTCACAGCACAGAGCCTTGAAATGATTTTAAATCTGATTCTGAAATTATATTTTATTGATAATCTGACTTCTTGTGGCTCTGCAGAAGATACATGAACTGTTTCTCAGAAAGGCATCACTAAGAAGCTCAGCTGGATTCAACTAAACCCACCCTGGACCCAGAGCTAAAATGGACAAAGCTGCAAATCATAGTGATTGTGAGATGGTGAGATGGGCAGTAACTGCACTGAGACAGGGAGACCAGCACATGGAGATGGTGGGAGGCGGTGGTAACAGCAGTGAGCCAGGGACACCAGCACATGGAGATGGTGAGAGGCGGCAATAACTGCAGAGAGACAGGGACATCAGCAGATGGAGATGGTGAGACGGGACAGTAACTGCAGTGAGACAGGGACACGAGCAGATGGAGAGTGGGACAGTACCTGCAGTGAGATAGGGACACCAGAAGATGGAGATGGTGAGAAGGAGGAAGGAACTTAGTGCAGTGAGGCAAGAATGCCAGTAGCTGGAGATGATGAGACAGAATTGCAACGACAGTGAGACAGGGACACCAGCAGATGTTGCTGGTGAGTAGGCCTGTAGCTGCAGTGAGACAGCGACACCAGCCGATGGAGATGCTGAACCATTGCTGATCGGGAGTTTCTGTGTTGCTGAGACTTTGAAAGTTTGCTCTCACGAGAGGAACTTAAGGTTGGGCGACACTTGTGTTAGACTTCAAGAAATCTTGAGATGCTTAATAAAACTATTTAAATACTATTTGTGTTAAGTAGCCATGTTGCAACTTATAGACGCTTGTAAGGTTCCTGTTTGGAAAATTATTTTGAGTGATTGAAGGATAATGCAGAAATGCAACATCAAATAAAGTCCAAACAACCAGTTACAAATAAAAAAAAAAGTCCAACGATGGACCATAGAATGTGTGGGATGGTGCGTATTAAATCTTTCATGTCCCTCACTTCCTTTCTCCCTCCCTCGTCTCAATCTCTCTCTCAATCTCTCTCATTTTTTTTTTTTTTAGAACATTACAGCGCAGTACAGGCCCTTCGGCCCTCGATGTTGCGCCGACCTGTGAAACCATCTGACCTACACTATTCCATTTTCATCCATGTGTCTATCCAATGTCCACTTAAATGCCCTTAAAGTTGGCGAATCTACTACTGTTGCAGGCAGGGCGTTCCACGCCCTTACTACTCTCTGAGTAAAGAAACTACCTCTGACATCTGTCCTATATCTATCACCCCTCAACTTGAAGCTATGTCCCCTCGTGTTTGCCATCACCATCCGAGGAAAAAGACGCTCACTATCCACCCTATCTAACCCTCTGATTATCTTATATGTCTCTATTAAGTCACCTCTCCTCCTCCTTCTCTCCAACGAAAACAACCTCAAGTCCCTCAGCCTTTCCTCGTAAGACCTTCCCTCCATACCAGGCAACATCCTAGTAAATCTCCTCTGCACCCTTTCCATAGCTTCCACATCCTTCCTATAATGCGGTGACCAGAACTGCACGCAATACTCCAGGTGCGGTCTCACCAGAGTTTTGTACAGCAGCAGCATGACCTCGTGGCTCCGAAACTCGACCCCCCTACTAATAAAAGCTAACACACCATATGCCTTCTTAACAGCCCTATTAACCTGGTTAGCAACCTTCAGGGATTTATGCACCTGGACACCAAGATCTCTCTGTTCATCTACAGTACCAAGAATCCTCCCATTAGCCCAGTACTCTGCATTCCTGTTACTCCTTCCAAAGTGAATCACCTCACACTTTTCCGCATTAAACTCCATTTGCCATCTCTCAGCCCAGCTCTGCAGCCTATCTATGTCTCTCTGGACCCGACAACATCCTTCGGCACTATCCACAACTCCACCGACCTTAGTGTCATCTGCAAATTTACTAACCCACCCTTCTACACCCACTTCCAGGTCATTTATAAAAATGACAAACAGCAGTGGCCCCAAAACAGATCCTTGCGGTACACCACTAGTAACTAAACTCCAGGATGAACATGTGCCATCAACCACCACCCTCTGTCTTCTTTCAGCTAGCCAATTTCTGATCCAAAGCTCTAAATCACCTTCAACCCCATACTTGCGTATTTTCCGTGGGGAACCTTATCAAACGCCTTACTGAAATCCATATACACCACATCCACTGCTTTACCCTCATCCACCTGTTTGGTCACCTTCTCGAAAAACTCAATAAGGTTTGTGAGGCACGACCTACCCGTCACAAAACCGTGCTGACTATCTCTAATGTACTTATTCTTTTCAAGATGATTATAAATCCTGTCTCTGATAACCTTTTCCAACATTTTACCCACAACCGAAGTAAGGCTCACAGGTCTATAATTACCAGGGCTGTCTCTACTCCCCTTCTTGAACAAGGGGACAACATTTGCAATCCTCCAGTCTTCCGGCACTATTCCTGTCGACAATGACGACATAAAGATCAAGGACAAAGGCTCTGCAATCTCCTCCCTAGCTTCCCAGAGAATCCTAGGATAAATCCCATCTGGCCCAGGGGACTTATCTATTTTCACTCTTTCCAAAATTGCTAACACCTCCTCCTTGTGAACCTCAATCCCATCTAGCCTCCTAGCCTGAATCTCAGTATTCTCAACAACATTTTCTTTCTCTACTGTAAATACTGACGCAAAATATTCATTTAACACTTCCCCTATCTCCTCTGATTCCACACACAACTTCTCACTACTATCCTTGATTGGCCCTAATCTAACTCTAGTCATTCTTTTATTCCTGATATACCTATAGAAAGCCTTAGGGTTTTCCCTGATCCGATCCACCAATGACTTCTCGTGTCCTCTCCTTGCTCTTCTTAGCTCTCCCTTTAGATCCTTCCTGGCTAGCTTGTAGCTCTCAAGCGCCCTAACTGAGCCTTCACGTCTCATCCTAACATAAGCCTTCTTCTTCCTCTTGACAAGCGCTTCAACTTCTTTAGTAAACCAAGGCTCCCTCGCACGACAACTTCCTCCCTGCCTCACAGGTACATACTTATCAAGGACACGCAGTAGCTGCTCCTTGAATAAGCTCCACATTTCGATTGTTCCCATCCCCTGCAGTTTCCTTCCCCATCCTACGCATCCTAAATCTTGCCTAATCGCATCATAATTTCCTTTCCCCCAGTTATAATTCTTGCCCTGCGGTATATACCTGTCCCTGCCCATCGCTAAGGTAAACCTAACCGAATTGTGATCACTATCACCAAAGTGCTCACCTACATCTAAATCTAACACCTGGCCGGGTTCATGTCCCAGTACCAAATCCAATGTGGCATCGCCCCTGGTTGGCCTGTCTACATACTGTGTCAGAAAACCCTCCTGCACACACTGGACAAAAACTGACCCATCTAAAGTACTCGAACTATAGTATTTCCAGTCGATATTTGGAAAGTTAAAGTCCCCCATAACAACTACCCTGTTACTCTCACCCCTGTCGAGAATCATCTTCGCTATCCTTTCCTCTACATCTCTGGAACTATTCGGAGGTCTATAAAAGACTCCCAACAGGGTAACCTCACCTCTCCTGTTTCTAACCTCAGCCCATACTACCTCAGTAGCCGAGTCCTCAAACGTCCTTTCTGTCGCTGTAATACTCTCCTTGATTAACAATGCCACACCCCCCCCCCTCTTTTACCATCTTCTCTGTTCTTACTGAAACATCTAAATCCCGGAATCTGCAACATCCATTCCTGCCCCTGCTCTACCCATGTCTCCGAAATGGCCACTACATCGAGATCCCAGGTACCAACCCATGCTGCAAGCTCACCCACCTTATTCCGGATGCTCCTGGCGTTGAAATAGACACACTTTAAACCAGGTTCTTGCTTGCCAGTGCCCTCTTGCGTCCTTGTAACCTTATCCCTGACCTCACTACTCTCAACATCCTGTACACTGGCACTACAATTTAGGTTCCCATTCCCCTGCTGAATTAGTTTAAACCCCCCCGAAGAGCACTAGCAAACCTCCCCCCCAGGATATTGGTACCCCTCTGGTTCAGGTGAAGACCATCCTGTTTGTAGAGGTCCCACCTACCCCAGAAAGAGCCCCAATTATCCAGGAAACCAAAACCCTCCCTCCTGCACCATCCCTGCAGCCACGTGTTCAACTCCTCTCTCTCCCAATTCCTCGCTTCGCTATCACGTGGCACGGGCAACAACCCAGAGATAACAACTCTCTTTGTTCTCGCTCTAAGCTTCCACCCTAGCTCCCTAAATTTCTGTCTTAAATCCCCATCTCTCTTCCTACCTATGTCGTTGGTGCCTATGTGGACCACGACTTGGGGCTGCTCCCCCTCCCCATTAAGGATCCCAAAAACACGATCCGAGACATCACGAACCCTGGCACCTGGGAGGCAACATACCAATCGTGAGTCTCTCTCGTTCCCACAGAACCTCCTATCTGTTCCCCTAACTATGGAGTCCCCAATGACTAATGTTCTGCTCCTCTTCCCCCTTCCCTTCTGAGCAACAGGGACAGACTCTGTGCCAGATATCTGTACCCCATTGCTTACCCCTGGTAAGTCGTTCCCCGCAACAGTATCCAAAACGGTATACCTGTTGTTGAGGGAAACGGCCACAGGGGATCCCTGCACTGCCTGCTGGTTCCCTCTCCTTCCCCTGACGGTAACCCATCTACCTACTTCTTTTACCTGAGGTGTGACTACCTCCCCATAACTCCTCTCAATAACCTCCTCCGCCTCCCGAATGATCCGAAGTTCATCCAGCTCCAGCTCCAGTTCCCTAACGCGGTTCTCGAGGAGCTGGAGTTGGGTGCACTTCCCACAGATGCAGTCAGCAGGGACACTCTTGGCGACCCTTACCTCCCACATTCTGCAGGAGGAACATGCAACTGCCTTAACCTCCATTCCCACTATTCCAAATTCCCAACAAATCTACTGAAAAACCAAAAAAAACAAAAAGTCAAAACTTGTTAGGTTAGCAATCCAACGGACAGAACTTCCTAAATAAAAAGCTTACCTTATCAACACACCAGAGTCCTTTTTTTAAGGTTAGAGGAGGAGGGTGGGTGGGAGACACTACACGTGTAGTGTCTCGGGTACAGCCACCCACTGTGTGTGTGTCTCTCTCACTGTCTCAGTCACTCTCTCTCTCTCCCGCTCATGCTTTCCTTTCTTTGTGCGTCTCCCTCTTTCGCTTTATTTCATTCTCTCATTCTCAGTCTTCCCTTTCTCTCTCATTCTTTGGCTCTCTCTTTCTTTCTCTGGCTTTCCCTCTTTCTATCTCTTTCTCTCTCACTCTCAGTCTCTCTCAGACTTTATTTTCTCTCTGGTTGGCTCTTTCTCTCTTTCTTTCTCTGCGTTTCTTTATTTCTCTCTCACACTCTCAGACTCTCTGTCTCGCATTCTCAAGCTTTTCTTTGTCTCTCTTTCTCTTTATGTCTCTCTCACTCTCTCCCTCTCACTCTTAGCCTCTCTCTCTCTCTCTTTCTCAGTGTTTATATCTCTCCCTTGCTCTCTCTTTCTCTAACCTTTCTTCTCTGTTTATCCCCTCTTCTTTGGCTCTTTCACTTCCCTGGCTTTCTATCTCCTTATTTCTCCCCCTAACTCTTTTGTCCTCTTGTCAGCTTTGTCTTCGCCGCTTTTTTCTCTTTTTCTCAACATTTATTTCTCAGCCTTTTTTGTTCCCTCTTTGTCGCTTTTTTTCTTTCTTTGGCTCCTTCTCTCTTTCTTTTGATTTTTTACTCTATTTCTCTCGCCCTCTCTCTGACGTTCTCTTTTACTCACTCTCTGTGAAATCCTTTTTGGCTCTTTATTTGTCTCAATGTCTTTCTCATTAGTTGTTTCTGCGACTCTCTTTCTCTTTGCCTCTTTTTCTGACTCTCTTTCTCAGGATTTTTATCTTTCTCTAGCTCTCTCTTTCTCTAACTTTCTTTTTCTCTGGTTTGCTGTTTTTTGGCTCGTTCGCGTCTCCTGCTTTCTCTCTCCTTATTTCTCCCCCTCAGTCTTTTGCTCTCTTCTCAGCTTTGTCTTCGATGCTTTTTCTCTCCTTCTCAGTATTACTTTCTTTCTCTGCCTTTTTTGTTCCCTCTTTGTCGCTTTTGTTTTTCTGTCTTTGGCTCCTTCTCTCTTTCTTTGACTCTCTGGCTTTTTTGCTTTGCTTTTTTGCTCCCTTCCTCTCTCTCTCTCTGACTTGCTCTTTTACTCACTCTCTGCGGCTTCCTTTTGGCTCTTTATCTGTCACAATGGCTTTCTCTTTAGTTGTTTCTGTGACTCTCTTTCTTTGTGCCTCTCTCTCTCTCTCGCTCTCTCTGGTCTTCTCTGCAGCTGTTTCTCTGCGTTATTTTCTCTCTGGCTGTTTCTGTCTCTCTTTCTCTCTATCTCTTTCTGTGTGGCTTTTGCAGTCTTTCTCGGTTTCCTCCCCCACACCCGTCCCTCGGAAAACGTTGATGCCCCCCCCAAATCTCCCCCAGCAGAAATCTCCCCCACAAATCCCACCCCTACCCCCTCTGCACATTTCCATCTGCAAATTTCTCCCAGGCAAATTTAACTCACGCAACTTTCCCACACCTGCAAATTTCCCCCCTGGGATTCAGAGAGAAACAGAGAGCGAGAGGCTGAGATTCAGAGGGTACAGTTTTTATTTCAGATTTCCAGCATCCGCAGTAATAAACATGGTCAAAAATAGTAGTAGACTTCAGGAGGATGGAAGACGTCTGGTGAAATGGTCAGACACATGGCAGGTTAACTTCAATGCTGAGAAATGTAAAAGGATGCATTTCGGAAGGAAGGCTGAAGAGAAGCGATATAAACTAAATTGTACAATGTTAAAATGGGTGCAGGGACAGAGAGATCTTGGATTTCATTTGTGTCACCTTTCATATCTTAAAGATTCAATTTTAGGCTTCAAATCTTTCAGTTGAATCTAGCTTCATCCTGAAAAGTGTTAGCAAACGTGTTGGGAGATGTGTTACAAGCTGTTTCCATTCAGATAATCCTGCATTGTGCAAGTGTCAGCTATCGTTGCAGAGACAGGAAATAGGGGTGTTTGAATGGACCTGCAGGTTTTGGTTGATGCAATAAGGTGAGAATTTGAATTGTGTCCCTTGCAGATACATTGAATTGAAGGCATTTACAGAACATCACATGAAGTAGTTTAAACTTCAAAGACTTCAGACACATGGAAGAAGAGGAGAAGGGAACAATATACAAAACCTGAGACAGACAGACAACAACTGTCGGCAAATTAATCTCTTTATATGGGTTTTAATATGAAGGCCTGAACTGATGATTGAAAAAGCAGGAGTTCAAATCCCACACTGGGCTGTTGTGAATTTGCATTCTGATTTTTCTTTGAAAAAAACGTAAATCTGGAATTTAAAAAAAAATACCTCGAGGATGGAATGATTCCCTTCTGTCGACTAATGCAAAGCCCGTGTGTGGCTCAGTTTTGCTGTATTTATTAACGATATAATATAATGAGGTGGAATGCCAAATGCCAGCGTTGCGAATGGCACAACAATAAGCAACATTGTATGCAGTGTAGCTGGAAGCATAAAATTGCAAGGAGATACCAATATCTTAAGTGAATGGGCAAAGCTGTGATCGATAGATTTCAATGTCAGCAAAAAAGACTCGAACATAGTACTTTATAAATGATGAAAAGCTAGAAATACTGGACATACAAAGAGACTTGGCAGGGCCATGCACATTTGAGTGTAGTATAGATTTACCAGAATGATAACTGGACTCCAAAGGTTAAATTACAAGGTGATATTACACAAACGAGGGATGCATTCCATGGAATTCAGGAGGATCAAGATGATTTGATCAAAGTTGTTGAGATATTCAGGGAAACTGATGGGGTAGTTTGGGAGAAACTATTTCAGCAGCTTGGGAACATAGGAACAAGAGGAGGCCATTCAGCCCATTGAGCCTGCTCCACCATTCAATACTATCATGGCTGATCATACACTTCAATGCCCTTTTCCCAGACTATCCTCATATCCCTTGATATCATTGGTATTTAGAAATCTGTCAAACTCTGCTTTCAACATAGTAAATGACTGAGCTTCCACGACCCTCTGGGCTAGAGAATTCCAAAGATTCTGAGTAAAGAAATTTCTCCTCATTTCAGTCCTAAGTCGCTTCGCCCTTATTTTGACATTGTGTCTCTTGCTTCTAGACTCCTGAACCAGGGGAAACATCTTACTGGCATCTACCCTGTCCATCCCTTCAAGCATTTTATAGTTTTCAATAAGATCACCTCTCATTCTTCTGAACTCCAATGAGTACAGGCCCAACCTGTGCAACCTTCCCTCATAAGACAACCCCTTCATCCCAGGAATCAGCCTAATGAACATTCTCTGAACTGATTCCAATGCATCCAGGCCTCACCATTTATACACTTGCAAAGATGCCAAACACCTTAATATTTCCCCTCTCACTCTGTTTATCCCATCCAATATTTCACGCTCCTCCTCTTTAACTACAATGTCTGCTTCGTTCCCCCGCTTTTATGAAGACAGACACAAAGTATTCATTATGAACCATGCCATGCCTCTCCCACCTCCATACAGACATTCCCTTTTTGGTCCCTAATACCCTATCCTTAGTTATCCTCTTGCTCTTTGTGTATTTATAAAACATCTTTTCATTTTCCTTGCTTTCGCTTGGTAATATTATTTTCTGACTATCCCTTAGCTTTCCTAATTTTCTTTTTAATTTCACCCCTGAACTTCCTGCCCTCGTCTCAGCATTCTCTGGTATTGAGCTGTCGGTATCTGACATAAGCTTCCCTTTTGTCTCTTATCCAAAGGGCTCTAGATTTGGGAGTCCCACCCTATTTGCCTTTGTGTGAAAATATTTGTACTGAACCCTCACTAATTCTCCCTGCACTGACACCTTCAGGTAACTATCTCCAGTCCACTTTGCTAAATCCAAAGAGGGTCACTGACCCGAAACGTTAACTCTGCTTCTCTTTCCACAGATGCTGCCAGACCTGCTGAGTGGTTCCATCATTTCTTGTTTTTATTGCTAAACCCTCCCCTCTCTGGAACTACCATTTCCTCTGATTCCCCTGATGGACCCTCACATGCTTCCTAATGTGTGGTGACCAGAACTGGATGCAATATTCTAGTTCTGGACTAACCAGTGCGTTGTAAAGGTTCAGCATAACTTCCGTGCTTCTGTACACACAACTATTTATGAAGCCCAAGCTCCCCGATAATTATCTGACGTATCTATCGATATGATCTTCCACCGTCAAAGATGTAAGTACATGTACACCCCGGTCCCTCTGTCTCTGCACACTTCCTCGAACTCTGCTATTAAGGCTACATAGCCTTTCCCCGTCTCTTCTGCCAGAAAGAGAGCTGAGGGGCGGGGTAGGGATGGGGGGGGAGAGCTGGGGAGGTGAGAGAGTGGGGGAGAGAGAGCGAGTTGATGAGAGAGAGACAGGGGCAAGGAATGGGGACAGAGAATGAGAGAGGGTGTGTGAGAGGGGGAACAGAGGGAGAAAGAAAGGGACGAAAGGGGGAGGGGAGGAGAGCGAGCGAGGTGGCAGAGAGAGCTGGGGGGGAGAGAAACCATGGGGGAGAGAGGGCGAGAGATAGGGGGTGTTATGGTCGTATGAGAAAGGTTTCTACGGGTCTGTTACTGTCTTCACCTGGTCTTATAGTAACTGCGTTTAATTTTAAATGCAATGTGTTTTGAGTTCCCCCTTGGTGAATCCTTGTTCACCGCTTTCCAATTATAAGGCAACGGAATGAGCACAAAAAGGCTTTCTTAGGTTTAAAGAAGAAAGATGAAATTTATTAAACCTTATACATAAACTCTAATACGGTTAACACCTCCGGAGAAACGACTCGCCCATGCCAGCATGAACACGCAATATAAACATGCGAATAGGGACAAAAAAGAGCAGACGGAAAGATAACTAGGGTAGTTAGAGGCAATATCTTGTTACTGTTTCTCGAGCTCTCTGCAGTCCTTGTTTGAAGATATGGTCTTGCGTTTCATTGGAGTCCAGTGTTCCTTTTTAAGCTGGTTCACGTAGGAGACTGTTTTTCTCTTTGAGTTTACGTGTCTTCAATGGTTTCCGAAGCTGGTGACAGCGAGATGAGGGCAGACAGGAGAGAGGTCTTATCAAAACAGGCGCCAGTAGTTTTCTCAGTTCGAATCCTTAGTTGGAAGTTCAAATCTCAACAGCCAGCTAGTAACATGACTATGCTCAGTATGGAGAAGGACGATGTAGATGTAAAGCTCAGGAAGGGAGATTGTGATATACTTGAAAAAAATAGCAATAAAGGGGGTGGGGGGGTTGGAGATATTGGCCGTTTTGCGAGCTGAAAAGTGGATAAATGCCCAGGCCTAGATGAGATGTATCCCAGGCTATTACGTGAGGCAAGGGAGGAGATAGCAGGAGCTCTGATACGAATTTTCAAATTCTCTCTGGCCATAGGAGAGGTGCCAGAGGACTGGAGGACTGCGAATGTGGTACCATTAGTCTATGGTACCAGAGTTAAACCAGGTAATTACAGGCCAGTGGTCTGACCAACATCAGTGATAGGCAAACCATTGGAAAAAATCTGAGGGACAGGATTAACCTCACTTGGAGAAGCAGGGATTTATAAAGGGTAATCAGCATGACTTGGTCAGAGGGGGATCATGTCTAACTAACGTGTTTGAATTTTTCGATGTGACTAGGTGTCCAGTTAACGGTAAAGCAGTTGTGATAGTCCACATGGACTTCAGTGAGGCTTTTGATAAGGTCCCACATGGGAGATTGTCAAGAAGGTAGGAGGCCATGGGATCCAGGGCAATTTGGTAAATTGGATCTAAAATTGGCTTAGTGGCAGGAGGCAGAGGGTGATGGTCGAAGGTTGATTTTGTGATTAGAAGCCTGTGACCATCAGTGTGCCACAGGGATCTGTGCTTGTTGTGATGCACATTAATTAACATAAAGGAGGTATGATCAGTAAGTTCGCAGATGACACGAAAATTGATGGTGCTGTAAATAGTGGGGAGGAAAGCCTTAGACTGCAGGACGATATTGATGGGCTGGAAAGATGGGCAGAACAGTGGCAAATGGAATTTAATCCTGAGAAGTGTGAGGTGTTGCATTTTGGAAGGACCAACAAGGCAAGGGAAAATACAATGGATGGTAGGACCCTATGAATGACAGAAGGTCGGAGGAACTTGGTGTACTTGTCCATAGATCACTCAAGGCAGCAACACAGTTAGACTCGGTGGTTAGGAAGGCATACAGATACTTGCGTTTATTAGCCACGGGACAGAATATAAGAGCAGGGACGTTATGATGGAGTTGTATAAAATGCTAGTTCAGCCACAGCTGGAGTACTGTGTACAGTTCTGGTCGCCATACTATAGGAAGGATGTGATTGCACTGGAGAGGTGCAGAGGAGATTCACCAGGATGTTGCCTGGGCTGGAGCATTACAGCTATGAAGCGAGCCTGAAAAGGCTAGGGTTGTTTTCCTTAGAGCAGAGAAGGTTGATGGGGGAGCTGAGTGCCGTATACAAAATTATGAGGAGCATTGATAGGGTAGATAGCAAGAAACGTTTCCCTTAAGAGAGGTGGCAATAACCAGGAGGCATAGATTTAAGGTAAGGGGCAGGAGATTTAGAGGGGATTTGAGGAAATAATCTTTCACCCAGAGAGTGTTTGGAATCAGGAACACACTGTCTTAAGGGGTGGTAGAGGCCTGAACACACACAAAATATAAGAAGTATTTAGATGAGCACTTGAAATGCCATAGCAGACAAGGCTGCGGTCGAAGGACTGGAAAAGGGGATTAGAATAGATAGGTGCTTGATGGCCAACACAGACACGATGGGCTGAAAGGCCTCATTCTGTGCTGTATATCTCTATGACTAAAACTGCTCTGTTCTGACCACTTCTTCTGTGTATTGGGGAAGCAACTACTGGATCTCTTTTGTTCCAGCACTGCTGGTACGAGACAAATAGCCTTCCTGTCAGGGGCTTGCAATTTTAAGTTTTAATGTTCATGTGACGAAATCATGCGTGCCTCAGTCTTGGTAGGTGGGGGTGTGCTTGACAGGGGGGAAGAGGGAGCGACAGAAGGGGCCGCAGGAGATGTAAAGAAAGAGAGAGTGAGAGAGAGAAAGAGGGGAGGAGACAGAGAAGGAGGTGAAAAAGAGAGAAAGAGCGAGTGGAGCAGACAGGGAAAATGAGAGAGAGGGGGTGCACAGAGAGAGAGTGGCGGGTGGGTAGGGAGAGAGAGATAAGGGAGAGAGAGAGGTGAGGGGGAGAGATGGGGAGAGAGAGAGGGGAGCAGATAGCGCAAAAAGGGTGGAGGGAGAGAAGGCGAGAGCGAATGGGGAGAAAAGAGGGAGCAGAAAAAGAAAGAGAGGGAGAGAGAGCACAGGACAGAGAGAGGGGGCAGAGAGCGAGGAAGGCAGGGAGGGAAATAGGGGACAGAGAGAGGGAACAGAGTGAAATACAGAGAGGCGGGATAGAGAGGGTGAGAGAGGGGGCAGAGATAGAGGGGGCAGAGAGAGAGAGAGAGTGTGTGGGGATGGAGAGAAAGAGAGGTACACAGAGAGCGAGGACGACATAGAGGGGAGGAGAGCAACACAGAGAGGGGGCAACAACACAGGGAAGGAGTACACAGAGATAGAGAGAGAGGGAAAGAGTGACCAAGATCACTCCTGGCTTTCCCTCCACCGTCAGTTCAGAAGTGGGGATGTTCACTGATGATTGCACAATGCTCAGCACCATTTACGACTCCGCAGATACTGAAGCAGTCCGTGCCCAGATGCATCAGGGCATGGAGAACATTCACGCTTGGGCTGATATGTGGCAAGTGACAATTGCACCACACAAGTGCCAGACAATGACCATCTCCACAAAGAGAGAATTCAAACATCTCCGCTTGACATTCACTGGCATTACCATTTCTGAAACCCCACTATCAGCATCCTGGGGGATACCATTGACCAGAAACTGAACTGCACCAGCCACATAAATGCCGTGCCTCCAAGAGCAGGTCAGAGGCTAGTAAGTCTGCAGCACATAACTTATCGCATGCCTCCCCAATGCCTGTCAACCATCTACAAGGAAATATTTAGGGTTGTGACGGAATACTCTCCCCTTTCCCTGATGGGTGCAGGTATAAAACACTCACGAAGCTCACCACCATCCAGGACAACGCACTGCTCTTGATCGGTAACCCATCCACAAACATTCTTCCCTGCACCACCAATGCACAGTGGCAGCAGTGTGTGCCATATGCAAGATGCACTGCAGCAACGCACGAAGGCTCCTAAAACAGCATTTTCTAAACCCGCGACCAAAAGACCATACAAGTTCGGAGCAGAAGTAGGCCATTCGGCCTATCAAACCTGTTCCGCCATTCAATAAGATCATAGATGATCGATTTCCATCTCGAATTCCATACGACCATCGACAGTCGATAATCGTTCATCCCATTGCCTAACAAGAATCTATCTACGTCCACTTTAAAAATATTCAATGACCACGCCTCCACCACCTTCTGAGGCACCGAATTGCAAAGTCGCAAAACCCTGTGAAAGAAAACAAAATTCTCCTTGCCTCTGTCTTATAACGGTAACCCCTAATTTTCAAACAGTGCCCCCTTGTTCTGGGCTCACCCACAAGAGCAAACATCCGTTCCATATTTATCTTGTCAAGACCGTTCAGGATCTTCTGTCCTTCAATCAAGTTTCCCCTCACTCTTCTGCACTCCAGTGAAAACGAGCCCAGTCTGTCCAACATTTCCTCATAAGATAACCCGCTCATTCTCAGTATCAATCTCGTAACCCTCTTCTGAACCGCCTCCAACACATTCACATCCTTCCTTAAATATGGAGACCAAAACTGTATACAGTATTGGAGATGTGATCGCACCAATGCCCTGTATAACTGAATCATGACATCATTACCTTTATTTCAATTCTGCTCGTAATAAAGGATATCACTCCACTGGTCTTCTTTATTACTTGCTGTACCCAAAACCTACCTTCTTGTGACTTATGCACGAGAGCACCTCGACCCACCTCTTTGCACCTCGGAATTCTGCAGTATTCCCCGTTTAAGACACACTTTGTGCTTTGATCTTCCTGCCATAGTGAACAACTTCACATTTCTACACATTTTACTCCATCTGCCAGATTTTGTCCCTACTCACTCAACCTATCGATAACGGTCTGCAAGCTCGATATGCCCTCTTCACAACACAGTGACGCAGTGGGTCGCACCGCAGCCTCACAGCTCCAAAGACCCGGGTTCGATTCTGGGTACTGCCTGTGCGGAGATTGCAAGTTCTCCCTGTGTCTGCTCCGGTTTCCTCCCACATCCAAAGACTTGCAGGTGATTGGTAAATTGGCTGTTATAAATTGCCCCTCGTGTCGGTAGGTGATAGGGAATATGGGGTTACTGTAGGATTAGTATAAATGGGTGGTTGTTGGTCAGCACAGACTCGGTGCGCCCAAGGGCCTGTTTCAGCGCTGAATCAATAAATAAATATATTTATGTCATCTGCAAATTTAGCTGCTATGCCATTGCTCCCCTCATCAAAGTGATTGATAGAAATTAAAAAAAGTTGAGGCCACAACGCTGACCCATGCGGGACTCCACTCGTCACTTCCTGCCAATCAGAAAATGACGCATTTATGCATGCTCTCTATTTTGTGCCAGCCAGCTAATCTTCTATCCATGCTAATATATTACCCCCTACACCATGAGTTCCCAGTTTGCGCAACAGCCTTTTATCTAGAAACTTGTCAAATGTCTTCTGCTAATCCAAGTACAGTGCATCCGCAGGCTCCCCTTTATCCACAGCGCATGTCACTCACTCAAGGAACTCCAATAAATTGTTTAAACATAATTTCCCTATCACAAAGCCATGCTGACTATTTACGATTACCTTGAGATTTTATTTAGAGATACAGCACTTAAACAGGCCCTTCGGCCCACCAAGTCTGCGCCGATCAGCAACCACCCATTTATACTCACCCAACAGTAATCCCATATTCCCTACCACCTATCTAAACTCGGAGCAACTTACAACAGCCAATTTACCTGTCACCTACAAGTATTTGGCGGTGGGAGGAAACCGGAGAACCCAGCGAAAACCCACGAGGTTGCAGGTAGAACTTGTAAACTCCACACAGGCAGTACCCAGAATCTAACCCGGGTTCCTAGAACTACGAGGTTGCAGTGCTAACCACTGCGCCACTGTGCTGCCCACTTTTCGAAACGCCCACCTACAACCTCCTTAATGATCGATTCTAACAGCTTCCCCACGACAGACGTCAACCTAATGGACCTATAGTTACCTGCTTTCTGCCTCCCCACCCTCTTGAATAGAATATTTGCTACTTTCCAATCTGATGGAAACTTTCTATCAAGTGAATTTTGCAAAATTAACACCAACACATCTCCTACCTCTTTAACACCTCTTTTAAGACCCTAGGATGAAGCCCATCAGGACCCGGGGACTTGCCAGCCCGCAGCTCCATCACTTTGCTCAGTACTGCTTTCCTGATGATTGTACTTTCAGCAGTTCCTCTCTTCCTTCCACCTCCTGATTTGCCTCTATTACTGGAATGTTTTTGTATCCTCTATAGTGAACGTAAAAGTAAAGTATTTGTTCATTTCATCCGCTGTTTCCTCATTGTCTACTATTAACTCTCAATTCTCACTCTCTATAGCAACAACACTCACTTTACTTACACTTTTCCTTTTTAAATACCTGTAGAAACTCTTGGTATTCATTTTTACATTTTTAGCTAGCCTCCTTTCATGCTCTAATTTCTTCCTCCTGATTGACCTTGCAGTCATGCTCTGTCATTCTTGCTATTTTGACCAGCCACTCATCTTTGCACACTTATAAGCCTTTTCATTAAGTTTGATGGTTTCCTTAACTTCCTCAGTTAAGCACGGATGGTGGGTCCTCCCCTTAGAATCTTTCTTTACAGTAGGCAGAAACATATTCTGAGTATTCTGAAATATCCCCTTAAATGTCTGCCACAGCTTCTCTATTGATCTGTCAGCTAGCCTAGCAGCCTTGTTCATTCAGCCAGTTCAGCTTTCATACAAAAATATTTGTCCTTCATTAAGTTTAAAATACTGGTCTTAGACCAACTGCTCTCTCTTTCAAACTGGATTCAAAATTCAAACACTTTGTCGTCACTGCGAGCTAGATATGCCTTTACTCTGGGTCATTAATTAATCATGTGTCATTACACAATGCCAAGTCTAATATAACGTGCTCTCTGGTTGGTTCCATATAGATAGATAGACAGATAGATAGATAGATAGATAGGTAGATAGATAGATAGATAGATAGATAGATAGACAGATAGATAGATAGATAGACAGACAGATAGACAGATTGTAAGACAGATAGCAAGATAGATGATGGATAGATGGATAATAAAAACAATACACTGCAGATGCCAGAAATCCGGAATAAAAACAAGAAATGCTGTAAATAATCAGCAGGTCTGGCAGCATTTGTGCCGAGAGAAGCAGAGTTAACGTTTCAGGTCAGGTAGTCAGCAAAGGACTCAATTTTATCCCCTTACGCCCCCATCTCAATGAATTCCCAGCTTGGCATGATGTTGAGCTCTTCTTCCATCGCCTTGCCTCCGTGGTCACTTCTTTGACCATGAGCTTCCCCCCCCACCCCGACCAGCGGGCCCATTCACCCGCCTCCAGAATTCCCCCTCTATCTGGATACCTCCCTCTGGCCTCTTACCCGCTCTTGATCTTTTCATTGACCCCTGTCAGCGAGACATTAGCCGTATCAATTTCTCTGCCTCCTCACTCACTCCAACCTGCCCCCCTCTAAACTTGCCACATTCCGTTCTCTCACGTTTATCCCCGACATGGTCATCAAACCTGCAGATAAGGGTGTTGATGTTGTTGTCTGGCGTACCATCCTCTACCTTGCCGAGGCTCAGCGCCAACTCTCAGACACTTCTTCCTGCCTCCCTCGGACCATGACCCCACCACCGAACATCAGGCTTCTGTCACTGATCTCATCTCCTCTGGAGATCTTCCCTCTACAGTTTCCAACCTCATAATCCCGCAACCCCGGTGAGCCCGCTTCTCCCTCCTTCTCAAAATCAACAAGCAGGACTGTCCCAGCAGACCCATTGTTTCAGCCTGTTCCTGCCCCACTGAACTTATTTCTTCCTATCTTGACTCTATATTTTCTCTGCTGGTCCAATCTTTTTCCCACCTACATCCGTGACTCTTTTGACGCCCTATGTCATTTTGACAATTTCCAGTTTCCTGGTCCTAACCGCCTCTTCTTTACTATAGACTTTCAATCTCTCGACATTTCCATCCCCCACCAGGACGGTTTGGGGGCGCTCCGCTTCTTCCTTGAGCAGAGGAGTACAGTTCCTTGAACAGTTGGTAGGTTAATTGGCCATTATAAATTGCCCCTAGTATAGGTAGGTGGTAGGGAAATATAGGGACAGGTGGGGATGTGGTAGGAATATGGGATTAGTGTAGGATTAGTATAAATGGGTGGTTGATGGTCGGCACAGTCTCGGTGGGCCGAAGGGCCTGTTTCAGTGCTGAATCACTAAAACTAAAAACTAAAAAGAGGCCCAACCAGTCCCCATCCAGCACCACCCTCCTCCGCCTAGCTGAACTTATTCTCACATTGAGCAACTTCTCCTTCAACTCCACTCACTTCCTTCAAGTAAAAGGTGTTGCTGTGGGTACCCGCATCGGTCCCAGTTGTGTCTGTCTTTTTGTGGGATATGTCGAACATTTCTTGTTCCAGTCCTACTCAGGCCCTCTCCCCCAACTCTTTTTCTGGTACATTGATGACTGTATCGGTGCCGTTTCCTGCTCCTGCCCGGAACTAGAGAACTTTATTAACTTTGCTTCTAATTTCCACCCTTCTCTCACCTTCACATGGTAATTCTCTGACACTATCCTTCCCTTCCTCAACTTCTCTATTTACATCTCTGGGGATAGGCTGTCTACGAATATTCATTACAGGCCTACTGGCTCCCACAGGTACTTCGACTACACTTCTTCACACCCTGCCTCCTGTAAGGACTCCATTCCATTCTCACAGTTTCTCCATCTCCGACGCATCTGCTCTGATGATGCTACCTTCCACGACAGCGCTTCCGATATGTATTCCTTTTACTTAACCAAGGATCCACCAACCCCTCGAAACACCCCCCACCCCCACACACACCGTGGTTTGTTTGTTTAGTTTGTTTCCAATGTGCTTGCCCACTGTTTTTTTGATGTATTTTTTCTGTTTCTGATTGTTGGGCTCTGTACTTTGTAGTCAATCACATCCTGTCACTTTGTCTTTCAGCACACCATTAACATAACATCCGCATTTTATCCCTGGCCTTCTGGTCAGTAATTCTCTGTGACCTTATCCGATAACCTTTTACATTTCTTACATTCGCCAGTTCTGACGAAGGGTCTCTCACCAGAAACGTTAACTCTGCTTTTCTCTGCACAGATCCTGCCAAACCTGCAGAGTATTTCCGGCATTTCTTGTAGATAGATAGATAGATAGATAGATAGATAGATAGATAGATGGATAGATATATAGATAGATAGATAGATAGATAGATAGATAGATAGATAGATAGATAGATAGATAGATAGACAGATAGATAGATAGATAGATAGATAGATAGATAGATAGATAGATAGATAGATAGATAGATAGATAGATAGATAGATAGATAGATAGATAGATAGATAGATGGATGGATGGATGGGCGGACAGTTAAATAGAGAGTGAGATGATAGGTGGGTAGGTAGATAGAAATGCGAGACAGGAAGACAAGTGGAGACACAAGCAAGATGGAGACACAAAATAGATAGATATAGATAGGCAGACTGACAGGTAAATAGACAGATGTTGTAGACAGATAGATAGATGGGTAGAGAGACAAACAGGAAGATAGATGGAGACTCAAGAAATATGGAGACACATGGTAGATCGATGCATAGATAGACAGACAGATAGATAGATAGATAGATAGATAGATAGATAGATAGATAGATAGATAGATAGATAGAGATAGATAGAGAGATAGAGAGGAAGCGATACCGTGGTTGTCACACGGCTGGTATTGGCTTCACAGGCCGTAAAGGGGATGATTGAGCACCAGGCGGAGACGTAGGTGCAGATTGGTAGTGCAGGAGTCCCCTCTGACCATTCGCCTCTCAAACTGATATATTACTTTGAATACTGTTGGGGGGAAGGACTCCCACGGGAAAGCACCAAGTGCCAAGTTTATGGCACCGAGGATGATTCCGCTGAACAGCTGGGGAGGAGGGCTGGTGGCAGACTGGAGGAGCCATAGTGAAAGGTGAGTCAATAGTAAGGGGAACAGACAGGCGTTTCTGTGGGCGCAAACAAGACTTCAGGATGGTATGGTGCTTGGGTTAAAGATTTCTCGGAGCGGATGCGCGACATTCTGAAGGGGGTGGGTGAATAACTTGTGGTCGTGGTGCATGTCAGTACCAACGACATAGCTTAAAAAAAGGAATGTGTTCGTGCAAAATGAATTGAAGGAGTTAAGAGCTAAATTAAAAAGCAGGACTGCAAAGGTAGTAATCTCAGTATTACTTCCTGTGCCACGTGTTCGTGAGTATAGGAACTGCATAATAGACCAGATGAATGCATGGCTGGAAAAATTGGTGCAAGAGGGAGGGATTTAGATCTTTTGCACGTCGGGGCCGGTTCTGGGGAAGGTGGGACTTGCTCAAGCGGGACGGCTTGCACTCAGGCAGGACAGGAACTGATGACCTCACAGGGGCATCTTCTAGTCCTGTTGTGGAGGATTTAAACTGGAAAGGCAGGGGGTTGGGAACCTGAGCGGAGAGACTGAGGAGGAGGAAACAAGTATAGAAGCGAAAGACAGGAAACAATAAAGTGTAAGGCATAGAAATCATGGGGAAGAAACAAATAGGGCCACAGTGTAAAACAATGATAAGATGACTAACAATGTTAAAAAGACAAGCCTAAAGGCGCTGTATCCCAATGTGTGGAGCATTCACAATAAGGTAGTGTTAACCACGCAAATAGATATAAATAGATACAATACAGTTGCAATTATGGAGACATGGATGCCGGGTGACCAAGGATCGGTACTGAACATTCAGAGGCATCAAATATTTAGGAAGGACAGGCAAAAGGGGAAAGGAAGTGGAGAAGCGTTGTTAGTAAAAGAGAAAATCAATGCAATAGTGAAGAAGGATATTAGCTCAGAGAATCCCAATGTGGAATCTGTATGGGTGCAGTTCAGAAACACTAAGGGGCAGAACACGTTGGTGTTGGTTCCATATAGACCCCCAAACAGCAGTGGTGATGTAGAGGATGATACTAAACAGGAAATTACCAATGCATGCAATAAGAGTGCCACTGTAATTTTGGGTTACTTTGATCGACATATAGATTGGAAAAAACAAATTAGCAATAATATTGCAGAGGAGAAATTCCTGGAGTGCGTACATGATGTTTTTTAAGGAACAATACTTTGAGGAACCAACTAGAGAACAGGCCATCCTTTCCTGGATACTGTGTAATGAGAAAGGATTAGTCAAAAATCTTGTTGAGTGGGGTCCCTTGTGGAAGAGCGACGTTAACATGTTCGAATTATTGACTAAGGTGGAGAGTGAGAAAGTTGATTCCGAGACCAGTGTCCTGAACCTAAATAAAGGTAATTATGAAGGTATGAGGGACGAGTTGGCTATGATTGATTGGGGACCGTTACTTAAAGGATATATAGTATTGGAGGACAGATGGTGTAACTCCACTATTTAAAAAAAGGAAGTGGAGTGAAAACAGGGAATTATAAACCGGTTAGCTGGACATCAATAGTTTGGAAAATGCAAGAGTCCATTATAAAAGATGGAATAGCAGAGCACTTGTAAAGTAATGACTGGATCGGACAAAGTCAACATTGTTTTACAAAAGGGAAATCATGCTTGACAAATCTACCGGACGTTTTTGAGTATATAACTAATAGAATAGGTAAGGGAGAAGCAGTGGATGTGGTGTATTTGGACTTTCAGAAGGCTTTCGATAAGATCCCACATAAAAGATTAGCGTGTAAAATTAAAGCACATGGGATTGGGGGAATAGCACTGACATGGATGGGGAACTGGATGGCTGAGAGGAAACAAAGAGTAGGAATAAATGGGTCGTTTTCTGAGTGGCAGGCAGTGACTAGTGGGTCAGCGCAGGGATCAGTGCTAGGACCCCAGCTATTCACAGTATATATTAACGATATAGATGAGGAATTAAATGTAATATATCCAAGTTTTCGGACGACATAAAACTGGATGGGAGTGTAAACTATGAGGAGGATGCAGAGAAGCTCCAGTGCAATTTCGACAGGTTGAGTGAATGAGTAAATACATGGCAGATGCAGTATAATGGGGATAAATACAAGGCTATCCACTTTGGTGGCAAAAACAGGAAGGCATATAGATTGGGAAAGCGGGAGGTGCAGCGAGACCTCAGTGTCCTTATGCACCAGTTGCTGAAAATAAGCATGCAGGTGCAGCAGGCACTTAAGAAGGCAAATGGTATATTGGAATTCACAGCGACAAGATTCGAGCACGTGAGCAAGGAGGTGCTGTTGCAATTACACAAGTCCACGTGCTGGGCGGCACAGTGGCGCAGTGGTTAGCACCACAACCTCACAGCTGCAGCGACCTGCGTTCAGTTCTCGGTATTGCCTGTGTGGAGTTTGCAACTTCTCCCTGTGAAAGTATGGGTTTCCGCCGTGTGTTCCAGTTTCATCCCACGGCCAAAGCCTTGCAAGGTGATAGTAAATTGGCCGTTGTAAATTGACCCGAGTGTAGGCAAGTGTTCGGAGAATGGTGAGGATGTGGTTGGGAATATGGGGTGAATGTAGGATTAGTATAAATGGGTGGTTGTTGGTCGGCGCAGACTCGGTGGGCTGAAGGGCCTGTTTCAGTGCTGTATCTCTAAACAAATAAAAAATAAAAAAGTCTTTGGTGAGCACACATCTGGAGTATTGTGTGCAGTTTTGGTCTTCTAATCTGAGGAAGGGTGTTCTTGCTATGGAGGCAGTGCAGCGAAGGCTCACCACACTGATTCCTGGGATGACAGGGCTGAGGTATGAAGAGAGATTGTGTCGATTAGGCTTGTAGTTGCTAGAGTTCAGAAGAATGAGAGGGGTTCTCATGGAAACCTACAACATCCTAACTGGACTGGATAGTCTAGATGCAGGAAGGATGTTCCGAATTGTGGGGAGTCCAGGACCAGGTGTCCATGTCAATAGATTGGGAGTAAGCCATTTCGGACTGAGAGCAGGAGAGATTTCATCACCCAGTGAGTGGTAAACCTGTGGAATTATCTACCAAAGAAAGTAGTTGAGGAAAAATCATTAAATATATTCAAGAAAGAGTTCGATATAGTTCTCAGGGCTTATGGGATGAAGGGATACGGGGAGAAAGCGGGAAAAGGTTACTGAGTTTGGATGCTCGGCCATGATCGTATTGAATGACGGAGGAAGGCCGAATGGCCTACTCCTGCTCCTATATTTCTATGTTTCTATGTTTACTCCATCACTTTGCTGATGACTGAAAGCACACTGATCTGCTCGCAATTAACCTGGTTCAGTTGTTCCTGCTTTTTGTGGAGAGGACATAGCGGGATAGTTTTCCACATTGATGCGTAGCTGCCAGTGTTGTAACTGTTCTAGAACGACTTTTAGGAACATAGCCAGTTACATATGAGCATACGAACATGCAAATTAAGAGCAGGAGTAGGCAATTCGGTCCCTAGAGCCAGCTGCGCCATTCAATACGATCATAGCTGATCGATTTG
The DNA here is from genome assembly GCF_036365525.1 of Heterodontus francisci. Lineage (NCBI taxonomy): Eukaryota > Metazoa > Chordata > Chondrichthyes > Heterodontiformes > Heterodontidae > Heterodontus > Heterodontus francisci. Next base: position 1,808,036 of record NW_027140578.1, on the reverse strand, counting down.
TATCCTCAACTCCACATTCCCGCCTACCCTGAATAACCTTTTAACCTATTGTTTATCAAGAATTAATCTATCTCCACCTTGAAAATATTTAAAGACTCTGCTTCTGAGGCCTTTTGAAGAAGAGTTCGAAAGACTCACGACCCTTTGTGAGAAAAAAATAATCCTCATCTGTGCATTAAATTAGGCGGCACAGTGGCTCAGTGGTTAACACAGCAGCCTCCCAGCTCCAGCGTCCCGGGTTCAATTCTGGGTACTGCCTGTGTGGAGTTTGCAAGTTCTCCCTGTGTCTGCGTGCGTTTCCTCCGGGTGCTCCGGTTTCCTCCCACAGCCAAAAAGACTTGCAGGTTGGTAGGTAAATTGGCCATTATAAATTGCTCCTGGTATAGGTAGGTGGTAGGGAAATATAGGGACAGGTGAGTATGTGGTAGGAATATGGGATTAGTGTAGGATTAGTATAAATGGGTGGTTAATTGTTGGCACAGACTCGGTAGGCTGAAGGGCCTGTTTCAGTGCTGTATCTCTAAATCTAAAATCGAAATCTAAATGGCGTCCCCTTATTTATAAACAGTGATCCTTGTCCTAGATTCTCCCACAAGAGGAAACATCATTTCCACATCCACTCTGTCAAGACCCCTCAGAATCCTTTATGTTTCCATCAAGTCGCCTCTTGCTTTTCTTAAATCCAGCGGATACAAGCCTATCTGTCTAACCATTCTTCATTACATAACCCACCCATTCTTGTAAACCTTCTTTGAACTGCTTCCAATGCATTTCCATACTTCCTTAAATAAGAAGACGAATACTGTACACAGCAATGCAGATGTGGTCTCACCAATGTCCTGTATAGCTGAAGAATAACATCCCTACTTTTGTATGCAATTCCCTTCGCAATAAATAATAAAAGTATTTAGCTTTCCTTATTAATTGCGACACCTGAAAACTAACCTTTTGTGATTCATGCAAGAGGACACCCATAGTACTTTGCAATTTCTCATCATTTAGATAAATAATTATTTTTTATTCAACCGTCCTAAATGGACAATTTCACATTTTTTCTCGTTAACTCCATTTGTCGGATATTTTCCCACTTATTTAACCTATCTATATCCCTTTGTCGCCGCCTTATGTGCTCTTCATTACTTATTTTCCTACCTATCTTTGTGTCACCAGCAAATTCAGCAATCATATCATCGGAGCCTTGATCCAAGTCATTTATATAAATTGTAAAAAGGTGAGGCCCTTCACTGATTCCTGTGGTGCACCATTCGTTCCAACTTGCCAACCAGAAAAAGGACACATTTATGCTACTCTATGTTTCCTGTTGGCTTACCAATCTTCTATCCATGTCATTGTGTTTCCCCTACTCTATGAACATTTATATTCCACAGAAACCTTTGATGTGGCACCTTATCAAATGCCTTCTGGAAATCTAAGTACAGTGCAACCACAGGTTCCCCTTTATCCACAGTACGTGTTATTACTTCAAAGAACGCCAATAAATTGGTTAAACATGTTTTCCCTTTCACCAAACTATGTTGACGCTGCCTGATTCCGTTGAACTTTTCTAAGTGCCATCAATAACGTCTTCAAGAATAACGTATAACATCTTCCCTATGTCAGATGTTAAGTTAATTGGCAGGTACTTTCCTGCTTTCTGTCTCCTTCCTTTTTTGAATAAATGACTTAAGTTGGGATTTTCCAGTATAATGTAAACTTCTCCGAATGTAGGGAATTTTGGGAAATCTGAATCAATGCATCGATGATCTCACCTGCCACTTCTTTTAATGACCCTAGGATGAAGACCATCATGAAGCGAGGACTTGCCAGTCTGCAAGTCCAACAATTTGCTCTGCACCATTATTGTAATGTAACGTTCTTCCCTCCCTTCCATTTCATTATTTACAGTTAGTTCTAGGATGCTGCTTCTATCTTCTATTGTGAAGACCAATGCAAAGTATCTGTTCAATTCATCTGCCATCTCTTTATTTTCCCTTATTGCTTCCCTATACACACTTTCCATAGGACCAACGATCTTTTGGTTAAATCTTTTCTTTCACAAAAAGAAACTCTTGTTATCTGTCTAATATTTGTCGTCATTTTTCTCTTGTACACTAATCTTTCCCTCCTTATTAATCTTTTAGTCGTTCTTTGCTGCTTTTTATATTCTGTCCAATCTTCTGACCTGTTGCCCAATTGTGCGCAATTATGTTTTTTTCTTTCAGTTTGATGCTAACTTTAACTATTTTTGTTAACCACGGATGGTGGGTCCTCCCATTGGAATTTTTCATTCTCGCTGGAATGTATCTATTCTGTATACTTTGCAATATCACATTGAAGGTCTGCAACCGCATCTCCCTTGACCTACCCTTAATCCTCTTTGCCAGTTCACCTTTTCTAGCTCTGTTTCTAGGCGCTCTTACTTCGCTTATTACGTTTACCCAAAGTTAATCCTGACAACGCTGCCGGCCGCTGACGACATCAGTCGACGCCAAATGCGCACATGCGCAGATGGGCTCATGTTACCTGCGCGTGCGCGGCGTTCTCAGTTGTCAGGACTGGTTACTGCATGCACCCACAACTTTATCACGTAACGTGTACATTTTCGTGCAACACGCCCGGTCTGCCCCACTCCCCCACCATCCCCCCTACCCTGCCGCTCTTCCAGCCGCTCTGCTCGATCCCCCACCCCGCCTCACTCCCCCCACCACATGCTTTCTCCCTCATCCTTCCAGACGCTAGCTCGAGGCGGCGCCACATCCCTTCTCTCTGCCGCGTGCTCCGACATCGCTTGATTCTTAGGGTGGTGCGGTGCGGGAAGGAAACAGGGGGCAGGGAGCGAGCGGCCAGAGTGGAATGGCACGGAAAACAATTAAAATTGTGCAGCACTGTCAGAGGTGCTGTACTTTGGATTTCCATTGCGTGCTGCCAAATGTTTACTTTGTCATTCTCTGATTATTTGAGCAACAGCATCTTTAGTCCTGGCAGCTGCCTTAAGGTCGCAGACTGTGACGGTTAAGTGGAACAGACTGCATTTGCGCATGTTGCTGTACAGTGAGAACTAGTGGTTGCGTTGTCTGCAAATGCAGCCAAGTTTAAAATAATAGTCATGGACCCACTCTTCTCTCGATCAAGCTGAATGTAAAATTCAATCATAATATGCTCGCTGCTGCCTAGTGGCCACTTCACGATGAGGTCATTGATTAATCCTATCTTGTTGCACAATACCTGGTCCAGTATAGCCTGCTCTCTAGTTGACTCCAGAACGCGTTGTTCCAAGAAACTGTCCTGAAGACATTCGATGAACTTCCCGTCGAGGATAGCTTTCCCATTTGATTTTTTTTTCCCCAATCTATATGCCGATTAATTTCTGCCTTAATTATCGCATACCATTACGACAAGCACCTATTATTTATTTCTTTATAGACCGGCCTACATTGTGGTTCCAGTTAGGAGGCCTGTCCAACACCCCCACAAGTTACTTTTTGCCTTTACAATTTTTCATCTCCACCCAAACCGCAACTACATTCTGGTTTCCTGAACATAGGTCAAAAATCTCACATGTTCTGATATCATCATTAATTAACAGAGTTATCCCTCCACGTTTTCCTAACGTCCTGTCCTTCCTAAATGACATGTACCCTTCAATATTCAGATCCCAGGCTATGTCATCCTGCAGCCATGTCGACATAAAGGTTATCAGATTTTACTTATTTATTTCTATTTGCGATAACAGTTAATCTGTTTTGTTTTGGATGGTATGTGTATTTCGATACAGAGACTTCAGTTTTGTCTTGTTATTATTTTTGTAAAGTCTAGCCTTGTCTGCTGATTTAAGCTTTGATTTGTTTTTCCTGTCCCTTCCTGTCACGGTCTGTCTATCTTTTCCATACACATTTCTTTCTCTCTTGCCTTGCCTCTACTCTTTGATTCAGCACATCTTCCCTTTCCTCCACTCTTTAATTTGGAACCCTCTCTACTTTGCTCGGTTATCGGTTCACTAGAGCACTGGACCCAGCATGGTTCAGGTGTAGACTGTCCCTCTTACCCCGTTCTGGTGCGACTGCCCACGAATAGGATACCACTTCACCCACAGTCTTTGACCCACACATTCATTCCACTAATCTCATTTGCCTTGCTTCTGTTTGCACATGGCACAGGTAATATGCATGAGATTATTACATTTTCGGTTCTGTTTTGTAATTTGTTGCCTAACTCCTCGTACCGACTGAGCAGAAGCTCTTTCCTTGCCCTCCTCATGTTCTTAGTACCTACATGGACCACGATCACTGGATCCTCCCCCTCCCACTTTAACTTCATGTCCAGCCCTGAGCAGAGTCCAGAATCCTGACACCGGCAGACAACATCGCCTTCTGAACTCTCCCTCTTTACTGCAGAAAACAATGTCCATCCCACACACTATACTGTCCTCTTCTGCAACTACATTTGATTTTGCTCCCGCCACTTGAGCGGCTTCCTGTTTCATGTTGCCATGCTCAGTCTGCGAATCCACATCCAACCCTCTCTTCTGTCTCTCCAAGCCGCAAGCACCTCGAACTTGTTGCACAATTGCAGGGGCTGAGGCTCCGCCACTGCTACATTCCTGACCCCCTTCCCTGTCTGACTCGCAGTCACAGTTTCCTGTCCTTGATGACTGACCAAAATAGGTGACCATATCCTAAGGGACTGCCTTCTGGAACAAAGTGTCCAGGTAGCTTTTCCCTTCACTGATACATCGCAGTATCTGCAGCTTGACCGCCAGCTCTTTGACTTTGAGCCATAGCTCCTCACGCTGCAGACACGTATGACAGACGTGGTTGCCATGGATTTCCCACATGCTGCAGCCGTGACATACCACTTTTCTTGTAATCTTTAGTGTTACTTTAATAACATTGATTTCCCATTAATTAATTGGTAGCCTCCCCCCATAACCGAACTCCATCACTTAAGACACTCCCTCTTCATACTCTGTGCCCTCCAGCAGCACTCAATGGAAACGCCAGTTCTGAGACTCCACTGAATTTACACTCTCTGAAAACAATGATCTGTCAGCTTTACTGGAGCTCAGAAAGCAGTTTAAGCTGGCTACCTAATTAACTAGTTACAGCTTCACTGAGAGAGCTTGCACATCCCTGGTTAAAATTGGAAGAAACCTCACTTGCCTCTTAACTTAACCAGTAATTTCAATTAATTGCCAAATGTAAACACAATAAAAACTGTACTTTAAAGAGTTTAAGCCTTAAAAATACTCACTTACCAAACTCCCTTCTTTACAATCTGTGCCCTCCTCCAACACTCAGTCGAGGCCAAAGGGCTGCAAAGATTTCTAAATTGCCATCAATTGTTATGAAGGATATTAAGGGCTACTAAGGATTAAAAAGTATTGGAAAGGAGTTACGAAAGGAAGTTAAAGAATTTTGAACGATTCCAAAGGATTATACATGATTTGAAAGATTCTGACGTTTATCCATGCTTTAGAAAGCTTTTAGCTACTATCAAGCGTTATGCTGTACTATAACTATTTATGAAAGATTATGAAGTGTCATTAAAGTTTACCATGTGCCATGAAGTGGCTGAAGGGCTATGAAGGATTATAAAGAATTTTCAAGGATGGTAAAGAATTATAAAGGCTAACAAAGCGTTATAAAGTGTTAGAGCATGTCATAATGCGTTATAAAGAATTACAAATAGTTACAAAGAATTATAACGTGTTCTAATGTGTTGTAAATGATGATGAAGAATTCAGGCTTATGTTTCCCACTATTTTTTCTCGTTGAATTGTTTTCATCCTAGTTGCTTTGGAGACGGCTGGTAGGTGGGGCCGCTCCTGACGGATTACGCTCGCGCTGTCGCTCTGCTCCAATGCATGAGTACGGTGGGCGGGTCTGGGGACCTCAGACCCCACCCCCTGTCCCTTCTCCCTTCACCATTGGGAACAGGCAGCGCCCCCACTCTGGTCACCAAGGGAACAGTACTCACCCCCACTCTTCCATTACCATGGGAAAAAGAACCTGCACCAACTACCCGTCACCTTGTGAACAGACCCTGCCCCTGCTGTGACAGACCCAGATCCCCCGGCTGTTTGAAAATGTGAAATAAAATGAGAATCTTTTAGAAACGGTCAGTGATTACAGTCCCTCTTATCATTGAATGAACTTAACAATTCGCATAAAGGGCTATTTCAGCATTTTCTTCAACTGCTCTCTGAACTGAGTCTGGGTCACGGCGTAAATCACAGTGTTTGTGCAGCAGCTAAGGGGCTGCAGCATGAAGGCCACTTCCCGCACAGAACCAGGAATTGCGGCCACAGACCCAGAATGAAAGTTCATATTTCGTATTCTGGTGCATATCAAAACCACCATTAACATTGCCCACAAAAGTATGAAATTGGCTGAGATAACTAACAGTAAAATGATAGATTTCCGTCGGCTCTCCATCTCTGGTTCTCTCGCACTCTTGGCACTGCTGTGCGCCCAGAGTCTCCTGCGCCCTCTGCTGCTGACCAAAATGTGTCTGATAGTGAGAGCATTTAACAGCAGAATCACCACAAATGGGACCCCCGGGGTTAGAATGTTATGGAGGAACTCGATTGCTGCCCAGACCAGAGAGAATAGAGCATCATCTGTTATATCACAAAACCAGGGTTGGTTGTACATAATATACTGACCTGTTAACATAAAATCCCAGAGAATGTTCTTTAAACAGCTCAGCACAGTTACTGTTCCCTGAACCACAGCTGCCGTTTTCTCGGTGCAATATTTTCTTTTCATCTTCTGGCAGCAAATGGCCACAAATCGGTCAAAGGTGAAAGTGACGGTGAACCAGACAGAACAGTCTGTGGCTGCATAAAGTAGGATGGCATGGATATTGCAAACGTGGATGGACTCCCGGAAATAAAACTGTTCATGGTAAACAACGGGAATGTGCCTCAGTATCACGTCGAATATAATGACCAGTAGATCCGCTGCTGCCATGGCCACCAGATAGTGAGTGACACATTTGGAAAGACCGCACTTGCCTCGAGACAGGATCCCAATCGTCGCCAAGTTTACTGTGAAGAAGGAAATAAATAGGCAAATTATTTATCAGCCTGGGAGTAAATTTACCAGTTTGATTGAGGACTGACTGAGATTTTCAGATGTGTTACTGTGTCCAGCGATTCATTGATTGACAATGAAGCAAAAAATGAGAATACCTGTGACAACTTGGAAGGAGGGAGAGATTGAAAGACAAAAGGATGATGCTGAAGTTGTTCAACTCAACACTGATTATAATCCTCACCATCCGGCCTTTCCTTGCCTGGTTTCTCGACTGTTCTGTCTCAAGGAACTCGCAGTCCTGACAAAGGGTCAGTGACCTAAACGATTAAGTCTGTTTCTCCCACCACAGATGCTACCAGACGTTCTCAGCATCTCCAGCACTTTCTGTGTTTTTTAAAAATTTCAGCTTTCCAGCATCTGCTGCACTTTGGTCCTGTACAGAACGTTCAGTACTGGATTGACTGAGAGATTCCCTCGCCTGTGACAGGGTCCCCATGGCAGGACAAAAAGGTGAACGAAACCCCGCCGCGGTCTTTTGGACCATCCCACAGCTCAGTTGAGCGGCACTAGGGCAATTAACTGCCTGGTGCCTGGTCCCAGTCTATTTAATCATGGAGATCCCGCCTGCTTAAACGAGTTAAACAGTCACAGGACCAATAGCTCAGTACTATTGGCAATGCCACTGGAAGCACTGGAGCTGATGGTACCACAGCAGGCCTGTGATGACAACCATCACTGGAGACCAGACTCCAGATAAATGCGTTAGCAACACTGCGACCCATCAGGTAGCGGCGCCACTAACGATACTACACCAGTAATGGGAACAGATGAGTTGCTGGAGCTCAAGACCACAGTTTAGTCTGGCAGAGTTGCTGGCGCCAGCCAGTTAGCGTGGGCAACTGACAGTACGAAACCAGGCCATGGGCCAGGACCATTGTTGGGGATACAGACCCAGATTTGTGTGGTGGGGTCAGAGGGAACAATCAGGGAGGGAGGACCACTGCTGGTAACACACCAAGCCTGCGATTGGGACCATCTCAAGAGCCTCAGACCCAGGTGAGTGTAGCAGAGTCACTGGGGCCTGTCAGTGAGTTGGGGCCACTGCTGGTACTGGGAAAAAAGATTACTCCTGTAGTTTAGGCCCCAGGTAATGTGATGCGGCCACCAGGGTCAGTCAGGGTGCAGGCAATTCTACCATTAGAGCACGAGGAATAGGAGCAGGGCAATCACTGGAGATCAGGACCACTACCGGTACTGGGAGCAGGAACATCGTGGTGACCTGAACTCCAGGGAAATATGGCGAGGTCACCGGGTCCAGCAGTGAATGGCCGAATGCTCGTACTGTACCAGACCTGGAAGGTGATACATCGCTGGAGCCATGGACCATATAAAGGTGAGAACGATTTGCTGGGAACAATAGGGGGTGGGTGCTGCCAGCACTAAACCAGGATTGAGCCCAGGAGCATTGCTGGAGACACGGAACCCAGGTAAGTGAAGAAAGTTGGCCGGGAGCCATCAGGGTGCAGGGGAGCCACTGCTGGCACCACACTCGGCCCGTTACCAGGACCATGGCTGGAATCTTGACTTCAGTAAAGTGACGCAGGGTCAACAGCGACAGTCAGGGATAGGAGGCCACAGGTCATATTGTGCCAGCCCAAGGAGAAGATCCAGCAAAGAAGGTACAGACTTCAGTTGAGTACCGCAGCATCTCCAGGGCCATACAGGGTTTGGGGCATAAAAGCAAGAAATGCTGGAAGTACTCAGCAGGTCTGGCAGCATCTGCACAGAGAGAAGCAGAGTCAACGTTTCAGGTCAGGGACCCTTCTTCAGAACTGGGTTTGGGGCCACTGCAAGCACTAAACCAAGCCTGAGAATAGGACCATAGCAGGAGAATCGGACCATTGATAAGTGTGGTGGTGTCACTGGGGCCTGTTCGGGCGGAGGGGCCATTGCCATTATTGCAGCAGCCCTGGATCCAGGACCATTTCAGGGCATATGAATCCCCGAGAAATGTTGCAGGGATGCCAAAAGCAACCACCGAGCAGCAGCCACTGACAATTGTACATCAGCCCTCAGAACCAGGCCAATCACTGGAGTCCCAAACACCAGGTGTGGCGTGGCGCCTGGATCAGTCCGGGAGTGGGACCCATTGCTGATTCGACACCAGGCCTGGCGGCAGGAACATTTCTGGTGACCTGTACCCAGCTAAGCATGGCCGGTTCACTGGAGCCAGTCACTGAGCAGGCATTACCTATGGTACTAAACCAGGCCTGGGACCAGGTCATCACTGGAGCCGCAATTACTATGTCATTGCATTGTGCTCACCAGAGCCAATCAGGGATGGGCGGCTGCTGCCAGTATTACACCAGGCCTGGGAGCATGCCTTTGACTTCAGACCCAGCACCAGGTAAGTGTGGTGGGGATGGCGAGCCAGTCAGGAAGCAGGCCCTACCTCTTGTGCTATACCAGGCCAGGGACCAGACCCATCGTTGGATCCCCAGAAACCACTTAAGTGTGGTCAGTCACTGAGGAAGCGTAGCCACAGTCAGTTCCATACCAGGACCTGGGCCAGGTCAATTGCTGGAGACCCAGATGCCTGTTAAGTGTGGTGGTGTTCCGTTGACATTCAGGGTGCATTGCGTGTACTACACTTGGTCTGGAACCGTAACCATCGCTGGATACCCGGATCTCCTATGATTGTGGCAGGGTCAGTAAGCACAGACAGGGAAGGCGAACTCTTGCCATTAATTAAGAGATATCCTTCTTTTTCTTTCATTAAATAAAGCTTAGAGTTTAAAACGTACAAGCATTTCAAAGTAAATCAAAAATAAATTCCATATTCTGCACAAAGCATTGCATTGATTTTTGTAAGACATTTGACAAGATCCCACATGGCAGACTGATCAGTGAAAAGAAAACCGATGAGATGCAGGAGAATTTTGCACTTTGTATCCAAAATTGACTCAGAGATAGGAAACATAGGCGAGTCATCGACGGTTGTTTTTTTGCATGGAAAGCTGTTTCCAGAGGCGTTCCACAGGGCTCAGTGTTGGGAACTTTGCTGTTTGCGGTATATGTTAATGATTTGCAATTAAATGATTGGCAAATTTGCTGATGACACAAAAATTGGCCGTGCAGTTGATAGTGAAGAGGATATTCATAACCTCCCGAAAGATATCAGTGGTTTGGTTGAGTGGGCAGAAAAGTGGCAAATAGAATTATACCCAGATAAGTGTGTGGTAATGCATTTGGGGAAGGCAAATAACGCAAGAAAATATACATAGAACATAGAACATAGAACATAGAAAAATACAGCACAGAACAGGCCCTTCGGCCCACGATGTTGTGCCGATCCTTTGTCCTCTGTCAAGGACAATTTAATCTATACCCCATCATTCTCCTTTATCCATATACCTATCTAAAAGCCGTTTGAAAGTCCCTAAAGTTTCTGACTCAACAACTTCCCCAGGCAAGGCATTCCATGCCCCGACCACTCTCTGGGTAAAGAACCTTCCCCTGACATCCCCCTTATATCTCCCACCCTTCACCTTAAATTTATGACCCCTTGTAACGCTTTGCTCCACCCGGGGAAAAAGTTTCTGACTGTCTACCCTATCTATTCCCCTGATCATCTTATAAACCTCTATCATGTCACCCCTCATCCTTCTCCGTTCTAATGAGAAGAGGCCTAGAATGTTCAGCCTTTCCTCGTAAGACTTATTCTCCATTCCAGGCAACATCCTGGTAAATCTCCTCTGCACCCTCTCCAAGGCTTCCACATCCTTCCTAAAATGAGGCGACCAGAACTGCACACAGTACTCCAAATGAGGCCTTACCAAGGTCCTGTACAGCTGCATCATCACCTCACGGCTCTTAAATTCAATCCCTCTGCTAATGAACGCTAACACCCCATATGCCTTATTCACAGCCCTATCCACTTGAGTTGCAACTTTCAACGATCTATGCACATAGACCCCAAGGTCTCTCTGCTCCTCCACATGCCCAAGAACCCTACCGTTAACCCAGTATTTTGCATTCGTGTTTGTCCTTCCAAAATGGACGACCTCACACTTTTCAGGGTTAAACTCCATCTGCCACTTTTCAGCCCAGCACTGCAACCTATCCAAGTCCCTTTGCAGACGACAATAGCCCTCCTCGGTATGCACAACTCCACCAACCTTTGTATCATCTGCAAATTTACTGACCCACCCTTCGACTTCCTCATCCAAGTCGTTAATAAAAATCACAAACAGGAGAGGACCCAGAACTGATCCCTGTGGCACGCCACTGGTAACTGGGCTCCAGGCTGAGTATTTACCATCTAAGACCACTCTCTGCCTTCTATCAGTTAGCCAATTCTTAATCCAACTGGCCACATTCCCCACTATCCCATGCCTCCTGACTTTCTCCATAAGTCTACCATGGGGGACCTTATCAAATGCCTTACTAAAATCCATGTACACCACATCCACTGGTTTACCCTCATCCACTTGCTTGGTCACCTGCTCAAAGAATTCAATCAGGCTTGTGAGGCAAGACCTACCCCTCACAAAACCGTGCTGACTGTCCCGAATCAAGCAGTGTCTTTCCAGATGCTCAGAAATCCTATCCCTCAGCACCTTTTCCATCAACTTGCCTACCACCGAAGTAAGACTAACTGGCCTGTAATTCCCAGGGTTGTTCCTATTCCCTTTCTTGAACAGGGGCACAACATTTGCCACCCTCCAATCACCTGGTACCACCCCCGTCAACAGAGAAGATGAAAAGATCATTGCCAGCGGCTCTGCAATTTCATCCCTTGCTTCCCATAACATCCTTGGATATACCCCGTCAGGCCCGGGAGACTTGTCTATCTTCAAGTTATTCAAAAACCCCAACACATCTTCCCTCCTAACGAGCACTTCCTCGAGCTTACCAGTCTGTTTCACACCGTCCTCTTCAGTAATACACCCCTTCTCATTCGTAAATACCGAAGAGAAGTACTCATTCAAAACCTCACTTATCTCTTCCGGCTCAACACACAGTCTCCCGCTATTGTCCTTGACCGGACCTACGGTCCCCCTAGTCATCCTCATATTTCTGACATACGCGTAAAAGGCCTTGGGGTTTTCTTTTATCCTACCCGCCAAGCATTTTTCATGCCCTCTCTTAGCTCTCCTAATCCCTTTCTTCAGATCCTTCCTGGCCATCTTGTATCCCTCCAGAGCTATGCCTGTGCCCTTTTTCCTCAACCTTATATACGCATCCTTCTTCTTCCTAACAAGACTCTCAACCTCTCTTGTCAACCACGGTTCCCTCACATGACCATCCCTTCCCTGTCTGACAGGGACATGCTTATCAATGGCCCCTACTATCTGCTCCTTGAAAAAGTTCCACATTTCGACCGTGCCCTTCCCTGCCAGCATATGCTCCCAACTTATGCTCCTCAGTTCCTGCCTGACAGCATCATATCTACCCTTCCCCCAATTGTAAACCTTGCCCTGTTGCACATACCTATCCCTCTCCATTACCACAGTGAATGCTACAGAATTGTGATCACTATCTCCAAAGTGTTCGCCCACCAACAGCTCTATCACTTGCCCTGGTTCATTACCTAGTACCAAATCCAATATTGCCTCCCCTCTGGTCGGGCAGTCTACATACTGAGTCAGAAAAGCTTCCTGGACATACTGCACAAACATTACCCCATCCAAACTATTCGATCTAAAGAGTTGCCAATCAATATTTGGGAAGTTGAAATCCCCCATAATTACTACCCTGTGACTTCTGCTCCTTTCCAAAATCTGTTTCCCAATCTGCTCTTCCACCTCCCTGCTGCTATTGGGGGGCCGATAGAAAACTCCCATCAAGGTGACTGCTCCTTTCCTGTTCCTGACCTCAACCCACAGTGCCTCAGTCGGCAGATCCTCCTCGAAAATTCTTTCAGCAGTTGTTACACTATTTCTAACTAACAATGCCACCCCCCCCACCTCTTTTACCACCATTCCTAATCTTATGAAAACATCTATAACCAGGTACCTCCAAGAACCATTCCTCCCCCTCACCTATCCACGTTTCAGTGATGGCCACAACATCGTAGTCCCAAGTGCCCATCCACGCCTTCAATTCACTCACCTTATTCCTGATGCTTCTTGCGTTGAAGTATACGCACTTTAACCCTTCTCCGTGCCCATCTGTCCTCTGCGACAGTGCTACCTTCCCCAATACCTCACTACACTCTTTGTCTTTCTGAGTGGACCCACTGGTCCCTGGACTACAAGTCCGGTTCCCATCCCCCTCCCAAACTAGTTTAAACCCTCCCGAACAGTACTAGCAAACCTCCCTCCCAGGATATTGGTGCCCCTCTGGTTCAGATGCAGCCCGTCCTGTTTGAACAGGTCCCATCTTCCCCAGAATGCAGTCCAATTATCCAAGAACTGGAAGCCCTCTCTTCTACACCATTCCTGCAGCCACGTGTTCAGCTGTGCTCTCTCCCTATTCCTAGCCTCACTATCACGTGGCGCCGGCAACAAACCAGAGATAACAACTCTGTCCGTCCGAGCTTTCAGCTTCCAGCCTAACTCCCTAAACTCACTTCTAACATCTGTGCCACCCTTCCTTCCTACGTCGTTGGTGCCAATGTGCACCACGACCTCTGGCTGCTCACCCTCCCCTTTAAGGATCCTGAAGACGCGATCACAAACATCACGGACCCTGGCACCAGGTAGGCAACAAACCATCCGTGCGTCTCGCTTGCGCCCACAGAACCGCCTGTCGGTACTCCTCACCATCGAGTCCCCGATGACTAGTGCTCTCCCATTCTCCCTCCTTCCCTTCTGAGCCACAGTGCAGGACCCCGTGCCAGAGGCCCGTTCACTGCAGCCTGCCCCCGATAGGCCGTCCCCCCCAACAGTATCTAAAACTGTATACTTGTTGCTGAGGGGAACGACCACAGGAGATCCCTGCACTGACCTCTTCCCACCTCTAACTGTTACCCAGCTGCCTTTGTTTTGTGGAGTAACGACATCCCTGTAGCTTCTATCTATCACCCCCTCAGCTTCCCGAATGATCCTCAGTTCATCCAGCTCCAGCTCCAGTTCCCTAACACGGTCTGATAGGAGCTGGAGACGGATGCACTTCCAGCAGGTGAAGTCGGCAGGGTCACCGGAGGTTCCCCTCACCTCGAACATACTGCAGGAGGAGCACTGCACTCCCCTGGCTGCCATTTCTTTTACTCAATTACCCCTTAATTAAGTACAAATATAGATATTAACAAAAACAGTGAAATAGCTTACCTGTTCAGTCCTTTTTGGCTAGAGGAGGAGGGTAAAAAGGGTCTCGGGTTAACTCTGCTCCGCACCTTTAAAGAAAATACCTACCCAGGAGTCCTTGCTGCCGTCCAGCTTCCGGTTCCTCCCGCGCCAAAAGTAACTTGAACACAAGGAAAACAGTAAGTACAACTTTTAAAACAACTTTTAAAACACAGCTCCTGTTGCCTTCACTTACCCACCGAAGAGTCTCTACCTTCTCCTGCTTCTCCGCCGGGTAAACGGGAGGATATTGATAGGGTTAGAAGAGGTGAGAGACCTTGCAGGTCGCTGAAGGTGGAGGTAGATAGGCAGATAGAGTGTTGAATAAGGCACATGGAATGTTTTTCGTTATTGGTCAGGTATAGAATACAAAAACAGGGATATAATTCTGCAACAGTATAAAACACTGGCTGATCACAGCTGGAGTACTGCATACAGTTCTGGTCACCTCATTGCAGAAAGGACATAATTGCTGTGGAAGAAGTACACAGGAGATTTACAAGATTGTTGTCAGGGCTTGAAAATTTCAGCTATGAGGAAAGATTAAATAGGCTAGGTTTGTTTTCTTTAGAATAGTGAAGGCTGTGGGGTGAATTAATTGACGTGCACATAATGATGAGGGGCCTAGATAGAGCTGACAGGAACGATCTGGTTCCCCGAGTGGAGAGGTGAATTACTAGGGGCACAGATTTAATCTGATTGGTAGAGGGACTAGTGGGGACATGAGGAAACGTTTTTCACCAGAGGGTGGTGGGTATCTGGAATTCACTGTCAGGAACGGAAGTGGAGGCAGAAAGCATCAATTCTTTTAAAAGGTACCTGAACAAGCATCTGAAGTGCTGAAAACTGCAAGACTTTGGACCAGGTGTTGGAAGGTGGGAGTAGATTGGGCGGCGAGGTTTTTGTGGCTGGCACAGCACGATGGGCTGAATAGCCTCCTTCTGTGCTGTAATTTTTCTATGGTTCATTGTCAGACACCTCTTGGTCCAAGAAAAATTTATTTGTACAGATGGTGGAGGCAGGGTATTGAATATTATTCAAGGCGAGGTAGATAGATTACTATTAGATGAGGAAATCAGTGGTTATCGGGGGTCGATGAGATTGTGAAATTCGAGACACAAACAGATCATGTCTGATCTTATTGAATAGTGGAGCAGGCTCGAGAAGCCGAATGGTTTACGTCTAATTCTAACTCTATTCCTGTGATGGGGCGTCTCTGATGGATGTTTCTTGCTGAATGGGGGATCCATTGGTGTAAGAAAAGTTATCCGATTTGTACTGGAGTGTAATCAGGAACTGTCTCACAGCCTATCTGTGTTGATGGGATCCAGATTACATCATCTTCTTCCTCCACATGAGGTGGCCTCCCGATTCCTGTGTTGTCATGATGGCAATGATTTGAAGTGTGCAGCAGAAAACCACAAAGTTGTGCACCTGTTCCAGCGTGTACTCCAGGGCTCCCCATGAGCGGTTCATGCATTGGAAGCAATGTTTCATCACGCCCCTTGTTTGCTCCATGATGGATCTGTTGGCTCCATTTTTCACGTTAAACCTGTGTTATTTTTGCATGGTTGCTTGGCGGCAGAGGGGGTTTGTTTGGGAGAGGAGCATTCATTGACTATGGATAGAGTTGCTGGTGTTTGACTCTGGAAAACCACATTTTGGTTCCCCTTGGAGGGTCGCAGACGTTGGGAACACTCACTGCTTCAGAATGAAGGTATCATGGCTGCTGCCAGACGAGTGGACATTCACAGAAATGATAGATTGTGCATGGTCACATGGCGACTGTTCAGTAATGGAGTGAGAGTTCTTTCAGATCCTGTACCTTTCCCCATTGACATATGAGGCTCCACAGAGCCACGTACACCATTGGGAATCCCACTCACCTGGAAGATCCATGGGACCTCACCTCGCGCTGCTCCCTACAGATGGAGAAAACAATGAATTCACCTCATCCAGTATAGATGACAAAGAACATGGAACATTACAGCGCAGTACAGGCCCTTCAGCCCTCGATGTTGCGCCGACCTGTGAAACCATCTGACCTACACAATTCCATTTTCATCCATATGTCTATCCAATGACCACTTAAATGCCCTTAAACTTGGCGAGCCTACTACTGTTGCAGGCAGGGCGTTCCACGCCCCTACTACTCTCTGTGTAAAGAAACTACCTCTGACATCTGTCCTATATCTATCACCCCTCAACTTAAAGCTATGTCCTCTCGTGTTTGCCATCACCATCCGAGGAAAAAGGCTCTCACTATCCTCCCTGTCCAACAATTTGATTATCTTATATGTCTCTATCAAGTCACCTCTTCTCCTCCTTCTCTCTAACGAAAACAACCTCAAGTCTCTCAGCCTTTCCTCGTAAGACCTTCCCTCCATACCAGGCAACATCCTGGTAAATCTCCTCTGCACCTTTTCCAAAGCTTCCACATCCTTCCTATAATGCGGTGACCAGAACTGCACGCAATACTCCAGGTGCGGCCGCACCAGTGTTCTGTACAGCTGCAGCATGACCTCGTGGCTCCTAAACTCGATCCCCCTACTAATAAAAGCTAACACACCATATGCCTTCTTAACAGCTCTATTAACCTGGGTGGCAACTTTCAGGGATTTATGTACCTTGACACCAAGATCTCTCTGCTCATCTACACTACCAAGAATCTTCCCATTAGCCCAGTATTCTGCAATCCTGTTCCGCCTTCCGAAGTGAATCACCTCACACTTTTCCGCATTAAACTCCATTTACCATCTCTCAGCCCAGCTCTGCAGCTTATCTATGTCCCTCTGTAACCTACAACATCCTTCGGCACTATCCACAACTCCACCGACCTTCGTGTCATCCGCAAATTTACTAACCGACCCTTCTACACCCTCATCCAGGTCATTTATAAAAATGACAAACAGCAGTGGCCCCAAAACAGATCCTTGCGGTACACCACTAGTAACTAAACTCCATGATGAACATTTACCATCAACCACCACCCTCTGTCTTCTTTCAGCTAGCCAATTTCTGATCCAAAGCACTAATTCACCTTCAATCCCATACTTCTGTATTTTCTGCAATAGCCTACCTTGGGGAACTTTATCAAACGCCTTACTGAAATCCATATAGACCACATCCACGGCTTTACCCTCATCCACCTGTTTGGTCACCTTGTCAAAAAACTCAATAAGGTTTGTGAGGCACGACCTACCCTTCACAAAACCGTGCTGACTATCTCTAATGAACTTATTCTTTTCAAGATGATTATAAATCCTATCTCTTATAACATTTTCCAACATTTTACCCACAACCGAAGTAAGGCTCACAGGTCATATAATTACCAGGGCTGTCTCTACTCCCCTTCTTGAACAAGGGGACAACATTTGCTATCCTCCAGTCTTCCGGCACTATTCCTGTCGACAATGACGACATAAAAATCAAGGACAAAGGCTCTGCAATCTCCTCCCTGGCTTCCCAGAGAATCCTAGGATAAATCCCATCTGGCCCAGGGGACTTATCTATTTTCACACTTTCCAAAATTGCTAACACCTCCTCCTTGTGAACCTCAATCGCATCTAGCCTCGTAGTCCGTATCTCAGTATTCTCCTCGACAACATTTTCTTTATCCACTGTAAATACTGACGAAAAATATTCATTTAACACTTCCCCTATCTGCTCCGATTCCACACACAACTTCCCACTACTATCCTTGATTGGCCCTAACCTATCTCTAGTCATTCTTTTATTCCTGATATACCTATAGAAAGCCTTAGGGTTTACTTTGATCCTATCCGCCAATGACGTCTCGTGTCCTCTCCTTGCTCTTCTTATCTCTCCCTTTAGATCCTTCCTGGCTATCTTGTAACTCTCAAGCGCCCTAACTGAGCCTTCACGTCTCATCCTAACATAAGCATTCTTCTTCCTCCTGACAAGCTCTTCAACTTCTTTAGTAAACCACGGCTCCCTCGCTCAACAACTTCCTCCCTGCCTGACAGGTACATACCTATCAAGGACACGCAGTAGCTGCTCCTTGAATAAGCTCCACATTTCGATTGTGCCCATCCCCTGCAGTTTCCTTCCCCATCCTACGCCTCCTAAATCTTGCCTAATCGCATCATAATTTCCTTTCCCCCAGCTATAATTCTTGCCCTGCTGTATATGCCTGTCCCTGCCCATCGCTAAGGTAAACCTAACCGAATTTTGATCACAACCACCAAAGTGCTCACTAACTTCTAAATCTAACACCTGGCCGGGTTCATTACCCAGTGCCAAATCCAATGTGGCATCCCCCCTGGTTGGCCTGTCGGCATGCTGTGTCAGGAAACCCTCCGGCACACACTGGACAAAAACAGACCCATCTAAAGTACTCGAACTATAGTATTTCCAGTCAATATTTGGAAAGTTAAAGTCCCCCATAACAACTACCCTGTTACTCTCGCTCCTGTCAAGAATCATCTTCGCTATCCTTTCCTCTACATCTCTGGAACTATTCGGAGGTCTATAGAAAACTCCCAACAGGGTGACCTCTCCTCTCCTTTTTCTAACCTCGGCCCAGACTACCTCAGTCGACGAGTCCTCAAACGTCCTTTCTGCCGCTGTAATACTTTCCTTGATTAACAATGCCACACCCCACCCCCCCCCCCCCCCCTTTAACCCTCTTCTCTGTTCTTAGTGAAACATCTAAATCCCGGAACCCGCAACTTCCATTCCTGTCCCTGCTCTACCCATGTCTCTGAAATGGCCACAACATTGAGATCCCAGGTACTAACCCATGCTGCAAGCTCACCCACCTTATTCCGGATGCTCCTGGCGTTGAAGTAGACACATTTTAAACCCAGCTCTTGCTTGCCAGTGCCCTCTTGTGTCCTTATAACCTTATCTCTGTCCTCACTACTCTCAACATCCTGCACACTGGAACTACAATTTAGGTTCGCATCCCCCTGCTGAATTAGTTTAAACCCCCCCGAAGAGCACTAGCAAATCTCCCCCCCCCCCCCCCAGGATATTGGTACCCCTCTGGTTCAGGTGAAGACCATCCTGTTTGTAGAGGTCCCACCTACCCCAGTAAGAGCTCCAATTATCCAGGAAACCAAAACCCTCCCTCCTACACCATCCCTGCAGCCACGTGTCCAACTCCTCTCTCTCCCTATTCCTCACTTCGCTAGCACGTGGCACGGGCAACAACCCAGAGATAACAACTCTGTTTGTTCTCACTCTAAGCTTCCACCCTAGCTCCCTGAATTTCTGCCTTAAAGCCCCATCTGTATTCCTACCTATGTCGTTGCTGCCTATGTGTACCACGACTTGGGGCTGCTCCCCCTCCCCCTTGAGGATCCCAAAAACACGATCCGAGACATCACGTACCCTGGCACCTGGGAGGCAACACACCAACCGTGTGTCTCTCTCGTTCCCACAAAACCTCCTATCTTTTCCCGTAACTATGGAGTCCCCAATGACTAATGCTCTGCTCCTCTTACCCCTTCCCTTCTGAGCAACAGGGACAGACTCTGCGCCAGATACCTGTATCCCATTGCCTACCCCTGGTAAGTCGTCTCCGCCAACAGTATCCAAAACGGGATACCTGTTGTTGAGGGAAACGTTCACAGGGGATCCCTGCACTGCCTGCTGGTTCCCTCTCCTTCCCCTGACGGTAACCCATCTACCTTCTTCTTTTACCTGAGGTGTGACTGCCTCCCGATAACTCCTCTCAATAATCCCCTGCGCCTCCCGAATGATCCGAAGTACCTCCAGCTCCAGCTCCAGTTCCCAAACGCGGTTCTCGAGGAGCTGGAGCTGGATGCACTTACCGCAGATGCAGTCAGCAGGGACACCCTTGGCGACCCTTAGCTCCCACATTCAGCAGGAGGAACATTCAACTGCCTTAACCTCCATTCCCACTATTCTAAATTCCCAAGTTTGTAACCAATCACACGATAAAACAAGAAGAGAAATAGAAAAAGCCTTACCTTACCTACACACAACCGAGTCGTTTTTTTTGGTAAGAGGAGGAGGGCGGGTGGGAGACACTACAAGAGTAGTGTCTCGGGTTCAGAAACAGCCCAAATATATAGGTTTCTACTTACCCAGCAGGCCCTGCTCCACCGAAACTCCCGATGAAATTGACTTCCCAGCTGTTCACTCCTCGCTCGCAATGCCTGTGCCCCTGGAAAAGCTGCACAACGACATCTGTCATCTCCCGGAAGTATCGATAAACAGTATACAGTGAGACGTTCGATACGTTGCCGGTTCCTGCATGGATAGCTCCTGGTTCAGAGAAGTTCAATGAAACTGTAACATTAAAGGCCACTGGCCACGCCATCATTGCCCTGGTGCGCATATCTAGCTCGTGCTGTAGGAAGTGCAACAGTTCTGTGACTACCTCCTTATTGAATCAGATTTGCCTCACGCACTCATCCTGGGTTAGTTGTAGGTAGAGCATTTGCTCTTGGCTAAGGCTGGGTAGTTAGGGAAGATTCCTCCTCCTCCTCCCCCTCATTCTTTGCGAGAATCTTCTCTTTGCAACCTTTGCTCCATTCGGTGATCAGACCAAGATGCACTGTATCATACATCGTCCAGAACTGAGTCACCAAATCCTCTGGCCTCCATTCGTGTTATGCAGCAGCTCACAACAACTAATAACACTGCCCCGCCCCTCCCCACCCCCCGCCACCCAGTGCAAGAAACCGCATTCACAGAACATCCACCAGTTTTTCCATTGCGGAGGTAAGCCAACAACCCCTCACCTGCATGCTGAATGCCTGGACCTTATAAATAACGCTAGAAGCGGTGTTCCTGGTGCTTCTAAACGCATTTTCACCTGAGAATGACTAACACACGTGGTCAGTGGACACACAGAGATCAAGCTTCCAAGACGTGTATCAACGCTGCAAGAATCCACTGCCCAACATGGAGCAGAACATGGGACATTGCGGTAGTGGCTGGCAGATTCTCCCATACATTTGCGTAGTTTCTGGTTTTGCAGCACTGGCATCAGTGGCTCTATGGAACCCAAAACAACGGTCAGGGAGTGATACAGAGGGAAACAAATTCTCTTTGAAAAGAGAATTGATGAATGCGTAAAGGGGGACAACTTGTAGGAATGTGGGGAATGGATAGGGGAAGAGGATTAATTAGAGGGGGAGGCCATGGATGGATTCAAACACAACACTGAGAGTATTAAAACTGAGGTTCTGCTGGATGGGGAACCATTGTAGTTCAGTCAGCTCAGAAGTGATTGTCGATTGGGATTTGTTGTATCTGGGATAACAGCAGTACAGTGTTGGCTGGGCTGTGATTTATGAAGGTTGTATCTGGGAGGATTGACTAGAAACTGAACTGGAGCAGCCATATAAATTTTCTTGGCTACAAGAGAAGGTCAAAGGCTCGGGATTTGCGGAGAGTAACTCAGCTCCTGACTCCCAAAACATGTCCATCACCGACAAGGCACAAGTCAAGAGTGTGATGCAGTTCTTTCCAATTGCCGGATTGGTGCGGCTCCAACAACATTCAAGAAGCTCATCAACATCCCGGACAAAACAACACAGGCGGTACACTGGCGCAATGGTTAGCAGCGCAGCCTTACAGCTCCAGCGAACAGGCTTCAGTTCTGGGTACTGCACTGCGGGAGTTTGACAGTTCTCCTTGTGACTGCGTGGGTTTCCGTTGGGTGCACCCGTTGGGTTTCTTGCAGGTTGACAGGTAAATTGCCAAAGCCTTGCAGGTTGTTAGGTAAATTGGCCCATGTAAATGTCCCCTAGTGTAGGGAGGAGAATGGTGGGGATGTGGCAGGGAATAGCGGATTCATGTAGGATTAGTATAAATGGGTGGTTGTTGGTCAGCACTGACTCGGTGGGCTGAAGGGCCTGTTTCAGTGCTGTATCCCTAAATCAGAAATAAATAAACCTGCTTGATTGAGATCCCATCCAAAAACATTCGTTCCCGCCACCACTGACACACAGTGGCATTAGTGTGCACCATCGACAAGATGCACTGCAGCAACACACCAACGCTCCTTCGACAGCGCCTTCCAAAACCACGACCTCTACCAACGAGAAGAACAAGGGCAGCAAATGCATGGAAACATCACCACCTGCAGGTTCCCCTCCAAGCCACACACCATCTTGACTTGGAGCTATATCACCGTTCCTTCACTGTCACTGTGTCAAAATCCTGAAACCTTCTTTCTAACAGCACTGTGGATGTACCTACCTCACATGGACTGCAGCAAGTCAGCCCACAACCACCAACTGAAGGCCAGTTTGGGATGGGTGATAAATGCTAGCCTAGCCAGTGATGCCCGCATCCAATGAGTAAATAAAAACATAAATAAATATGAAGCTTAAATGAGAAGAAGAGTAATTCTGTGAAATGTGGTCTACACATATAATGCATCACTTTTAAAGATCTCATAGCTGCATATAGAGTCTTTACAGAGACACCAACAGTAGTAAAGATGAGAGTATGTTAGAAGAACAGTTAGCAAAGTTTTTTTAGATTTCAGGCAAAATGCAGAGACTTACCAGGAATAGCAACAACAAGTAGGGCAGAGTAAATGACAGGAGAAGTAATGCAGTTGAAGATGGTTTATAAATTCAATAGTTGGATATCGAAGCTTACCAGGGACAGCAACAATAGCCAGGATGGGGTAATAAAAGTACTGAATAATCGCAAGTGAGAGCAAAATCCGCCAGTTTAAAGATAGTTGATCATAGTATGCAGAAAGATAGACAATCTCCCAGGAGAAACTCCTGTCTATTGTTGTAGCATTCCGATCTATTGTTTTCAGATTATGACCCATTCTTGTAACATTCCAATCTATCGTTCTCAGATTTTGACCCATTGTTGCAGCATTCCAATCTATTTTTCTCAGACTCAAATGTATTCGCTCCGTGTCTCTGATGCCACTGATCTCTGTTGGTGCCAGAGGTGATGTTCGCTTCAACACGATGGGGTAACACATTGAAAGGAGTCCTTTATTAAAAGAAGTGGTGAAATCTCCAGTGACATTATTTGGGTCTATGGAGGCTGACATTAATCACAGTCACTGAACAGAAGGTGCAGTTAACTCCTTCCATTCAAACACAGCTTGAATCACAATAAAATGGTGCTAGAGGGCTGATGGAGGCAAGTGTTAAACCCTCTTTTAAACAGTGGAGATGTGATAAACCATGTAATTAGAGGCCTATCAGGCAAACCTCGGTGAAATGTTGGGGACATCCTTCCAGTCTATAATCTGAGATTATAAATGAGAAGCAACACAGATATGTTAATGGTAAATCATGTCTGCCAATGGCCGTATCGTCCTTTGCTGATGCATTGGAGAGAGTTGATGAGGATTGCACGGTTGATGCTTTTTATTTGGACTATAAAAAGCCGTGGAATCAACTAACATTTAATAAAGCCATTTGGGAACTCTGAACCTCGTGGATTGAAGGGGTAGTGGGAGCATGGAGATGATATCAGCTGAATAACATAATGCAGAGAGAAGCGGTGAACGTTTGTTGTTCGGACACTCCAGGGTAGAGCATAGAGTATGGAGTGGCGTTGCCCAGGCGTCAGTACTAGAAGCACTGCCTAGACTTATATATAACGGGTATAACTTCAAATTCCTCAGACGATAGAGACTCGGGCATATGAAAAAACAATGCGAATGAAATGTGGTAAGAGGGAGGATGAGATCCTGAAAGCAGATTTTAGGGAGCTAAGAAGGATATGAAAAAGCAGGATCTCAAAAGCAGTAATCTCAGGATTCCTCCCAGTCCCACGTGCAACTGAGTATAGGAGTGGAAGACATGAGCGATTGAACACGTGGCAGGATAATTGGTGTAAGAGGGAGGGCATCAGATTTCTATGACATTGGAACACCTTCTGGAGCAGGTGGGACTTGTGCATGATGGATGGGTTGAATCTTAGCATGACGAGGACAAATATTCTGGCAAGGTGATTTGTTAGTGTTATTGAGGAGGGTTGAAACCAAATTGTCAGGGGGATGCGAACCTGAGAGGGAGCTCAGATTGGAGAAAGTTATACTGGTAACTTGTCAGGGGTGTAGTAGGCAGGAGCAAGTATCAGAGAGCACTGCCAAAGAGTTCAGAATACTCGGGTAGATAGATAGCACAAGAGTAGGGAATTGTACATTATTAGGTGGGTCAGAGTAACGGAGAAAGTAAGAAAGTCTGTATCAGGGTTAATGTGCATGCATGTGAATATACGGAGTGTGCTTAATAAGACTATCGAGGTATAGGCGCAGATTTCCATTTGGAAATATGATGTTGTGGCTATAACAGAGACCTGGCCCTAAGAGGGGCAGGACTGGGTGTTAAATATACCTGGATAACAGGTGTTCAGGAAAAGCAGGAAAGGGAAAAAGAAAGAGAGAGGGGTGGTGGCATTGGTTAATGAGATCATTGCAGTTCTAGGGAGAAAGGATGTCCGAGATGGGTCGAGGACAGAATGAATTTGGATTTGGCTAGCACTCTGGAATAAAAAAGGTGCAGCTACATTGCTCGGTGTTGTCTATAGGCCACCAGCTGGGCGAAGGATGTGGAGGAACAAATTTGCAAGGAAATTGCAGAGAGGTGCAAAAGTTATAAGATCGTTATAATGGGTCTTTAATTATCCCAACATAGCCTGGGATAATTGCAGTGTAAAGAGCCATGAGGGGCAAGAGCTCCTAGAGTGTGTTCCGGAAAATTTTGTACAACAGTATGTTGCTAGTCGAACGAGAAAGGAAGCACTGCAAGACATTGTTCTTGGGAAAGAGGTGGGCCAAGTGGATCAAGGAACAGTTAGAGAGCATTTAGGGGATAGCGATCATTGTATCATAAGGTTTCGGCTGACGATGGAAAAGGACAAAGAGCAATCCAGGGTAAGAATAGTTAAAAGGGGGACGTCCAACTTCAGTGGTGTAAGAATTCAGCTGGGCCGGATAAATTGGAGTCAAAAGCTGGCAGGAAAACCTGCAAAGTAGAGATAGATGGGGCACAGTCAAGGTATGTTGCTTCGAAGGGGAAAATTAGGGCAAACAAATCCAGAAACCCCTGGATGACAAAAGAGGTGGAGATTACGATGAAGAAGAACAGTTCGCTTATGACAGATGCCAGGTAGAAAAAAATATTGACAACCAGGCTGATTGTAGAGGATCCAAGGGGATGTGAAAAAGTAAATAAGAGAAGGAAAGAGATAGTATGAAAAGAGACTGGCAGCTAGCATTAAAGGAAATTCCACAGTTTTCTGCAGGCATATACATAGCAAAGGTTTGGTAAAAGGAAGAGTAGGGCTGATCCCACAGCAGAAGGTGAATTTGAATGCAATTAATAAATGTTGAATTAAGTGCTAGTCTAACGATAGCCATGAAACCATTGTCGATTGTAGTAAAACCCCATCTGATTCACTAATGTGCTTTAGGGAAGCAAATCTGCCGTCCTTATCTGGTCCGATCTACAGGTGAGTCCAGACTCACAGTAATTTTATTGACTCTGAAATTCCCTCTGAAATGGGCAGTTGTATCAAACCGCTGCAAAGCCAAAACGGCAACAAAGGCCGCTCACCATCTATTTCTTAAGGGTATTATGGGTGGGCATGAAATGCTGTCCCAGCCAAAGACACCCACATCCCATGAACGAATGAAAACAAAAATCAAACTCATCAGGGGTCTAGACAGAGTAAATAGAAAGAAAATGTTTTCTCCCGTGAAAGGATCGAGAACGAGAGGGCAGAGATTTAAAGTGTTTGGTAAGAGAATCAAAAGTGGCATGGGGAAAAACCTTTTCCTGGAGCGAGTGATTGAGGTCTGGAATGCGCTCCTTGAGAATGTGGTGGAGGCAGGTTCAATTAAGCATTCAAAAGGGAGCAAGACAGTTAAATGAAAAGGAAGAATGTGCAGGGTTATCGGGAGAAGGCAGGGGAATGCAACTGAGGGAACTGTTCTTTCAGAGAGTCAGTGCTAACACGATGGGCCGAATGGCCTCCTACTGCGCTATAACGATTCTGTGAAGTCTCTCCGAGTGAGGGTGATGAACAGTTGTGATAGGTAGGCGTTCAGGGCAATTCGTCTGCTGCAGGCATCACATAGGTAGTTCAGCAGGGGTGCTGTAACAGGTCTGCTGGGGCTCAAAGTAGCAACATAGCAGTGTCTTCACTGTTACTCAAAGTGTTTTGTGAGGAGATCAATCCCTTGGCTGACTTCTTTAAAATGATGGGGTTCCTATTATTGTATACAAAGTCAACATCCAAAACTTCCAGCTATTTGCAGGTGTCCAAGTCCTCTGAAAATCGTTTTCTTTTCATGTTATTAACACAACGAAATGTGAGATTTTAATAGACACTCTAACATTCTGGAATTTCGTAACTAAATGGACACAGTTGAACAGTATAGATACATCACAGGGAACAGTGGAGCAGCTCTCAGTGAGGCATTCTAACATTTGTAGCTTAATTGATGAATGGTCGTGGTTAAAGATGAAAGCCACATTCCAGAGTGCCGACGATCAGTCCTGAGTGGTGGTCCAACGTTTGAAATTTAATTTTTGAATGGTCTCAGTGATAGAGAAGATCCAAATCCCATAGTATAGTAGAGCAGCCATGAGAGAGACATCTTGCCACTTGAAATTTCAATATTGAATTGCAACAGTTAAAGAGGACAGCCAGATCTCGGATTGCAGTAGATCTGGTCTGAGAGAAGGGCTCAAAAATTTGGAGATTAATTATCGATTGAAGCAGTTGCAGAGGAGAGCCACATCCATGAGTGCAGTAGAACAGCCCTGAAAAAGACACCCAAACTGTTGGAATTTACATACTGAATGGCCGTGTAGACCGTGGAGAGCCACATCCCAGAGTTCAGTCGATCGGCTCTGAGAAATAATTAATGACCTCATAGTTAGGGATCCTCTTGGAAGGAGTGATCACAATATGGTTGAATTTAGAATACAGATGGAGAGTGTGAAGATAAAATCCAATACCAGGGTCCTGTGCTTGAACAAGGGGGATTACAATAGAATGAGGGATGACTTGGCTAAAGTAGACTGGAAACAAAGATTTTATGGTGGGACAGTTGACGAGCAGTGGGGGACTTTCAAAGCAATTTTTCAAAGTGCTCAGCAAAAGTATATTCCAGTGAAAAGGAAGGACTGGAAGAAAATGGGTAATCTGCCATGGGTGTCGAAGAAATATCAAATTGAAAGAGAAGGCATACAAAGTGGCCAAAAACAGCACGAAACTAGAAGATTGGGAAAAATTTAAAGGTCAACACAAAGCCACAAAAAGAGCTATAAAGAAAAGTAAGAAAGAACATGAGAAAAAAACTAGCACAGAATATACAGACAGATAGCAAAAGTTTCTATAAATATATAAAACGAAAAAGAGTAGCTAAAGTAAACGTTGGTCCTTTAGAGGATGAGAAGGGGAATTTAGTTATGGGATATGATGAAATGGCCGAGGCATTGAGCAGCTATTTTGTATCGGTCTTCACAGTGGAGGACATTAATAACATGCCAGTAATTGACAAAGAGTCGAACGTAGGTGAGGACCTGGAAACAATTATTATTACGGAAGAGGTAGTGTTGGTCAAGCTAATGGAGCTAAGGATTGATAAGTCTCCTGGCCCTGATGGAATGCATCCTAGGGTACTAAAAGAGATGGCGGGAGAAATAGCAGGTGCACTGGTGGTAATTTTCCAAAATTCGCTGGACTCTGGGGTAGTCCCAGCCGATTAGAAAACAGCAGATGTGACGCCACTGTTTAAAAAGGGAGGAAGACAAAAGATGGGGAATTATAGACCGCTTAGATTAACCTCTGCAGTGGGGATGATGCTTGAGCCTATTATCAAGGAAGAAATAGCAGGGCATATCGATAGAAATTGTCCCGTTGGGCAGACGCAGCATGCGTTCATGAAGGGCAGGTCATGCTTGACAAATCTTTTGGAATTCTGTGATGACATTACGAGCAAGGTGGACAATGGGAACCCAGTGGATGTGGTGTAACTAGATTTCCAAAAAGGCCTTCGACAAGCTGCCGCACTAGAGGCTGCTGCATAAGATAAGGATGCATGGCGTTAGTGGTAGACTTTTGGCATGGGTAGAGGATTGGTTGACTAACAGGAAGCAGAGAGTGGGGAAAAATGAGTGCTACTCTGGTTGGCAATCAGTCACTTGTGGTGTGCCGCAGGGATCGGTGTTGGGACCGCAATTATTTACAATTTATATAGATGATTTGGAGTTGGGGACCACATGTTGGGTGTCAAAGTTTGCAGATGACACTAAGATGAGTGGCAGAGCAAAGTGTGCAGATGACTGTGAAGCTTTGCAGAGGAACATAGATACATTGAGTGAGTTGGCAAAGGTCTGGCAGATGGAATACAATGTTAATAAATGTGAAGTCATTCATTTCGGTAGGAGTAATAGTAAAACGGATTATTACTTGAATGGTAAAAAGTTGCAGCATGCTGCTATGCAGAGGGACCTTGGTGTCCTTGTGCATGAATCGCAGAAGGTTGGTCTGCAGGTACAGCAAGTAATTAGGAAGGCAAATGGAATTTTGTCCTTCATTGCAAAAGCGATTGAGTTTAAAAGCAGAGAGGTTATGTTGCAGCTGTATAAGGTACTGGTGAGGCCGCACCTGGAGTACTGTGTGCAGTTTTGGTCTCCTTACTTGAGAAAGGATGTACTGGCACTGGAGAGGAGGTTCACTAGGTTGATTCTGGAGTTGAGGGCGTTGGCTTATGAGGAGAGTCTGAGTAGATTGGGATTATATTCATTGGAATTCGTAAGAATGAGGGGGGATCTTATAGAAACATATAAAATCATGAAGGGTATAGATAACATACTAGTAGAGAGGATGTTTCCACTGGCAGGTGAAGCTTGGACAATAGGGCATAGCCTCAAGATTAGAGGGAACAGATTTAGGACTGAATTAAGAAGGAACTTCTTCACCCAGAGGGTTGTTAATCTATGGAATTCCTTGCCCAGTGAAGTAGTTGACGCTTCTTCAGTAAACGTTTTTAAAGCTAAGGCAGATATCTTTTTGAACAATAAAGGAATTAAGGGATACGGTGAGAATGCGGGTAAGTGGATCTGAGTCCACGAAAAGATCAGCCATGATCTCATTGAGTGACGGAGCAGGCTCGAGGGGCCGGACGGCCTACTCCTGCTCCTGGTTGTTATGATCTTATGATCTTATGATCTTACAGAATGCGGAAATGAACAAGTCACCCATCTCCATGTAACAATCCAATCACATCTTTCTGACCCAGAAAAGTATCATTTCCACAATGCTGGAATGAATAAATGCTCATCCTTATTGGACAATATCAGATCCTCTCTCTGACCCAGATACCAGAATGTTACACAATGCGGCAATTAACAAATCTCATGCCTTCATTTAGCAATCTCAGCTCCTCTCTCTGACCTGGATAATAGGCAGTTCTGCAATGCAGGAATAATCATGTCCCCATTTCCATTGTGCAACCACAGACCTCTTTATGATCCGGATAACAGACTGTTCCACAATATGGGAATGAATAAACCCCCAATCTCCATTGAACAATCACAGTTCCTCTCTGTCACCGGACACCAGGCCGTTCTACAATGCGGAATGAACAGATCCCATCCCCACTTAAAACGGCCTGCTCCTCTCTCTGGCCGGGATAGCAGGCAGTAGAACAATGCGGAAATGAATAATTCCCCAGCCTTCTCTGAATATTCCCAGCTCCTTGCTCTTGCCTCGAAAACACTCAGTTCCACAAGGCGGGAATGAAAATCTCTGTCTGAAGTGATCAATCCCAGCTCCTCATTCTGAAACACAAGAATGGCAGTTCCACAATATAGAGAATGAACAAATTCACATCTCCATCCTAAAAATCTATCTTCCCTCACAAATACCGACAATTAGCAGATCAGGAACGTGGAATGAACAAATCACACCCGACAATTGAACAAACCCAGCTGCTCTCCCTGGACCATTAACAAACTGTCCCCAATGCGGAAATGAACATATCCACACCTGCAGTGAGCAATCCATGCTCATTCCTTTGACCGGGAAAGCAGGCAGTTCCACCATTTGCTTCTGAACATATCCCGATCTCCATTACAAGATTCCAGATTCTGTCCCTGACACCAATTACTGGCTGTTCCACAATGCGGTAATGAATAAAACCTCCATCTCCATTGAATAATCCCAGCACTAAATTCAGACAGAAGCTGAAGAAGGCCGTGAAATACCCTCTCAATCTGATTGTTAAATTAGTGAAATCATAGAAAGAGCTGAAGGGTTTCAAACACTGGAACAAAATCCCATTTCGCCCCCCCCCCACCCCCGCCCACTCCGCTCCATCACCCGCACCCCACCCGCCTTTGTGATTAATTGATCGGCGCCAACTTTTGTCCTGGCAGCTGCCTGAACGTGGCAGACTATGACGTTTAACTGTAACAGGCCACATTTGCGCAAGTGCCAGTACAGCGCCACCGAGTGGATGCGTTGTCAACAAATTCAGCCAATGGACGAAGCTGTAAATCACATTCACTGTGAGGTGGTGAGATGGGGCAGAATCTGCAGTGAAACTGGGACACCAGCAGCTGGAGATTGTGAGAGACGGACAGTACTTGCAGTGAGACAGGGACACCAGCAGATGGAGATGGTGAGAGGGGACAGTAACTGCAGAGAGACAAGAACACCAGCAGATGGAGATGGTGAGAGGGGGGACAGTGACTGCAGTGAGACAGGGACACCAGCAGATGGAGATGGTGAGAGGGGGACAGTAACTGCAGTGAGACAGGTACACAAACAGATGCAGATGGAGATGGTAAGAGGGGACAGTAACTCCAGTGAGACAGGAGCACCAACAGATGGAGATGGTGAGAGGGGCAGAAAATGCAGTGAGAAAAGTACACCTGCAGATGGAGATTGTGAGAGGGGGCAGTAACTGCACTGAGACAGGGACACCAGCAGATGGAGATGGTGGGAGGAGACAGTAGCTGCAGTGAGTCAGGGTCACCAGCAGATGGGGATGGTGAGAGGGGGAGTAACTGCAGTGAGACAGGGACATCAGAAGATGGAGATGCTGAGGCATTGCTGATGGGAGATTCGCTGTTACTGAGAGTTTGAAAGTTTCCACAAGTTTGAGGAATTTACTTTATTAAAACTTGAGATGCTGAATAAAATAATTTCAATACAGTTTGTGTTAAATGTCTATTTTCCTACTATGTAAGCTTTTGTAACATTAAAATGCTCCTGTTTGGAAAATTATTTTGACTGATTAAAGGTAATGCATTAATAAAGCAACGGCAGCAACTAAAACTCAATCATTTACAGAGAAAAACTCTCAACATAAGTTGTTCTGAGTTCTTTATCACTAGCGTTATGACATCTATTTCTCTCACTCACACACTTTTTCTATGCTGGTATCTTCTCTGCGATAACTCAAAGTAATTGAAGTTTTGATCCAATTGTCTTTTGAAGGTTACCATTGAATCTGCTTTCAGAAACCTGTCAGACAGTGAATTCCAGACCAGAACAACTCTCTGCCTATTAGTTTCTCCCCTCTGCTAGTGAAAACAGTCACTCCTCATGTCTCCAAACTGAGGGAAAGATGTTGAGTGCAATTCATTTCTCCAGGACAGCAGCTGCAGAGGAGCTGGAATCTCTTCAATCTGGACAAGTGATGAACAAAAATCCTTCTGAATCCTGAGTTCTTAAGAAGGGCCACTGACCCGAAACGTTAACTCTGCTGCTCTTTCCACAGATGCTGCCAGACATGCTGAGTGGTTCCAGCATTTCTTGTTTTTATTCCGTCTGAACCCCCAGGAGAGCAGAAGAAAGAAACAGCCAGGAAGGAAAGTGAAACAAGTGACACTTTATTATAGCAGCAAAAACTCTTTGTCAGAATGTGGAGGTCGTTATCGCTGAATTTTATATAAAGTGGAGCTGAAAAGTGGAAGATCTTTCATACAATTGGGGTTAATTCGCCATGTTCCAGCTTTGTAAACCCTTGTAACATTAAATTGGTAAATGTTAAGGTTTTATCGATTGATTACAGGCTAATGCACAAATGCAGCAGCATCAAATAAAGGACAAACACTCATTGACAAATATAATTGTAAATATGGGTGAGAATTGTGTGAAATGTCACCAGCTGTAAACGTTCTCTTGGCTGCATCATTAACCTTCCTCTCGTTTCAGTCTTTGTCACACTGTGGAATTGAAAATCTGAATACAAACTGCATGTTTAGAGTTCAGTCAAACAGGCGTCTCCAGCAAAAACTCTTTGCCAGAATTTTAAGGTAATTGCAGTCAGCCATTTGCAGTCATTTTCTGAACTTTCTGTAAACTGGAGGTGAATAGTGAAAGACATTGAATACAATTTGTGTTAAATGGCCATTATCCAAAGCGGCCCCTCCATGTTTTAAATTGCAGCAGCTTTTCTACACTGTTAATGAGGTTTTTGGGGAGGGAGAGAGAGAGAGAGACAGACAGGTTTCTGTCTGGAATGGTCCATTTGGGATATGGCTGGAATATCACTCTCTCCTCCATTCCCTGCTTACACAGAGACTCACTTTGGACTGTCCCATACCTGGGAGGGAGTGTCCAGAAGGAGGAAGCTGAGAGCTGGTTGGATGAGCTTTATTTTGGGTGGACTGTCTGTTTTGAGTGACAGGTTTTTTATTTTTTATTTATTTATTTATTTCGAGATACAGCACTGAAACAGGCCCTTCGGCCCACCGACTCTGTGCCGACCAACAACCACCCATCTATACTAACCCCACAGTAATCCCATATGCCCTACCACCTACCTACACTAGGGGCAATTTATAACAGCCAATTTACCTATCACCTGCAAGTCTTTGGCGGTGGGAGGAAACCGGAGCACCTGGAAGAAACCCACACAGACACAGGGAGAAGTTGCAAGCTCCACACAGACAGTACCCAGAATTGAACCCAGGTCCCTGGAGCTGTGAGGCTGCGGTGCTAACCACTGCACCACTGGGATACATTAGGCCAACTTCAGCCTCCATTCTTTCTTTCCATACGGCTACTTAGTGAAAGTGAGTTTTTGTTTCTCAGTCTCTGTGTCTCTGTGCCCAGGTGAATTGGAGCTGATTACAGTGTGTGAGTGTGAGAGAGTCCAATCGGAATCCCCCTCTCTCTATCCAGTCCTGACACTCTTCTCAAAGTCCCACCCCAATCACCCTCTCCAGGATCTTTTCCCCATGGACAAGCTGATGGAGGGAAGGTACTAGAGTCTAACGATGGAGCGCAGACCGTGTGGGATGGTGAGCATCACATCTTTATTGTCTCTCTCTGCCTTTCTCCCTCCTTCTGATCTTTCTCAATCTCTCCCTCTCAATCTCTCCCTCTCAATCTCTCACTCCCAATCTCTCCCTGCCAATCTCTCCTCCCAAACTCTCCCTCTCAATCTCTCCCTCTCAATCTCTCCCTCCCAATCTCACCCTCCCAATCTCTCCCTCCCAATCATTCTCAATATCTCTGTTTCTCTCTCTCTCTTTCTCTCTCTCTCTCTCTCTCTCGGTGTTTCTCTCTCTGCCTCTGTTAACTCCCTCTCTGTGTTCCTCCATCTCTCTCTCTCTCTCTTTCTCTCTCCCCTCACTTTGTGTTTCTCTCTCTCTCGGTTTCTCTCAGAGTGATTGTGTGTCTTTCTCAATGACTTTGTCTGTCCTTCTCTCTCAATCTCTCTGTGATTCTCTGTGTTCCTTTCTCTATCTCAATCTCTCTGTGATTCTCTGTGTGCCTTTTTCACTGGTTTTCTGTCTGTCTCTTTGCTGCCTGCAATTTCTTTGTCTCTCTGTTCTTTCCCTCCACTATTTTCCCTCCTCTTTTTCTCTGTCTCTTTCTATCCTTTCTCTATTTCTGACTTACTTCAGTCTTTTCTCTATTTCTCTGACTTTGTCTTTTCTCTATCTCTCTGTCTCTTTCTGTCTTTTCTCTATTTCTGACTTTCTGTCTTTTCTCTATTTCTGACTTCCTGTCTTTTCGCTGTTTCTCTGACTTTATGTCTTTTCGCTATCTCTCTGTCTCTATCTGTCTTTTCTCTACTTCTGATTTTCTGTTTTTTCTCTATTTCTGACTTTTTGTCTTTTCTCTGTTTCTCTATTTCTCTGTCCCTCTCTGTCTTTTCGCTATTTCTCTGACTTTCTGTCTTTTCTCTATCTCTCTGTCTCTTCTGTCTTTTCTCTATTTCTGACTTTCTGTCTTTTCTCTTTATCTGACTTTCTATCTTTTCTTTATTTCTGACTTTCTGTCTTTTCTCTATTTCTCTGTCTCTTTCTGTCCTTTCTCTTTCTTTTTCTCTCTTTCTTTGTCTCTTTCCACCTTTTCTCTCTTTTTCTCAATTTTTTGTATCTTTCTGTCTTCTGACTTTATCTTTCTATCTTTTCTCTCGTTCTTTCTCTCTCGTTCTTTGTCTCTTTCTTTTTCTCTCTCTCTCTTTCTCTTTCCATCTTTTCCCTCTCTTACCGACTGTTTCTTTTTCTCTTTCTTTTTCTAACCCTAACCTCCAATGAAATTTATACCCCCCACTAATTATATTCCCATTGCAATTTATATTCCCCCTGTAAATTCACCCCCCGCAATTTCCCCCCGCAATTTACACCCCCGCAACACCCCCCCGCAATTTCCACCCACCCCCGCAATTTCCACCCCCACAATTTATGCCCCCGCAATTTATCCCCCTCTGCAATCTAACCCCCTGCAATTTATTTTCCCCCTCCTGCAATTCTCCCCTGCAATGTCCCCCCTGCCATGTTTCCCCTCTACAATTTATTCCCCTTAAGATTAATTTTTCGCCCAGCAAAATTCCCCTCTCAAATTATTTCCCCCGCAAATATTCCCCCTGCAAAATACCCCAATACCCCCCCCCAACAAATTTCCAAAGGCATTATTTCCACCATGCATATTTCCCTCCCGTGAATAGCCCCCACCCATCTAAATACCCCTGATCTACAGACCTCTATCTGATATCCGTCTGGTAACTGACCCTCATCTAAATACTCCTCCTGTGAACAGGCTCCCATCTAAATACCCCTCCTGGGAATAGACTCCCATCGAAATACCCCCAGGAACAGACACCCTATCTAGTACCCTCTTGTGAAAAGCACACCATGTAATTAACACCCACCCTGCCGGTGAACAGTCCCACATCTAACCCGCCCCCCGCCCATGAACAGCCTGGAAAATCTCCACTGCCCCTCCCATTTTAAACCTGGAGAATCTCCATTGCCCCCTCCCATTTTGAACCTGGAGTATCCCCTCTACGCCCTCCCATTGTAAACCTGGAGAATCCCCGCTAAGCCCTCCCTTTTGAAACCTGGAGAATCGCCACTGCCCCTTCCCCTTTTACACCTGGAGAATCCCCACTGCCCCCTCCCATTTGAAACCTGGAGAAACCTCCCCCCTCCCACTTTAACCTGGAGAATCCGCACTGCCCCCTCCCAATTTAAACCTGGAGAATCCCCGCTGCCCCCTCCCATTTTAATACTGGAGAATCCCCACTGCAACCTCCCATTTTAAACCAGGAGCATCCCCACTGCCCCCTCCCATTTGAAACCTGGAGTATCCCCACTGTCCCCTCCCATTTTAATCCTGGAGAATCCCCACTGTCCCCTCCCATTTTAAACCTGGAGAATCCTCATTGCCCCCTCCCATTTGAAACCTGGAGTATCCCCACTGTCCCCTCCCATTTTAAACCTGGAGAATCCCCACTGCCCCCTCCCATTTGAAACTTGGAGTATCCCCACTGTCCCCTCCCATTTTAAACCTGGAGAATCTATCACCCCATCCCATTTTTAACATAGCTCATTCCCTCTGTGAATATTGCCCTCTAATTCTCCCCCCTGATCCCCCACTGTAAACACTCCCTCCTTTCTAAATACCTTCCTGTCCTATAAAAGCCTCCCTCTACTAATTCCCACCCTGTATCATCTCCCTGTGAACAGCCATCACCGCCAGCCTCCCTCTGTACCTCCCATCCCAGCCAACAGCCCCCACGCCACCCCGTGTAATTCCAACCTCCATTACTTTCCTGGGTGTGGTACCGTCTCCCGACACTTTTTACTTCACTTTAATTCCTGGCCTGGATAAACCACTGGAATTGCATCAACTGGTTCCCAGACCCTCGGCACCTTTAATTCGTGTCCGGCCAACAGCAGGGCCGGGCAAAGAGCCATGACCCCCCACTCCCCCAGATGCTAACTGGCATTCTGAGCCTTTAACGCACAGTAAGATCAAAGCCCATACACATCCCTCGCTGCAGAAAGGCGTTTCACCTGTTCTCCCAGTCAGCTTCAGGAAATCAAACAGAGGGAGACATACACAGACATGCATACAGTGACTGGCACTGGGACAGGAGGAGGATATTCACCACTTTGATCCTGTACCACCAATGTTAGATTATGGCTGCTATGTCCCTTCCCCCATTGAGCCACAAGGAGACAGTCGGTGAGCAGATACTCAGAGAGGCAAAGAAACACCAGGCTGGACTTGGACTTGGTGCTAATGGTGCAAACTAGGGTGCAGGGGAGGAGGGTGGTTGTGAATAGGCTGCCCGTTCAGCATCTCCCCCCTCTTTTTACCTCAATGGGAGCAAAACTGGGAAGAGGTGGAAAGCAGAATCCCGGTTCACAATCATCCTGTACAACTCCAAGGCAGCGAGTTCAAATCCACCCCGAGACAGAGGGATAGAGACACAGACAACAGATCCCGGGATTAGGACAGAACAGAGAGCGAGAGGAATAAAAGGAAAGGGAGATGGAGAATGACATGCAGGGAGTCCGAAACCAGTGAGAGAGAAACTGAGAACAGAGGACAGAAACACCTATAAGGGCAGAGAGAGAGAGAGCGAGAGAGAAATGGAGACATACAGAGAGAGAGAGAGAAATGGAGACAAACACAGAGTGAGAAGTGGAGACATACAGACAATGCGAGAGAGAGAGAAATTGAGACATACAGAGAGAGAGAAACGGAGAGATACAGAGAGAGAGAAAGAGAGATACATGGAGAGATAGAGAGAGAGTGAGAAATGGAGACATGCAGAGAGAGAAATGGAGACATGCAGAGAGAGAGAAAAATGGAGACATACACAAAGAGAGGGAAATGGAGACATACACTGAGAGAGAGAGAAATTGAGACATACAGAGAGAGAGAGAGAGAGAGAAATGGAGATATACAGAGAAAGAGAAAAATGGAGACATACACAAAGAGAGGGAAATGGAGACATA
The DNA here is from genome assembly GCF_036365525.1 of Heterodontus francisci. Taxonomy (NCBI): domain Eukaryota; kingdom Metazoa; phylum Chordata; class Chondrichthyes; order Heterodontiformes; family Heterodontidae; genus Heterodontus; species Heterodontus francisci. The sequence continues at coordinate 1,770,497 of NW_027140578.1, read as the reverse complement.
CACTGAGAGAGAGAGAAATTGAGACATACAGAGAGAGAGAGAGAGAGAAATGGAGATATACAGAGAGAGAGAGAGAGATGGAGACATACAGAGAGAGACAGAGAGAGAGAGAAATGGAGACATACACAGAGAGAGCTGGAGGTGCAGAGAGAGAGAATGCAGCTGCCATGTCGATATTGAGAAAGATTGCAGACAAAGAGAAAGAAACGTAGAGACAGAAAGAAGTGGAGGGGCAGAGATACGAACTAAGATTCGTTTACTGAATAGAGAGGGGTGTCCCGGACAGTGGGGGGAGGGAAATGCAGAGATAATCTTGCAGGAAAGGAGAAACATAGATGGAAAGATTCAGGGATTTGGAAGTGAGTGAGAGAAGAAATGGACTGAGAGAGACAGATAAAGATGCAGAGAGTCACAGAAAGAGAATGAAAATGGAAACTTGTGAGACTCTAGAGAGAGGCAGAGATAGAAAGGATGTTGAGAGATGCAGAGATAGGGATTTAAAAATGTGAAGAAACAGAGCTAGGAACAAACAGGAAGGTGCAGGGAACAAGTTGCAGCAAGAGATAGAGAGAGGGAATTCTACAGGATTACATTGACTGTTCTGGAGCAGTGCTTCCCCAACTATTTCATTCGGAACGCCCTCCAGCCCCTCCCTTGAAATAAAATCCACAGACCCCCGAAAACACAAAATCAAAATACTGCGGATGCTGGAAATCTGAAATAAAACCGTGCTGGAAATACAGAGCATTTCCAGCACTTTGTTTTTCTATCTGCCCCGAAAACACACACAGTCTTCTTTTCTGTATCTAGAAATGAATTTGACAATGGCACATATATATTTATTATTATTTTCCCTCTCTGGTTAAAGCTCTTGTCTGACGATTCCACGTGCCAAATGATTCGCCCTCTTCATCATCACAGCTGCAGCTTCTGAAAAGATTCTCCTTGGTGATAAGAGAAATAAAATTGATTCGAACAAAGCAAAGCATTTTTGAGCAGAAATAAAACACAGCAAGAGACCAGGGCTCTTTCTCTCACTCACTGACATAAAACAAGCTCTCAGTGACTCCCCGTCTTACAAACACATCACCCGACACAGAGCCAGAGACTGGGATGTATGGATGTGTTTACTCTGTCATTTCCAGCTATCTTTCTCGCTCTCCCTCTATTTCGCTGTGTGTCTCCCTACATCTGTTTCTGCCTCATTGTAAAAACACACAAACACTGGTGCCCCCCATCCCCTCTCCAGTAGAAGGATGGAGAGAGAAATCCACATTCCCATCCCTGAAAATCTGAATTAAGATGGCACCCAGGTGTTTCATTTCAGTGTCAAATTCAGCCCACAGCCTAAAGCACCAGCAATATTCGGGAATGAGATCAAGCCTTTACAAACCTTCACATTTCAGCCATTTCATTGCTGATTCACGGAAGCATTTGACACTCAATGAGTGAATTTTTAAAGTGGTCGTCACTGTTGCAATGTTGGAAATGCTGTAGTCCATTGGTGCACTGCAAGATCCCACAAGCAGCAGTGTGATAAAATCCAGCTGCCCATCCTCTCCCCCTTTGAGTCCCTCCATGTTTCCTTCAATCTCTTGCGTCTCTGTCCGTCCTGTTACTCTCATTCAGAGAGAGAGATGGAGAGAGAGTGAGAGAGAGAGACAGAGAGACAGAGAAATCCACTCTCAAAACTTCACTCTCAATTCAAATGGCTGCTACATATTTCATTTCACCCTCAAATTCACGGCACTGCCCAAAACACCAGCATTATTCGGGAATTATACCTGCTTCAAGGTCAGGACTTTAATTCCAGGCGTTCAGGAGATCTTCACACACAATGAATTCACTTCTAAAATGTAATCACTGTTACAATGCAGGGAATTCTGCAGGCACGCTGTGCACAGCAGAATCCCAGAAATTGTGACACTTCAAAATTCAGTTTGCCACGGGTTTGAGTGTGGATTCCTTTCTCTCTCTTTCTCTGTGTCTCTCCCTGTCTTTCTCCATCTTTCACTGCCTTCCCTACTTCACCTACATTCCACCTGTCTCTCTCTTTCTCTCTCTCTGCATTTAACCTGCCACCTCTCGCTGTTTCTCACTCTCCCTCTTTTTCTCTCCATCTTTTTCTGCCTCACTGTTGTATTGTAGGAATTGATGCAGGGAATGTATGCACAGCAGGATCCCACAATGAGATCATAGCCAGATATCCCATCACAGTCGTCAGCATAAACTCCATCTTTAAGCGTATAACAAGCCTTTATACAGCTTCACGTTCATCTCTTGTAATTATTGGCCCTCAGGAGCAATTAACACTCAATGAATTAATTTTTAAAGTGGCCGTCAAATTTTCAACGCAGGAAATCTGCGGGCAATTTGTGCACATCAAGATCCCAGAGGCAGCAATACGACAATGCACAGATAGTCTGTTTTTGTGTGATGTAAGTTTAGAGATCCCAGAGAGGGGAACATTCCTGCAGTTTGTAAATCTCAAACAGCCTTCTCCCTGCCTTGCTCCCGCTCCCACCAGCCCCACCACGACCGCCCCCCTCCCCCACTTTCCACCGCACTGCATCCACATCTGTTTTTTTTTTCTCTCTTGATCTGGGATTTCATCTGGATTGAAACGTCCTCTGAGGTGTTTCTGTCACCGTTTAAAATAACCACACGTCTCATTGTGGCTCCTATTGATTAATGGATAAAATAGAGAAATTGCAGGGGAGAGAAAAGCAGAGGAAGATGGAGGGAAAACACAGAGAAATCCACACTCAGACCCTCAGGAAGCTGAATTTTAAAGTGTCCTCATTGTTGTGGAGGAAATGCTGCAGGGCACTAAATGCACAGCAAGATCACACAAGCAACAATGTGATAGTAGCCAGATTTCGGTCCCCAGTAAGGGTATAGCGCCCTCTTTAAACAGGGAACATTCCATTTGTGCACAGCAAGATCACACAAGCAACAATGTGATAGTAGCCAGATTTCGGTCCCCAGGAAGGGTATAGCGCCCTCTTTAAACAGGGAACATTCCATTTGTGCACAGCAAGATCCCACAAGCAGCTGTGTGATAACAACTGGCTGCTGCACATTTAATTTCACCCTCAAATTCACGGAACTGCCCAAAACACCAACATTATTAGGGAATAACAGCGGCTTCAAGCTCAGGACTTTAATTCCAGACCTTCCAGAGAGCTTTACACACAATGAATTCCCTTCTTAAATGTTGTCACTGTTACAATGCAGGGAATTCTGCAGGCAAGCTGTGCACAGCAAGATCCCAGCTATGTTGTCACTTCAAAATTTAGTTTGCCAATGTTTTGATTGTGGATTGTATTCTCTCTTCTCTCTCCCTGTCTTTCTCCATCTTTCTCTGCCTTCTCGCCCTCACCTACAATCCGCCTCTCTCTCTCTTTCTTTCTCTCTCTCTGCGTTTACCCTGCTACCTCCAGCTGTTTCTCACTCTCCCTCTTTTTCTCTCCATCTGTTTCTGCCTCAGTGTTGTAATGTAGAAATTAATGCAGGATTATATGCACAGCAGAATCCCAAAATGTGATCATAGCCAGATATCCCATCACAGTCCTCAGCAAATGCTAAACTTCATCTTTAAACTTACAACAGGCTTTGATACAGCTTCAGGTTCAGCTCTTGTAATTGTTGTAAATTTCCTGTAAAAACCCAAAGAAATCCACACTCATACCCTCAGGAAGCTGAATTATAAAGCATCCTCATTGTTGTCATATAATAAATTTTGCAGGGCTCTAGGTGCACAGCAAGATCCCACAAGTAGCAATGTGACAATAGCCAGATTTCCCCTCAGTCCGCAGAAAGGGCAAAACTCCCTCTTTAAACTGGGAACAAGCTGCTGATTCTGTCGCACCATTTCAAATAACGACAAATCACTTTGCTGTGTGTGGTATGTTGTTTTATTTATGAAAGTTTTAATTGGAAAAGGCGAGTGTGAAACATACAAAGAAGAGAAAGCATGAGGAGAGATAGAGACACAGGGAAAGAATGTGGAGACAGAGAGAAAGCTAACCTCAGAACTTCAGTAAAATTAATAATGGGCAATGTGCATCTTATCTAGCTGTTGGCTTCATAGCGTTGCCCAAAACACCAGCAAACCTCACAGACAGGGCTGGAAGGAGCAAGTGGCAAATGGTACTCCCTCCTTGGGCTGCTCCTTTAACCCTAGACTTTCAACCTGTTTAAAACTCCAGGGTCCCATTCGAACAGGAACTTGTTAACCCCAGAGAGGAAATTAAACCTCGGGCTAATAAACAGACACAACTCACATGGGCCCACTGGGTGCAGTCTGTAGACAAGGTCTCAGTCCGTCCGCTCTGGAGGAAGCTCCTTCCAAGGATTCCTCATCCCAGAATTTCCGTCTTTTCACCTTCACGATGAAGTTTTCAGAATTAAATTCCTGAAGGCAAGAGGGAGAGAGAGAAAATTGATTAAAAGGCATTGTTAAACAAAACAGCAAAGCAAGAGTCCAGGAATTCCCCTCGGTGACACAGATAATCTCTCCGCAACGCCCAAATAAAGACAAATCACAGTTAACAAAGCAGAGGCCATAAGTGTTCAGACAGTTCCCTCTCACAAGTGTGTGTCTGTGTGTTTGTCTCTTTATCTCTCTCCCTGTCTCCGTATCTCTCTCTCTCTGTTCCTATCTCAGTCACCCCTGTGTCCCTCTCTCTCTATCCGTATTTTTCCCCCTATGTCATATCTAATTTTAATTGAAATAAGCTATGAAATATTTCTTTCTCACCATTAAAAACAACAACAAATCATATTGCAGTGTGTGGTATTTTTTTAATCATTGCCCAAAGCACACGGATTATTCTTGAATCAGAACAAGCCTTTAGAAATTATCGCATTTGTGACTTAATTCCGAGCATTTGACGCTCAATACGGCAATGTTTAATGTGATCTTTAATTTTTAAAGTGGTCGTCACTGTTGCAATGTTGGAAACGCAGCAGGCCATTGGTGCACAGCAAGATCCCACAAGCAGCAGTGTGATAACAGCCGCCGGCCCCTCCTCTCCCCCTCTCCAAAGTGAGAGTCACAGAATGGTTGTGTTATTATCGTATCTCCACAGGGAGATTGACTGATTGCGTCTGTTATTATAGTATCTCCACAGGGAGAGTAACTGACTGGGTCTGTTGTTAAAGTATCTCCACAGGGAGTGTCACTGAGTAGGACTGTTATAAGTGTATCTCCACAGTGAGATTCTCTCTCTTTCTGTCTCTCTCTCTCCCTTTCTCTGACTGCCTAATTCCCTTTTGAATGCTTCAGTTGATTCTGCCTCCACCACGTTCTCAGGTAATGCATTCCAGACCTTAACAACTCACTGCATGAACATGTTTTTCCCCATGTCACTTTTGATTCTCTTACCAAATATTTTCAGTCCGTGTCCTCTGATTCTCGATCCTTTCACAAGTGGCAAGATTGTCTCTCTATCCTCTGTCCAGATCCTGCATGATTTTTGATACCTCGATCAAATCACCTCTCAGCCGTCTCTTCTCCAAGGAAAACAGTCCTAACTTCTCCAATCTATCTTCAAAACTGAAATTCCTCATCCCTGGAACCATTCTCGTGAATCTCTTCTGTATTCTCTCCAATGCCCTCACGTCTTTCCTAAAGTGTGACACCCAGAACGGGACGCAATATTCCAGCTGAGACCGACCTAGTGTCTTATACATGTTCAACATAACTCCCTTGCTCTTGTATTATATGCCCCTATTAATAAAGCCCAGGATACTGTATGCTTTATTAACTGCTCTATCAAACTGTCCTACCACCTTCAATGACTTATGCACATATACACCCAAGTCGCTCTGCTCCTGTACTCCCTTTAGAATTGTTCCCTTTATTTTATATTTCCTCTCCATGTTCTTCCTACCAAAATAAATCACCTCACATTTTTCTGCATTGAACGTCATCTGACATCTGCCTGCCCATTCCACCGACTTGTCTATGTCCTTTTGAAGTTCTACACTATCCCCCTCACGGTTCACAATGTTTCCAAGTTTCGTATCATCTGCAAACTTTGAAATTGTTCCCTGCACACCGGAGTCTAAGCCATTAATATATATCAGGAAAAGTAAGGGTCCCAACACTGATCCCTGGGGAACTCCACTACAGACCATCCTCCAGCTTGAAAAACATTCATTAACCACTATTCTTTGCTTCCTGCCACTCAGTCCATTCCGTATCCACGTTGCTGCCGTCCCGTTTATTCCATGAGCTACAAGTTTGCTCACAGGTCTGTTGTGTGGCACTGTATCTAACGCTATTTGAAAGTCCATGTACACCACATTAACAGCTTTGCCATCATCAACCCTCTCTGTTACCTCCTCACAAACCCCCCCCCCCCCCCCAGTTAGATAAGCATGATTTTCCCTTAAGAAATCCATTCCGCCTTTCCTTAATTCACTCGTATTTGTCCATGAGACTATAGATGTTGACACGAATTATGTTGCCTAGAAGTTTTCCCACCACATAAGTTAAAATGATTGACCGAAAGTTGCTGCTGTCGTCTCCCAAATCTCTGTCTCTTTCTATCTCTATGTCTCTGTCACTCTGACTCTCTTTCTGTCTCTCTATCTCGCTTTGTCTCTGTCGCCCTCTCTCTCTATCCCTCCCTCTGTTCTACCTCCTGTCCCTCCCTCTCTTTCACACTGTCCCTCTCTCTGCTTATATATCTCTCTCTCTGCTTCGATCTCTCGGTCTACCCGTCTCTCTCTGTCCCTGTCTCTGCAAATCCCTTTCTTCCCCCAGCCCACCTCCGTCTCTCTCTCTCTTTGTCTCTGTCTCTCCCTGTATACCTGTCTCCCCCAATCCCTGCATCTCCCATCTGTCTCTGTTTCTTCCTCTCCATCTGTTCCTCTGTCTGTCTTTCCCTCTCTCTCTGTCCCCCTCTCTCTCTCTCTCTGCCATTCCCTTTCTGCCTGCCCCCCCACTCTGTCTCTGTCTCCCCTGTCTCTACCTCCCCTGTCTCTGTCTCTCCCTTTTTCTCTGTCTCTGTCTCTCCCTCCTTCTCTGTCTCTGTTTCTCCCTCTTACCCACTCTCTGTCTGCCTCTCTCTCTCTCTGTTTTAGCCTCTTGCTCTGCCTCTCCCTTTCAGACATTTATTGGTTAATTTTGAACCAGTAACTCTTTCCATTAGAATCAAAGAAAATTTAAGGCACAGAAAGAGGCCGCTTGTCCCATCATGTCTGTGTCGGCCGAAAAACGATCCACTGATTCTCATCCCACCTTCCAGCATTTGGTCCGTTGCCCTTCAGCTTACGGCACTTGAGGTGCATATCCAGACGTCTTTTGAATGAGTTGAGGGTCTCTGCCTCAACTATCATAGAAACGTAGAAAATAAGAGCAGGAGTAGGTCATTCGGCCCTTCCAGCCTGCTTCACCATTCATTATGATCATGGCTGATCATCCAACTCAGTAGCCTGTTCCAGCTTTCGCCCCATACCCTTTGATCCCTTTAGACCCAAGAGCTCTCTCTAACTCCTTTTTGAAAACATACAATGTTTTGGCCTCAACTGCTTTCTGTTGTAGCGAATTCCAAAGCGTCACCACTCTCTGGTTGAATTAATTTCTCCTCAGCTTAGTCCTGAAAGGTTTACCCCGTATCCTTAGACTATGCCCCCTGGTTCTGGGCTCCCTCACCATCGGGAACATCCTTCCTGCATCTACCCTGTCAAGTCCCGTTGTTAGAATTTTACAGATTTCTATGACATCCCTTCTCACTCTTCTGAACTCCAGCGAATACAATCCTAACCGACTCAACCTCTTCTCATACGTCAGTCCCGCCGTCCCAGAAATCAGTTTGGTAGACCTTCGCTGCACTCCCTCTGTATCAAGAACATCCTTCCTCAGATAAGGAGACCAAAACTGCTCACAATATTGCAGGTGTGGCCTCACCAAGGCCCTGTATAATTGCAGCAAGACCTCCCTGCTCCTGTACTCGAATCCCCTCGCTGTGAAGTCCAATAAACCATTTGCGTTTTTTGCCACCTGTTGCAGCTGCATGCTTACCTTCAGGTACTGGTGTACGAGAACACCCAGGTCTCGCTACATATTCCCCTCTCTCAGTTTATAGCCATTCAGAAAATAATCTGCCTTCCCGTTTTTGCTCCCAAAGTGGATAACCTCACATTTATCCACATTATACTGCATCTGCCATGCATTAGACCACTCACTCAACTTGTCCAAATCACCCTGAAGCCTCTTTGCATCCTCCTCACAACTCACCCTCCCACCCAATTTTGTGTCATCTGCAATTTTGGAGATATTGCATTTAGTTTCCTCATCTAAATCATGATTGCATATTGTGAATATCTGGGGTCCTAGCACCGATCACAGCGGTACCCCTCTAGTCACTGCCTGTTTAGTCACTGCCTGCCTTTCGAAAAACCCATTTATCCCTCCTCTTTGTTTCCTGTCTGTCAAACAATTTTCTATCCATCGCAATACACTAACCCCAATCCTATGCACTTTAATTTTACACACTAATCTCTTATGCGGGACTTTGTCGAAAGACTTCTGAAAGTCCAAATGTGCCACATCCATTGGCTCCTTTCAGGCAGTGAGTTCCAGACCATCACCAGCCACTGGGTGAAAACGATTTTCCTCATCTCGCCGCTAATTTTTTTCTGCCAATTACTTTAAATCTATGCATCATCGCCACTGACCTCTCTGCTAAGGTAAATAGACCCTTCACCTGTTCTGTATCCAGGCCCCTCAAAATTTTGTACATTTCAATCAGATCTTCCCTCAGCCTACTCTGTTCCAAGGAGAACAACCCCAGCCTAACCAATCATTCCCCATAGCTGCATTTTTCCAGCTCTGGCAACATCCTTGTAAATCTCCTCTGTACCCTCTCTAGTGCAATTAAATCCTTTCTATAATGAGGTGACCAAAACTGCACACAGCACTCAAGTTGTGACCTAACCAATGGGTTATACAGTTCCAGCATAACCGCCCTGCTCTTCTATTCTGTACACGCCTTGTTGTGAACGTCACTGCAGTTTGAAAATATGAAACATTGATCACTGACCCAACACTCACCCCTAAACACTCACACTAAACTCCCAACACAGGACTGGGCAGATAAGGAGGATTGTTACTTATTGTTACATCTTGTCTCATCCTCTATCTGTCTTTCCCTCTCATGTCTGTCTCTCTCCATCTCTCTCTCTCTCTCTCTCTTTCTCTCACTGTGTCTCGCACTCTCTCTGTCACTGCCTCTCCCTCTTTCTCCATCTCTGTCCATGACTCTGTCTGTGTCTCTCACACCATCTCTTCCTCTCTCTCTCTCCTTGGGCAGAAATGCTTTAAAATATTTTTTGGTTAATTCTGAAGTTGGGAATCTTGCCCTTGCTGCGAAGGTCACTGCAGTTTGAAAACATCAAACACTGACCTCTGACCCACTCTGTCTGTGCCTCCCTCCCTCCGTCTCTTCCTCCTTCACTCCCAGGACAGCAATGTCGGGAGTCGCTTCTGGTTAATTTTGAACCTGTAACTCTTGCCCTTTTTGGCAACGTCACTGCAGTTTGAAAATATCAAACACTGATCCAACACTCACCCCTCAAACACTCACATTAAATCCCCAATACCGGACTGGGCAGACAGTGGAGATTGGTACTGGGGTTCTGTTAAGATTTCATCTCATTATCGCTTCTGTCTCCCACTGTCTTTCACTTCGTCCCTCCACTTTGTGCACAGAGAGGGAGCACCCTCCATTTTATACATAGAGATGGTGCTCCCTTCACTTTATACATAGAGATGGAGCTCCCCCCACTTTATACATAGAGCGGGTACTCCCTCCAGTATATACATAGCGGGAGCTCCCGCCATTTTACACATAGCGAGGGAGCTCCCTCTACTTTATGCACAGAGAGGCAGCTCACTCCACTTTATACATAGAGAGGGAGTTCCCTCCACTTTATACGTAGAGGGGGTGCTCCCTCCACTTTATAGGGAGAGGGAGAGCTGCCTCCATTTATGCATAGAGAGGGAGCTCCCTCCACTTTATACATAGAGGGGTAGCTCCCTTTATTTTATGCAGCAGTCATGGTGGGTTTAAACACCTGTCACCAGGCCACTAGTGGGCCTCTGGATTACTTGACCGGTGATATATTCACTGTGTGACTGCCTCCCCAATGGACATTCACAGCGTCTGTCTCCTAATATCACCCACAGTAGTTTTTAGGCTGTAGCCCTTAACATTGTCTTGAATCAGATCCCCAAAGTTCACATTTTAACTGGGAAAAGGCAGGAACAGAGTGAAACGGGATTAGTTTTGTCCCTGGATTCAGCGTGCACTGCAGACAGATCGGTTACATTTACAGTAGAAACACCATGAGTGAGCAAGGTCAATACAATAATCTGGAAAATATAAATTATGCCACTCATAATTGTAGCATATATCCCGAATGAGTGCAGATTTCAGGTTTATTCCTGAGAGAAGTCTTACTAAGAAAATGTCATTGACATTGAAATGATTGTGTTTTATCCACCACATTATTTACATCAGAGTCAAAGCTGCTGATTTAATGTGTTTGTTCAGGAGAGTGTAACCAATAGCAATGATCGGGGTATAACCATGTCATTGGAGACTTATCCCCTGTATAACTCCGGACCCATTGGAATGGATCAACTCAGAGTGCCTGCTGGAGCTGTGGATTCCAGGCTACCAGAAGTCTCTGCTTCTCACAGAAATGGAATATCCAGTAATGTATCAGATAGAAGACATTTACTATCCTGTACTTGCAGTAATTGGAGTTCCTGGTATGCCAGTATCTTAACTGTTAATGGTATAAATCGATGTTAAATGTGCTGCTGTACTCGGTATTATTTCTTACTATGTGTTACACAGCCGCCTGTTCTTTTCTTTTCCAGCAATTTACTGATGGAATCTTGTCATTTTTCTAGTCTTTCAGTCCTGTGTCCATAATATGATTGGTTTCTGCAACCGTGGCATTGTTCCTGGATTATTCTGTGCATTGAGTGTATTCGAATCAAGCTTCTCGGTTAGGATCACGAATCAGATCATCAGGAGCTTTGAGCAGTTTCATGATGTGGATCGAACTGGTCCTGGAATATTTTTATGAATCCTTTTTTCCTTGATTGATAATGAAGCATCTCAAGGTCTCAGTGTTACAAGGGGACAGCACAATGTCCTCCCTCCCCAACAACATGGCTCAGTTTAACTGGTATTTCAATATATTTATTTGTTATCACTGGAGATTTTGGAAGAACTCGGATTGTTTTCACAGGAACGACGGAGATGAAGGGGCGACATGATAGAGGTTTGCAAAGTTATGAGCGGCATGGACAGAGTGGATAGTCACCAGCTTTTTCCCAGGGTCGAAGAGACAGTTTCTAGGGGACATAGGTCTAAGGTGCGAGGGGCAACGTTTAGAAGGGATGTGCGAGGCAAGTTTTTTACACAGAGGGTGGGGAGTGCCTGGAACTTGCTGCCAGGGAAGGTGGTGGAAGTTGATACGATCGCAATGTTTAAGAAACATCTTGACAAATACATGAATGGGAAGGGAATAGAGGGAGTTGGGCCCCGGAAGTGCAGAAGCTGTTAGTTTAGACAGGCATCAAGATCGGCGCAGGCTTGGAGGGGCAAATGGCCTGTTTCTGTGCTGCACTGTTCTTTGTTATTTGTTATCAAATATTATTTCATTTTGTGTGTGTCTGACGCTGCTTCAGAGGTCTGGCTACTGAACCGGTTTGCTGCCGACACGTTCTCATCTCCTTCTCTGCTTCACTGTGGACCTTCACTGTCACTGGACTACACTGTAAAATAGAAAGTATTGATGTGATGTTTCATTGGTTTACACTCTATCAGTTGGAATTAAGAGTTTTCCATTTATATGTAGATTATCAGCTGCAGCGCTGATGTTGTTTTATTAATTAAACCATTCCACATTCTAAACCCCATTACTTTATAATTCCAGGAGAAGGCATTTCAATGATTGTGAGGTTTGTCTGGAAGAAGCTTTCGATCCTGTTTATTCCATGCATTGTAGGTGAAGTGAAGAGTGGAGGTGAACAGGTGGAGACTTGGGTGTTCTGTAGATACATTACATTATTACCAGAGGTTTCACCAAGTAAACAAACTGACTCAGGGAATAGAATAGGGCGGCACAGTGGCGCAGTGGTTAGCACCGCAGCCTCACAGCTCCAGGGACCCGCGTTCGATTCCGGGTACTGCCTGTGTGGAGTTTGCAAGTTCTCCCTGTGTCTGCGTGGGTTTTCTCCCACAAGCCAAAAGACTTGCAGGTTGATAGGTAAATTGGCCATTATAAATTGTCACTAGTATAGGTAGGTGGTAGGGAAATATAGGGACAGGTGGGGATGTTTGGTAGGAATATGGGATTAGTGTAGGATTTGTATAAATGGGTGGTTGATGTTCGGCACAGACTCGGTGGGCCGAAGAGCCTGTTTCAGTGCTGTATCTCTAATACCTAAAAAAAAACCTGGTGAACAGTACAAAGGTGCTGAATGTTCGGAGTGCATCATATGTGAAAAGTAGCATTAAGTAACTGTTTGCAGGGTGTGAGTAATCCAGGGAGATAAGGAAGGATAAAACGAGCAGGGAGAACGAAACCGAGGGGAACAGATAAGCAGATGGAAAGAGAAAGAAGCAGCAGTGTGAATAATTCACTATCATAAAGTGCTGGAATGTCCAGAACAGTTAGTGAGAGAAACTGCGAGTTGAAGTTGTCTGTTGTCAGATTGTGTTCATTTTACTGTTGGATTTGTCCTCCAGATTGATTTCTGTCAGGTCCTCATTTTGTTTTGTAGAAAGTTCTTATTCCTTACTCAGTGACTGAATAAGCAGAACAGAAGAGAATCAGTTTCTCACTGATGGTTCATCGTTATTCATATACCTCAATTTAAAATCTCTGTGACTGCTGAATTTAATAAGGAGCGAGTTTCATATCAGAAATATATTTACATTTATATTTAATAGCCTGTACAGACTAAATATATTGACTATATTGTATAAACAATGAACTGTTCTTCAACACCAATAACCACAGGGATTATTGTTTGAATGTATTAATTGAGTTGTACTACTGGGATCTATAGATTAGATTTCCTCTAACACTCTGCTGCAGTCTCTCTCTGTGAATCTCAGCCTCTCCTCTCACTGTGTTGAATGCTCTGTCTCCTCATCCATTGCTTCAGTTTATCCACATTCTCAAACCATCTGCTCCAGTCTCCCTTCCATCTCCCACATGTGCTTTTCCTTCTCTGCCTCCGAATCTCGCTCACCAGCTCCACCTCCAGCTGCCTCGGCCAACGTGATAGGACTACAGGAACAAAGAAGCTGGAGGAGGCCATTCAGCCCTTCGAATCTGCTCTGCCATTCGAGATCATGGCTGATACTCAAACTCAGCGCTGCAGTTTTCAGCCTTTTCCCATTTGTTAACAGTCCCTGTCGGTTCTCTGAACCCAGAGCAGCAAATCAGCTGCACATCCCGCTCTCCCCAAACCTTCCAGATCAACAGTCTCTGTAAAACCCCTTCTCATTTCCCCACTGGCACTGCATCCTCACTCAGTACTTCCAGTAGATCCGGTGCTGACTTTATTCACTTTCTGCATCAATTTCCCAGTTCATTATTAATAATTGTGTTTTCAAACATTTCACTGTGACAAAGCACTGCCCAGGTCAATGAAGCATTTTTCATTGCTCGATGCAGCAACAAGGCTGGAAATTTCAGCCCAGATCCTGTCAAACTGCTGCTTTGCATCCAGGTCTGATCAGTAATTTCTCTGCTTCCTTTTCTCTCTCTTCCAGTTAACTTGGTGGCGATTGTGATCCTGTCCCAAGGAAAGTGCGGTCTCTCCAAATGTATCACTGTCTACCTGGTGGGAATGGCAGTGTCTGATCTCCTGGTCGTTATCTCTGATCCCATATTGATTTGGATTGTTTCTATTTATTTTCCATTTTCATTGCTGAGAATTACTGCCGTGTGTTCTTTCCTTACCGTTCTGCGTTTTGCAGCCACAAATGTTTCTGTCTGGCTCACAGTCACTTTCACCTTTGATCGATTTGTAGCCATTTGTTGTGAGAAGCTGAAAACAAAATATTGCCGCGAGAAAACGGCGGCTGTGGTTGTAGGAACAGTGAGTGTGCTGGGCTGTTTAGAGTCTCTCCCCTGGTACTTTACAATGAAACAACGTTACATTATTGATAATGTTCCCATGGGTTGTGTTAATAAACTGAGCTTCTTGACTTCCCCCATATGGGGGGCATTTGAATTGTTTGACCGCATTTTAACTCCTTGTGCACCGGTCTTTCTGATTTTGCTGCTCAATGTTCTGACTGTCAGACGGATTTTATTCTCCAGTAAAGTCCGCAGGGGATTCCGGCGCCACAGCAATGGAGGGAATCACAAGGACCCAGAGATGGAGAATCGCAGGAAATCAATTATTTTACTCTTCAGTATATCCGGCAGTTTTATACTGTTCTGGGTGACCCGGGTTGTGTTTAACATTTATAGGCGAATTGCAGATATTCTGCATTATTTCTCCTACACTGACCCTCTCTATATAACAGATCACACATCAAAGATGCTGCAGCTTCTCAGTTCCTGCACCAACACATGCATTTACACTGTGACCCAGACTAAATTCAGACAAGAGCTGAAGAAGGTGGTGAAATACCCTCTCAGTCTCATTGTTAAATTAGTGAAATCATAAAACGAGGTGAAGAGTTTTAAGCACTGGAACTAAATCGCATTCTGGCGCCCGCCCCGCTCCACTCCACCACCCTCCCCCGCCCCCCAAACCCCCCCCCCCACCTGCCTTTGTGATTATTAGACCGGCTCCATCTTTAGTCTTGGCAGCTGCCTGAACGTGGATGACCATGATGTTTAACTGGAACATGCTGCAATTGTGCATGTTCCAGTACAGCGCCAACTAGTGGTTGCGTTGTCAACAAATGCAACCTTCCATGACTCCATTTGTCCCTCCCTTACACCATCTCTCCCGCTCTCTCTGATTCCGTCTCTCTCTCTGTCTCGCCCTCTTTCAAGCCATCTCTGACTCTGTCTCGCTATCTCTTTCTCTCCCCTTCTCTCCCTCTCTCCCTCTTCCTTTGTCGCTGTCTGTCCATGTCTATTTCTCTCTGTCTGTCTCCCTCTCTCTGCCTCTCCCTCTTTCTCCCGTGCTCTGCGTGTGTGTGTCTCTCTCTCTGTCTCTCCCTCTCTCTCTGTCTCTCCCTCTCTCACGCCATCTCGGACTCTCACTCTCTCTCTCTCTCTCTCTCTCTCTCTCTCTCTCTCTCTCTCTCTCTCTCTCTCTCTCTCTCTCCCTCTCTCTCTCCCTCTCTCCCTCCCTCTCTCCCTCCCTCCCTCCCTCCCTCTCTCTCTCTCTCTCTCTCTCTCTCTCTCTCTCTCTCTCTCTCTCTCTCTCCACCCCCCCTTTGTCGCTGTCTGTCCCTATCTATTTCTCTCAGTCTCCGTCCATGACTTTACTTGTGCCTCCCTTACACCATTTCTCCCTGTTTGTCTGTCTATCCCTCTCTCGTACTCTCTCCCTCTTTTTCTTTGCCTCCCTCTCACTGCTTCTCCCTCTCTCTCCGTTTCTCTCTCTTTTTCTGCCACTGCCCCTCTCTCTCCCTGTCTCTCTCTCTCTGTCTATTTCTCTCTCTTTCTCTGCCTCTGACCATGAGCCTATTTGTGCCTCCCTGATATCATCTCTCCCTCTCTGTCTCTGTCTCGCTCCATTCCGCTCTCTGTCTCTCCCTCTCTCACGTTATCGGTCTCTTTGTTTCTCTCTGTCTCTCTGTCTGATTCTCTCTCTCTCTCTCTTTCTCTCTCTTTCTCTGCCTTTGTCCATGACTCTATTTTTGCATCCCTGGTCGCTGTCTGTCCCTATCCATCTCTCTCTGTCAGTCTCCCTCTGTCTCCCTCTCTGCTTCTCCGTCTCTCTGTGACACTGCTTCTCCCTCTCTCTCTGTTTCTCCCTCTCTTGTGCTCTCTGTCTCTCTCACTGCCTCTCTCTCTAGCTCTTTCTCTCTCTCTCTGTTTTTCTCTCTCTCTCTTTCCATGACTCTGTTTGTGTTTCTCTCACACCATTTCTCTCTCGCTTTCTGCCTTTCCCTGACTGCCTCTCTCTCTCTGCCTCTACCTCACCTTCTGTCTCTCTCCCCCCTCTCTCTCTCTCTCACTCTGTCTCCCTTTCTCGCTGTCTATCCCTAACCATCTCTCTCTGTCTCTGTTCATCTCCCTTTGTAGTCTATTTGTGTCCTTCTCACAGCTGGCTGTACCACCTAAACTTGTATCTCTCTTCTTCATCCCGTTTCACTCTCTATCTGCCCCTCACCCCAATGCACCAGTTAATACAGTATTTGACCATGCCTCTGTTTGTATTATACTCGGCTCTGTCTCTGGAATAAAAATGGTTAAAAAGTGTTTTGAAGTGGGCCCCCTCCATGTTATCTGTACAGGTGGAAATCCCAACATTTTATGTATAGAGAGCGAGCTGCCTCCATTTGATAAATAGACAGGAATATCCCTCCATTTCATACGCAGAAGGGTCTCTCCCTCCACGTTATAAGTAGAGGGGTCTTCATTTTATACGTAGAGGGGTATCTCCCTCCATTTAATACGTAGAGAGGGAGCTCCATCCATTTTATACTTAGAGAGGTATCTCCCTCCATTTTATATGTACAGAAGTATCTCCCTCCATTTTATGCTTCGAGGGGATTTCCCTCCATTTTATGCTTAGAGGGATATCTCCCTCCATTTTATACATAGAGGGGTATCTCCCTCCATTTTATATGTAGAGGCGGATTTTTATCCAATTTTTATCCAATTTACACAATATTTATCCACCACACAAATGTTTTCCCCTGCGATATTTCCCCCCTGGAAAATATCTCCCCTTGTACAGACCCACCCCCAATCTAAATAATCTTCGACTGCAGACGCCTATCTGATATGTCCTGTTAACTGACCCTTATCTAATAGTTTCACTATGAACAGACCCCCATCTAATTATCCCCTTCCCTCTGTTACAAGACAACCCATCTAAATGCCCCCCACCCCGTTGGAAGATAACACATCGAAACACCCCCACCCCCCCACCCCCCAGGAAGAGACTCCTATCTAAATACCACCCCCCTTTCCCCGGAACAGACTCCCATCTGAATTACCCTCCCAGAAACAGACTCCCATCTAAATGCCCCCATGAACAGACTCTAATCTAAATACCCTCCCCGCAGGAACCGACTCCCATCCAAATAATTGCCCAGGAACAAACTCCCATCTAAATAACCCTCCCAGGAACAGAGCCCCATCTAAATACCCCCAGGAACAGACTTCCTTCCAAATACCCCCCGTTAACCGTCCCCAATTTAAATCTCCCCTTCCCCCATTGTGAACACTCCCCCCTTTCTAAACACACTCCCTGTCCTGTAAATGCTCCCCCTCCACTAATACCCACCCTGTCTCATCTCCCCCGTGAACAGCCACCCCCGCCCGCCCCCTGTGTAACTGCCGTCCCAGTCAACAGCCAACCCCACCCCCTCCGGAATTCCAACCTCCATAACTTTCCTGGGTTTGGCTCCGTCTCCCAAAAATCTTTCATTCGCTTTAATTCCTGGTCTAGATAAGCCACTGGAATTCCATCAACTGGCTCCCAGACCCCCGGCACCTGTACCTCCTGTCCGGCCAAACATATGGCCGGGCATAGTGCAACGACCTCCAGAGGCTAACTGGCATTCTGAGCCTTTAACGCACAGGACGATCCCAGCCTCAGACACATCCCTCTCTGCAGAAAGGTGTTTCACCTTTTCTCCCCACCGGCTTCAGGAAATCAAACAGAGGGAGACACACACAAACACATACACAATGACTTGCACAGGGAAAAGAGGAGACCATTCAGCCCTAGCAGCCTGTCCTACCCATGTTAGATCATGGCTGATCTATCCCTTCCCCCATTGTTCCACAAGGAGACAGGCAGAGACAGTCGGGGAGCAGCTACACGGAGAGCCAAATAAACACTGGACTGGACTCGGACCTGGACCTGGTGCCAAAGGTGAAAACCAGGGTTGAGGGGAGGAGGGTGGTTGTGAATCAGCTACCCGTTCAGCATCTCTCTCCTGTTTTTACCTCAATGGGAGCAAAACTGGGCAGAGATGGAAAGCAGGATCCCGGTTCATAATCACCCTGGACAACGCCAAGGCAGCGAATTCAAATCCACCGCCAGATAGAGGGACCGAGACAGCGAAAGCAGATTCCGGGATTAGGACAGAACCGAGAGAGAGAGAAATAAATGGAAAAGAGACGGAGAATGACATGCAGGGAGTCCGAAACCAGTGAGATAGAAACTGAGAAAACAGGGCAGAAATACCGAGAAGGGCAGAGAGAGAGAGAGAGAGCAATGGAGACATACACAGAGAGATGCAGATATTGAAAAGATCCCAGACAAAGAGAGAGATGCAGAGACAGAAAGCGTGGAGGGGCAGAGATACAAAGTAAGATGTGTTTACAGAATGGAGAGGGGTGTCCCGGGACAGTGGGAGGGAGGGGGGCGGGAGCGGGGGGGATGCAGAGATACTCTTGCAGGAAAGGAGAAGCAGAGATCGAACGATTCAGGGATTTGGAAGAGATAAAGATGCAGAGAGTCACAGAGAGAGGGTGACAATGAAAACCTGCGAGACTACAGAGAAAAGCAGAATTAGAAAGGATGTTGAGAGACATAGAGATAGTGATTTAAAAATGTGAAGAGACAGAGCTAGGAACAAGGAGGAAAGTGCAGGGAAAAATTTGCAGCAAGAGATGGAGAGAGGGAAATCTGGGGGATTGCATTGACAGTTCTGGAGCATCGCTTCCCAAACTATTTCCTTTGGAGCACCCTCCAGCCCCCTCCCTTGTGGTGAAAAATCCACAGACCTCCGAAAACGCAAAATCAAAATATTGCGGATGCTGAAAATCTGAAATAAAAACTGTGCTGGAAATACTGAGCATTTCCAGCACTTGTTTTTCCATCAGCTCCGAAAAAACACAGTCTTCTTTTCTGTATCTAGAAATGAATGTGACAATGACACATATATATTTATTATTATTTTCCTCTCTGGTTAAAACTCTTGTCTGAGAATTCTCCGTGTCCAAAAGATTCTCCCTCTGCACCATCACAGCTGCAGCTTCCGAAAAGATTCTCCTTCGGATTAAGAGAAATAAAATTGATTCAAACAAAGCAAAGCAATTTTGAACAGAAATGAAATGCAGCAAGAACCCAGGGCTCTTTTTCTCACTCACTGACATAAAACAATCTCGCAGTGACTCCCCATCTTACAAACACATCCCTCGACACAGAGGCAGAGAATGGGAAGTGTGGATGTGTTTACCCTGTCATTTCCTGCTCTCTTTCTCTCTCTCTATCTATCTCTCCCCCTCCCTCTATTTATCTGTGTTTGTTCAGTTTAGAGATGCAGCACTGAAACAGGCCCTTCGGCCCACCGAGTCTGTGCCGACCATCAACCACCCATTTATACTAATCCTACATTAATCCCATATTCCTACCACATCCCCACCTGTCCCTGTATTTCCCTGCCACCTACCTATACTAGGGGCAATTTATAATGGCCAATTTGCCTACCAACCTGCAAGTCTTTTGGCTTGTGGGAGAAAACAGGAGCACCCGGAGGAAACCCATGCAGACACAAGGAGAACTTGCAAACTCCACACAGGCAGCGTCCAGAATTGAACCCGGTTCGCTGGAGCTGTGAGGCGGCGGTGCTAACCACTGCGCCACTGTGCCGCCCTACATCTGTTTCTGCCTCATTGTAAAAACATACAAACACTGGTGACCCCCATCCCCTCTCCCGGATAAGGATAGAGAGACAAATCCACATTCTCATCCCTGAAAATCTGAATTCAAATAGCCCCCAGGTGCTTCTTTTCTCTGTCAAATTCAGCCCACAGCCTAACACACCAGCAATATTCGAGAATGAGAACAAGCCTTTACAAACCTTCACATTTCAGCCACTTAATTGCTCATTCACAGAAGTATTTGACAATCAATGAATTAATTTTTAAAGTTGTCGGCAGTGTTGAAAATGCGATAGGCCATTGGTGCACAGCAAGATCCCACAAGCAGCAGTGTGATAACAGTCGGCTATCACTCCTCTCCCCCTCTGATTCACTCCATGTTTCCCTCACTCTCCTGTCTCTCTCTCCCTCCTGTTACTCTCATTCAGAGAGACAGATGGAGAGAGACAGAGAAATTCACGGCACTGCCCAAAACACCAGCATTATTCGGGAATAATATCGACTTCAAGCTCCGAACTTTAATTCCAGGCCTTCAGGAGAGCTTTACACACGATGAATTCACTTCTAAAATGCAGTCACTGTTACAATGCTGGGAATTCTGCAAGCAAGCTGTGCACAGCAAGATCCTAGCAATGGCGACAGTTCAACATTCAGTTTACCAAGGTTTTGAGTGTTGATTTATTTCTCTCTCTCTCACTCTCTGTATTTCTCCATCTTTCTCTGCCTTCCCTCCCTCACCACATTCCGCCTGTCTCTCTCTCTTTCTCTGCGTTTAACCTGCCACTTCCAGCTGTTTCTCACTCTCCCTCTTTTTCTCTCCATCTGTTTCTGCTTCAATGTTGTACTGCAGGAATGCTTGCAGGAAATGTATGTACAACAGGATCCCACAATGTGATATTAGCCAGATATCCCATCACAGTCCTCAGAAAATGCTGAACTCCATCTTTAAACTTCTAACAAGTCTTTATACAGATTCACATTCAGCTCTTGTAACTGTTGCAAAATTCTTGTAAAATCACAGAGAAATCCACACTCAGACCGTCAGGAAGATGAATTGTAATGTGTCTTCACTGTTGTCATGTAGGAAATGCTGGAGGGTACTTAATGTACAGCAAGATGGACAAGCAGCAATGTGATAATAGCTAGATTTCAGTCCTCAGAAAGGGCGAAACTCAGTCTTTAAACTGGGAATAAGCTGTTGATTCTGTCTCACCATTTCAAGTAACGACAAATCACATTGCTGTGTGTGTTTTTTTTTATTTATTGAAGGCTTGAATGGCGAAGGTGAGTGTGAAATCGGGACAGAGAAGAGAAAGCATGGGGGGAGATGGAAAGAATGTGGAGACAGAGAGAAAGCTAACCTCAGAACTACAGTGAAATGAATTAAATTGGGCACCGTGCATCTTATCTAACTGTTAGCTTCATCGCATTGCCCAAAACAGCAGCAAACCTCACAGACAGGGCTGGAAGGAGCAAGTGGCAAATGGGACTCCCTCTTGGGGCTGCACTTTTAACTCCAGGCTTTCAACGTGTTTGAAACTGCAGCGCCCAAATACGACAGGAACTAGTTAACCCACGGCCCCAGAGAGAAATTTAACCTCGGGCTAATAAACAGACGCAGCTCACGTGGGCCCTTTGGGTGCAGCCTGTGGACAAGGCCTCAGTCCGTCCTCTCTGGAGGAAGCACCTGTCCAAGGATTCATCGTCCCAGACTTTCACTCTTTTCACCTTGACGATGCAGTTTTCAGAAGGAAAATCCCTAAGGCAAGAGCGAGAGAGAGAAAATTGATTAAAAGTCTTTGTAAAACAAAATAGCATAGCAAGAGCCCCGGAACTGCCCTCGGGTACACAAACTCTCTCTCAGCAGCGCCCACATAGAAACATATCACAGTTAATAAACCAGAGGCTAAAAGGGTTCATACAGTTCCCTCCATCTCTCTCTCTCTCTCTCTCTCTCTCTCTCTCTCTCTCTCTCTCTCTCTCTCTCTCTCTCTCTCTCTCTCTCTCTCTCTCTCTCTCTCTCTCTCCTCTCTCTCTCTCTCTCTCTCTCTCTCTCTCTCTCTCCATTTTTAATGACATCAGTGTGGATTGTAAAATCTGTCTGTGTGTGTCCGTGTGTGTGTTTGTCTGTGTGTCCCTGTGTCTGTGTGTGTCACTGTGTGTGCGTCTGTGTGTGTCTGTCTGTGCTTGTCCCTGTGTGTGTGTGTGTGTGTGTTTCTGTGTGTGTGTCTGTGTGTGTGTGTGTGTGTGTCCCTGTGTGTGAGTGTCAGTGTGTGTCCCTGTGTGTGCCCCTGTATGTGTGTCTGTGTGTGTGTGTGTCTGTGTGTGCTCGTGTGTGTCTCTGTTGTCTCTGTGTGTGTCTATCTGTGTATCTATGTGTGTGTCTCTCTATCTCTGTGTGTCTACCTGTGTGTCTGTGTCACTGTGTGTTTGTCTATGTCTCTGTGTGTCCCTTTATGTGTGTGTCTGTGTCTGTGTCTTCATGTTGGTGTGTGTGAGAGAGAGAATCCCAGGGTCACCTCTCTCCATCTCTATCTCACCTTCTCTCTCTCTTTCTCCCTCTTTCTCTGTCTCTCCCCCTCTCTCAGTCCGCCTCGGTCAAAGAAACATAGAAATTAGGAGCGGGAGTAGGCCATTCGGCCCCTCGGGCCAGCTCTGCCATTCAATAAGGATCATGACGCATGGTCTAATTCAGTACCTTGTTCCCACTTTCTCACCATAGCCCTTGATCCCATCGACATTGAGAAATATATCTCTCTCCTCCTTGAATATATTTAATGACTTCCCCTCCACTGCGTCTGAGGGAGAGAATTCCACAGGTTCACCAGCCTCTTCCCCATCTTTCTCTCCCCCTCTATCTCCCTCTCCACCCACTATCTCTCTCTCCCCGTCTGTCTCCCACTCCCCCTCTATCTCTCTCCACCCTCTAACTCCCTCTCCACCCTTTATCTCTCTCTCCCCCTCTATCTCCCTCTCCCACTCTATCACTGTCCCCCCCTCAATCTCCCTCTCCTCCTCTCTCTCTCTCCCCTCTAGCTCACTCTCACCTCTACCTCCTTCACCCCCTCTATCTCTCTCGCCCCCTCAATCTCCCTCTCCCCCTATATCTCTCTCTCCCCCATCTCCTTCTCCCCCTTTATCTCCTTCTCCCCATTCACGGCTGGATGTGGCAGGACTGCAGAGCTTAGATCTGATCCGTTGGTTATGGGAACGCTTAAATCTGTCTATCACATGCTGCTTATGCAGTTTGGCATGCAAGTATTCCTGTGTTGTAGCTTCACCAGGTTGACACCTCATTTTGAGGTATGCCTGGTGCTGATCCTAGCATGCCCTCCTGCACTCTTCATTGAACCAGGGTTGGTCTCCTGGCATGATGGTTATGGTAGAGTGGGGGATATACAGGGCCATGAAGTTACAGATTGTGATTGAGTACAATTCTGCTGCTACTGATGGCCCACAGCGCCTCATGGATGCCCAGCTTTGCATTGCTAGATCCGTTCGAAATCTATCCCATTCAGCATGGTGATAGTGCCACACAACACGATGGACGGTATCCTCAATGTGAAGGCGGGACTTCGTCTCCACAAGGACTGTGCGGTGATCACTCCTACCAATACTGTCATGGACAGATGCATCCGCGGCAGGCAGATTGGTGAGCACGAGGTGGAGTATGTTCTTCCCTCGTGTTGGTTCCCCCACCACCTGCCGCAGACCCAGTCTCGCAGCCATGTCCTTTAGGACTCGGCCAGCTCGGTCAGTAGTGGTGCTACCGAGCCACTCATGGTGATGGATATTGAAGTCCCCCACCCAGAGTACATTTTGCGCCCTTGCCACCCTCAGTGCTTCCTCCAAGTGGTGTTCAACATGAAGGAGTACTGAGTCATCAGCTGAGGTAGGGCGGTAGGGGGTAATCAGTAGGAGGGTACCTTGCCCATATTTAACCTGATGCCATGAGACTTCATGTGGTCCGGAGTTGATGTTGAGGACTCCCAGGGCAACTCCCTCCCTACTGTATGCCACTGTGCCACCACCTCTGATGGGTCTGTCTTGCCGGTGGGACAGGACGTACCCGGGGATGGTAATGGCAGTGTCTGGGACATTGTCTGTTAGGTATGATTCCGTGAGTATGACTGTGTCAGGCTGTTGCTTGACTAGTCTGTGGGACAGCTCTCCCAACTTTGGCACAAGCCCCCAGATGTTAGTAAAGAGGTCTTTGCAGGGTCGACAGGGCTGGATTTGCCGTTGTCGTTTCCGGTGCCTACGTCGATGCCGAGTAGTCCATCCGGTTTCATTCCTTTTTATAGACTTCGTAGCGGTACAATCCTCATCATTATCCGCATCTCCACCAACCTTTGCGTCATCCGCAAAATAACTAATCCGACCTGCTACATTTTCCTCCAAATCATTTATATATACTACAAACAGCAAAGGTCCCAGCACTGATCCCTGCGGAACACCACTCGTCACAACCCTCCATTCAGAAAAAAACACCCATCCACTGTCACCCTCTGTCTTCTATGACCGAGCCAGTTCTGTATCCATCTTGCCAGCTCACCTCTTATCCCGTGTGACTTCACCTTTTGCACCCGTCTGCCATGCGGGAACTTCTCAAAGGCTTTACTAAAGTCCATATAGACAACATCCACCGCCCTTCCCTCATCAATCATCTTCGTCACATCCTCAAAAAACTCAATCAAATTAGTATGACACGAACTCCCCTTCACAAAACCATGCTGTGGCTCGCTAATAAGTTTGTTCGTTTCCAAATGGGACTAAATCCTGTCCCGAAGAATCCTCTCTAATAGTTTTCCTGCCACTGACGTAAGGCTCACGGGCCTATTATTTCCTTGATTATCCTTGCCACACATCATAAACAAAGGAACAACATTGGCTGCTCCCCCAGTCCTCTGGGACCTCGCCTTTAGCCAATGAGGATGCAAAGATTTCTGTCAAGACCCCAGCAATTTCTTCTCTTGCCTCCCTCAGTATTCTAGGGTAGATCCTATCAGCCCCTGGGGACTTATCTACCTTTATGCTTTGCAAGACACCCAACACCTCCTCCTTTTTGATAATGAGATGACTGAGACTATCTGCACTCCCTTCCCTAGGCTCATCATCCACCAAGTCCTTCTCCTTGGTGAATACTGATGCAAAGTACTCATTTGGCACCTCGTCCATTTCCTCTGGCTCCACGCACAGATTCCCATCTCTGTCCTTGAGTGGGCCAACCCTTTCCCTCATTACCCTCTTGCTCTTTATATCTGTATAAAAAGCCTTGTGATTTTCCTTAATCCTGTTTGCCAATGACTTTTCATGACCCCTTTTAGCCCTCCTAACTCCTTGCTTAAGTTCCTTCCTACTGTCTTTATGTTCCTCAAGTGCTTCATCTGTTCCAAGCCTTCCAGCCCTTACAAATGCTTCATTTTTCTTTTTGACTAGTCTCACAATATCCCGTGTTATCGAAGCTTCCCGAAACTTGCCAAACTTGTCTTTCGTCCTCACAGGAACATGCTGGCTCAGGATTCTAATCAGCTGACGTTTGAAAGACTCCCACATGTCAGATGTTGATTTACCCTCAAATAGCCGCCCCCAATCTAAATTCTTCAGTTACTGCCTAATATTGTTATAATTAGCCTCCCCCAATTTAGCACTTTCACCCGAGGACTACTCTTATCCTTATCCACAAGTACCTTAAAACTTATGGAATTATGGTCACTGCTCCCGAAATGCTCCTCCACTGAAACGTCGACCACCTGGCCGGGCTCATTCCCCAATACCAGGTCCAGAATGGCCCCATCCCTAGTTTACTATCTGCATAATGTTTCAAGAAGACGTCCTGGGTGCTCCTCAAAAATTCTGCCCCATCCAAGCCCCTAGCTCTAAGTGAGTCCCAGTCAATATTGGGAAGTTAAAATCACCCACCACTACAACCCTGTTTCGTTTACATCATTCCAAAATTTGTCTACATATCTGCCCCTCTACATCCCGCTGGCTGTTGGGAGGCCTGTAGTAAACCCCCAACATCGTGACTGCACCCTTCCTATTCCTGAGCTCCACCCATATTGCCTCGCTGCAGGACCCCTCTGAGGTGTCCTCCTGCAGTACAACTGCGATATTCTCCTTAACCAGTAATGCAACTCCCCCACCCCTTTCACATCCCCTTCTATCCCGCCTGAAGCTTCTAAAGCCTGGAACATTTAGCTGCCAATCCCGCTCTTCCCTCAACCAAGTCTCTGTAATAGCAACAGCATCATATTTCCAAGTACTAATCCAAGCTCCAAGTTCATCTGCCTTACCTGTTATGCTTCTTGCATTGAAACAAATGCACTTCAGACAACCAGTACTGCTGTGCAGTCATACTGGCCTTATTTACTATGTCCTCCTCATTTACTGCACAAGCTGTCCGACTGCTCTGGTTCCCACCCCCCTACCGAACTAGTTTAAACCCTCCCGAGTGAAGCTAGCAAACGTTGCAGCCAGGATATTAGTGCCCTTCCACTTTAGGTGCAACCTGTTCTTCTTGTACAGGTCCCATCTGTCCCTGAAGAGAGCCCAATGGTCCAGATATCTGAAACCCTCCCTTCTACACCAGTCAGGCTGATGAATTGAGGGCGTTGATTGACACGTGGGAATATGGTATTATTGCTGTCACAGAGACACGGTTGAGGGAGGGCTAGGACGGGCAGCTCAATATTCCAGGGTATAGAATCTTCAGGCGTGATACGGGAGGGGATAAAAGAGGAGTTGGCATTGCACTGTTGATCAAGGCGTCAATTACTGCAGTAAGGAGGGATGATATGTTTGCAGCTTCCTCAAATGAGGTCACATGGGTAGAACTGAAAAATAAAAATGGGGGAATCCCTTGGCTGGGAGTGTACTGCAGATCTCCAAATAGACAGGGAGAGATAGAGGAGCAGATATGCAGGCAAATCTCAGAGAGGCGTCAAATAATAGGGTCATAATAGTAGGGGATTTCAAATCCCCAATATCAACTGTAATAGTCTTAGTGAAATAGGATCAAAGTGGGTGGAATGCTTAAAATGCATACATGAGGGCTTGTTGAGCCAGCACGGAGAAAGTCCTCCAAGAGAAGGGACAGTACTGGACCTAATCCTCTGGAATGAAGCCAGACAAGTGGTAGAAATGTCAGGTCGGGAGCATTTTGGGAATAGTGACCTTAACTCTTGCAGAGTAGTTATGGAAAAGGACAAAGATGGACTGGAAATAAACGTACTGAACTGCGGGAAGGCCGATTTCAATATCATAAAACAGCATCTGGCCAAAGTGGACTGGGAGCAGCTACTTGTAGTAAAGTCTACATCAGACCAGTGGGAGTCATTCAAAGAGGAAATAGTGAGAGTTCAGAGCCAACATGTTTCCCTTAAGGTGAAGGGGAGGAGCAAAGTTCCAGGGAATCCTGGATGTGAAGGGATATAGAGGAATGGATAAGGAAATAAAGTAGGCTTATTGCAGATTCAGAGCGCTGAAAGCAGCGGAGGCACTGGAGGAGTATAGAAAGTGTAGGGGGTGTATTAGTCGCAAAAAGGTCTGACGTCCATTGGAATCAAAGTTCTTAAGCGACTAATTTCCACAACTAAAGTCGTGGTCAAGCAAACTGATTTGGAGCAGAGTTTTGTTCTGGTACTGTCCCAGTTTGGGGCGAGAAAGATAAATATTTGCCTGATCCTGTGCCATGGGATATCAATACTTCAGTTTTTAAACAAATGATCGAACACTTCCAACCGATTTTCTTTCTTGTGCTAACAACGATGCTGGTCCATTATCATAATCTTATGCGAATAGAGTCAGATAAAAGATAGATTATGCCAGAAATCAATGTTAGTACATTTTTTGCTTGTGGTGGGAACTGTGATAGATTAGATTAGAGATACAGCACTGGAACAGGCCCCTTGGCCCACCGAGTCTGTGCCGAACATCAAGCACCACATTTTCTCCTCATCCTACACTAATCCAATATTCCCAACAAACATCCCCACCTATCCCTACCACCTACCGATACCAGTGACAATTTATAATGGCCAATTTACCTATCAACCTGCAAGTCTTTTGGCAGGAAACTGGAGCACCCAGAAAAATCCCAGGCAGACCCAGGGAGAATTTGCAAACTACACACGGGCAGTACCCGGTATCGAACCTGGGTCCCTGGAGCTGTGAGGCTGCGGTGCTAACCATTGCGCCACTGTGCCGCCCTCTAGCCTGCCCTGATAGTTTGACAATACGATGCATTTTTATGGTTCTGTGTTAATTTGAAGGAACATTTTAGGATTTTATCTGAACCACCTTTTAAAGAGTTCTGTTTGAATATCTGATAGTGAGAGAATTAACGGTTAAAGCAGCTGCATGAACGGAACTGGTCTTGCTAACTTGTATTGCCTTAAAGGTGCCGAACAGTCTGGTTTCAAGCAATTGTATATGTTTTACTTACGCCAGGTGCAATCCAAGTACTCTCTATCAGCTTTAAAGAAATACAGAGAAAGGTTGAACTCAGCAGTTTTAACTGACAATGCCTCTTTAACTTTAATCAATAACCTTGAACTTTTTAGTAGATTTTATTTTACTAACTTGTTTGGTTGATCAACGATATCTGTGGACCAAAACAGCTATATTTAAATAATACCTTGTTTCCTGATATTCTGCTGCAAGCTTGTGTTCGCAATAATATTGGTATCCGTGGGACCAAGAGTCATGGCTGCTTGTTAGATAGGATGCTTAGAGCAAAGTGTGAATAACGCCAAAATTCTCCGTTCAATCCATGCACTGCCCAGTGAGATACCATTGTCTTAAACATGTACATAGCTTGCTGCCATTTGGTTGGAATCTTGAACACAAAGAGCAGGAACAGGCCTTTCGAGCTGATCTACTACTTCAAGAATATTTTCCTGTGCTATCCCCGTATTCCTTGATGTTTTCAATATGCACAAATCTATCGATCTCTGTCTTGAGCATTCTCAACGACTTGAGCCTCCACAGACCTCTGGGGCAGAGAATACCAAAGATTTACGACCATCTAAGTGAAGAAATTCGTCCTCATCTCAGTTCTAAATGTTCTACCTCTTATTCTGAAACTATTCCCCCTGGATTTAGACACCCCCACCCCCACCGACCCCCCGGCCAATGGAGCCATCCTGCATACATCTTCCCTGTAAATCCCTGTAGGAATTCAGTATGTTTGAAATTCCTCACCAGTCATTCGTCGAAACTGCAGAGGATATCGGTGGAGTCTATTTAATCATTCCTCAAAGGGCAATCCCTCCAACCCATGAATTAGTTTGGTGAGTCTGCGTTGTACTCCCTCTTTGGCATGTATATCTTTCCATCGGTAAGGAAAAAAAACTGTACACAAATAACAGGTGTGGCCTGACCAAGGCTCCATATAACTGCAGTAAGACATGTTTTGTTCTCTACCCAAATCCTGCTGTACTAAAGGACAACATATAATGTCTTTCCTTAAATGCTTGCTGTACCTGTATGCTGAATTTCAGTGATTCATGAACAATGACACCCAAGTCCCTTTGAAGTTCAACACTTCCCAGCCACTCACCATTTAAGAAATACACCGTATTCCTGTTTTTTTTTCCTACCAAAGTGTACAACCTCACATTTCTCTACATTGTATTCCATCTGCTAAACTTTTAACCACTCATTAAGTCTCTGTAAAATCCCTTGAAGCATCTTTTCCTCCTCCTCGCAGCTCGCACTTCCGCCTAGTTTTGTGTCAGCTGCAAACTTAGAAATGTTACATTTAATCACCACATCCTATTCATTAATATAGATTGTGAATGTCTGGGACCCAAGCACCGATCGTTACCGTACCCCAGTGGTCAAATTCTGCCTATCCTACTCTCTGTTTCCTGTCCGTTAAACGTTCTCAATCTATACCGATGTATAGCCCCAATCGCTTCTGTTGTAATTTTATTTACAAATCTCTTGTGTGTGACCATATCAAACGTTTTCTGGAAATCTAAATATAACACATCTACTGGTTTCCCCCTTATATATTCTGTGAGTTACATCCTAAAAAGACCAACTGGTTTGTTAAGCATTGATTTCTCTTTCATACATCCATGTTGACGATGCCCAATGGTGCCATTATTTTCCAAGTGTCATGTTATGACATCACAAGTGCACAAAAGAACAATGAATAGTAGCAGACGCAGACGATATGGACCATCGTGGCTGCTCCGCCATTCAATACGATCATGGCTGATCATGGGTTTCAATTCCACTTTCCTGCCCAGTCCCATACTCCTTGATTCCCTGCGAGATCAAAAATCTATCGAGGACAGCCTCAAATGTTTTCAACATCGGAGAATCCACAACCCTGTGGGGTAGAGCATTCCAAAAATTCACAAAACTTTGGCTGAAGTAATTTCTCCACATCTCAGTCCTCAATGATTGGCCCCTTATCCTGAGACTACCCCTGCATTCTAGATTCCACGACCAATTTCTCAGATTCTTCCCTCTCGAGCCCTTTCAGCATCTTATATCTGTCCATGAGATCCCCTCTCATTCTTCTAAACTCCACAGAATATAGACCCAATATACTCGACCTCTCATTATAGGAAAGCCCCCTCGTCCCAGGAACCAATTTAGTAAATCGTCGCTGAACGCCTCCAGTGCAAGTACATCGTTTGTTCAATGTGGAGACCAAAACTGCACACAGTATTCCAGGTGCGGTCTCACCAATGCCTTGTAAAATTTCAGCAAGTTTTCAAAATTTCTTACTCCAATCCCCTTATAATTAAGGCCAACAAGAAATTTGCCTGCTGCACTGCACTTGCATGTTAACTGTGTGTGTTCCCTCTACAAGTGTCCTCATGCCTGTCTGAGCTTCAACACTTACCAGTTTCACACATCACAAAATAAAAATCTGATTTTCTATTTTACCACAAAGTGAACAACTTCACACTTCCCTACATTATAACTGTATCCTTTAGTTTAGATTCTCTCTCCTCCTTCTTCCTATCGGTGGAGGTGGGTGTTGGGTGCATGGTTCTTAATGAAAATTTTATGTCTATTTTCATAAAAGAGGGGGAGTGATGTTAAACTAATGATCTAAAATTGTAGTTAAAGAGGAGAGTGTGAAATATTGGATGGGATAAACAGAGTGAGAGGGAAATATTAAGGTGTTTGGCAGTTTTGAAAGTGAAGAATTGGTCAGGCTTGGATGCATTGGAATCAGTTCAGAGAAGGTTCACTGGACTGATTCCTGGGATGAAGGGGTTGTCCAGTGAGGAATGGTTGAACAGGTTGGGCCTGTACACATTGGAGTTTAGAAGAATGAGAGGTGATCTTATTGAAACACACAAGATTCTGAGGGGACTTTTCAGGGCAGTTGCTGGGAGGATGTTCCCCTTGTGGGGGAGTCTAGAACGAGGGGGCACAGTTTTAAAATAGAGGGTCTCCTATTTATGACTAAAATTAGGAGGATTTTTTTTCTCTCAGCGGTTGGTTTGACTCTGGAATACTCCTCCCCAGAGAGCAGTGGAGGTTGGGTCATTGAATATATTCAAGGCTCAGTTAGATAGTTATAAGCAGTTATAAGCAACAAGGGAGTCAAAAATTATAGTGGGGCGGGGGGGGGGGGGGGTGGGTGGGTGGTGGCGGGCAGGCAGGAAAGTGGAGTTAAGGCCGCTATCAGATAAGTCATGATCTTACTGAATGGCAGAGCAGGCCCAAGGGGTTGAATGGCCTACTCCTACTCCTATTTCTTATAATCTTGTGTCTAAAATGGAGGGCGTTCTCGCCAGATGCGTAAAATGGAGGGCGGGCCCACATACACCTCATACAATTGAAACCAATTTTTATAGCAGAGTCAAGGCCATGTGTAAGATAGGGTCTACTGCAGTCCTAACTAGTGCATTGATAACTCAGCCTAGTGTAAAAAGCAACGAGGATGCAGATTTCTACAATGCATTCAGGGAAACTTTTTTCGGCCAGTATGTAGCAAGGCCAACTAGAGATGAGTCAGTTCTACTCTTAGTTTTCGGGAATGAAGCTGGGCCGGTGGAAGGCTATTTAGTAAAAGTGGACTGGAAAAAGCTACTTGAAGATAAATCAGTGTCAGAACAGTGGGAGGGAATGATTTCATCTTGGAGGATTTATTATTCCAAATCTATTTTTTATTTTCAGAGAAATTCAGGTTCATAAAAGACATTCACCTTCCAATTGTTGCCTGACTGTCTCAGCTTTTGTATATTGTCCCCAATCTTTTTCTTCCACGTGTCTATTGTTAATCAGACATTGGCAAACCACTTCAGTCTCTGAGGACATCTACTGTAAAGACCTTCAGTTGTGTGTATCTGGGAGGGACACAATCCACAATCGAATTCACAGCATATTCAATCAACCAAAATTTTCAACTTCATTCAAACACCTCGATATCCTGCCTCTGCACAGATAACTGACCGTTCCACAGTGCAGGAATAACCGAATTGAAAGAAAGAAATGTCAGCTGCTCTTTTAATTTTTCAGACTGAACTATTTCAGGTTCCTACTCAACAAGGAAGTATTCAGAGAAAAGTCAGGATACGTATGGAAAGAGAACGAGAGTGAATGAAATGGAAAGACAGAGAGAGAGAGAGAGAGAGAAAGAGAAGCCATCTGCTCCTGTATGTGTAAAGGACTGTGGGTAGAACGTCAGGTCTCTCTGTTCCTGCACCCGTTTTAACATTGTACCATTTAGTTTATATTGCCTCTCTCAACGTCTTCCTTCGAAAATCCAACACTTCACTTTTCTCAGCATTGTAGTTTACCTGACATGTGTCTGTCCAGTTAACCAGCCTGCCAATAGCTTCTTAAACTCTGCTACTATTCTCTTCTCTCTTTACTACATTTCCAAAAATTTGTGTCATAGAAACATGCAAAAATAGGAGCAGGAGTAGACCATTTGACCCTTCGACCCTGCACTGCCATTCAATATCATCATGGCTTATCAACCAAAGTCAGTTACCTTTTCCCACTTTTTCCCCGTATCCCTTGATCCTATTAGCTCTAAGAAACATATCTAACACTTTATTGAATATATTTAATGATTTGGCCTCAACTGCTTTCCTTGCTAGAGAATTCTACAGGTTCAACACTCCCTGGGTGAAGAAACCTAACCGCATCTCAGTCCTAAATGGCTTACCCCTTATCATTAGCCCATAATCCCTGGTCGTGTGCTCATGTACATTGGGTCTCTTTTCTCTGGAGTTAACGACCCAATCACTCTTCATACGCCAGTCCCATAAATCAGTCTAGTAAACCTTCTTTGCACTCCCTCCATAGCAAGAACATCCTTCCTCAGATAAGGAGACCAAAACTGCACACAATACTCCAGATGTGGCCTCAAGAAGGCCTTGTATAATTGCAACAGGATATCTTTGCTCCTGTACTCGAATCCGTCACTATGAAGGCCAACATACCATTTGCCTTCTTAAGTGCCTGCTGCACTTGCATGCTTACTTTCACGACTGGTGCACAAGGACACCCAGGTTTCGCTGCACCTCCCCCTTTCCCAATCTGTCGCCGTTCAGACAATAATCTGCCTTTCTGTTTTTGCCACCAAAGCGGATAACCTCACACTTTCCATATTATACTGCATCTGCCATGCATTTTCCCAGTCACTCAACCTGACCAAATCACACTGGAGCTTCTTTGCATTTACCTCACAGCTCACTCTCCTTCGATGGTCTGCCCTGTAAACCCAAGTCAGGTCATTCATATATATCAACAAGAGCAGTGGTCCCATCCAAACCTCTGGAGGGCATCACTCTATACCTCCCTCCTGTCTGAGACAACCGTTCAGCACTGTGTTCTGTCTCTTGGTCAGTGTTAGATACAGAAGTGAGGGAGGCAGAGAGAGAGACAGAGAGAGGGTGGGAGAGAGACAGAGAGAGGGAGGGAGAGTAAGAGAGAAAGAGCGAGGGAGGGAGAGCTAGAGAGAGGGATGCATAGAGAGACAGAGAGGGAGGGAGAGAGACAGACATAGAGAGAGGCATAGAGAAACAGATAGTAAGGGAGAGAAGGAGAGAGAGAGAGGGAGGGAGAGATAGAGAGCGGGAGGCAAAGAGAGAGAGAGAGACAGAGAGAGGGTGGGAGAGAAAAAGAGATAGATAGAGAGAGGTGAGATGGAGAAGAGAGGGAGACAGAGAGAGAGAGACAGACAGAGCAAGGTAGACAGAGAGAGGAGAGAGGGAGACAGACAGAAGTATGGAGTGATAGAGTGACAGAAAGAGGGAGACAAAGATAGATAGACAGAGGGAGAGGGAGAGGGAGAAGAGAGGGAGGTAGAGACAGAGCAAGGGAGTCAGACAGGCGTGGAGTGAGTGACAGAAACAGAGAGAGGGAGGGAAAGAGAGAGAGATATGGAGAGAGGGAGACAGAGAGAGCAGGAGAGAGTGATCCAGAGAGACAGGGAAACAGAGAGGTAGGGAGGGAGCGAGAGAACGAGGGAGGGAGGGAGAGATGAAGAGAAGGAGGCATAGAGACAGAGAGAGGGAGGGAGAGATAAACAGAGAGGGAGGAAGAGAGAGACGAAGTGAGGGAGGCATAGAGGGACAGAGACAGAGAGACAGAGAGAGAGAGATGGAGGGAGAGGGAGAGATGAGACTAAGTGAGTGAGGCATAGAGATAGAGAGAGACAGGGAGGGACAGAGAGGGGGAGGCATAGAGAGACGAGAGAGGGAGGGTGAGAGAGAGACATAGAGGAACAAAGCGGGAGACGAAGTGAGGGACCCGTATGGAGAGAGATTGAGGGAGAGACAGACAGACAGAGAGAGTAAGAGCAAGTGGAAGAGGGAGGGAGAGACATATAGGGAGGGAGAGAAAGGAAGACATATTGGAAGGTGAGTGAAAGAAAGGCAAAGAGGGAGAAGAGTGCGAGACAGAGAGAGAGAGAGAGAGAGACAGAGACAGAGACAGAGACAGAGACAGAGGCAGAGACAGAGCAAGGGAGACAGAGAGAGTAAGAGGGCAGAGAGAGGCAAGGAGTGAGAGAGTGACAGAAACAGAGAGAAGGAGGGAGAAAGAGAGAGAGAGGGGGAAAGGGAGGGAGAGGGAGAGTGACAGAGAGATGCTTTCCAGATTTCCAGCATCCACAGAATTTTGCCTCAGATAAAAAGACCCTGCACTGCCAGAACTGTCCCAACCTTTTAACCTGTCTGGACCCGTCATGATTTTGAACACAGAACACAGAACATACCTAAAATGGCTGACTGATGTCTGGTTTTCTACGTTCTCAGAGAGGAGTGTCAGACAGGCAGATAGAGAGTAAACACAGACCGATAGGGTGAGTGAGACACAGAATGATAGCAGTCATTTTGTCATATAATATAGGAAGAGAAGGAGGCCATGTTGCCCTTCATCCCTGTTCTGTCATGAAACAAGCTCATGGCTGATCTGTGATCTCAGATCATATATCCATCTTGGCCCCTTATCACTTATTACCTTTGGTTATCAATAAACTATCAAACTCAGATTTAAAAATGAACAAGTGGCTCAGCATCAATTTCCGTTTGTGGAAGAGAGTTCCACTTGCTCCGGTACAGTTTGAGATTTAAAAAAACCTCGTTCCCGGCAAATCCCCTCAGCCTTTTCACTCTGCCGGCTCCAGATGGAATTGGCAACAAGACAGCAAGAAACAAACAGGAAACAGGGAGTTCAGGAGAGAAAGGTTTCACCTGATGTTCTTGTCACAGAATTCTCTGTCATGGGAGAGGTCATCGCAGATCCTACAGAAATAAACGACTCATTAATATCAGACAAAGAATTCGAATAAAATGGAGACCAGATAGGTGAAAGCGTTCAGTCTGTCATAAGAAGTGAAATAGTCAAGCAATGTTGTTACAGGAGAGTAAAAGCAAAATACTGCAGATGCTGGAAATCTGAAACAAAAACAAGAAAACAAGAACCCGAGTTCCGAAGAAGGGTCACTGACCCGAAACGTTAACTCTGCTTCTCTTTCCACAGATGCTGCCAGACCTGCTGACTGATTCCAGCATTTCTTGTTTTTGTTACAGGAGAGGCCTGGCCTCCATCTGACTCCACTCAGATGGATGGATGAATGGATGGATGGATGGATATTAATAGAAATAAAGATATACATTTGTCTCGGTTGGAGATGGAATCATTTTTGGTCGTTCGAATACCTTCAGTCGTGTTACTAGCTGTCAACAGCTGTGTACAATTTCTAATTGCTCTGGTTTGATGTGGGTAATATTTAAGTTTGAAAGGATGGGGTGAGTCTATTGAGGGACTGGATTAAATGTCAGTAATAGTGTAATGCACTTTACACGACTGAATAACAAACTCTGTTGTGTTAGTGTTTAATAAATCATACTAATGTTGCACTGTCACAATCGTTAGCAGTTTTATTTAACAATAGGGATTGTTTTCCTCGCAGGGCTTTCGATAGTATTTTCCTTCATTGGCTGATGTATGGAATCTAAGAGCAGGAGGTTATGCTGGAACGGTATAAAACGCTAGTTAGACAACAGCTGGAGTACTGTGTACAGTTCTGGTCAGCACATTAAAGGACGGATGTGATTGCAGGAGAGAGGATAGAGAGGAGATTTATAGAGGATGTTGTCAGGAATGGAGAATTTTAGGTATGAGGAAAGATTGGACAGGCTAGAGTTATTTTTTTTTGTAACAGAGGAGGCTGAGGGGAGATTTAATGGAGGTGCATAAAATTATAAGGGGCCTAGACAGATTGCATAGGAAAGACCAATGAAGAATAACCCAAGCTCTCCAATCTATCCATATATCTGAAAGAACTGAAATAAAGACAGAGTGAGAGAGAGAAAGAGTGACAGAGAGAGAGTGAGAAAGATAGGGAGGGGGAGATGAGAGAGCGAGTGCATGGAGAGAGGGAGGACAAGTGATAGAGTGGGAGGGAGGGAGAGAGAGATGGGTTGAGGGAGAGATAGAGAGAATGGCTGAGGGGCAGAGAGAAAGACAGGTTGATGGAGAGGGTGAGAATTAAATGTCCCAAACTGGTGGAAGAAGTTTGAGGGGCCTAACGGCCTCCTCCGATCTTCCGAAGGGCTTTACTAATATTAAATCTTTAAATATACAGGGTCGCAATGCTAATTTTGAATAAATAAATAAATAAACTAATTGATAATAGTTTCTCCTTTAAGATTACTGATCGTATCGCCTCCGAATGTGTTAAAGTACTCGATGATTCTATTGTCCTTCTCGAGAGAGTGAGGGAGAGAGAGAACGAGAGAGCGAGAGGGAGAGAGAGAGAGAGTGAGTTTATTATTATCGCTGAATGAATAAATATTGGAGGATTCAATATCACGTTGTTCCCATCCTTGATCAAACTCCTCCAGACTCACTCGAAGGTTTAAACCTAAGGAGCAGTTCTGGTGGTACGGGGTCCCTGCCAGAGGTTGGGACTGACCCTCTCCCTTTCCCCCCTCCCCTCCTCCCCCCCCCACACCTCGGTGTCACAGTGCTGGGTGAGGGGATTGACCCATGATCCCCTGACCCCAAATACAAGAAAAGGAGAGCAAAAATTATCTTGATCCATGTGAAATCATATTGACAATAAATTGAAACCCCGAGAGTGAAATATAAAAGGAGAAAAGAGAGATTTTAATGTTGCTAAAAACATTCTTTACACAGAGGGAAGGGGTTGTGTTTAGCTGCCTAAGTTGGTCAATGTGAATATATGTGCCTCTGTGGGGGTTTCTCTCTCTCTCTCTCTCGGTCAGTGGGAATGGATGTGTCTGGCTGTTGATTTCTACGTCTGTGTGTGTTTATCTGGACATGTCATTCTGCCTGTGTTTATTTGACTGTCATTGTGTCTGTGTGTGGCTTTGTCTCTCTGTGTTTGTGTTTCCAATGCTGGATGTGAGGGTGGGAGAGAACACCGAAGGACACTCTCTCATCCAGTGGACACCTTATGAGTGGAACTGAAGAACAGAAAAGTATAGAAAACTAGAATAGCTTTTGTGTATAGACCCCCTGGTAGCAGTTCTGAGGTGTTAGATTGTATAAATGTACAAATTAGACAAGTGTGGAACAAAGGCAGAGTAGTATTAATGGGGAATTTTAAATTACACACAGATTGGGAGAGGCAGACTAGCACCTGTCAGAAAGGTAGTGATTTTCTGGAATGTGTCCGGGATAGTTTCCGACAGCAATATGTCCTCGATGTAACGAGGAGACAGGTAATATTAGATTTAGTTATGAGTACTGTGCTAAATTTAATTAGTAGCCTAACTATGCGTGAACATTTATCAAACAGTGATCACAACATGATCGAGTTCGAGGTAACGTTTGAAAGTGAAAAGGACGAATCAGCTACGAGAATTTTAGACTTGGGTCAGGCTGACTTTACCGGGATGAGGCAGAGACTGTCCACGGTAAACTGGGGAGATCTGTTAATGGGTCAAACGACT
This sequence comes from Heterodontus francisci, assembly GCF_036365525.1. Classification (NCBI taxonomy): domain Eukaryota; kingdom Metazoa; phylum Chordata; class Chondrichthyes; order Heterodontiformes; family Heterodontidae; genus Heterodontus; species Heterodontus francisci. Next base: position 1,732,284 of record NW_027140578.1, on the reverse strand, counting down.
GAAGAACAATGGAGAATATTTAAAGAAACATTTAACACAATACAGAGCGAGTATATACCCCTGAGAGGAAAAAGCTCCACTTCACAGCAAAAAAACAGCCATAGACTACCAAAGAGATTAGGGACAGCATCAAAGTAAAAGCAAGGGCTTACAAAAATGCAAAACACAGCACAGATCCGGCCGAATGGCATCGCTACAAAGACCAGCAAATGGTCACAAAGCAGCTTATAAGAGCTACTAAAAGGGATTATGAAAAGAAACTTGCAAGGAACATCAAAATCAAAAAGAAGAAATGTTATAATTATATAAAGGGAAAGCGGGTGGTCAAGAGCAATGTAGGCCCACTAAAAGCTGAAAATTGAGACATTGTCATTGATAATGTGGAAATGGCAGACATGTTGAACAATTACTTTGCCTCAGTATTAACAGTTGAAAAGGAGGATAACTTACCGGAAGTCCCGAAAAATTAATAGCCGATAGGGGCAGGGACTTAATACAATTAACGTTAAGTAAAACATCAGTAACAAAGAAATGAATGCAATTAAATTGTGAGAAATCCCCTGGACCTGACGGTTTCCATCCGAGCGTGTTAAAGGAAGGAGGAGACCACATTGTGGATGCCCTAACTATAGTCTTTCAGAGTTCCCTAGATTCAGGAGTGGTCCTTCTGGACTGGAAAGTTGCACATGTCACTCCATTTTTAAAGAAGGGTGAAAGGGGGAACCAAGGAAATTACAGACGAGTTAGCCTGGCATCTGTGGTGAGCAAGTTGTTGCAGTCTATAAACAAGGACACAGTGACTAAACACCTCGAAAATTTCAGTTAATCAGGGACAGCCAGCATGGATTCATGATGGGAGGTCACGCCGGACAAATCTCATTGAATTTTTTTGAAGAGGTCAATAAGATACTGGACAGGTGAATGTCGATGGATGTTATTTATATCAACTTCCAGAAGGCATTTGATAAAGCCCCACATAAGAGACTGTTAACTAAGGTAGAATCCCAGGGAGTTGAGGACAAATTATTGACATGCTTAGGAAGTTGGTTGAGTGGGAGGTGACAGAGAGACGGGATATTGGGTAAGTACTCTTATTGGCAGGATGTAACTAGTGGCGTACCACAGGAAACTGTGTTGGGGCTTTAATTATTCACACTATTCATTAACGACTTGGATGATGGCATAGTAAGTCATATATCCAAATTTGCTGAAGATGCAAAGTTAGGCGGCATTGTAGACCGTCTAGATGATAGCATAAAGTTACACGGAGATATAGACAGACTAGGTGAATGGACAAAACTGTGGCAGATGGATTTCAATGTGGGCAAGTGTGAGGTTGTCCATTTTGGACCAATAAAGTATAGAGCAGGGTACTTCCTAAATGGGAAGAGGTTAAGCACAGTGGATGTCCAAAGAGACTTGGGGGTTCAGGTGCATAGATCTTTAAAATACCACAAGCAAGTGCAGAAAATGATCAAACAAGCTAATGGAATGCTAGCATTTATATCTAGAGGAATGAAGTATAAAGACACAGAGGTTATGCTGCAGCTGTACAAATCCCTGGTTAGACCCCACTTGGAGTACTGTGAGCAGTTCTGCGCACCACACCTTAGGAAGGCTATATTGGCCTTGGATGAAGTGCAACGTAGGTTTACAAGAATGACACCTGGACTACAGGGGTTAAGTTACGAGGCGAGATTGCACAAATTAGACCTGTTGTCGCTAGAATTTAGAAGGTTCAGGGGTGATCTGATCGAAGTCTTCAAGATGTTCCAGTAAAAGACAGGCTAGATAAAGATAAATTAATTCCACTGTTCGAAGATTCTAAACCTAGGGTACATAGTCTACAAATTAGGGCCAGACCATTCAGGGGAGATGTTCGGAAACACTTCTTCATGCAAAGAGTGGTATAGGTTTGGAACTCTCTCCCACAAACAGCGGTTGAGGCAAGAACAGTTGTTAGCTTTAAATCTGAGATAAACTTTTGATAATAAGGGATGTGGGCCAAAGGCAGGTATATGGAGTTAGGCTGCGGATCAGCCATGATCTAATTGAATGGTGAGAAAGGCTAGAGGGGCTGAATGGCCTATTCCTGTTGCTATCTTCCTATGTTCCTATAATCTCTTATTAAGGATCTTTCATCTTAACAACTCCGATGAATATACCGAAATACGCTGCACAAAATATCAACCAGTTGTATCATAATACTTGTCAGAACAAAAGCGTCTCTCTCAAATTCTGCCTATGTTGGGTTTATATGGGCTGATGATGCAAGTTTAGGTGGGACAGTAAGCTGTGAGGAGGGCACAAAGAGACTTCAAAGAGATTGACAGGTTAAGTGAGTGGGCAAGAAATTGGCAGCTGGAATATCATGTGGAAAAATGTGAGGTTCTTCACTTCGGCAGGAAAAATAGAAACGCAGAACATTTTTCAAATGGTGAGAAACTGTCAAATGTTGGTGTTCAGGAAGGATATAATTTTCTTCGAGGCGAGGAGAGAGAGAGAGTGAGAGAGATAGAGATGGTGTGAGGGAGAAGGCGAGTATTAAATGTCCCAAAGATACTACACATGGTGCATTATAAAACAAAAAACCTGACATCAAACACACAAAAGGAGAGATTAAGGCTGATGACCAAAAGCTTGGTCAAAAAGATTAGTTTTAAGGAATGTCTTTAAGCAGGTATGAGAGGTAGAGAGGCAGAGAAGTTGAGAAAAGGAATTCCCCAGTGTTAACAGCATTAATTCCTGATTATTGGTAGAGATTTGTAAGGAAAGGGTATCAACATTTACGGTGCCGAGACAGTTGATGTGGATAAGAAGCAAATCAGCTATGATCTGAGTGAATGGGTGGGACATGCTCGAGGGGCCGAATGGCCTCCTTCTGTCTTCCTCAGGGTTTTATTTATATCACTGCCAATGCAATGTTGGTTTTCTGTTTGAAAAGAGCTGATAAGGTCGGGGTTCTCTTTGGTCTCCCTGAACCCTCCCGCCAGCCTTGGAACGACTCATTGATTCATGTCGAACGGAACCAGTCAAGTGTCCTGGTCTATATTTGCTGAGCCTTCCCGTCTCACTAAGTTTCTCTTCCATATTCGACTGTACATCACCCTTACTGTGCATCCACTCTATATCCCATCCACCTGCCAAATTAGTTTAACCACCCTCCACCCCCAGACAGCACCAGCAAACCTCCCAGCAAGGCTGTTGTTCCCATTGCAGTTCAGGTGCAACCCGTCTAACTTGTACAGGTCCCACCTTTGCCAGAAACAGACCATTGATCCAGGAAACTAACGCCCTCCCTCTTGCCATGCATTCATATGCTCGATCCTCTTATTCCTATACTCACTAGCACGTGGCACTGGGAGTAATTCAGAACGTTTGCGGCCCTGCTTTTTAATTTGCTACTTAGCACCCTAAATACTTGTTGCATCACCTCATCCCTCTTTCTACTTATGTCGCTGGTACCAATGTGTACCACAACCTCTGACTGTTCACCCTCCCCCTTCAGAATGTCTTGCAGCCGTTCCGTGAGATCCTTGGCCCGAGCGCCAGGCAAGCAACATACCATCCTGGAGTCAATTATGCGGACAAATAAACGCGTGTCTGTACCCCTTACGATAGAATCCCCTATCACAATAGTTCCCCCACTCTTTTTCCTACCCTGCTGTGCAGCTGAGCCACCGGTGGTGCCACTGACCTGGCTTTTGCCGCGTTCCCCTGCGAAGCTCTCTTCCCCCAACAGTATCCAAAGTGGAACATCTGTTAGAATTGGAAATGGACCAAGGGGACACCTGCACTATCTGCCTAGTTCTTCGACTCTGCATGTGGGGGTCACCCAATTCAGTTTCTACATGAGCAGTCTTTACCTGCAGTGTGACCACCTCGCCTTACGTGATATCTACGATGATATCAACCTCGCAGATGTTCCACAGTGTCCCCAACCGCAGCTCAAGATCCGAAACGCGGATTTCGAGTCGCTGCAGCTGGAGACACCTCCTGCACACGTGTTCGCCCTTTACACTGGAAGTGTCCCTGACTTCCCAGATCTCTCAAGAGGAGCATTCCAGGTTTCTGAGCTGCCCTGCCATAACTTACCCTTAATTTATACCCTTAAATTACCCAACAATTAGATTATTGACACAAAGGACCTTGGGTCCCGAAAAGAAACGACCTACTATATTAAAAAAAACTGTAGACCTTTCCCTTTACCTTTACTTTCCAAACCAGCTACTTGGAGTTATTCTCTAACAACTGTTATGCACCAACTGTTGAGCATTGAAGAAACTTTATTATCCAATACAATATTTAAAATGCTTTTTTTTCTTTCAAGAATCAACATTCCATTTTATTCCAGGCTTTACCATGTATTGTTTATCTATTCATTTGATTCCTCCAATAATCATTCCTTTGTCTTTGTCTCAGCTGTTGTTGCACTTCTAAATCCCAGTGGTCATACTCAAATATTTTCTCTCTTATTTGCATGATGTAAGTTAGGTTAAAACAGAAACTGGATTATCTTATAACTCAAATGACTTATTGCAAGTTGCAACAAAATAGTTGCCTATTTAAAGATTAATGCAGCTCAACTGATTTTACCCCACATTAACACATTTATATTGTAGATGGATGTTTAATTGTGAATCCAAGGAAAAGTTACAAACCAGTTACTAATCATGTTATCATTCACAAAGTATGAAATTGACTAATTCCTTTCTTAATGAGACCACGGATTAATTATTATGAGGATTAAGTAACGTTCGTCATTTTAAAACACCGTTCCAAGAACCTCCAATTCCCCACAGGACAAAATCTGCCTCCTCCTTAATCTGATTATTGTTGTTGACCACTCACTCTGTTCTCTCGCTCATGAGTGCTGTGATCTGCACAAATGTTGCATGTTCTTACCTTCTAAAATATCATAACCCGAAGTGACTACTCACGATGAAGAATGTTATTATCTGTTAAAACTTCATTGACACCCCTCAGATTGAAGACTGTCACCCCACCTGCGGATCACCTCACTCGATGACAGTCATTATTCTTTCACAGGTGTGCTGTTAATTCCTAAACTATTATCATGTAAGTACATACAATTAAAACAATAGATTATGCACGCTGGCTTATTATTTACCTCAGATACCCCTTTACTGTTGATAGGAAATGTACCGAATCATACTGATTATTTTTTCATCTAAGTTTCCCAAATTCAAATAATACTGTCATCAATTGATAATATCTTTCATTTAATTATCTTAAAAGGAGGTTTTCCTTAATATTCAGCAACAACCTAGACAGTATTCCCATTAACTTTTTTTAAAATTACGTATGTTTATATCCCTTTAAACTCAGGTACATTTTGTTTTGAGTGCTTGGAATAGCAACTCATATTAATTTATTTATTATTGATTTAAATGTCTTAAACAATCATTTCCATGTTTCGTTGTTTCAGATGAATTTATCAGAGGCACTACTGTCCACAGTTGTTATGTGAGCTATCTGCAAATAATTACAAAGACTTTCTCCAGAAAGATAACAGAAAGAAACAGATGTATGAATGAATTAATGCCAATTCCTGACTTTTTTTAAAAATAAGACCAAACCTTCAGATCAAAACATTATCATGCTGTCATAAATGTTGCAGAAGTCTTAAGCTGCTGGTGTTGATTGATCTCTGTGACCATTTGGTCCAATTATTTCGAGAAACAAAGAACACAAGGTCCATTTGGCTTGGAGCCAGATAAGTTCCTTCTGTCCAGATACACGTGGTAATTCAGGAACAGTAATTATCATAAAATCCGAGGTGGATTCAAAATTGGCTTTGTGGCAGGAAACAAATGGTAATTGTTGATTGGTGTCTTAATGACAGGAGGGCTATTTCCAGTGGTATTCCGGGGAGCTCAATACTGGTCCACTGCTTTTTGTGGTATATCTTAACGATTTGGATGTAAATGTAGACCTCATGATCAAGAAGTTTGCAGACCAGACGAAGATTGGCTGTTTTGTGGATAGCAAGGAGGATAGCTGTAGACTGCAGGAAGATATTGATGGTCTGGTCAGATGGGCACAAAAGTTACAAATGGAATTCCAGCCGGAGAAATACGAGGTGATGCATTTTGGGAGGTCAAACAAGACAAAGGAGTACACTTTAAATGATAAATCACTGAGAAGTGTAGAGGGAGTGAGGGGCCTTGGCGTCAACGTCCATAGTTCCCTGAAAGTAGCAGCACAGATCGAGAACATGGTTCAGAAGGCATATGGAATCTTTTTCTTTATTAGCTGTGGTATAGAATATAAGAGCAGGGAGGTTATGCTGGAACTTTGTAACTCATTCGTTAGGCCACAACTTGAGTACTGTGTGCAGTTCTGGTCACCTCATTGCAGAAAGGATGTAATTGCACGAGAGAGGGTACAGAGGAGATTTACGAGGATGTTGCCAGGACTGGAAAAATGCAAGTAGGAGGATAGGAGGAAATATTGGATAGGCTGGGGTTATTCTCCTTTGAACAGAGAAGGGTGAGGGGAGATCTGATTGAAATGTACAACATCTTGAGAAGCCTGGATCGAGTGGAGGTGAAGAATCTATTCGTCATATCAGAGAGCTCAGTGACGAGGGGGCACAGTTTTAAACTGACTGCTGGAAAAATAGAGGGCAGATGACGAAAAACATTTTTCACCCAGAGGGTGGTAGTGATCTGGACCTCACTGCCTGAAAGAGTAGTTGAGGCAGAGACTCTCGACTCATTGAAAAGGAGTCTTGATATGCACCTCAGATGCCATAATCTGCAGGGCTAAGAACTAAATGTTGGAAGGTGGGATTGGAATAGATGGATCCTTTTTTCGGCTGGCACAGAAACGATGCGTCAAAGTGGCATCTTTCTGTGCCTTAAACATTTTATGTTTCTATGATTCCATGGTTCTTGGAAGGTTAAATACTAATTTATTCATCTTTTCTACTGATATTCGTTGCATGTTTTTGGCCAATCTTTTACCTCGTAATTCAAATGACATCTTATTCTCCGGTCTTGCGGATCTATGTCTGGTTGTTCCCCTTATGGATTCTCTTCCTTGAATGAAAAAAGTTGGTCAGACTAATCAGAGCAAGATTCCACTCAACTTCACAGCCAATCATTTCGGTTTAGCCTTTTTCAACGTCTGGCCCCAAGTTACACCATTGTATGTTTTGGGGTTTTGAGGCTTAAACACTTTTATTTAAAAATTCTCGGTTCTGAATTTTCAATTTATCACAATGGGGTCCTCTGTTGTGCCTGACCTAACAAATTACAAATAACGGCTACTTATGAATCCAGTATAATTTATTAAGCAAGATGTTATAAATACTTAACAAAAAAGCACTGAAGACAACATGGAAGTTTCTTATCCTTCAAGGCCAGGATTCATTGAATGTTGCCAGCACAGGCGATCCCTTTGTTCTCCAGGCTCTGAATTGACATTACGTGGAACTGTGTTTCAGAATAATTAATCCACAGACACCATTGTAAACTGTACCAGCAATGACTCTGAGTTTCCATCTTTTGGGCTTCCGATTCATTATTATGATATCCTTTGAATTAACTCTTCCATTAGTTTAACATGAGGTTCATCTGCTGACACCGCACCTCTGTAATTAGACTGAAGTATGCTAAATGCATACTCTTATTTCTCTTATTTCCTCGGCTCCAAGAGTTAACATTTCATTGTTTGAACAAATAACACATCCTTGTAGATACAAAGCAATTGTACATCAATCTTTCATCTTCTTATCAACAATGCCAACTGCCGTAAACAATTCACCTCAACATTCCCAGGGTGCCAGCGTTGTGTCGAATGGAATATCAGGAAAAAACAACGTTGTTTTTAAATATAAATGTTTTCTACTGCAGATGTATTTAATTGATCAAGTCAGTTAGCAATCTTATTAAACTGCATGGTTCTTGTTTAATGATCGGTGTCATATCCAGTTTAAGCTTCTTTCACATCAGTTCCTTAATGGATTGCAATCACTCTCCTCCTGACCCCTTTACGAAGGTCATCTCTTTCTCTTTGCTCTATGCTCATTATCTTTTTTTGACTTCTGCTAATTTACTACCGATCCTCTTGCTCTGGACCCCCTCTTCCCGCCACTAACAGCTCCAGTTTTTGTCTTTACTCCTACAGGCCATTTTCTTCTTGATCTCCAGCGGTCACCTCTTGTCCATAAACCACTTGATCTTTCAGCTGGTCTCAGTTGCTTTGTTTATGAATTAATTTAATAATTGATGTAACTGCATATTTCACCGCGCTCTTTAACTGCTCTCTGAACTCGGACTGAGTGGCCACATATATAAATATGTTTGTACAGCAACTTAAATTCCGCAGCATATATGCGACATCTTCAAAGGTATAGTAATAATCATCATCTGAGAAATAACCAGCATCAAATATATATAAAATATACACCAGCCACAGAAATATGAAACTGCCAGATATGGTGAAGAGTAAATTCATAGACTTCCTTCTTCTCTCCATTTCAGAGTCACTGTGATTATCTTTCTTGCTCTGACGTCTCAGTCTCTGACGAACACGATTGGTCACTAAAATGTGTCTGAACGTCAGAGTGTTCAGCAACAGAATTAAAATGAATGGCAATAATGGTGTTAAAACTTTTTCAAACATTGCAAATCCAATCCATCGAGGGTCAGTAAAATAGCTTGGCTTGTTAGAGCAGCCCCATTGTACATCGTCGATGACCCGTCTAGGTTTAAATCTAAAGTAGATGGGAATATTTTTTAGACAGAGGAGAATGCCGGTAGTTGTTAGAACCCCAGTCGCAGTTTTCCTGGCACAATATTTTGATTTCAGCTTCTGGCAACAAATGGCGACAAATCGATCAAATGTGAAAGTGATGGTGAACCAGACGGAACAGTCGATGGCTGCACGGATCAGGACCGAGAGAGGGCGACACACAGAGGTGAGGTCCAAGTAATTTAAAGGGAAATAAAGGTTATTGATTCTTCGGAGTATGATCTCAGTGATAATGACCAGTAGATCCGGCGTTGACATGGCCACCAGGTAGCGAGTGGTGCAGGTGGAGAGTCCACAATTTCCCTTGGACAGGATTACAATTGACACTAAATTAACTGTAATGGAGAGAAAGGAGAAGTGGTTGCGAATTACTGAAAAAACTGCAAAACATTCTCCACGTCTCAACCCAAGCAGGAAGGATTTTAGCACAAAAAACCGTGTGGGTTGGGATCAGGTCAGATCGGGTCCATGACACCAACCTGCCTCCAACACCAGCACTTCCAGATTTAACAAATCCAGGAAGGGACGAACAACTGCTCACCGGACGCTGGTCATCCAGTTCATTATAGTGACGAGGAGCCAAAAAACGGGTAGATTGGTGAACGTTACCCAGTCTTCAACCACTTCCAATGTCGGAACCCATCCCGGGCTCGAATCACTCCCTGGCATTGAAGTAATTTCAGCCTGATTCGAATCAGTCCCTCGGATAGGAGGCACTCATACGTCTTTGGCCATTCCTTCTGATGTATAAATGATTGAAATTGAACAGGGATTTCCATGAGATAGTGCAAATATGATCAACGCACATGCTTTCATTTCTACAGGAATATCATTAACATATTAGAAAGGCAGTGATTGAACACATAAATAATAATGTACTCTTCTGGGCTGCACATGATAAAAGTATCCAGGGTAACCAACAGGTGCACACATTCTTTACGAAAAATACAATAACTGAGAGATTATAATTATCGGGATATGTTGTGGCTCGATTCTTTTGATAAGCGAAGTATGTGTGTCCAACTAATAGAGGCATTTGAAATTATATAGGGATTAGAGAAGGAAAACGTGGACCTGATATGTCCACCTTTGCTGGTGACCATTTCAGTATTTCCTCAAAATAAGATGATCATCAATAAATGCACGATGGAATTCAAGAGAGACCTATTTACTTAGAGTGCTGAGAACGTGGAAGTTGCAATGGAAAAAAAAAATAAGAAGAAGCGAGGTGAGAAAATGAGGGAGACAGGATTGGAAGGATATACAGATGGAATTAGATGAGCGGGAATGAAGAGAGCATCGTGTAGAGAGGGAAGACAGTCGTGATCTAGTTGTGCCACATGTCCTGTTTCTGTGTTGTAAAATCGGTAACTTGTCTATTAACACGTCATAGTCATCAGTATTATTCATAACATTGAAGAGGATTATTTATTATTGCAGTGCACTCATGACCAAACGCTTCTCAGGACCGTGCTCGGGAAGGAAATTAATCAGCATCTAATAGTGCTGTCAACAACTCTACTTCGAGTAAGAGTAAGATGGGGACCAGCATTGACTACAATGACAGATACTCCAAGAAATACATGGTACCTAGTGTTACTTTGTCCACCCCAGTTAGTCAGCCCAAAGCAGTGTAATTCTCGAGTGACAGAGACTCCCAGTTAGACATGATTACTGAGGTCAGGGGCTCCACACCAGTTATGCACACACACTGTATAATTCTACATTAACAGATAATTGCAGTAATCCTTACCCTCTGATATTCTCCTGCTTTGAGCTGTGATTCTACAGAACACAACATTCCACATAATTCAATAACTTTACAATGCAGTGTGCCTTGAGCTAGGAACAGTTGAGACAACAGATTCAAACTGCACAGATAATTCAGGAAATTAATGCAATTATATTATTGAATATGTGTCTGTCTAACTGTAACCATTCGATCTCATGTAGTATTATTATTCCCATGGTAATGGAAGAAACCAGCTCATACACAGATTTGCAAAACTTCATTGGTTAGAGATACTTACCAGGAACGCCAATAATAGCCAGGATCAGACAGAATATTTTCCCCACCCATTGAATTGGTCGGTGCATTTTCTGCTAGGATTGATCGGTCTGTTCGTGCTGCAGGTTACATCTCTGAAATACGTTCTGAGGTGACACATTCCCAGTGCATTAACTTTATACCCTCCCGGATCTCCATGGGGATACTGAGGTTGCAAAATTGTTCAAACAGTTTTTCTTAATCTTTGAACAAACAGATTAGGACAGTTGTGTTAATTCCCTGTTGATGGAATATATTTTTCACTGAAATTGAATTGGACCCATCGCCATCCCCATCCCCACCCCCCAAGACTGGGCAAATCTGATCACAACAAGCAACTAATCATAACTGGAAGCTGTGTGAAAGAGAACTCAAGGCAGTCCTCGAAAAATCATGAGTCCCATCTGTAGATTTCATGTTGTTTCAGTGAAGACCTTCATTTTGCATGACTATTAAAACATTTAATTCCTAACGTCAGAGTAGCCTCTCAGGGATGTTCGTCTACACTTTGGGTGCCCTCATTAGCTGTACAATTCTGTTCAACAATTCATAAATTCAAAGAAAAAAGGAACATAGAATGGTTGCAACACTGCATTTGGCCATTTGGTCTGTCTTCTCCGTGTCTGTTCTCTGCACGGGCACCTCAGCTAATCTGACTTCCACATCTCCTCCTCACTGACATGCATTGCTTTTCTCTTAAGTTGATTATTCAGTTCTTTTCTGATTCAATCGGTATTCACCACACTCTTAGGCAGTTCATTTCAAATCCTCAACACATGCTGTGGAAACATACGTTTTCCCTTATGTCGCCATTGATTCTATGTATGTGTCCTTTGGTTTTCGCTACGTCTGCCAATGAGAGCAGTTTCTCTGTGCCCATTCTGTTTAATCCGTCCGTGGTTTGTAACCACTCGATCAACCTTTCTCTCAATTTGATTCTCTAATCTGTCGGCATAAAACAACTGTCACACTTGGAAATTTTCTCTTGATCATTTTCTACACCCACTCTGAAGCCGACACATTGTTCCGCAAGTTCGGTGCCGAGAACTGCGCACAATGTCAGGATTTTCAATATCTTTCTATCCCTCACAAGCTCTTAGCTAGTGTGGTTCCCTTTTCCACCTCTTTATCCAATACTTTGATGATTGGATTTGTGTCAAAACCTTCTTTCACATTGAGCTCGAAAATTTAATCACAATTGCATTGAAATATCTGTCCCTCCCTCGCCTGAAAACGGTCCATCTGTGACCCTTCACTTCTCTTTCACGAATTCCCTCTCTCCATTTAAATGGACAGGCTCTGCATCAACATTTACTGTGATCCATCAGTTCCCACAGATATATCCTCCAACTCTGCTTTGTGCAAATAATAACTTCCATACTTTCAGTATCCTCATCGCCTTCTGTTTGTCCCAACGCTGCCATCTTCCATACCAGAGCTTTTGCAGTCTCTTCATTTCACGTTAACCGTGCATTCCTCACAATAGTTTTGCAGAGGCCTCAGCGGTATCTGTTCCATCACCCGAGTGACTGTCCTCACCTCCTTACCTACCTTACAGAACCAGGATATTAATTCACTTATTCTCAATTTCCAGTCCAATGCCTCCACCTTCAATACATCATCCTCCTCCATTTCCACCATGACCAACTAAAATCTCGAACAAAATATCTTTGTTCATTCTTCCATCACACTCAAGATCTAGTCTCCTTGCCTGCGGCTTCTTTCTATTCAAGTGCAAGAGATGCACCTATGATGACAAGGTCTTTAGAAATAAAAGCGGGAGTAGGCCATTCAGCCCATCGATCATGTTCTGCCATTCAATAACATAATGGCTGATCTGAACATGGCTGTAATTCCAATTTCCTGCCAGACAACAATAAGCCTTCACTCCCTCGTAAATGAAAAGTTAGTCTCAACCAACCTTGAATATATTCAATGACGCAGGCTCCACTGCCTTCTGGGTGAGTGAATTCTAAATGCGATGGAACTTTCAAGAGAAGAAATTCCTCCTCATTACCATTTTAATTGGGAGACCACTTATTCATAAACGGTGGAGAATGTGCACAGGCTGCAGCTGATCACTGTGCTGGGCGGGAAGTGGAATACGAAATTAATGTTAGGAATTGACAAAGTTCTTCAAATTGATTCACTGGAACCACTACAAAAATGTGGAATTTAGCAAGAAGGCAGAGTTCAAGGGTATTCGTCCTTGACCAGATTAGGATCTGAGCTGTGGCATTCGGTATGCCTGTAGGTTGCGGTGGAGGGAAATGGGTTACTTGGTAAGGAGAGCAGTATGGAGTTTGAGAGTCGAGGTGAGGAAAGCTGGATTACGGTTGTGGAAGCAAAGTGTGAGAGCAGCCAATATTTCAGAGGTGATCAATAGCAAGTTTCTGATGGCTTGGATACAAGAGGAGGATGCTGATTTCCGGGCTGGCTGGGGCACCAATGTGGGCTTAGCCTGAGGTCGCAAGTTGAAGGCTCTTCCTTCTTGTAACTTGGACGAGGGCATTTCTGGCGAGGCTGGGATTTGTGATCCATCTTTTGTTTGCCTTGAGAATGTGATGGAGAGCCACCTTCTTGCAACCCTAGGCTCCATCTGCTTTTGACACACCGGCAGTGCAATTGGAAAGAAAGTTCTCGTATTTTTACGCAGCAATAGTGAAGAAATGGTGACGTCGTTCCAACTCAGGATGTGTATGGCTTGAGGGAACTTGCAGGTGTCCATGTTTCCATGCGTCCGCCCCCTTATGCTTTAAGGTGTTAGAGGTCGCGTGCTGGAAAGGAGCTGTCGAAGTAAAATTAGTCACTTCCTGCATTGTGAAATTGTGAATGGTGCACACCCACACTTTTTGGGATTTTCTTCTCCCTGCTGCTTTCACATTCGTTCAAGTCCTCTGAAGAAGGAATTTTCCTCCACACAAGATCAGGGGGCAGGTTGTTCCACCTTGCCCGTCTCAGAGCGAAGTCCAAAGTATGGAAAGTCCTCATCAGGGAACTCCTCTTTGCTGACGATGCTGCTTTAACATCTCACACTGAATAGTGCCTGCAGAGTCTCATCGACAGGTTTGCAGCTGCCTGCAATGAATTTGGCATAACCGTCAGCCTCAAGAAAACGAACATCATGGGGCATGACGTCAGAAATGCTCCATCCATCAATATTGGCGACCACGCTCTGGAAGTGGTTCAAGAGTTCAACAACCTAGGCTCAACTATCACCAGTAACCTGTCTCTAGATGCAGAAATCAACAAGCGCATGGGAAAGGCTTCCGCTGCTATGTCTAAACTGGCCAAGAGACTGTGGGAAAATGGTGCACTGACACGGAACACAAAAGTACGAGTGTATCAAGCCTGCTTCCTTCGTACCTTGCTCAATGGCAGCGAGGCCTGGACAACGTATGTCAGCCAAGAGCGACGTCTCAATTCATTCCATCTTCGCTGCCTCCGGAGAATACTTGGCATCAGGTGGCAGGACCGTATCTCCAACACAAAAGTCCATCGAGGCGGCCAACTTCCCCAGCTTATACACACTACAGAGTCAGCGACGCTTGAGATGGCTTGGCCATGTGAGCCGCATGGAAGATGGCAGGATCCCCAAAGACACATTGTACAGTGAGCTCGCCACTGGTATCAGACCCACCGGCCGTCCATGTCTCCGTTATAAAGACGTCTGCAAACGCGACATGAAATCCTGTGACATTGATCACAAGTCGTCAGAGTCAGTTGCCAGCGTTCGCCAGAGCTGGCAGGCAGCCATAAAGGCGGGGCTAAAGTGTGGCGAGTTGAAGAGACTTAGTAGTTGGCAGGAAAAACGACAGAGGCGCAAGAGGAGAGCCAACTGTGTAACAGCCCCGACAAATAAATTTTTCTGCAACACCTGTTCAAGAGCCTGTCACTCTAGAATTGGCCTTTATAGCCACTCCAGGCGCTGCTCCATACACCACTGACCACGTCCAGGCGCTTACACATTGTCTCTCGAGATAAGGAGGCCAAAGATAACACACAGCAGCCACTGTGTGCAGTGGTGGAAGGAGTTCAGTGTTAACGTGGTGCATCAGGTGCACATCAAGTGTGTTCACTTACCTGGATCTTACTGAGGCGCTTGAGTTTTGTTGGAGGCGGCACAGATCCAGGAAAATGGAGAGCATTCCATTATTTCTGACTTATGCCTTTGTAGATTGCGAACCTAAGAGGCAGTGGCTGAGTCATTTTTTGCATAAATTCCAGCGCCTGATCTTATCTTGGAGCAACAATATTTATCTGGCTGGCCCAGTTAAATTCCTGATCAAAGGGAATGCCTAGGATGTTGATAATGTGGTAACTGGAAATTGACCACGATGATGAATATCAAGGGGAGGTCGTTAGTTTCTCACTTGCTGCACTTGGCAATTTCCTGGCAAATGTGTGATGTAATTTTCAATGTCCTTTTATGAGCACAAGCCTGATGCAAACAATGCAAAATCTATGGTGTGTTTAGTTGGCAGTGAATGAAGACAGGTTCAGCTTGTTTGTCATTCATCCAAATTTCGTCAATCCTGGCTTCAATGTTTGACCCAATAATTGAAAGTGGAAAATTACAGGGTAGATGAAGGAAGTACAAACTGTCGTTGATCTATTTGTTGAAACAAGCCACGAGCTTCATGGTTGGCTGTGATAATTTCGAATAGATACATTGTAATGAACAGGAAAACAAGGGCAATACGCAGGGTTGTATCATATATGGACAAGAGGAGGGGTCATTGGATCTGATACAGGCTCGTTCATTCCCCTTCAATACTTAGTTACATGTTGTAAAGGGGAGGACACAATAGGGAGAGTTCTGCTGCTGTCCGTCGAACCATGGGGCTTGCAAAGCTTACTCTGGGGAGTTCGATGAACCATCTCTTCCCACTATTTGGCAGTACGTCATAGTATCGGGGAAATTGCGGTGGTGCATGTCGGGGCAATGGGAGGGCTATCCTTACCTTCTTCTTGATGGATCAGTCGTTTGAGGGTCCAGTTGGTAGGTGATTGAGAAAGCTGTTAACAGCTCAGCTCTTGCACAGAGTTCTGGAAGTGACTGACAACAGATTGAAGGAGTTCCACGGAAAGTAAGTAATACAATTCCCGCCCCAGTAATTCATTGCATTTTCTGGGTTACTTAAAAACAGCAACAAGAAACCTCGAACCCCGACTATGCCAGTTGGCTGTAAAGACAAAGCTGCCACAGATTTCACATTCATGACAAACAGAAATCAAGCACTCGGACTCTCTGGTGAATCAGATTCAGTCCTTTGTAAATACAAACATTTTTCTGTTTCAATAATTTCGTTACCATTCTCGGGAAGATCGGTTCCTCCCCTACATCCGAATTTTACATTTTGTTCCGAAATAGTTGTGTGATTTTATGTTTGATTTCGCACAATATCAGGATGGATCAATTCTGCACTTACAAACTTGACATTCAACAAACCCCCAAAAAGACTTCAAGGCAAATCTGTCAGCAAAAACATGTCTGCTTCCTTCTGCCTCTCCCTTACATGAGTTGCAGTTATTGCAGATGTTTTACTTTGCGGTGAGTAGTTTCCTCATTGGATTGAATTACCCTGAGAGAAGGACTCATAGCCTCATAGAATATTTCATTCACCTGCCCTGCACGGCCTGAAGTCAGGCAAATCCCTCGCCCTGACAGAGATCAACAAAGGAGAATGAAACATCCCAATTACACGATCAGATCCTGGGAAGGCACAAAATGTAGGTTCATTATTTACCAAATTTGGTAAACATGCATCTGTCAAAGGACAAAGCAGGAACCAGTCTTACTTCCACATAGGTTTATTCACAATACTCCATACAGCATAAGTGTAGACTACTTTTCCCTTCTCCAGACCAGCTCCCCCGTACCCCTCCCCAGGTGGAAACTGGTTATTCCATATGTATCCTGATCTTTCCACAATTAGTATCAGCTGCTCTTAATCACAATTAGAGCATGCAGCTATACATACTCAATTGACAAATCATTTGCAACATTGGCTCATTCGCAGCATTTTATTATCAGTCCATCAGTGTGTCCATTGTACTTTATTCTTTTTCTTGTGATTCTTCTTGGAATAGACAAGTTGCATGTGAGCATTTTAGCTCCACTTTGAAGACCAGAACTGCTCTTCACATGTCCTGTATTGCATGAATGCACACCCTCTGGACTGTTCATTCAACACTCACCACAAAATCTAACACTCTGCCACTCACTCACACAGCGACATACACAAACACACGTAAGCAAAGTACAGTTGAAAAGAATAGTGCACTTTTAAAGTTTATAAACAAAATAATAGTTCATAATTCACATGGCTCGTTTTCGAAAAGACACAATGCAGACCTTTTGAAAAAGACGGCTTCCCTCCTGAAGTGTCGTTAAACAGCCGGAGTCACGTGCTGAAGTGGCTTTCATGATTCTCTTGAAGGGATAGAATTTCTGCAGGCCACAAACTTGGTTGCTTGTAGTCTCGTTACCACGAGGTCACTTTGCAGTATTGGTGGGTTCGAAATGGAACAGGCTTGGAGTCCTCACCATGTTACCGACTCCAATTATTAAGGCATAGATTTTGCTGCACTTCCTGCTGCTGCTGTTGCATCTTTCTTCAGACAGCACTTTAATAATAAAAATAAACCAACATGGCTACCGTACCATGTGAATTATCACATTACCCTTTCCCAAATATGGAGTTGGAAATAGGGTGATTATTCATCAACTGACTTATTACTTGATTAGGGTCTTTGTTTCAGAAAGCCCCATTCAGTTCAGGATTGCCTCTTGGATTGTCTCAGGATACGTGAAGTTGCCACTCATTAGTCTGGAATGTATCATTTTGTCCTTGTGAGACGGTATGTCTGTATAGAAATTAACTGATCATGTCAGATGACCTTTGGTGGCCATCATTTGCGGCTCGTATGATCCGTTTTAACCTCTCCTCCTTTGCGTATGCACTTTGCCAACATACATTCCACTGCAATGAGGAAAGAAGTGGGTGAACCCAGACAGTAGAGGGTGGGGTGGCAAGAAACCGGTGACCTGCAGTGAAATGGACGCCGACCACAACCATGGCAACTTACATTAACAAAGCGCGACACACATCCAAAGAGACATCTCAGAAGACATAATAGAGCACGTTAAAACAGAGTGACATCAAGAGCGAGTGGAAAAGTATAGATAGTGCGAGATTGATGAGCACGTAGTGAGAGATATCGACTTCCAGACGGGTTTTGAAGACAAGACGAGAGTTGAAATGATGTAGTGCAGGAATTTCCGATGCCCTAGGTACAGCTTATTGGGAAACACCTGCTGACGGTACAGCGGAAACAGTGGTGCATAGCAAATACTGTTCGACAACAGATGACAAGGGAGGAGTGGAGTAAGTTCACAGCGATTTATAGCTTGGCATGTTGTTGTGATTGAAAGGGTGTCATCTGCAACAGGATTGATATGGTCGTCCAAGTTTCTTCAAATTATTTCAGTGGAACAATGAGGACAAGGGTAATTTGGTGGAACGGTAGTGGACAGGGATTGGAGTGTTATTCTGGTCTGGACTTGAGTTGTGGCACTCGGGATACTTGCCGTTTCGGCTGTGCTCCTGATTTGGTTTTGGGTAGACAAAAACTGGAGTCGAAGACAGGGATAATGGAACTGACCAGGAGCAGAGCCGAGTCATGTGACCCTGTATTCCTGGAAGTTGGGGTAATTTGTGCTGACTGCTGTTTGATTGAATCCTGGATTTGTGATCATATTTCCTCCCTGGTTACCATTCATGAGCTTCAGTGAACATGGGCAGCAGCTGGTTCTGACAGCGGACACATTGAGTAAGATTCCTCCATATAAATAGTAGAAACAATATGAGTATAGAATGTGGGACGTCGGCCAGAAGTGTGTTTGAACATTCAAAACAGGAACTGATAAATACACGTATGAGTTTTCAGCAGCATTTGAGGTGAAACGGGGTAAGAGGAATGGGTCATTGTGATGGCGCAGGCTTATAGTTGTAAGCTCATCTAGAGGTTATTGTATGACCAAGGTTGCGGAAAATAGGGTTCAGTCATCGATAGTTTCCAGGAAAAGGATTTCTGGCTGGAGTGTAAAGTTTGTAACAAGGAACAAAGTAATTGGCTTCAGCCTTTGCAATATTTAATTGAAGGACATTGTTGTTCATCCAGAACCAGATTTCTGACAAGCCGTGTGACAATCCAGAGACCACTGAGGAATGAGAGATATGATGGTGAGGAAGAGTTTGGTGTCTTCAGCACCAATAGTGAAAGTGACATTCTGTTTTTGGATGATGTCACTGGCAGACAGAATGTAAGTGAGAAATTGACCTTTCGAGATAAACAGAGACATTGCTGCAGAAATTGGAATAGAATCTACTGATGGTGATATTCTGGCGATGATTATAATGATAAGAATGGAAACAGATGATTGCAGTTCCAGAAACGGGGGCGATGGTGGAGAGATTTGGAGGATTGACTGATCAACTCGGTCAATTTCTGCAGACAGGTCGAGAATACGAGGAGGAAAGGTTAATGTTTATTTCAGTCACACAGGATGCCATTTGTGATTTTGATAAGAGCTGATATGGTACTGTGGCAGTGACGGATGTCGGATTGGAGGACTTCAATCATGGAATTCTGGAAAAGATAGCCACAAATTAAGGAGGCAACAAGAAAAGGCAAGAGCTTGGGATGGCAACTGAGTTTGGAAATCGACTAAAGAAAGGGTTATAAAATAAAAACTAAAAGTGCTGGAAATACCCAGCAGGTCTGGCTGCATTTGAGGAGAGAGCAACAGAGTTAACGTTTCAGGTCAGTGAGCTTTGATCAGAAATGGCAAAGGTTAGAAATGTGATTGGTTTAAAGCAAATAAAGCGGCGGTGGGGCAATAGAGAACAAACTGGAAGGTGTTGATAGGTTAGAGGGTCACAGAGAATAACTGACAAGGAGGTCATCGGGGAAAGGCAAAGAGAGTGTGTTAATGGCGTGAAGAAAGACAGCACGTCAGTGCAGAGAGGTTGTTAAATGACTAAATAATAAAAGCTCCTGCCAAAAGCACAAACAGGAATAAACACCGTGGGCAGGAATATGGTGAAAAAATTGAATGATGAAACAAAGTAAAACAATAAAAGTAAACATGAAAGAGGACTTTAAAAATTTTTTTACATGGGGGCCAGTCATGCTCTGAAATTATTGAACTCAATGTTCAGCTCGCAAGGCTGTAGAGTGCCTTACTGGTGAATGGGGTGCTGTTCCTCGATCTTGCGTTGATGTTCACTGGAACACTGCAGCAATCCGAGGACAGAGTTGTGGGCATGACAGCAGGGGTGTGTGTTGAAATGGCAAATGACAGGTAGATCAGGATCATGTTTTCAGACTGAGCGGAGGTGTTCAGAAAAGCGCTTACCTAATCTGCGTTTGGTCTCACCAATGTAGTGGAGATTGCAATGTGACCAGCGAATACAGTATACTAAACTGAAAGAAGTACAAGTAAATGGCTGCTTCCTCTGAAATGGGTGTTTCAGGCCTTGGATAGTGAAGAGAGAGGAGATAAAAAGCGAGGTATTACACATCCTGCGATTGCATGGTTAGGTGCCGTGGGAAGGGGACGAGGTGGCGGGGGTAATGGAAGAGTGGACCAGGGTATTGCAGAGGGAACGATCCGCTCGAAAGTCTGACAGGGAGAGGAAGATATATTTGGTCGAGGCATCACGCTGGACGTGACGGAAATGGCGCAGGATAATCATATGCATGTGCAGGCTGGCGAGTGGAAAATGTGGTCAAGAGGATCCCTGTCGCGGTTCTGGGAGGGAGAGGAAGGGCTGAGGGCGCAGGTGCAGGAAATTGACTGGACACGGTTGAGGGCCCTGTCACCCACAGTGGGGAGGAATCCTTGGTTGTGGAAAAAAGAAACCATATTAGAGGCACTGTCGTGCACAGTGAATCGTCACAAGTTTGAACACAGCTTCCAGGGAATTCTGGTCAGTGAATAGTCCCAAGTCTAAACACATTTCTTGGGCGGAAGATGCACAGTGAATTATCACAAGATTAAACACAGGGACCAGGGGCTCCGGCACAGTGATTGAACACAAGTTTAAGCATAGGGCCCGGGGGGAACCTTCACAGTGAATGGTCACAAGTTTAAGCACAGGGTTGGGGTGGGGGACCTGCACAGTCATAGTCACCAGATTAAACACATGGCCTGAAGGGTACTTGCACAGTCAATAGTTCACAAGATTAAACAAAGGGCCTGGGCGATCCTGCACATTGAATAGGCACAAGTTTAAACACAGGGCACGGGGGAAACTTGCACAGTGATTCATGTCAAGTTTAAACACAATGGTCGGGTGTATCCTTCACAGTGGTTTGTGTCAAGCTTAAACACAGGGCCCGGGGGGATTCTGCACAGTGATTCGTAACAAATGTACACACAGGGCCCCGGGGAGAAGTCGCAGAGTGAACAGTCACAAGTTTAAACATCGGGCCCGGGGCATCCTGCACAGAGATTCGTGTCAAGGTTAGACATAGGGCCTGGGGGTGGCCACGCAGTGAAGAGTCACAAGATTAAACACAGTGCCCGGGAGGAAGCCGCACAGGGAGTCATCACAAGTTTAAATACAGGGCTTGGGGAAGCCGCACAGTGAACAGTCACAAGATTAAACACAGAGTCCGGGGGTAAGCGACACAGTGATTAAACACAGGGCCCGGGGGGAAGCCGCAAGGCGAAAAGTCACAAGATTAAACACAGGGCCCGGGTGCCAGCCGCACTGTGAATAGTCTCAAGATTAAACACAGTGCCTGGGAGGAAGCCGCACAGTGAGTAGTCACAAGATTAAACACAGGGTCCATGGGGAAACCGCACAGTGAATAGTCACAAGATTAAACACAGGGCCCGTGGGAAGCCGCACAGTGAATAGTCACAACATTAAACACAGGGTCCGGGGGTAAGCCACAGAGTGATTAAACACAGGGCCCAGGTGGAAGCCGCACAATGAATAGTCACAAGATTAAACACAGTACCTGGGAGGAAGCCGCACAGTGAATAGTCTCAAGATTAAACACAGGGCCCGTGGGGAAGCCGCACAGTGAATAGTCACAAGATTCAACACAGGGCCCGTGGGGAAGACGCACAGTGAATTCTTCTTTTGGGCCTCCTTATCTCGAGAGACAATGGATACGCGCCTGGAGGTGGTCAGTGGTTTGTGAAGCAGCGCCTGGAGTGGCTATAAAGGCCAATTCTGGAGTGACAGGCTCTTCCACAGGTGCTGCAGAGAAATTTGTTTGTTGGGGCTGTTGCACAGTTGGCTCTCCCCTTGCGCCTCTGTCTTTTTTCCTGCCAACTACTAAGTCTCTTCGACTCGCCACAATTTAGCCCTGTCTTTATGGCTGCCCGCCAGCTCTGGCGAATGCTGGCAACTGACTCCCACGACTTGTGATCAATGTCACACGATTTCATGTCGCGTTTGCAGACGTCTTTATAACGGAGACATGGACGGCCGGTGGGTCTGATACCAGTGGCGAGCTCGCTGTACAATGTGTCTTTGGGGATCCTGCCATCTTCCATGCGGCTCACATGGCCAAGCCATCTCAAGCGCCGCTGACTCAGTAGTGTGTATAAGCTGGGGATGTTGGCCGCTTCAAGGACTTCTGTGTTGGAGATATAGTCCTGCCACCTGATGCCAAGTATTCTCCGAAGGCAGCGAAGATGGAATGAATTGAGACGTCGCTCTTGGCTGGCATACGTTGTCCAGGCCTCGCTGCCGTAGAGCAAGGTACTGAGGACACAGGCCTGATACACTCGGACTTTTGTGTTCCGTGTCAGTGCGCCATTTTCCCACACTCTCTTGGCCAGTCTGAACATAGCAGTGGAAGCCTTACCCATGCGCTTGTTGATTTCTGCATCTAGAGACAGGTTACTGGTGATAGTTGAGCCTAGGTAGGTGAACTCTTGAACCACTTCCAGAGCGTGGTCGCCAATATTGATGGATGGAGCATTTCTGACATCCTGCCCCATGATGTTCGTTTTCTTGAGGCTGATGGTTAGGCCAAATTCATTGCAGGCAGACGCAAACCTGTCGATGAGACTCTGCAGGCATTCTTCAGTGTGAGATGTTAAAGCAGCATCGTCAGCAAAGAGGAGTTCTCTGATGAGGACTTTCCGTACTTTGGACTTCGCTCTTAGACGGGCAAGGTTGAACAACCTGCCCCCTGATCTTGTGTGGAGGAAAATTCCTTCTTCATAGGATTTGAACGCATGTGAAAGCAGCAGGGAGAAGAAAATCCCAAAAAGTGTGGGTGCGAGAACACAGCCCTGTTTCACACCACTCAGGATAGGAAAGTGAATAGTCACAAGATTCAACACAGGGCCCGTGGGGAAGCCGCACAGTGAATAGTCACAAGATTAAACACAGGGCCCGGGGGAAGCCGCACAGTGAAAAGTCACAAGATTAAATACAGGGCCCGGGGGCAAGCCGCACTGTGAATAGTCACAAGATTAAACACAGGGTCCGGAGGTAAGCCACAGAGTGATTAAACACTGGGCCCGGGGGGAAGCCGCACAATGAATAGTCACAAGATTAAACACAGGGCCCGTGGGGAAGCCGCACTGTGAATAGTCACACGATTAAACACAGTGCCCGAGAGGAAGCCGCACAGTGAGTAGTCACAAGATTAAACACAGGGCCCATGGGGAAGCCGCACAGTGAATAGTCACAAGATTAAACACAGGGTCCGGAGGTAAGCCACAGAGTGATTAAACACAGGGCCCGGGGGGAAGCCGCACAATGAATAGTCACAAGATTAAACACAGGGCCCGGGGAAGCCGCACAGTGAATAGTCACAAGATTAAACACAGGGCCAGGGGGGAATCCGGAGAGTGAATAGTCACAATATTAAACACAGGGCCCGGGGGGAAGCCGCATTGTGAATCGTCACCAGATTATACACAGGGCCCGGGTGAAGCCGCACAGTGAATATTCACAAGATTAAACACAGGGCCCGGGGAAGCCGCACAGTGAATAGTCACAAGATTAAACACAGGGCCCGGGGGGAAGCCGCATTGTGAATAGTCACCAGATTATACACAGGGCCCGGGTGAAGCCGCACAGTGAATATTCACAAGATTAAACACAGGGCCCGGGGGGAAGCTACACAGTGAATCGTCACAAGATTAAACACAGGGTCCGGGGGTAAGCCACAGAGTGATTAAACACAGGGCCCGGGGGGAAGCCACACAGTGAATCGTCACAGGTTTAAACAAAGGGCCCGGGATGTAACGGCACAGTGCTCTTACCATTCCCTGGCGCAAATATAATGGCCACGAGTTGGACTCTAAGGCTGGTGGGAACTGCAGGAGCGTTCCAGTTATACCAACTCTGGAAATGAACAGTTTGCTCACACAGTGGATGCAAATCTCCTTCTATTCTTTGCATGGCATATGATGCCAAGAAGACCAAAACTACTGGAGTGCACTGCCAGTGTTGCTTCCCTAGCTCAGAAGGCTAGTACAGAACGCCCCAGCACTGAGGGAGGTGAGCTGTCCATGACTCTTGGTGGGTGCCAGTTACCTCCAAAAGAAGCAGGTTCCTGACATTCAAGAGCAAAGCAAGTTGTGTTAGCATTCATCACCCAACCAGCACTGCGGACATACCGAACGTCTCTCTACCCCCAGCATAAGTACAGTGATCTCGGAGGAGAAGTGTATGGCAGACTTGGGGTAGCTGGGTACTTGTGGTATATCTGTAATGTTGTAGAAATGAACCCAAATGAGACACCCTCATATTGATCCCACAGCCGACAGATTGCAGATTACTCATCTTCTACACATGGTAAACACACTATGTGATCGAAGCCTCGCAGCACAGGAAGTAGTCACGTGTGGGCTTTAGATGCAAAATTAGCTGTCAAAACCCACATAGATGAATAGGCTGCAGCCACTCAGTTCGAAGGCTTACATATGAAGAACAGATACTTGGGAAAGTGGTGGGGAACTACTAACACCTGTCAAATTGGAATTCAGTGGAATTACAGGCTTGAACAGAAGATCAGTCCGGAACAGCCATTGCACAGTGCACCAGCTTGTATTTATGCAGTAGCTTTAAGGTAGCAAAATGTGCCAAGACACTTCACAGGGGCATTACCAAAGGACAATTGGCACCAAGACAGGGGATATTTAGATCAAATGACCAAAGGAGATATTAGAGCAAATGACCAAAAGCTTGATCAAAGAGGAACGTTTTAAGGAGTGTATTAAAAGTAGGATGGAGAGTGAAGCAGTTTAAAGATAGTAGTGGGAAATTGTGTGTGGAATCAGAGGAGATAGGGGAAGCGTTAAATGAATATTTTGCGTCAGTATTTACAGTAGAGAAAGAAAATGTTGTCGAGGAGAATACTGAGATACAGGCTACTAGGCTAGATGG
The DNA here is from genome assembly GCF_036365525.1 of Heterodontus francisci. Classification (NCBI taxonomy): domain Eukaryota; kingdom Metazoa; phylum Chordata; class Chondrichthyes; order Heterodontiformes; family Heterodontidae; genus Heterodontus; species Heterodontus francisci. The sequence continues at coordinate 1,707,021 of NW_027140578.1, read as the reverse complement.
GATTGAGGTTCACAAGGAGGAGGTGTTATCAATTTTGGAAAGTGTGAAAATAGATAAGTCCCCTGGGCCAGATGGGATTTATCCTAGGATTCTCTGGGAAGCCAGGGAGGAGATTGCAGAGCCTTTGTCCTTGATCTTTATGTTGTCATTGTCGACAGGAATAGTGCCGGAAGACTGGAGGATAGCAAATGTTGTCCCCTTGGTCAAGAAGGGGAGAAGAGACAGCCCTGGTAATTATAGACCTGTGAGCCTAACTTCGGTTGTGGGTAAAATGTTGGAAAAGGTTATAAGCGATAGGATTTATAATCATCTTGAAAAGAATAAGTTCATTAGCGATAGTCAGCATGGTTTTGTGAAGGGTAGGCCGTGCCTCACAAACCTTATTGAGTTTTTTGAGAAGGTGACCAAACAGGTGGATGAGGGTAAAGCCGTGGATGTGGTGTATATGGATTTCAGTAAGGCGTTTGATAAGGTTCCCCATGGTAGGCTATTGCAGAAAATACGGAAGTATGGGAGTGAAGGTGATTTAGTGCTTTGGATCAGAAATTGGCTAGCTGAAAGAAGACAGAGGGTGGTGGTTGATGGCAAATGTTCATCTTGGAGTTTAGTTACTAGTGGTGTACCGCAAGGATCTGTTTTGGGGCCAATGCTGTTTGTCATTTTTATAAATGACCTGGAAGAGGGTGTAGAAGGGTGGGTTAGTAAATTTGCGGATGACACGAAGGTCGGTGGAGTTGTGGGTAGTGCCGAAGGATGTTGTAGGTTACAGAGGGACATAGATAGGCTGCAGAGCTGGGCTAAGAGATGGCAAATGGAGTTTAATGCGGAAAGTGTGAGGTGATTCACTTTGGAAGGAGTAACAGAAATGCAGAGTACTGGGCAAATGGGAAGATTCTTGGTAGTGTAGATGAGCAGAGAGATCTTGGTGTCCAGGTGCATAAATCCCTGAAAGTTGCCACCCAGGTTAATAGGGCTGTTAAGAAGGCATATAGTGTGTTAGCTTTTATTAGTAGGGGGATCGAGTTTCGGAGCCACGAGGTCATGCTGCAGCTGTACAAAACTCTGGTGCAGCCGCACCAGGAGCATTGCATGCAGTTCTGGTCACCGCATTATAGGAACGATGTGGAAGCTTTGGAAAAGGTGCAGAGGAGATTTACTAGGATGTTGCCTGGTATGGAGGGAAGGTCTTACGAGGAAAGGCTGAGGGACTTGAGGTTGTTTTCGTTAGAGAGAAGGAGGAGGAGAGGTGACTTAATAGAGACATATAAGGTAATCAGAGGGTTAGATAGGGTGGATAGTGAGAGTCTTTTTCCTCGGATGGTGATGGCAAACACGAGGGGACATAGCTTTTAGTTCAGGGGTGATAGATATAGGACAGATGTTAGAGGTAGTTTCTTTACTCAGAGAGTAGTAGGGGCGTGGAACGCCCTTCCTGCAACAGTAGTAGACTCGCCAACTTTAAGGGCATTTAAGTGGTCATTGGATAGACATATGGATGAAAATGGAATAGTGTAGGTCAGATGGTTTCATAGGTCGGCGCAACATTGAGGGCCGAAGGGCCTGTACTGCACTGTAATGTTCAATGTTCTATGTTCTATGTTCTAAAGATGGTGTATCGGTTCATTGCGTCTATGCCGTTTCTTCACGGAGCTATCCAGTCATTCCCACTCCCCCCACTCAATCCCCATAGCCCTGCAAATTTATTTCCTTCACTTTGCCATACAATTTCAATTTGAATTCATTGATTGCCTCTGCTTTCACCACCCTTATGGACAGCAGGATTTAGATCATTAGTACCCGCTGTGTAAAAAAGTTCCCAATCATATTTAGCCTGTATCTCTTGCTCAAAGCCTTCAAGCTGTGTCCTCTCGTCCTTGTACCACGAGTTGCTGGGAAAGGATTTTCGTTCTCTAACTTATCTAAGCCTGTCATAACCGTGTACAATTCCATTAAATTTCCCCTCAACTTCCTTTGTTCGAAGGAGAGCAGCCCAGCTTTTCCAACCTAACCTTATAACTAAAATCCTCCATCCTCAGGAAAATCTCCTCTGCATCACCTCAAAAACCGTTACATTCTTCCTAAAGTGTTGTGATGATAATTGGACACAATATTCCAGTTGGAGCCTAAAGAAAGAGCTTTACACATGTTCAGCATAACTTCCTTTTGTACTCAATGCCTCTGTTCAGGAAGCCCAACATCTCATATGATTTACGAATTTCTCTCTCAATATGTTCTGCCACCTTCAAAGATCGATGCACATGATCCTGCAGGTCACTCTTTCCTCCCACACTCTTTCGAACTGTGTCATTAAGTATATATTTCCTCTCGCTATCCCATCTGCCAAAATACATCAACAACCACTTGTCAGTGTTATATTCCATCTGTCACCTGTCTTCCCATTCTTCTAGCCTATCTTTGTCCTGGTGTAGGCGGTTCATATCATCCTCACTGTTTGCCACCTCTTCAAGTTTGGTGTCGTCTGGAGATTTTGAAATTCTACTCTGTATTCTAAGATCCAAAGAATTTATACAGATCAAAACAGGAAAACATTGCTGCTCCACTGACTCTTGGGGAACACCACTGTCTACCATCCTCCAGTCTGAAAAACAATAATTTAATACGATTCGGTGTTTTCTGTCCTGAAGCTTATTTTTGATCCAATTGAACACTGACCCTCCTATTGCGTGAACCTCAATTTTGTTCACCAACCTTTATGTGTTGCCTTATCAATCATTTTCTTCAAAACCACACAAAACAACATGCACCACATTCCCTTCATCAACCTTCTCTGTTATTTAATCTAAAATGTAATTAGGTTAGTCAAGTAAAATCTGCATGTTGCGGAATTGTTTCGGCTATCCATAGAAATTAAAACCTCTCCAAGTGTGTGCAGATTTTTCCCTCATTATTTTTTCTAAAACCTTACCCATCACTGATGCTAAACTAACTGGCCTGCAGTTGCGAGGACTGTCTTTACACACTGTCTTGAAAGCATTTGCCACTTTGCAATCCTCTGGCACCCCGCCCATACCCCCAACCCCCGCCACTCGTTATGCAGGGGATTGAAGATTATAGTAAGCCCTTCCATTACCGCCATCCACACTTCCAATAGCAGCCTGGGAATCTATTCATCTAGATCAGGTGTCTTATCCACCCTAAGCTTAGCCCCCTTTTTAGTATCTCTCCTTCTCAATGTTTATCCTATCCATTGCTTCCACTCTCCCTGCTTCAGCAGAAATTTTGTCAGTTTCCACTTCCTGAGTGAAGACTGATATTAAGTCTTGATTAGGTATACTAAGTATATATTAAGTATATGTATGCTTCACAGTAGACCGCAGAAAACTTAATTCTTGCACTATAAATACACATATGACTGCCTTCATAATCTGAGCAAAGAATCAGAGCTCCTTGGCTGGTAATTCATGCATCCGTGATCTACTGGTATAACTACAATATCCTTCTGTTAAAGATGGGTTCATGAACTGTTTATCGCAGCTTCTTCAGTCGTGCCTGCGTCCATGCTTACCTTCCAGTCACATCAGTCCTCTGTTGCACCTTCCACCGCTGTCGGTCCTGTGCAACTGTGATGTGAACTTTACCTTAAATGGACTCCTCTGACTCACTATCATTCCCACGCGGGATGATAATCTCTGAGTTGGTGCGTGTTGAAGACTGAGGGGGTGATGGTACATATATGGGTTGCTGGTCGGGCTCGCCATCTTCTGAAGGGCCTAACCAGTGAAAACAGAAAAAAAGGATGAACGAATGGAAAACATTGGGCAGGTTATACAGCTTGCTCGATCTGGGAGTGGTGAGGCATCCAAAACATGGGAAGCTTCCTGAAAGAGATTCGCTGGTGGAATAAATAGAAGAGAAGAGAGCCAATCGCAATTCAGATCAGTTTGGATGGTCACATACTTCATTGCCGATGTGTTATCTTTGGAGAGGTGTTCAGTTGATAAGTCACGGGTCATCTAATGTGTAAATTCGAATTATTGCGTTTGTCAGTTTGTTTAAAAATAATTGTGTTTGTATGCAAAGAGGTCAATTTATGAAAACTATAAGTTTATGTTTAGAACAAAGAACAGTACAGCACAGGACAGGTCATTCGGCCCTCCAAGCCTGCGCCAATCTTGATGCCTGCCTAAACTAAAACCTTCTGCACTTCTGGAGTCCGTTTCCCTCTATCCCTTCCTACTCATGTATTTGTCAAGATGCCTCTTAAACGTCTCGATGGTATCTGCTTCCACCACCTCCCCCTGCAACAAGTTCCAGGCACTCACCACCCACTGTGTAAAGAACTTGCCTCGCACATCCCCCCTAAACTTTGCCCCTCTCACCTTAAACCTATGTCTCCTAGTAACTGTCTCTTCCACCCTGGGAAAAAGATTCTGACTATCCACTCTGTCCATGCCACTTATAACTTTGCAAACCTCTATCATGTCGCCCCTCAACCTCCGTCGTTACAGTGAAAACAATCCGAGTTTATCCAACCTCTCCTCATAGCTCATGCTCTCCAGACCAGGCAACATCCTGGTAAACCTCATCTGTACCACTAGTTGGTTCATGCTTCATTCTCTGGCTGTTGTTTGCATTTCTTGTCTTGATCTTGAACAAATGCAGAAATACTGGATGAGTGTACGGTTCCCCGTTGAGAAAGCAAATATTGCATCAGTTGGAGTCATTGGCACAGTTTATGCAGGAGGATCTGCAAGTGCATGTACGCATTATGGTGTAAGTATAACCACTTCAAAGGAGTATGAGAATATCACTGTGTTAATGTAGCCGTGCACTGTGCAGAATTCCACAACAAAGGTAAAATCCAGGACTTATCAATGGAGGCAGATATTAATGTATCAAATTACGTTCTTCAGTCTTCAGCATTCATCATTTCTATAACTGTAAATATTGAATTGTTTATGCACAAGTAGAGGGACATATTACTGCTTTAATGCAGCCGAAGAACAGTGCAATATTGACCAGCAGAGGGAGGCATTATTGTAATTATGGTTCTGCACAGAATCCGCAGGCAGATGTGGACATTATTGAATCAATGTAATCATTGCGCTGTGCAGTTTTCACCAGTGTGACAGTTAGTCAACTTATATCTGGGAAGTTAGAATTTCAGTCTGCATTTTATCTAGCTAAGTTTATTTTCATATATATATGTATATATATATATATGAAAGATGAAAATCATTCGCTGAACTTGTTTATTTAGTGACTGTAATGAATGTCAATTTTCATTGGGCCCAATTGAATTTCTTTGCTTTGAATCAGAGTTTCATTGTTATGTTATTCTTCCCAAATGTCAGTGAGATCATCAACTCGGGGACAGACATGTATCAGCCGCTCGATAGGGAGGGAGAGAATGGATCAACGTCTGAGAAGATTACTTTGGAAGAGATTGATCAGCAAGCTTAAATATGTATAGTCAAACGACCAACTACCATCTTTTGAAATTAGGATATATATTGCAGTTCAGGGTTGTACCATATCCGACTCCTGATGCTGGTGTTCCTGGAAAGACTCGAAGTCCAAATATTGATGCTTCTAAATTTTCATAGAAATATAGCCGGTTATGGATTGTGTATCGATATTTCCGGGTATTCCATGGAATTGACAGTATTTGATCAGGATCTCTGGGAGTCTAGATGCACCTTCGAGGGGGTTTGGCAACGTGAATGTCAAAGAATTTGCAGATCAGGCATTTGTCTGCATCTGTCGAACCCATTTCCCACACTTATGCCGACACCCCTAGTTTCCCAGCGAGCAGAAAAATAATCACATTAAACACTTAATTTTCCACCCCTCGCCCCTGCCCGCCCCCCCTCCCCCCACCTCAGAATAAAGCATACCAAGCCAGGTTTCTTAAACAACAAAATCAATTATTTTTAAAAAACAAAATCTTAAACAATAATGAAACAAATCTATAGCTGAAAATATTTTATAACTTCTAACTCTTCCTAACTCTCATGCACACATACATATGCACTCAAACACCATTTAACCGGGGGGAAATGCTTTTCTCTTTACAACTGTTTCTTGAGAATAATAACATAACATGGTCATAATATTCTGGTCGCATATTCCCGGGTCGGTGAGCTGCCCCAGAGTCCAATAGTCGGATGCAACTTGAAATCTCTCCAGGTGGGTTTAATGAATAGTCTGTGATGGTTTGGCGTTCAAGGCAATTCGTCTGCAGCAGCCGCCACACAGATCTTTCAGCAAAGGGTATAGCAGCATGCCTACTTGGATTTTGAAGTAGCTGTCTAGCAATATAAGCTTTCTTGAGCTTTCTGGGTCTTCTAAAATATAAGAGGCAACAGAAATCACTCTTGAGACTGAGCTTTTTCAGAGACTGGAGGCAATATGATCCTGTTCCTTTAACAATGCAGGGCTTCCTTTCTGCAATGTAATTTTCCACCACAGAATATAGCAACTCCTCTTTTCCTAGGTCTTTTTTCTCTTTAGGGCTCTTTTCCCCTCTCCAAGCAGACCACAACCAGACCTCAAATGTAGGATTTTTTTTCCAAGAGAGGCAAATCGTATTTTTTCAAATAATAGCTCTTTTCCCTTGTCTGCAAACATAGGTCCCTGCCAGCTCACTGATCTCTCACAGGGAAAAGTGAAACTAAAACCCGAACAATAAGTAATGTGGCATTTATAAATCTTGCTGTCATTTCCCTATTGGGCTGCTTGGAAACAGGTGCTGGCAGTCTAAACTCCGTTCCAACACCAAGTTTCAGCGTTCAATGTTCACATAAAATCCTTTTGCTCAACCATTTAAAAGTGCACAGAATTCTTAGCTTTCAATACAAAAAGAAAAGGTCTTGTGACATTATTGTAATTACTGCTTGACTACGAGCTTCCTATTACTTGCTATTTGAATTCCCCACCCTGCTCTCACGCCCACATTTCTGTCCTTGGCCTCCTGCAGTCTTCTGGTGAAGCTCAACACAAGCTCGAAGAAAGCACCTCGTCTTCTGATTAGGCACACTACGGCCTTCTGGGCTCAACATCGAGTTCAACAATCTCAGATCATGACTGCCATTATTTTTTTTCAATTTAATTGATTTCATTTTACTTTTAACCATGTGTCTGTTTTGCGTGCTTTTGCTTTTGGACAGAGCTTATCATTGCACGGCAATTAACACCCTCTCTGGAGTAATACTATGTATTTTTACGACAACTCTTTGCACCCCGTTTTCCTTTTATTCCGTGTTATGTCTGTTATTTCGTCCATCTGGAATTAAAAGTTAGTCTGATGGTGACCGTGAACCGATTGTCGATAGTTGAAAAAACACCTCTGGTTCACTGAAGTCCTTCAGGAAAGGAAATCTGCTGTCCTTACCGGCCTGTCCTACAGGAGACGCCCGACCCACAGCAATGTGCCTGACTCACAAAATGTCCTCTGGAATGGTCTAGCAAGACATTCAGTTGTATCAAACCACTAACAAGTCTAAGGAATGGAATGAATCCAGAAGAACCATCCAACGTTGACTCAGGCTCGGGAAACACAGCAATGTCGACTTTGTAAAGTCCTCCTGACTAACATCTGGGGGCATGCGCCAAAACTCGAAGAGATGTCCCACAGGCTTTACAAGCAACAGCCTGATATATTCATACTTATGGAATCATACATAACGGACAATGTCTCAGGCACCACCATTATCATTCCCAGATATGTCCTGTCCCACTGAAAGGACATACCCACCGAGGCTGGTGGCAGAGCGGTATACAGTCAGGATGAAGTTGCCTCAGAAGCTCTCAACAATGACTCTAGACCCCATGAAGTCTCATGGCATCAGATCAAACATGAACGAGGAAACCTCCTGCTGATTGCCACCTGCACCTGCTCGACCCCTCCCCCACGCCTTGGGTGCAGAATCAGTGCTTATCCATATTGAACACCAATTGGAAGAAGTACTTAGCGCAGCAAGGGCACAAGATGTACTCTGGGTGGGAGACTTCAATGCCCATCACCAAGAATGGCTGGGTAGTACCACTACTGACCAAGCAGCTTGTGTCCTGAAGGGCACAACTGCGAGACTACGTCTGTGGCAGGTGGTGAGAGGACCAAGAAGAGGGAAAAACCTACTTGACCTCGTCTTCACCAATCTCCCTGCTGCAGATGCATCTGTCAAAAGCAGTATTGGGAGGAGTGAACATCGCACAGTCATTGTGGAGACGAAGTCCTGTCTTTACATTGTACTCTCCATTGTGCGGTGTGGCACTGCCACCATGCTAAAATGATGTAACTTCATGGCACAGCATATCCCTCACTCTACCATTATCATCAAGCTGTGGGATCTAACGTGGTTCAATGAGAGTGCAGGAGGGCTTCCCAAGAGCAGCACCAAATATACCTAAAAATGAAATGTCCGCCTGATGAAGCGACAAAGCTGGACTACTTGCATGCCCAGCAGTACTGCCTGTGCGGAGTTTGCAAGTTCTCCCTGTGTCTGCGTGGGTTTTCTCCGGGTGCTCCGGTTTATTCCCACAAGCCAAACGACTTGCAGGTTGGTAGGTAAATTGGCCATTATAAATTGCCCCTAGTAGAGGTAGGTGGTAGGGAAATATAGAGACAGGTGGGGATGTGGTAGGGAACATGGGATTAGTGTTGGATTAGTATAAATGGGTGGTTGATGGTCGGCACAGACTTCATGGGCCGAAGGGCCTGTTTCAGTGCTGTATCTCTAAACTAAACTAAACTAAACAGTGGAAGCAGCAAGTGATAGACAGAGCTAAACAATTCCACAACCAACAGGTCAGCTCCTCACCCGAAGCCTTCTCCACCCGTATAGCCAGCTCTCCTGACTCCCATGCCATCTCCAAAAGGCTTTAGAAATTCAGCCTATTGAATCAGGAACGGGTTCCATCCACATGACGCAACAGAAGAAATAACTTGTAGAGGAAAAAGGAAAGTCCTTTGGTCGATGAACTCCATTTTTTCCCACAGTTCATATAAAACCCCTCCTCCCCCTCCCACAAGCTTTTCATACTCTCTTACACCAGCAAGCTAACAGTTAAAAAATCATTCTTCATACTGTCCCCACTCACTTACCTGGATGAGTGCAGGTCCAATAACACAAACAGCTCAGCAGTCCTGTCGCATTCAGTCACGAATGGTGGTGGACAAGTGAATAAGTAACAGAAGGAAGAGGTCCCACAAATATCCACATCCTTACTCCTCGGGGAGCCCAGCACATCAGTGCAAAGGACAAGGCTGCAATATTGACATCCATCTTCAGCCAGAAGTGCAGAGTGGATGTTTAATCTCGGCCTGCTCCTACGGCCGCCAGCATCACAGATGTCAGTCTTCAGCCAATCTTATTCACGTCACGTGATATCATGAACTAGCTGAAGGCATCGGATATTGCAAATGCTCTGGGCCCTGACAATATTCAAGCAATAGTATAGCTTATGTTCCAGAGCTAGCCATACGCCGAACCAAGCTGTTCCAGTACGGCTACAACAATAGCTTCCACCTTGCAATGTGGAAAATTGCCCAGGTATGTCCTGTCTACAAAAAAAAACAGGACAAATCAAACCTCGCCAATTATCGCCTTATCAGTCTACTCTCGATCAAGAGCAAAGTGATGGGGGTGGGGGGAGGGGTGTTCAGTGTTCTCAAGCGACACTTGCTCAGCAATAACCTGCTCAATTTGGTTTCCACCAGGGCCACTCAGCTCCTGACCTCATCACAGGCTTGGTCCAAACATGGGCAAAATAGTTGAAGTTCAGACGTGAGGGGAGCGTGACAGCTTTTGACATCATGTCAGTATTTAATTGAGCATGGCATTAAGAAGCCATATTAAAAACTGGAATCAAAGGGCATCAGAGGGAAAGATCTCCACTGTTTCGAGCAATACCTAGGAGAAAGAAAGTTGGTTGTGGTTGTTGGAGGTCAATTATCTCAGCCCCAGGATATCACTGCAGGAGTTCCTCAGGGCAGCGTGCTCAGCTCAGCCATCTTCAGTTGCTTCATCAATGACCTTCCATCCATTATAAGGTCAGAAGTGGGGATATTCGCTGATGATTGCACAATATTCAGCAATATTTGAGACTCATAATGTACTGAAGCAGCCTGTATCCACATGCAGCAAGATCTGGACATCATCAAGACTTGTCGTAATAAGTGGCAAGCAACATTTGCACAACACAAGTGCCAGTCAGTGACCATCTCAAACATGAGATAATCTAACCATCTCCCCTTGATGTTCAATCACATCAGAATTGTTGAATGCCCCACTTCCAATATCCAGTGGGTAACCATTGACCAGAAATTGAACTGAACCAACCAGATAAACACTATGGCTACAGGCGCAGGTCAGAGGTTAGGAATTCTGCCGCGAGTGCCTCATATCCCGTCTCCCAAATGCATGTTCACCATCTACAAGGCACATGTCAGGAGTATGATGGAATACTCTTCACTTGCTTGGATGGGTCCAGCTCCAGCAACACACAAGAAGCTCGACACTATCCAGGACAAAGCAGCCTGCTCGACTGGCACCCCATCCTCAACCTTCAACATTCACTCCCTCCACCACCGACGCACTGTGGAAGCAGTGTGTATCAAGAACAAGGTACACTGTGGCAATACACCAAGTCTCCTTCGAACAGCACCTGCCAAAGCCGCTACCACTACTACCTAGAAGACCAAGAGCAACAGATGCATAAGAACATTAACACCTAAAAGTTCCCCTGCAAGCCACACACCATTCGGACTTGGAACTATATTGCCGTTCCTTCACTGTCGCAGGGTTAAAATTCTAGCACACCCTTCCTTACAGCACTGTTGGTGTACCTATACCCCCAGGACTGCAGCAGTTAAAGAAGGCAACTCACACCATCTCAAAGGCAATCAAGGATGGTCAATTCATGCTGGTCTTGCCAGGGACGCCCACGTCCTATGAATCAATAATAAAAGAAATAGCGTTCCTGCCCTCCACCTGATCACACATCTTAACATTATTTCTTCTTGAACCTTCTTTTCACTTTCTAAAAATAAACTATTACCTTTCTAATATTTGCCAGTTCTGATGTAAGGTCACAGACCTGAAATACTAACTCTGTCTCCATAGATGCTGTCAGATTTGCTCAGTATTTCCAGCACTTTCTAATTTAAGGTCAGGGTTTATTGGGTTGCCTGAGTGTCACATTATTAACAGGGATCCCAGAAAATGATAGTGTTGGCAGAGAGATCCTCAGATCTCTACTTTCACACTGCATTCTCTTAAGTATTTGAGAAATTCTGAGGAGATCTTGCATGTGTATTTATATAGGTTCTTTGCTGAACATCAGTGATTGCTGCAAGTGTTTGATGACATTTGTGGATGGTTAAAAAAAAACATGACTCTTAGTAAACTGTGAATATTATAATAGCAGACTTCAGAAGGACATACACAATCTGCTGAAATTGGCAGATCCATGGTAGTTGCAATTTATTGTGGTCAACTTTGAAGTGATGCTGGGAAAATATCATGCTGGTATAATATAAATGGCACCATTTTCAGGGAATGCAAGTACAGAGGGATCCGGGGAATGCACGTCCATAAATCTTTGAGGATTGCAAGACAAGTAGCGAAGCTGATTGAGAAAGTGTATGGGATACTTGTTTTGAAAATAGAGATTTTGAATGTAAATATAAAGTAAATCAAGCTAAGCCATAACAAATCAATTGTTATGACACAGCTGGAGTCTTGTGTGCAATTCGGGGAAGAATACCTCAGAAGAATGTCAAGGCCCTGGAGAGGGTTCAGAGGAGGATTGTCAAGAAGACACCATGGGTGAGGGAATTCATTTCCATGGAGAGAATGGAGGAGCCTGGATTTTTCTCATTACAGCAGAGCATGTTCAGGGGGATCTACCAGAGTTCAAAATGATGAAGGATTATGATAGAGTAAGCATGGTCAGCAGCGATCATTGCAAGGATTTTACTGGCCTCAAGCAGAACGGAAGCCAGGAAGGAGGTGGGGAGGGGGGATCATGGAGAAAAGTGGCGGGTGGCAGTTGATGTAGCAGAATAGAGATCCCATCGCCTCTCATCGTGCAGTGATCCCAGGGAAGGGATAGGCCGAAAACTGCCTTCACGCCCGGACGCAGTTTGAGGATCTTAATTGGCCTATTAAGGGCCAATTATGGGATCATTCCATCGCCGCTGGGATCTTACTAGTGACAGATTCTTCCGTCACGTCTAGAGGACACCTTGTAAAAAGAAGCATTCTCCCTGCGGCCTTGTGGATGCGGTGGGCGGCTGCTTCCTTCCGGGCCAATTTCTGGCCCACAGGGCACCCCCACGAGGAAACAATGCATTTCCTGGGACCTCCCTCCTCCTGGTGCACAGGAACACCGCCCCGACCCTCTCACTGGGGCCTTATCGAATTTCTCCGGTGACCACGCCTCACCTACCTCTTTTCCGGGTTTCCAGCCCTGGGCCAGGGTCCGAGGCCCTCTGCAGAAGTGGCAGAATAACTAGAGGGGGAATGAAGAGACATTTCTTCACACAGAGGCTTGTTAAGATCTGGAAAGCACGACCTGAAAGAGCAATGAAATCAGCTTCCAGAGGAACTTTTGAAAGGCAATTGAATACGTCCTTGAAGTGGACGAATTTGCACGGTTATGAGAAAAAGCTACGTTTCTGGCAATAAATTAGATAGCTCTTTCAAAGGGACGACTCTGACTATAGTAACCGAATAGCCTTTCCTGTGCATCGATGATTCTGTGATCTGGACGCCAGATCAGTGACTCATTTACCTTTCACGCTGTCACACGTCATTGTCCTCGCAGGATCGGCTGGTAGTTGGAACCCGGGTTCATTGTATCCATGAATGGTCACATTTCGTATTATTGGTGCATTTTACCAGACTGTAATTCACGGTTCACACAAGTCAAAATCTATTGGTTATTTGGAAGAAAACATTAGTTTCTGTAGAAACTGCTGTGAAGAATTAACTTCCACAACAGCCGGACATTCAAAGGGTACTGGAAAACGTTCAGTTAATGTTCTGATCTCATCCTGTACCGGCCTCCAGAACCATGCTGCAGTCCTTCCTGACCCTGTTTCTATTGCAGCTTTTGAACTGTGAGTTACGGATGATTGAATCCATTATGTTATTTATTGATACACTGATTATTATTGCAAGATGTGCATCATTAATCGAATTATCACCTTTACGACAGAACACATTCAGATGATGTAGAAAGTAAATAATGCTTCATACATTTTAATTGTCTTGTGTGGAGTTTAATGAAATATTGGAACTTGTTTATTGCCTTCTGCCTGCCGCTCGTACAAACAGAGCAGACTGATGTTGAAAATGTAATGGGACTATTTAAGCTGAGTCTGTCAGAAAAAGAGCCACTTCGCTGTTAGATTAGAATCTGTCAATGTCTGGGATCAATTTACAGAAAACGGATCTATTTTATTTACAGTTATCATTCATTGAGATGGTATGAAATGGATACTGAAATTTTTTATATAATTTGTAGAAGTTTCATTTGATACATATTTTGGATTGTTTATCTCCATTCTAAGTGCTATCAAGTACAAATAGGAACAAACCTCCATTTATAAAAGAAAGTCTTGCGTTAATATAACGCATTTTCCGACATCAGGGCGTCCCAAAGAGCTTCACTGTCAATTAAGTATTGATTTGTCGTGTTGCCTATACTGTAATGATGGCAACACGGGAGACAATTTTCATACAGCAAATTTCGACAAGCAGCACTGTGATAATGACCAAAATAACATGTATGTGTGTGTGTGACGTTGGTTGATGTATCAACATCGGCCAGAATACAAGGGCTAAGTCTTCCATCCTTCTTTCAAGTAGTGCACCTGAGAGGGCAGAGGGAGCCTCGGATTATTTTTTCTTCCGAGTGGCAGCCCAGATTTTGTGCTTAAGTCTCGGGAATTTGACTTGAACCCACCGTCTCCTGACTAGGAGGTGAGAGTGCTACCAACTGAGCTGCTGCTGACAGCACTACTGTTTCAGTGATATTAAAGGAGATGGACTATTTTACATCTAATTAACCGGTCTTTTAAATTCCCAGTTGAGATTTGTGTCGAACACAAAGACCACGATAGTTTGCTTTATATTTCGCCCTGCGTTTCTTATGCTGAAAGAGCCAGCTGGAATTGAAATTCTAATCTGATTATTTAAAGCGAGTCTGATAGAAGTAGAGTGCAGTCTTTGTTTGAATTGAGTGTATCAGATTCTGGGTGTAAGTTATCTCACTGAGTGTAGAACACCAGTCAAAACAACATCTACTGTCGATTTCTCAACACAAGTGTTGTCTGCTCGCCTAGTGGTACAGTTCACGAAAATAAATATTTCAAAATAGTTTCTTCTATATTAAAATGTTATGTTAAATCTATAATAACCTCCCAGCTGGAGCTAGGACCAAAATTTTCTTAATTCGTTTTAATTATCAGGATAATTATCGAATGCACTCTGCAAAAAATGATGTTACTGAAAGTACCTAAATCGTTGGGAACTTGCTCTGTATTATTGATCAGTTAGTGATGATCTTCAAAATTAGTATCTTTTATATTAATTCATTATTTTATTTCCTCCATTTATATGTGCAGTGCCTAAATATATTTAAGTTTTCCCAATCATATATGTTTACATAGTGTCATGTAGTGTGTAATGAGTTAGCGATATTGTTCTTTAGTACATTTGCAACAGCTCGATGTTTGCTGTTTTATTGCATCGATGATTCCATTCTGTTTCTCACTACTTGCCGTGTGTGATTGGTTACATTTATTAATCTCTGTCTATAAAGAAAACGTTATTGGTTTGCTAACAGGGAAACTTAGTCCCAGTGTTATCAGATACTTTATATATTTAACTAATTATATTAACGTGAATATTGCCTAATTGGAGACTAAAGTCATATTTTGTGGATTATTTAAAGAACGTTTGATTCAAGGCACAGACAGGGTAAAAGTTATTTGCACATGACTCCCTGTATCCTTTTCTCCAATCGCTAGTTATTCAGAACCATTTTTAAAAAGCAGGCATGCTAAATGAAAACACATTTTTTACATTGCTTTTGTATGAAGCGAATATTGAAATAGTTTATCTCATTTGCAGAATTCACATTGAATACGGAGCTTGGGCTGTTGGTTTAATTTTACATTCTATCAGTATTAAATAGGGAAACATTATCAATTCTTTCGCCATCAGAAAATATTGTTTTTATATTATATTGCATCTCATTAACACATCTTCGCAATTCCCAGGTGGGACATGTGCGAAACTTTGATTTAAATCCAAAATTGAAAATAAATATCGTGGCAATTTGATTGTTTTGGTCCTCTGCGGCTCTTGTACCGACGCAACTGACTGGAGTTGAAATTCTAAGCAGACTATTCAAACACAAAATCTAGAATTAGAGCGTGATCACAGGAAGAAAAGAAGGTCTCTGGGTTTGGGGTCTATTGTAACACAAGAATTTTAGAACAGCAGTCAAAGCTAAGCCTACGGCCGACTGAACCCACACGAGCATTTCTGTTCCAGGTATTTCACAGTAGAAGTGCTGTCTGAACCTGTGTGGTATGCTGAATGGAACTGAAATAATTTAAATAGCTTGTGCCACGTTCGAGTGTTGCACATGGTCTATAAACATTGTAGAATATATTAACTAGAGTCAGAACCAATCGTATTTCAATTAGCATTAATTATTACAGAAATTGTGAAGTGCTTCTCCAAAAGATTATGTTATTGATTATTCCAAAAACTCCGGAGCATTTTCCATTTATTAGTGCTTACTCACTGATGACCTTGCAAATTTAGATATTTGTATTAAAGAATAAAGAACAAAGAAAATCACAGCACAGGAGCAGGCCCTTCGGCCCTCCAAGCCTGTCGCCGATCCAGATCCTCTATCAAAACCTGTTGCCTATTTTCTAAGGGTCTGTATCTCTTTGCTTCCTGCCCATTCATGTATCTGTCTAATACATCTCAAAAGACGCTATCGTGCCCGCATCTACCACCTCTGCTGGCAACGCGTCCCAGGCACCAACCACCCTCTGCGTAAAGAACTTTCCACGCATATCACCCCTCAACATTTCACCTCGCACTTTGAACTCATGACCCCTAGTAATTGAATCCCCCACTCTGGGAAAAAGCTTCTTGCTATCCACCCTGTCTATACCTCTCATGATTTTGTATACCTCAATCAGGTCCCCCCTCAACCTGCGTCTTTCTAATGAAAATAATCCTAATCTACTCAACCTCTCTTCATAGCTAGCGCCCTCCATACCAGGCAACATCCTGGTGAACCTCCTCTGCACCCTCTCCAAAGCATCTACATCCTTTTGGTAATGTGGCGACCAGAACTGCACGCAGAATTCCAAATGTGGCCGAACCAAAGTCTTATACAACTGTAACATGTCCTGCCAACTCCTTGTACTCAATACCCCGTCCGATGACGGAAAGCATGCTGTATGCCTTCTTGACCACTCTATTGACCTGCGTTGCCACCTTCTGGGAACAATGGACCTGAACGCCCAAATCTCTCTGTACATCAATTTTCCCCAGCACTTTTCCATTTACTGTATAGTTCACTCTTGAATTGGATCTTCCAAAATGAATCACCTCGCATTTGCCTGGATTGAACTCCATCTGCCATTTCTCTGCCCAACTCTCCAATCTATCTATATTCTGCTGTTTTCTCTGACAGTCCCCTTCACTATCTGCTACTCCACCAATCTTAGTGTCGTCTGCAAACTTGTTAATAATAAATTCTCAACTCATTTCACATATTCATATGTACAATGTCAAGTAATGATTAATGTGACAAAGTCTCCTTCCACATGCTGCTTTTATGTAAAACATCGTGAAGTGTTTAATGAGATATCATGAATAGTCTCCTTCCACCTTCTACATATTTTTGCGGAGTTTTTCGGTGGATGATTCGATGCAGTTTCTCACTGTTTCTAGTGCGGGTTTGGTTACATTTGTTAATGTCTATCGACAACAAATGCTGGTTCACGACAGGGAAATGTTCCCTAAATGTTATTGCAGACTTTCATGATGAAATTTCTTTTGTTTTTGTCAAAGGGATTGTATTCTAAAATCCTGATTTTGAAGGTAATTTAAGAATATTTTCTGCAAGCCAACAGAACGGAGAGATAGTATGGAAAAAAACTAAAGCAAAATACTGTGGATGCTGAAAATCTGAAATAAAAACAGGAAATGCTGGAACCACTCAGCAACTCTGGCAGCATCTGTGAAAAGAGAAGCAGAGTCAACGTTTCGGGTCAGTGACACTTCTTCGGAGAAAGTACTGAATGTCGCTGACTCCCTGAATCTTTTTTCTTAGCAATCGGCCCAGATCAAAATCAATTTACAGGAAATGTGCATATTTATTTAAATTTGTCATTTATTGAGATTATATAAAGTGAGTATTGAAACAGCTTCCTTAATTTGTAAATTTATCACTTAATACATTTTTACATTTTGTCCTGTTTGATTTTAAGTTCATCAAAATCAAATAGGAAACTGTTATCAATTGTTGTCGCTGACAGCAAAAACGGATCTAATATTTGTCATCTGATTAACATTTAATTGCATTAACAGAAATATTTGAGTTAAACCTAGTTTTGTTTTAAACATTGAGCATAAATACCACAAGAGTTGGTTTTATGTTGTTTCCAGTGGCTCTCGGTCAGACGCAGTAGAGTGGAGTTAAAATTCTAATCAGGCATTTAAAATGGAGACTACTGGAAATAGAAAGTGCTCTGTGTTGCAAGCGAGTGTATGGGAGTCAGAACTGCAGAATACCGGGATCTGCATCCATCCAACTCATCCACATTGAGGTTTCTGCCCTCGGAATTTCTCAGTGAAGTGCCTTGTGATTCAGAGAATTAAATTAAATAGCTTGTACAGCATTTGGAAACTTCGGAAATGACTATAAATATTGTGTAATATGTTACCTGGAGGTGGAACCAATATTGATTCATTTGCATTAATTATTAATAGAGTTATCAATTACACTCTCCAAAAATTCTGCTACTGATCTTAGGGGAATTCGCTGTATGAGCTGTTTTATTTAGTCAGCGACAATCTTCAAAACTCACCATTTTTACAATATATCATGCTTTCTAATTCATACATTTATATGCACGGTGTCGTGTAATGATTAGTGTTTCTCAGTCTCTTTCTGCATGATTCATACATTCCGTGGAGTATTTAATATCCAGACGTGTTTCTGAATCTCTTTCCACAAGTCCCATACTTTTTATATCGTGTGATGCAGTGTTTAATGAAAGATGCGGAGTTCCTTCCCAATCCCTGGGGAAAGGCCAAGAAAGTGGTTTGGGGGTAGTAGGTCTGCCATGATTTTATTGAACAGTGAAATATGGGTAGGCAGTATGGCCTAATCCAACTCCTATTAAATTATTTAATGTCCTTCCACATGTTTCATACTCTGGTCACCTTGCGAGACAAATTCTGAATTCGTTTGCATATTTAAATTCAACAGACAGTGCCCAGAACAATTTGTTTCGGTACTGTAAATGTTCGATGCGTGTTTGGTTATTTCTAACCATGGTAACGTGTCTTTTGGCACTAGCCCATGTGTTGTAGAGATAGATTGTTAAAAGTTACTGATAATGCTGTTGACGCACAGAATCCAGATTTTTTTTTGATGTGAGGTCCTTTTGCCCAGTGCTATGCTTATGTTTTAAGCTTAAATAACTGAATATTATCAATGAAATTATTTCTGACATCTGCAAGAGCTCACTTAATTGCGAAAGTTGTTCAAATTGGACCTAAAATAATTTGATATAATTTAACTATTTAGATTCTTAACCCACCTAATAATCTGCCGTGAGAAGCATGTACTTATAAACTCTCTGTATTGACTGCATTTTGTAATCCCAAAACCACCCCTGTACCTGGTTTTGCAACTCATTCAAGAGTTTAAATTCTGAGCTTTGAATATCCCACGTTTGTCCCGTTTCACTTCACCTTCCTTTGAATTTATTTTTATTTGTAATTAATATTTCTGTATTACTGATTTGCAGTAAATTAAAAGACATTGAAATTTACCTCAGGATCGGAAAATATTTACTTTCTGTTACCGTCCCTTCAAAAACTTGGGATCGGAATGCTGAATTCAATGCGAGTACCATCACCAGCGGGTTTCCAAGCTGGTCTATCAGCACCCTCTTCTCAGGGCACCTAAACACGGTCATCAAAGGTGAGAGCACCATCAACACAAATTTACAGGGCGATGGGAAAAGGGAGTGGGAATAATGAGACACATCTTACAAAGAGGTAGCATGGGCACCATGGGCTGAATGGCGTCCCTCTGTGCTGTTTCATTGTAAGATTCTTTGAGGGAGACAACCATCACCACCGCCTTCTCAGAGCACCGTCATATTGGTAATACATGGAGCCCACCCACCGTCACCACAAGGAGAGAGTGTATCCGGGTCTCAGTGTGTGTATATGTGAAAACAATTCTGGATACATTTTGGCCCATTACCAAAATTAATTTGTTACAGAAATTGTATTTTTAATTTAAGGAATGAAGCTCAGATGAGATCACAGATCCCAATATAATTTCTTCTGCAACGTGACGGGAATAATGACCCTGAAGTTAGTTGTATGTGTGTCTTTTCTTTCTGACAGTTTCATTCATTTCTTGCCCCAGTGAACTGTAATTGTCAACTTCTCATTTCAGGCAGGCCTGGGAACAGTCAGGCTGACCTGTCAGGTAATCGCCCTTGATTTTCACACTATCTGCTGTCTCTCTGCTCTAATCCATCCCATTAAATATTAAGCTTGGGCGACAATCTCAGTACCTTTTTGATCACGGATTAACCTACTGCCATGTTGCTAGTCAGAAAGGGAATGTGCCCCTCACAGTGTTACTAAAGATCTTTAATTCTGGCTGAGAGATGGCTGTTGGCTTTATGTGGAGGGACATTAACTGAGGGTCTCTGAAAGCAGAGTGTGAAGCATCAGCTCCAATAACACTGCTCCCAAAGGTGATCACATTTTACACCTCCCCAATCAGCGCTGAGATCGAGATCACGTGACCACCCAGCACTGACTTTATTGGCTATGGTGGGTGAGGGTGCAATTTCTTCTGCTCTTTCCTGCTGCTGGGATCTGACTGTGTTCGTCCAATCAGTACTGAGCATGTAAATATGTAATCATTACAGCCATGCCCATCTCCCTATTTTTGCAGGTTAAGTCTGTTCTGAGCCGACATCGCCACCCGGATTCCATTGGAGCTGCTTTGTTGGTGGTAATTTCCGGTTGTCCATTATTTCCATGCTGGATTGCACCGTTTATGAGCATTTCCCTCTGCTTTTTGCCATGTTTGTTATTTACTCTAGGTTTTATTCGGGTTCTGGACATAGTCTGACACTAATTCCCCTCTTGCCTGGTGAAGGGGCGTACCACGCGCTGGAAGCCTGTGGGTTTATTTGACTGTAATCGCTTGATGACACTTCAAATATTTTACAGAGACGGTGAAGCTGAGACTGGTGAATGGCGGCTGTCGGTGAGTGGGAGAGTGGAGATTCACTACAGGGGTAGTGGGGGACAGTGGACGACTCTTACTGGGACCTGCAGGTCGCCACTGTTGTGTGTCCAGAGCTGGGCTGTGGGACCGTGGTCTCTGCACTGGGCCAGGCTCACTTTGGGGAAGGCTTCGGACCCATTGTGATGGAAGCTGTAAAGTGCGGCGGGACCGAGGCCGCTTTGAGGGAATGTAAGTCACATGAATGGGATTACTATTCCTGGCCACACTCCAGTGATGGCGGCGTCATTTGCTCAGGTAAAAATCTTTCTCAGTCTCTCATCTCCCGCTGCGTCAGATAGAATCCGGAGGAAAAAGTGGAAGTAAAATAATCCGTGATGATCCATACCTGGACCGTGAGATAATCCTTATAGTATTCTCTGGTTAGTAATAATGTTATATAACTATTAGAATCACTGTTTGTTAAAATTATATCACTCGTATTATATTTAATAAACATTCTCCACCGGGAGTAATAAATACCTGATACTGAGTACATTTATAACACAGACAGAGCAGTTTCCATTGAGATTTGCCCTGAAGCCACAGTGAATGATCTGAACTGCTGCAAATGGCACAATCTCAATCTATCTCTCCATTCATCAACCCAGAAGCCGCTACCGGGGATGTTCTGTCAGCCCGATTGTGCGCCTCTGCTGATCGCTGGCCTCAGATCTGGTATATTGTACATGTTGTGAAGCTGAAACTGGGGAGCAGCGGAGGGAGGTTTCTCAGCCTCGGGGATCTGGAGCAATGGATTAATGTGGGTATCACAAGAGGAAACTGCGCTTTCAGATCCCATCGCTGCCTGTGCATTCCCATTTAAGTTTGGGAAATATTATGAAAGTGAAATGCTCAGAACATTAAACAACAGAGCGACCATAGTGCAGAAAGCAATTGCAACGATTAAACTCAACACCGCTGAACTATTGGAAGAAAAGCGGCGAGTTTTCCTGAAATCCTGGCCAGTTACTCTAAGAAAGATAGTGATAGACCTCAAGAGGACAATGAGAGGCTGGTGAAATGGGTGGACACGTGGCAGATGAAATTTAATGCAGAGAAGTATCAACTAATGCATTCTGGTTGGAACAAGGAGGAGATGCAATATCACAGCATCGCAGAACTGTTACAGCGCACAAGTGGCTATTCAGCCCATCGTGTCACACTGGCTCTCTGAGAGAGCAATTCACTCAATTCCATTCCACTGCCTTCTCTCCATAGCCCTGCACATTCTTCGTTTTCAATTAATTGCCCAATTCCCTTTTGAATGCTTCAATTGAACCTGCCTCCACCAAATTCTCAGGCTACGCATTCGGGAACTTAACCACTCACTGCATGAAAACGTTTCTCGTCAAGTAATGTTTGTTTCTTTTACCCGTTACTTTAAATCGGTACCCTCTCCTTCCCGATCCTTTCACAAGTGGGGACAATTTCTCTCTATCTACCCTGTCCAGACACCTCATGCTTTCGAATACCTCCATCAAATCACCTTCAGCCTTCTCTTCTCCAGGGAAAACAGTCCTAACTTCTGCAATCTATCTTCATAGCTGAAATTCCTCATCCCTGGAACCATTCTCCTGAATCTTTTCTGTACGCTTTCAAATGCCCTGACATCTTTCCTCAAGTGTGGCACACAGAATTGGACGCAATACTCCAGCTGAGTCCGAACTCGTGTCTTATACAAATTCAACATAACTTCCTTGCTCTTTTTCCCTATTAATAAAGCCCAGGACCCAGCTCTCTCAACCTGTCCTGCCATCTTCAATGACTTATGCACATATCTACCCAGGCACCTCTTCTCATGCGCCCCCTTTAGAATTGAGCCCTTTATTTTATATGTTGTCTCAATGTTCTACCTACCAAAATGAATCACTTCACATTTCTCTGCATTGAACTTCATCTGTCACCTGTTTGCCTATTGTACCAAATTGCCTATGTCCTTTTGAAGTTCTGCACTGTACTCCTCACCGTTCACAATGCTTCCAAGTTTTATATCATCTGCAAACTTTGAAATTATGTCCTGTACAACAAGGCCTAGGTCATTAATATATATCAGGGAAAGCAAGTGTCCCAAGACTGACCCCTGTGGAACTCGACTACAAACCTTCATCCAGCCTGAAAAATATCCATAACCACTACTCTTCGTTTCCTCTCACAACGCCAATTCTTTATTCTCCAAAGTGCCTGATGCAACAAATCCAATCACCTTTATCCAAACCAGTTTAAATATTGATTTTCCACTGAACCAGGAGCTCTGCATATTTTGAGTTCAATTGCCATAGACACACCCTGATCATGCCCAAAATTTCGCAGAGAGATCTTGTTTTCTGCCCTCTTTGGTCCAGTCCAACAGTCATATATTGATATAATTAGCAGTTTAGTTCATTGATCCTTTACAGACAATAGAAATTTCTAATGTGCCTCACACATTTCGTTTACTCATTTAACATAAGCTCTTCCCTAATGGCATTGGCTTGTCTGGAAAGAGAGGTCTGCACATTGTCTGTTCAGACATGCTGTTTTCGTTTCTAAAATTACTCGAATATCTTCATTGTCAAAGACAGAGTCCCATCCTTACAAAAGTAAGCGATTCTGTTATGTAATTAACATTAAATTGATTTATGATAATGTTATAAGCACCACAACCCGAGAACATAGTTGAATACAAAGATGCAGCATATTGGACTGCTGATATTCAAGGGTAGTACTTGTGGACGTTACATTCCCTGGTGTGAAGCGGAAGTGATGAATAGGGTGGTTGAAACTTTAAACCAAATAGGCAAAGCGACATCTGGTGAACTATCTGGTAATATAAACCTGAATGGATGAATCACAGAAAGCATCATCGGGTCCTACTCTTCTTTGAAAAAAAATGCTCATTAGTCAAAGATCATCCACGAAGGGAAGGAACACGCACAGCATATATTCTCCATCACAAATCTTCCTCCTAAACCACTCCCCTGCCTCATCCACCCTCAACTCCAAAAATAACTGAGAGGAGCTCGTGAACGTTTAGTTACAAAGTTCAAAAACATCCATTCAGTCGCCTAAACTGCTTCCCTTTCTTCCTCAACCCACCAGGCCTAACTTCCCATAAGTGAGCCCGCATCCCATCATCCAAAATTCGCATTGCTTGTGTCTCTCCTGGAGGCCTTCACGCTCTCTTTGAACTGATGCTGTCGATGAAATCTGCATCTTGCTGTCTGCACCCTATTTCTACCAAACTACTGAACACACACGTTCCCTTCTGTTGGAGAATTTTTCTGAGCTTTGCTAATTATAACATAACTTTGTAGAAGCAGAAAAGCAGGACACAGCTTGTAGCTAATCTAACCACAACCAATGGTCATAAATTGTAGACAGAGCAGCTAACCACAATCAACAGTTAAAAGGTGGCGACAGAGGTCATGGCGAATGTGGGGAAGTGGGCAAAGAATATTCTGCTGAACCTTCTGCCTTGAAAATTGCTTGTGCAACCCAGACAGACATTAGCAACGGGCGGATGTTGAACCTGGAGTGTGCATTGACTTGCAGCCTTATGCGAAGCTGACCTTGGGCTGTGCATGGTGTATAGTCACGTTGGCAGTCCTGTGGTTATCTTGTGGTTTTATGTCTGATTGAGAAACTGTCTGCTCTGCCTCTGTTATACTATTTAAGTCCACGGCGATCTGTAGCTCTTTGGGAGTAGCGCTGGACCGCATTTAGGTAAGGTGTACCAACCATGATATCATGCAATAAAGTGTTTGTTCTCAACGTCTGAGTCCGGAGAATTTGTTCAGCAATTGGGCACAATCTGGATTTTCTCCAACACCTTCCTTGTCCCCATGTTAGCTGATAATATGAACGATTCTCTCCCTCGCTTCATGTTCTGACTCCTCTCCTTCAAATCGGTGGGAATCGCACCTCCCCTTAAAGAAACCATTAACCACCTGTCCTTGCAAATTACTGCTGCAGCTCCAACTGTTATTACCTCACCAAAGTCCTTGAATGTGTTGTCACCTCAAAAATCCATGCTCATCTTTTATGGAGCTGCATGTTTCAATTCCTCAAATCATGTTTCTAGCAAAACCACAGTACTAAAGTAAGTTTAAAGGGTGGCATAGTGGCGCAGTGGTTAGCACCGCAACCACACAGTTTCAAAGGCCCGAGTTCGATTCTGGATGCTGCCTGTGTGGAGTCTGCAAGTTTGCCCTGTGACTGCGTGGGTTTTCCTCTCACAGCCAAAGCCATGCAAGTTGATAGATAAATTGGCTGTTGAAAATTGTTCCTGCTGCAGGTAGGGTATGTGGGAGTTTTGCAGATTCGGTGGGCCGAAGGGCCTGTTTCAGTGCTGTATCGCTAAATATAAAATAAAATATGTATGTATAAAAAAGAACAACTCTTATCAAAGTCATAAAGGGCATCCTAAGTTATTGTGACAAATGTAAACGATTCCTCTTTCTTGACTTGTCTTCAGCTTTTGATATGATTGATCATGGAATTCTGC
The DNA here is from genome assembly GCF_036365525.1 of Heterodontus francisci. Classification (NCBI taxonomy): domain Eukaryota; kingdom Metazoa; phylum Chordata; class Chondrichthyes; order Heterodontiformes; family Heterodontidae; genus Heterodontus; species Heterodontus francisci. Next base: position 1,681,985 of record NW_027140578.1, on the reverse strand, counting down.
TCCAACTCCTCTCCATTCACACACGGCTGGGTGGAACTGCATGCAGCTGGGGGTTCCAGTCTTATCTATTCAGTCATAGTCAGAAAGTTATCTGCAATGGCTTCTCTTCCCGCTCCTGTAAAGTCACCAAAGACTGAAGACTAAAGACCTTCGACTTCTCATTTACATGCTGCCTCTCAGTGATATCCACAAAGACAACCTTAGTTTTCACAGGTATCTCACGGTACCCAACTATACGTCAAATCCAACATTCTTGATCCCACCACTGCTTGGGAACTGCCAGAATTCCAGTCTGACATTCAGTACTGCGTTTGCAAAAAATTCCCACATTTCAGTATTGAAAGGATAGAAGTCATTGCCTTCAGTCCCCATCGCATCTGCTCCCTTGCCCCCAACTCTATTTCTCCCCATGCCAACCGTCGGTGACTGAGCTTGACTGCTTGTAACCTTGGTATTATATTTAACTCCTCGCACACATCCATACCATCACGACCACTGTCTATTTTCTACCTCCATAATATCACCTGACTTTGCCCATATCTAGTCTTACCCATTGCTTTGTTCCCTCTAAACCTGATGATTCTAATGCATTCCTGGTTGTCTTCCCTGGTTACAACCTCTGCAAACTCTGCTGCCTTGACCAAGTGTCACTCAGCCATCTGCCCTGTGCTCACTGACCTACATTGCCCAGCAATGCGTGATTTTAAAATTCTCATCCTTGTTTTCAAATCCCTTCCTGGCCTCACAGCTCCTGTCTTTGCAATCGGCTCCAGGCTGACAGCTCCCAGTTTTGGCTTCTTGAGCATTCCTGATTTTAATTGCACACCATTGGCGGCCGTGCCTTTAGCTGTGAAGGACACACGTGCTAGAGTTACTTCCTTAAATCTCTCTACCTATCAATCTCTTTCCTGCTTTACGACACTCCATAAAACCTAAATCTTTTACTTAGCTTCTGGTCATCTGACCAGAATATTCTTAGGCACTCCGTGTCTAACTTTCTTTGATATGACTCCTGTATAGCACCTTGGGATGGTTTATTACGCTAATGGCGCCAGATAAATACAAGTCACTTGCTATTCAAGATAAAGGAAATAGGAGATGGCAGTAAATGTCGGGCCAAGATAATAGATAAGGGTAACATACGTGGACAAGCAACAGATATAGTTATATAACATGAGTATAAAATGATGGTTAATCACGTGAGTGATTGCCTTTACAACAATGTATATAGCGTTTGAAACATAAAAGGGGGACTGGAGGCCAGAACTTGTTAGCGCCAGATGTTGTAGGATATCTGAAACATTTCTGCGCATTTCATTACATGTAATATGTAACTGCAGACAGATTTTCTGCTATAAATATTGTATAGTTTCATTTACCTTTCACGTATGCATTTAGAATGTTTATTTCTAGTGAGTGATGGTACAATGAGTTGGATTGAGTGATGAGGTGAATGCCTAATGTAAATCTAATCCTCCTATATTGTTGTCCAACAGACCATTTGCAGTTAAGGTTGTCCGATGGTGGGAGCCCATGTGCTGGCCGAGTGGAGATTTATTACAACGAGACATGGCGCTCAGTTTGTGATGACTCCTGGGATCTGGTGGAAGTCAACTTGGTTTGCAAACAGCTGGGTTGTGGAAAAGCATTAGACATGATACTTCCTGCTTCTTGTGAACCAGGCTCAGGGTCAGCTTGGTTGAATGAACTGAACTGTTTTGGTAACGAATAATTTCTCTGGGAAGTTCCCTCAGCATCGTGGGGTAACCACGACTGTTCTCATAAAGAAGATGTGCGGATCATGTGTTCAGGTAAGGCTGCTATGAATGTACTCATTTTATGTAGTGGTGTAAACGAGGATTCACACAGAAATTATGATATAGAATTGCATGGAATGTGTCATGGACTTGTCTCGTTTTTTCGCCTACGATTAAAAACAATGTGCAACTTTAAGACTCTGTTAAAAATAGAGCACCTTTAAGGGAGAGAACGTTCTGGAATTTCTAAGGCACAGTGTACCAGAAGCTGCATTTTGTTACCTGGGCCGCAGCGGGAGAGAGAGTTCACATGGTGCAATGTTACTACTTAACTGTGTGTAAAACTGAAAAAAAAGCGGCTGAACGCAGACTCACCAGCGAAACGAACTGAAGAGAAAGGAGCTGTTTATTCTCGCTCAGCAAAAATTCTATAGAGAGCTACAGGCCGAATTAATTGCCTAAAGAAGAAATTCCTTTTTTTTTTCAAGAAACCGTTTGTATTGCTGAAGGAACTGCTGTTGCCTCCTGCAGCTCAACAGTTAAACGCCTGTTAAGAACAGACCAGTGCATCCAATCCTCATGAAGACTTCAAGTGGCCTTTGACTATTTCCACATTAGAATGCCTCATCCACCAGGAAGGTAATCCACATGTTTACTTATTTTATTCGTTCTTGAGAAGCAGCTAAATTTCAAAAACACTAATTTTAAAACGAGTTAACTACTGTTGGTTTTGAATGCATGTGTGCGAATGTGGGGAGTTAGTTTAAAATCATCAGGTCTTTAGTCATAGGTTTATCTTAATAGTATTTAAGACTTTTGTTTCAATAAATAGTTAATTTGTTGGTGTCTGAAGATACTAGGTTTGGTCTCTTTTATTCTGGGGTTACCAGAGTGTTTATTTTGGCAGTTTTCCAATTGGGTGTGAAAGCTTAATAATATGCTGCGACCTGTGGAGTGACGGGACTGAATTGACAGTGTATTGCTCCCACCGCGGTTGTAATATATTAATTGGGAGGCTCGTCTGAGATCAGAATCAGATGAATTGAGGGTCTCATGTTTGGAATCATATAAATTACTGGTCTCTTGGACAGCATAAAATTTTGGATCTTGTGTCTGGCAGCATATTAATTGCTGTCGGCTTTGGGATCATATTAATTGGAAACTTGGGTGTCAGGATCCAAATCTAACACCAATTATGATAAAAGGGAACGAATTTTCTTGAATAGTAAGGTAGAGTCTATAACATCAGAATGGCTCAGCAGTTGCAGCAGAGTTCTCAGGAAAGGAAAATGTTTCCCTCAGTGGCTTGACACCTTTAACTCCGAATAAATGAAAAGGATTGGCAGCAAAATAGTGGTAGGAATTGAAATTCCTTTTTCAGGAATTGAAAGTCAACAATGCAGCGATAATTGACCTAATAGTCAATAATTCTAATAATTAGAAGGAAAATAAGAGGAACAAGAACGTACTAAGTCAGAGATTGATTGAGCAGAATTGGCAAACATTCAGTTGCAGTTAAGTCAACTGGAGCTTCAACAGGAAACAGAAAAATAAATACCAATAAGAAAACTTGAGGCTGGAAAAGAATTAAGAAAACTTGCACTTGAAAAAGAGGAAAGGGAGAAAGAGAAGGAATTTAGCCTAAAAGAGATGGAACTAAGACAAAGGAATAGTCTTGAATCCAGGGAAATGTCGGGTCATGAGGAATCTGAATTCAGCCCAGGACCCAGCAAAAAGCTGTTTACTTTATAAAAGCTGTTCCTACGTTGGGGGAAAGGGACATAGAGGCACTTTTTTCCTATCTTTTGAAAAAAATAGTCAAACAGATGAAATGGCCGAAGGAAAGCTGGACACTGATTTTGCAAAGCCGGTTGGTCGGCAGAGCTCATGAAGTTTATATGCTGCTTCCTGAAGAGGCTTCTGCAGAGTGTGAGATGGCAAAAATCCTATTCTCCTCGCGTATGAGTTAGGCCCTGAAGCTTATGGTCAGAAGTTTCAGGACTGACAGAGATTGGCTGAGCAGACAAATGTAGAATTTGAGAGGGTGAAACAATTTAATTTTGACCGGTAGAGACGGGCAGTAAAGACGCACACCACGTATGGGAAGCTTCGAGGGTTAATTCACTTAGAGGAATTTAAAAATTGCATTCCTTCAGTAGTGTGAACTCATGTAGATAACCTGAAAATTTTGAAATCTAGGCAGGCAGCGGAAGTTGTAGATGATTTTGACCTTGTGAATAAGCAAAACCTTTTGCCCGTCACCGCCATAAACCCAAGAATGATAGAAAGTGGGAGAGTGACAGGAAGGCAAGTATCCGGGGACAAGAATGAACAGTTGGAAATGCCCAAGTAGCACCTCCTGAAGTCAGAAAGGAAGGTGCTGAGGATAGAAGTGAGGTTCGCAAGCCAACGTGTTATCATTGACACAAAACGGGACATCTTCTTTCAGAATGCTGGAAATCGCCAGGTAAACCCAAAGGACTCAGGGTACACAAAGTTAACGCAGAGGAAAATACTCTGCCTAAGAGGATAGCATACCAGGCTATAGCTTTAAACAGCAGCTTTAAAACAAGATCCATAAAGGAAAGTGAGGATAGACGTGAAGAAAACGATGCCCGAATGTTATGATTTTCTTTTTCAAAGGAAAAAGGAACAGCGCTTCCATTAGGTCAAGTAGGAAGACATGTCATTATACTCAGGGATACAGGAGCAACCCAAACCTACTGGTAAAAGGTATAACGTTTCTACCAGAGATCGCCTGGAATGCTAAAGCTTTACTTAATGGAGTTGGCAGGGAGTATATACCCGCATCTTTATATAAAGTATGCCTAGAGAGTGACTTAATATCTGGCATGGTAACTATACAAGTTAGAACATAGAACCTAGAAAAAATGCAGAACTGAAGGAGGCCATTCAGTTCATCATGTCTGCGCTGGCCGAATAAGCCATCCACCCAAACTAATCCCACCTTCTAGTACCTCGCCCACAGTCCCGCAGGCTATAACACTTTGGGTGCATGTCCAGGTGCCTTTTAAAACAATTGAGGATCTCTGCCTCCACCACTGATCCTGGCAGTGAATTCTAGACACCCACCACCCTCTGGGTGAAAAAAGATTTTCCTCCTGTCCCCTCTAATCCTTCTACCAAACACCTTAAATCTGTGTCCACAGTTTGACAATCAAGGGAATTGATCGAATCCTCGGGAATGATTTGGCGAGATCAAAAGAATCAGTTTTGCCTACAATTACAGAGGAACCAAGTGAATTATGGAAACAGAGCAATTACATGAACAAGTTCCAGGAATACTTCCTGCGCGTGTAGTCACCCGAGCAACAGCTGAACAGGATCCATTGTCTGAGGTATACGTGGCAGCACAAACAGATATCCAAGTATCTGAAACCTTATTTGGGGATTTACCATTGCATTACAGCAAGCTGGTCCAGAGATATACCGAATACCACAAAGGCTCTGACAGAAGCTGAGGCAAAAGGCGTTCCAGAAGGCTATTATATGATTGTGAGGAGGGAATAGAGACTGCCTCATAGACCTGCGGATGAAGACTAGACAGTTGTTGAACAGATAGTGGTACCACCTAAATATTACTCGAGATTATTAAGGTTAGCATATGACATTCCTTTTGCACAGCTTAGACGAGTTCAGAAAACCAACTCACGTATAAATTAACCTTATTACTGGCCAGTTCTTCCAAAGGATGTGAGTTAATTTTGCAGGACATGCCATACCTGTCAAATGGTAGGAAAACCGTAACCTACCACAAAACCGGCACCAATAGTTCCATACCAGTGATTGAGGAACCATTTAGCAGGGTAATGGTAGATTCTGTAGGATCCTGGCCAAAATCAAAATCTGGACCTCAATACATATTTACCATCATGGATATGGCTACTCAATTTCCAGAGGCAATTCCTGTGAGGACAATTAATGCTAGAATAATAGTAGCAAAGTTAGCACAATTCTTTTCGAGATATGGGTTATCACTATATGTTCAATCGGGTCAAGGTTCAAATGTCATGCCTAAGGTATTTCAAGACGTATGAGCAATTAGGGTATTAGGCAGTTAGAATCTTCAGCATCAAACCAACAGTCACGGGGTGCTTTGGAGAGATACCACCAAACACTCAAAACAATTATTAGAACAGACTGTCACGTGACTGGGATAAAGGGCAAAACTTTCTTTAATTTGCCCCCACAGACTTTACTGAATGAGTCCTGAATGAGTGAACTAGGCTTCATTCATTTCAAATTGGTTGACAGCTATGAGGTAAGAAGTCTTGTACAACTCATAAAAGACAGATTATTCGAACAAAACGCGGAATCTTCGAAGTTGGACTATGTATCTGTGTTCTGGGAAAGGGTCAGGAGAACTTTTGGTGCGGCTCAGAATCACATTAAATCATCCCAAGCCAACATGAATAAATGGGCAGACAAGAATGCAAAACCCCGCGATTTTTAACCAGGGAATGAAATATTAGTGTTATTACAGTTACAGGGACAACCATTATAAACACGGTTCAGTTGCCCATACAGAGTTGGTAAGGTAGATTACTTGATTGCTACCCCTGATCGTCGAAGGAAGAATGGTTGTGTCACATTAATATGTTCAAGCAATATTATCTCAGTGAGGAGGATAAGCCAGTACAGATATGTCAGGTAATCGGCACTCTTGAGAAGGGAAAGGAAAGTGAGGATGAGGCAGAAGGATGCATGGAAAATTCTCAGATTGAACATCCAAAACTCAGATTAGGGAGTACAGAACGGCGAGGAAAATTGGATAACATGCTTTTGCACTGAGAGGCAAAACAACGTAAAGAGCTAACCAGGCTTTCAACAGCAGTTAATGGAATTTGTAGGGATACACGGGGATGTACAACCTTAGTCAGACATGATCGAGATAAAGGGGGAATCGTTCCTTCAAAACAACATGTTTACCGCTTATCTGTGGTCAAACAGGCCCAAAGAAAAGCTAAGATCCAGTACATGCTGGAAAACAATTTGATCGAGCGTCGTCAAAGGAGCTGGAATTCACCATTAGTGCTAGTATCAGTTCTGATGAAGAGTCACTGACCTGAAACGTTTCCTCTGTTTCTCTCTCTACAGAAGCTGCCAGACCTGGTGAGTATTTCCAGTACTTCTTGTTTTTATTTCAGATTTCCAGCATTTTGCGTTTATAATGGGCTGGTATCTATACCTGAAAGGGTGAACCCAATTTTGTATGGACTACAGAAAAGTCAATGAGGTAATAAAGGCTGGCTCCTACCCAATTCCACGTTTATAAGACCGTATTGACAGAGTGGGCCGTACTGGATTTACTCCCAAGATCGACATGTTAAAGGGATACTAGCAAGTTCCTTAGTCTTGTCGAGGCAGATATATCAGCTTGTCTAACATCTGACAGTCTTCCTCAGGCCACTTGATGCCATTCAGGCTTAAAAGAAAAGTCCCAAGCCACTTATCAATGACGAATGATTCAGTTTTTCCCGACTGTGTAGTGTATCTCAATGATGTACTAATATACAGAAACGCTTCGCAAGAACACTTAAACCAACCAGAAAATATGTTTAAAAAGTTACAAGCCATGGACTTAGTGATAAATCTGGCAAAAAGCGAATAGGGAAAAGCAAGAGTAACATAGCTCGAACACATAGCGGGGCAAGGACAGTTACTGCCAAAAACGGCAAAGGTACAAGTCTTAGTAGAGTTCCCTATCCCTGAACCTAAGTGGAAAATAATGAGCTTTTTAGGGATGCGCGGTTTTTACAGGAAATATGTACGGAACTTTTGTACTGTGGCAGCTCCATTAACCAATTTACAGCAAAAAAGAACAACAATGTAGAATGCTCAGATGATTGCCAGACAGCTTTTTAAAAGATGAAAGCAATCTTAACTAATGAGCCAGTGTGGGCTGCTCCAAATTCTGCTAAACCATTCAAAATAGCAATTGATGCTGGCGACCTGGGGGCTGCTGCAGTACTATTGCAGGATGACGAATCAGGCATAGAGAAGCCAGAAGGGTACTTTTCAAGAAAACTAAGTTGTCATCAAAGAATGTATTCCACTGTGGAAGAAGAAATATTAGGACTTTTGATGGCTCTCAAACATTTTGAAATATATGTCTGCTAAGACGATAAATAAATACTAATATACACTGACCATAACACATTAACGTTCGTGTAAAAAAATAAAACCGAAATGTTAGAATATTTAGATGGAGTCTGTTATGACAGCTAAATCATCCAAACATTTTACATATATCGGGGAAAAATAATGCTATTGTTGACACTTTGTCCCGAATTTGACCTTATTAAATTATATGGATTGCGATGGTATAAAGATAATGCTGTAAACTATCAGTAGAATTAATTGCGTTTGAATATGGAAGAAAATGTTATTTTTACCCCAGTTCCTAATATTTTTTAGTTTTTGCAACGTAATGAAAGGCATTGCAGGAATGGCGTTTCATTTTGCCATATGCGAGGGCGTTGTTTTCACCATGGATTAAGAACAGTGTGTGCCTTGATGATTCTGTTAAAAATAATGCTGTAGGGATAGAAATAGGGATAGAAAGTTTTGGAATTTCAAAGGCATTGTGTGCCAGAAACAGCATTTTTGTTACTTTGGCAACAGCAGGAGAGAAATGTCACATGTTATGATGTTTCTATTTAATTGTGTAAATTTGGCAAATCTGGCTTGAAACCAGACTGGCTAGAGAAGCACACTGAAGAGAAATTAGCTGTTTATTGTCTCTCAGCAAAGATTCGACAGGGAACTACGGGCCTAAATCGTGGTACACAGAGGCACCAACGACATAGGTATGAAGACAGATGGGGATTTAAGGCAGAAGTTCAGGGAGCTAGGGTAGAAGCTTAGAGCGAGAACAAACAAAGTTGTTATCTCTGGGTTGTTGCCCGTGCAACGTGCTAGCGAAGTGAGGAATAGGGAGAGAGAGGAGTTGAACACGTGGCTGCAGGGATGGTGCAGGAGGGAGGGTTTTGGTTTCCTCGATAATTGGGGCTCTTTCTGGGGTAGATGGGACCACTACAAACAGGATGGTCTTCACCTGAACCAGAGGGGTACCAATATCCTGGGGGGGGGGGGGGGAGATTTGCTAGTGCTCTTCGGGGGGGGGGGGGTGAGGGGGGGGGTTGAAACTAATTCAGCAGGGGGACGGGATCCTAAATTGTAGTTCCAGTGCGCAGGATGTTGAGAGTAGTGAGGTCAGGGATAAGGTTATAAGGACACAAGAGGGCACTGGCAAGCAAGAACCTGGTTTAAAGTGTGTCTACATCAACGCCAGGAGCATCCGGAATAAGGTGGGTGAGCTTGCAGCATGGGTTGGTACCTGGGATCTCGATGTAGTGGCCATTTCAGAGACATGGGTAGAGCAGGGGCAGGAATGGATGTTGCTGGTTCCGGGATTTAGATGTTTCACTAAGAACAGAGAAGATGGTAAAAGCGGGGGTGGGGGGGGGGGCGGGGAGGGGATGTGGCATTGTTAATCAAGGAAAGTATTACAGCGGCAGAAAGGACGTTTGAGGACTCGTCTACTGAGGTAGTCTGGGCCGAGGTTAGAAACAGGAGAGGAGAGGTCACCCTGTTGGGAGTTTTCTATCGACCTCCGAATAGTTCCAGAGATGTAGAGGAAAGGATAGCGAAGATGATTCTCGACAGGAGCGAGAGTAACAGGGTAGTTGTTATGGGAGACTTTAACTTTCCAAATATTGACTGGAAATACCATAGTTCGAGTACTTTAGATGGGTCTGTTTTTGTCCAGTGTGTGCAGGAGGGTTTTCTGACACAGTATGTAGACAGGCCAACCGGGGCGATGCCACATTGGATTTGGTACTGTGCAATGAACCCGGCCAGGTGTTAGATTTAGAAGTTGGTGAGCACTTTGGTGATAGTGATCACAATTCGGTTAGGTTTACCTTAGCGATGGGCAGGGACAGGCATATACAGCAGGGCAAGAATTATAGCTGGGGGAAAGGAAATTATGATGCGATTCGGCAAGATTTAGGATGCGTAGGATGGGGAAGGAAACTGCAGGGGATGGGCACAACCGAAATGTGGAGCTTATTCAAGGAGCAGCTACTGCGTGTCCTTGATAAGTATGTACCTGTCAGGCAGGGAGGAAGTTGTCGATTGAGGAAGCTGTGGTTTACTAAAGAAGTTGAAGAGCCTGTCAAGAGGAAGATGAAGGCTTATGTTAGGATGAGACGTGAAGGCTCAGTTAGGGCGCTTGAGAGTTACAAGCCAGCCAGGAAGGATCTAAAGGGAGAGATAAGAAGAGCAAGGAGAGGACACGAGAAGTCATTGGCGGATAGGATCAAAGAAAACCCTAAGGCTTTCTATAGGTATATAAGGAATAAAAGAATGACTAGAGATATGTTAGGGCCAATCAAGGATAGTAGTGGGAAGTTGTGTGTGGAATCGGAGGAGATAGGGGAAGTGTTAAATGAATATCTTTCGTCAGTATTTAAAGTGGAGAAAGAAAATGTTGTCGAGGAGAATACTGAGACACAGACTACTAGGCTTGATGGGATTGAGGTTCACAAGGAGGAGGTGTTAGCAATTTTGGAAAGTGTGAAAATAGATAAGTCCCCTGGGCCAGATGTGATTTAACCTAGGATTCTCTGGGAAGCCAGGGAGGAGATTGCAGAGCCATTGTCCTTGATTTTTATGTCTTCATTGTCGACAGGAATAGTGCCGGAAGACTGGAGGATAGCAAATGTTGTCCCCTTGTTCAAGAAGGGGAGTAGAGACAGCCCTGGTAATTATAGACCTGTGAGCCTTACTTCGGTTGTGGGTAAAATGTTGGAAAAGGTTATAAGAGATAGGATTTATAATCATCTTGAAAAGAATAAGTTCATTAGAGATATTCAGCACGGTTTTGTGAAGGGTAGGTCGTGCCTCACAAACCTTATTGAGTTTTTTGACAAGGTGACCAAACAGGTGGATGAGGGTAAAGCCGTCGATGTGGTCTATATGGATTTCAGTAAGGCGTTTGATAAGGTTCCCCACGGTAGGCTATTGCAGAAAATACAGAAGTATCGGATTGAAGGTGAATTAGTGCTTTGGATCAGAAATTGGCTAGCTGAAAGAAGACAGAGGGTGGTGGTTGATGGTAAATGTTCATCCTGAAGTATAGTTTCTACTGGTGTACCGCAAGGATCTGTTTTGGGGCCACTGCTGTTTGTCATTTTTATAAATGACCTGGATGAGGGTGTAGAAGGGTGGGTTAGTAAATTTGCGGATGACACGAAGGTCTGTGGAGTTGTGGATAGTGCCGAAGGATGTTGTAGGTTACAGAGGGACATAGATAGGCTGCAGAGCTGGGCTGAGAGATGGCAAATGGAGTTTAATGCAGAAAAGTGTGAGGTGATTCACTTCGGAAGGAGTAACAGGATTGCAGAATACTGGGCTAATGGGAAGATTCTTGGTAGTGTAGATGAGCAGAGAGATCTTGGTGTCCAGGTACATAAATCCCTGAAAGTTGCCATCCAGGTTGATAGAGCTGTTAAGAATGCATATGGTGTGTTAGCTTTTATTAGTAGGGGGATCGAGTTTCGGAGCCACGAGGTCATGCTGCAGCTGTACAGAACTCTGGTGCGGCCGCACCTGGAGTATTGCGTGCAGTTCTGGTCACCGCATTATAGGAAGGATGTGGAAGCTTTGGAAAAGGTGCAGAGGAGATTTCCTCGGATGTTGCCTGGTATGGAGGGAAGGTCTTACGAGGAAAGGCTGAGGGACTTGAGGTTGTTTTCGTTAGAGAGAAGGAGTAGGAGAGGTGACTTAATAGAGACATATAAGATAATCAGAGGGTTGGACAGGGTGGATAGTGAGAGCTTTTTTCCTCAGATGGTGATGGCAAACACGAGGGGACATAGCTTTAAGTTGAGGGGTGATAGATATAGGACAGATGTCAGAGGTAGTTTCTTTACTCAGAGAGTAGTAGGGGCGTGGAACGCCCTGACTGCAACAGTAGTTAACTCGCCAACTTTAAGGGCATTTAAGTGGTCATTGGATAGACATATGGATGAAAATGGAATAGTGTAGGTCAGATGGTTTCACAGGTCGGCGCACAATCGAGGGCTGAAGGGCCTGTACTGCGCTGTAATGTTCAATGTTCTATGTTCTAAATAAGAAAAGCCACCTTTTTTTCCAATAGACCATTTGTATTGCTGAAGGAACTGTTGGTGCCTATTAAGAATAGTCTACTGCATCAAAATCTCGTGAAGACTTGCAGCGGTCTTTGACTAGTTCCCCGTTACAATACCTCATCCATCAGGAAGGTAACCCACAAAGAGTTGTTTATTTCATTTAATCTTAAGAAGCAACTAATTTTTAACAACACGTCTATTAAAACCGATTAAGTACAGTTATTTTTTAATGTATGTGTGTGCATGGGGGAATTAGAATGAAAAAAGAAGTCATACTGTCTTTAGACCTAGGTTTGTCTTCATTGCGTTTAAGATTTATTTCTTCATCAATAGTTAATTTGTTGTTGGCTAAAGATACCTGGTTTGGCCTGTTGTATTCCAGGCGTTTATCGAATGGTTAATTTCGCTGTTTTCCAATTGGGTGTGAAAGCTTCATAATAGGTTGCAACCTGTGGAGTGAGGGGACTGAATTGAAGTGCGTTGTTCAGTTCGTGGCCATAATAAATGTACAGCACAGAATCGGGCCATTCGGCCCAACCAGTCTATGTGGTATTTATGTTGCACACGTGCATCACCCCAAATTACTGCATGCAACCCTCTCTGCATGTCCTCCAATGTCTTTCTCACTCATGTCCTTATCGAGCTTCACTTAAAATACATCTGTGCTGTTCGCCTCAGCTATTGCATGCGGTCCAAGTTCCACATTCGATTCACACCCTCTGCTGAAAACGATTCTGCAAAAATTCATATTTCGTATTTTGATGACTCTCTCATAGTTATGATCTCTAGCTGCGGTGTCTGACACGTTACAAGCAATTAGTTTAACCGTATCCCTCGATTTATTTGCTCCTATACATCATTCTCACTCGTATTTTCCAAGAAGTACGTGGCCTCTTTATTTGTACTACCAAAATTCACCACCCTAGACTTTATTTGTATTAAAATTAATTTGCCAATTGCACGCCCATTTGGTCCATTTATTAATGTCTTCACGTATTTTGTCGCTCACTTCCTTGATATTAATTACATCCCCAAATTGCTGTCACCTTAAATTTTGAAATTATGTATCCCACTTCTAGGTACAAATCCTTTGTGTAAATATTGAGCAGCAGTGACCCCAGCACCAATCCCTGTGGAACACCACTTCCCACCTTCCGCCATTCGGGGCAATCACCTTTAACCCTGACATTGTATTTTGTAGCTGGTTTGCTACCATTGTTTCACTGATCCCTTGACTCCACTTGCGCGACCTCACTCAAGATCCTACTAGATGGCACCTTGTCTGAGGCCTTTGTAAAAAAAACATGCATATTGCATCGAATGCATTATCCCTGTTATCTTTCAGTACCTTCTTCAAAGAATTCTATGACGTTGCATGTCCTTCTGTTGTGAACTCCGTGCGATTATTCGTTATTACATCACGGGATGTCGGTGTTTTTTCTCTTGCCTTTCTTAAATAATTCCCGGGAATCAGCATGTGTTGATCTGTGCAGTATGGACACACGAGTTATCCATATAACCATCTGGAAATCTCTTCTTTCATTGAGAGAACACAAAGAGCTGCGGCTGGTGAATGGGAAGCATCGCTGTGAGGGGAGAGGGGAAGTGTTCTACAATGGCACCTGGGGAACAGTGTGCTCAGATACACTTGATGGACCTGATGCAGAAGTGATCTGTAAACAATTACAGTGCGGTCCCCTCAGTTCTATCGATTATTACGCTCAGTCATTTGGAGAAGGATCTGGACCCATTTGGCTCAATAAGATTGAGTGTAAATCACAGGAAGCGTTCCTTTGGCAGTGTCAATCAGACCCGTGGGTTAAAAACAAATGTGCACACAGGGAGGTACTAGTGTTCTTTGTGCAGGTAGCACAGCAAATCTCTCAATGTGTGAGTGTCATTTCAGAAATTGATGCAGTCAGCATGTTTCTGTTCTGAACAGAAGCAAATGTAACTATGGAGCAGACCCACAGATCAAAGGACCACATTCGAGAATATGTTTGCAAACGTGCGCCTTCACCAGGTAAAACCTCCTCTTCAATGTATCAACAATTTTTTTTAATTCATTCATGGCATGTGGACGTTGCTGGCCAGGCCACAATGTATCTCCCATCACTAATTGCGCTTGCGAAGGTGCTGGTGAGCTGCCTTCTTGAACGGCTGCAGTTCAGATGGGGTTGGTAAATCCACAGTGCTCTCAGGAACTATCTGACATCCACTCCTGTCTCATACTACATCAACAATAATCATTGATTCTCTTTGACAGATCCAGAACAATGGTTGTGCCTGTTTGGAGGTAACAACAACTGCACTGGGAGAGTGGAGATTTTGTGCAATAACAGCTGGGGCACGGTGTGTGATGACTCCTGGGATATGGCCGATGCCAATTAGAATTAGAATTAGAATTAGAATTAGAGCATTACAGTGCAGGACAGGCCCTTCGGCCCTCGAAGTTGCGCCGACCTGTGAAACCATCTGACCTACACTATTCCATTTTCATCCATATGTCTATCCAATGACCACTTAAATGCCCCTAAAGTTGGCGAATCTACTACTGCTGCAGGCAGGGCGTTCCACGCCCTTACTACTCTCTGAGTAAAGAAACTACCTCTCACATCTGTCCTATATCTATCACCCCTCAACTTGAAGCTATGTCCCCTCGTGTTTGCCATCACTATCCGAGGAAAAAAACGCTCACTATCCACCCTATCTAACCCTCTGATTATCTTATATGTCTCTATTAAGTCACCTCTCCTCCTCCTTCTCTCCAACGAAAACAACCTCAAGTCCCCCAGCCTTTCCTCGTAAGACCTTCCCTCCATGCCAGGCAACATCCTAGGGCGGCACAGTGGCGCAGTGGTTAGCACCGCAGCCTCACAGCTCCAGCGACCCGGGTTCAAATCTTGGTACTGCCTGTGTGGACTTTGCAAGTTCTCCCTGTGTCTGCCTGGGTTTCCTCCGGGTGCTCCGGTTTCCTCCCACATGCCAAAGACTTGCAGGGTGATAGGTTAATTGGCCATTATAAATTGCCCCTAGTATAGGTAGGTGGTAGGGAAATATATAGGGACAGGTGGGGATGTGATAGGAATATGGAATTAGGGTAGGATTAGTATAAGTGGGTGGTTGATGGTCGGCACAGACTCGCTGGGCCGAAGGGCCTGATTCAGTGCTGTATCTCTTAAAAAAAAATATCCTCTGCACCCTTTCCATAGCTTCCGCATCCTTCCTATAATGCGGTGACCAGAACTGCACGCAATACTCCAGGTGCGGTCTCACCAGAGTTTTGTACAGCTGCAGCATGACCTCGTGGCTCCGAAACTCGACCCCCCGACTCATAAAAGCTAACACACCATATGCCTTCTTAACAGCCCTATTAACATGGGTAGCAACCTTCAGGGATTTATGCACCTGGACACCAAGATCTCTCTGCTCATCTACACTACCAAGAATCTTCCCATTAGCCCAGTAGTCTGCATTCCTGTTACTCCTTCCAAAGTGAATCACCTCGCAATTTTACGCATTAAACTCCATTTGCCATCTCTCAGCCCAGCTCTGCAGCCTATCTATGTCCCTCTGTACCCTACAACATCCTTCGGCACTATCCACAACTCCACCGACCTTAGTGTCATCTGCAAATTTACTAACCCACCCTTCTACACCCTCTTCCAGGTCATTTATAAAAATGACAAACAGCAGTGGCCCCAAAATAGATCCTTCCGGTACACCACTAGTAACTAAACTCCAGGATGAACATTTGCCATCAACCACCACCCTCTGTCTTCTTTCAGCTAGCCAATTTCTGATCCAAAGCTCTAAATCACCTTCAACCCCATACTTCGGTATTCTCTGCAATAGCCTACCGTGGGGAACCTTATCAAACGCCTTACTGAAATCCATATAGACCACATCCACGGCTTTACCCTCATCCACCTGTTTGGTCACCATGTCAAAAAGCTCAATAAGGTTTGTGAGGCACGACCTACCCGTCACAAAACCGTGCTGACTATCTCTAATGAACTTATTCTTTTCAAGATGATTATAAATCCTGTCTCTTATAAACTTTTCCAACATTTTACCCACAACCGAAGTAAGGCTCACAGGTCTATAATTACCAGGGCTGTCTCTACTCCCCTTCTTGAACAAGGGGACAGCATTTGCTATCCACCAGTCTTCCGGCACTATTCCTGTCAACATTGACGACATAAAGATCAAGGACAAAGGCTCTGCAGTCTCCTCCTTAGCTTCCCAGAGAATCCTAGGGTAAATCCCATCTGGCCCAGGGGACTTATCTATTTTCACACTTTCCAAAATTGATAACACCTCCTCCTTGTGAACCTCAATATCATCTAGCCGAGCAGCTTGAATCTCAGCATTCTCCTCAACAACATTTTCTTTCTCTACTGTACATACTGACGCAAAATATTCATTTAACACTTCCCCTATCTCCTCTGATTCCACACACAACTTCCCACTACTATCCTTGATTGGCCCTAATCTAACTCTAGTCATTCCTTTATTCCTGATATACCTATAGAAAGCCTTAGGGTTTTCTTTGATCCTATCCGCCAATGACTTCTCGTGTCCTCTCCTTGCTCTTCTTATCTCTCCCTTGAGATCCTTCCTGGCCAGCGTGTAGCTCTCAAGCGCCCGAACTGAGCCTTCACGTCTCATCCGAACATAAGCCTTCTTCTTCCTCTTGGCAAGCGCTTCAACTTCTTTAGTAAACCACGGCTCCCTCGCTCGACAACTTCCTCCCTGCCTCACAGGTACATACTTATCAAGGACACGCTGTAGCTGCTCCTTGAATAAGCTCCACATTTCGATTGTGCCCATCCCCTGCAGTTTCCTTCCCCATCCGACGCATCCTAAATCTTGCCTAATCGCATCATAATTTCCTTTCCCCCAGCTATAATTCTTGCCCTGCTGTATATACCTGTCCCTGTCCATCGCTAAGGTAAACCTAACCGAATTGTGATCACTATCACCAAAGTGCTCACCTACATCTAAATCTAACACGTGGCCGGGTTCATTTCCCAGTACCAAATCCAATGTGGCATCGCCCCTGGTTGGCCTGTCTACATACTGTGTCAGAAAACCCTCCTGCACACACTGGACAAAAACTGACCCATCTAAAGTACTCGAACTACAGTATTTCCAATCGATATTTGGAAAGTTAAAGTCCCCCATAACAACTACCCTGTTACTCTCGCCCCTGTCGAGAATCATCTTCGCTATCCTTTCCTCTACATCTCTGGAACTATTTGGAGGTCTATAAAAGACTCCCAACAGGGTGACCTCACCTCTCCTTTTTCTAACCTCGGCCCATATTACCTCAGTAGACCAGTCCTCAAACATCCTTTCTGTCACTGTAATACTCTCCTTGATTAACAATGACACACCCCCCCCCCCCCTCTTTTACCACCTTCTCTGTTCTTACTGAAACATCTAAATCCCGGAACCTGCAACATCCATTCCTGCCCCTGCTCTACCCATGGCTCCGAAATTGCCACTACATCGAGATCCCAGGTATCAACCCATGCTGCAAGCTCACCCACCTTATTCCGGATGCACCTGGCGTTGACGTAGACACACTTTAAACCAGGTTCCTGCTTGCCAGTGCCCTCTTGCGTCCTTGTAACCATATCCCTGACCTCACTGCTCTCAACATCCTGCACACTGGCTCTACAATTTAGGTTCCCGTTCCCCTGCTGAATTAGTTTAAACCCCCCTGAAGAGCACTAGCAAATCTCCCCCCCCCCCCCCCCAGGATATTGGTACCCTTCTGATTCTGGTGAAGAACATCCTGTTTGTAGAGGTCCCACCTACCCCAGAAAGAGCCCCAATTATCCAGGAAACCAAAACCCTCCCTCCTGCACCATCCCTGCAGCCACGTGTTCAACTCCTCTCTCTCCCTATTCCTTGCTTCGCTATCACGTGGCACGGGCAACAATCCAGAGATAACAACTCTGTTTGTTCTCGCTCTAAGCTTCCACCCTAGCTCCCTGAATTTCTGTCTTAAATCCCCATCTCTCTTCCTACCTATGTCGTTGGTGCCTATGTTTACCACGACTTGGGGCTGCTCCCCCTCCCCCTTAAGGATCCCAAAAACACGATCCGAGACATCACGAACCCTGGCACCTGTTAGCCAACATACCAACCGTGAGTCTCTCTCGTTCCCACAGAACCTCCTATCTGTTCCCCTAACTATGGAGGCCCCAATGACTAATGTTCTGCTCCTCTTCCCCCTTCCCCTCTGAGCAACATCGACAGACTCTGTGCCAGATACCTGTACCCCATTGCTTGCCCCTGGTAATTCGTCCCCCGCAACAGTATCCAAAACGGTATACCTGTTGTTGTGGGAAACGGCCACAGGGGATCCCTGCACTGCCTGCTGGTTCCCTCTCCTTCCCCTGACGGTAATCCATCTACCTAATTCTTTTACCTGAGGTGTGACTACCTCCCCAGAACTCCTCTCAATGTTGTCTGCAGTGAGCTGGGTTGTCGCCACGCTCCACTCGCCCCAGGAGGAGCTACTTTTTCCCAGGGTGGCGGTGTTATCTGTCTGGATGAGGTGAAGTGCACCGGAAGTGAATCTTCTCTGGACGACTGTCCTTCCTCATCGCCGGGTCAATCCGACTGTAATCACAAGGAAGATGCCAGTGTGATTTGTTCCGGTGAGGGTGGCAGGGTTTGGAGAGTGAGTTTTGGTTCTTTGTTTTGTTACATTGACTCGTTCGGGACGTTAGGAACAGTATTTATCGTTTTAATGTAAATTGCTGACATTTCATCTTACTGAATTTTTTGCACAATATATTCAACAGGGTTCGAAGTGCCTCCAATTGCTTTCCCTTCCTCATCTGCAGGTACTGACCATTATGAGTATTCCAGCTAGCGTTAAGGTTTGTATTCGTTTATTTAGTATCGTTGCCCTTTTCGGAAGATAATATGAGCTCATTCTCACTGACTGACGGGAACATTTTTCCCTCACCGCATATTTTCAAGCGTCTGGTTGGAGTTCCATTAACCCCAGTTTCTGGCTGTACCTTACCTGTCCTGTCCTCAACAGAAACATGGGGCCACTATCTCTGTAATTTAGACTGGGTCACACGTTCCTCTGTTGCAATGCACACCACACATACTGGGGAATGTTCAGCTTGACTCATTGCTCTGAAGCAGTGTTTATAATTATTAAATACTTATTGCAAATATTTGATCATGCAAGGCGGTCTGTGTCTGTGATAAACCTTTCTGTATTGTTTTCATTAAGAAAAGGGATATAAAACTACTTCCATCCTAGTTGTGGTCTGCTTCGGAGTCCTGTTAATCTGTGAGTTGAACTCACTGATGGAGGTTATACAGGAAAAGTCAATCAGAAGAGGTGAGCTTCATACCTTACCACAGAACGAACACAAGATCCCAGATATTGTGCCATATCCTTGCAAGACTCTAGTTAACTGCAGCTTTCCAATGAATGTCAAGTGGCCTTATTAGAAATAAATCGTAATCGTTTTTGCTGATTTGCTCTATTCAATGTGCTTCGGAATTAGTAAAATCCGACATTTAAAATGTTATCTTACTTCATCCATTGGTTATAATTCCAGCCATTCAGATTATAGGTATAGCCATTCATTCTCGAGCTGTCCAACCTGTTTCTCTATTCCAAAATAAAGCTTCCACTCGAATTTCACCCATTCAACTCACTGCTGAATTCCAAGGGTTCGAATAAATGATTCACATAGGTGAACTACCAGCTCCCCAAAATAAGGTACATCGATGGATTGTCGGAGGAGCAGAGACAGCATGCCCCATCGGGTGCAAGATCGAGAGCTTCGTGGCATCTCGGCTAACTGGAAGAGGTGAAAACACA
This sequence comes from Heterodontus francisci, assembly GCF_036365525.1. Lineage (NCBI taxonomy): Eukaryota > Metazoa > Chordata > Chondrichthyes > Heterodontiformes > Heterodontidae > Heterodontus > Heterodontus francisci. Next base: position 1,662,183 of record NW_027140578.1, on the reverse strand, counting down.
GCGAGAGAGAGAGAAAGAGAGGGAGGAAGAAGCCTGCTCTTCCAGCTTCAGAGAGTGACAGTAAAATTATCTGCCATAGGTCGTATACTTCTTGTGTCAATTTAGCTTATGCATCGAGTCTAAAATGTTGATTCCTCATAAGCTTAATATTTTTAAATTACTTACGAGTTCTCGACCACCTATTTTGGATGAACTGTGACTTCTGAACCTACATCTTACACTATGTACACGAATCTTTTCTCACAGTGAGGGAACAGACCAAAGAACAATAAGCTCCTCGCTCATATTTCCAACTGATGCTGTCACAGAATCAGTCAACTTCATCCAGCTTCTCTTCAGCTGAATTCCACTTGTGGGCCCAGAACCCAGTAATCAGTTGAAATTTGTTTCTCCCGATACCCGCTCATTTCTTCTTGCCCCCAGACTGCTGCAGATGAACATATCAGTATGCAGAACAAAATAGACACATAGACATATCCAAAAGTATACACAAAAAAACTACTCTGCATTCACAATACCTGGCTTTGTCTCTTTGCTGTCACCATCATTGTGACATTGTGATTTGAATGTGCTCGCAGATAATTTACTGTTAAACGCTCGTGTGTTGGAACAAAACGTAAATCTCTCCATCCTCCATCCGACTGGTTCTGTCACTCACGGCAAGGATTCACCAGCTGGTTTATACCAAGCAGTTTATGCAGCGATTGGGAATATTGTACCTGGCAAGGATACCTCGCAGATCCGGCGTTCAGTTCTGTGCTTTATATTTCATACCGAATTTTCACTGGACAAATGTCACGTCCCCTTAATTCCCCCATTTTAATGGTCTATTTACTCACTGAAATCTGTCAGAAACCGCTCATTATCCCGATGTGAAGGAGTCAGATCACTGTGCGAGTGTGTCTAAATATGTGTATATAGAAAGGCGAGCAATGGGTTTGGGAATATTTCCACCGGCCGCTATTGCTTAAAGAACGTGCTTTCTGTTTTTTTGTAAATAGTAATCAAAGTCATTGTTTCATTTTCCCTTCCGTCTGCACACTGACTGCCAGATATCTAAACTCCCGAATAATAAACACATCGGCTGTTCGTGTTGTTTGTTAATTTTATATTCTCTCAAACAACAACTGAATGTCATAAATCAGCTGAAAGTATCTTCAACTTTTCATTTATCGTCACATCCTTTATAGCATATTCTATATCTGCTGACTTTACAGTCTGATTCACTACCATTTCATTTTATTCCCTTTAAGCATGATCATAAACAGTCACTGCTCTCAGTGGAGACAGTCACCATGATTCACATTTTATTTCTCGAGGTGACTGGATTTCTGGATCAGAAACATGTTTCCATCAGGACCTGCTTACGTGAAATCGGTGGTTTCTACCAAAAAACTTATTCTAACAGTTTGAATGCTGAATTTTAACATTAACCAACAAATTCTACTTCACAATACTAGGGCAACAACACTACCGAATCGATAACATTGTCCTTGCGCTATATTTGGGGAGCAATTTAACCGTTGAGATATATTTCTTAGTTTAAAACAAAACACACCCAGAAGAAAAACAATCTGAAATTAGCCTCCTTGCACTCGTTTCTGCCCCATTATTCGGGGTGGGGTAAAGGTTTGGAGTCACCGCCGGCCGTTTGAGACTCTGAAAGGAAAGGAGACCGGGACGGGGTGGACAGATTCTGTATTACGAAGCTGTGCTCACCGACTGGGTTTTAAACTATGGGCTCTGCTCTGATGCCTGAAATCGAAATCACCACCTGTACTGTGTATTGTTTTGACTGCTCTCTGGATGATCCAACATTTATGGTCCATGATAAGTTTCTCTTGAACCACTGCAGTCCCTGAGATGGTTGATGCTCCACAATCGGGTCATATAAAAAGTTCCTGGACATTGTTACCAGATGAACACCAAAAACTTCTTATTCCTGTCTGGTGCAAAGGTAAGACGGGAAAGGTAGCCAAACCTTGGCTTTCAAGGGAAATTGGAGATAACATTAGATCCAAGGAAGAGGCATACAAATTTGCCAGTAAATAAAAGTACAGACCTGAGGATTGGGAACAGTTTAGAATTCAATAAAGAAGGACCAAGGGATTGATTAAGAAGAGGAAAATGCAGTACGAGAGTAAACGTGTGAGGATCATAAGAACTGACTGTAATAGCTTCTTTAGATATGTGAAGAGAAAAAGATTGGTGAAAACAAATGTAGGCCCCTTACAGTCAGAAACAGGGGAATTTATTATGGGGAATAAAGAAATTGCTGACCAACTAAATGGATACTTCACTTCTGTCTTCACAAAGGAGGACACAAACATCACACCGGAAATGTTGGGGAACACAGGGTTTAGTGAGAGGGAGGAACTGAATGAAATGAGTATTAGTAGAGAAATGGTGTTGAGGAAACTGACGGGAGTGAAGGCCGATAAATCCCCAGGGCCTGATAATCTACATCACAGAGTACTTAAGGAAGTGGCCCTCGAAATCATGGATGCATTGGTGCTCATCTTCCAAGATGTAAAATCATGCAACAGTAGTAGACTCGGCAACTTTAAGGGCATTTAAGTGGTCATTGGATAGACATATGGATGAAAATGGAATAGTTTAGGTCAGATGGTTTCACAGGTCGGCGCAACATCGAGGGCCGAAGGGCCTGTACTGCGCTGAAATGTTCTATGTTCTATGATCTAAACTCTGGAACAGTTCTTACAGATTGAAGTGTAGCTAATGTAACCCCACTATTTTAAAAGAGAGTGAGAGAGAAAAGGGGGAATTATAGACCAGTCAGTCTAAGGTCGTTAATGGGGAAAATTCTAGAGTCTATTATCGAAGATTTTCTAGCAGAGCACTTGGAGAACAGTGGTGGAATCGGACAGAGTCAGCACGGATTTACGAAAGGGAAATCATGCTTGACAAATCTCCTAGAATTCTTCGAGGATGTAATTAGTAGGGTTGATGAGGGAGAGCCACTGGATGTGGTTTATTTGGACTTTCAGAAGGCTTTTGTCTAAAGATACGGGGTAAACTTTTCAGGACTGAGATGAGGAGAAATTTCTTCACCCTGAGAGTGATGAGCCTGTAGAAATTGGTACCACAGAATGCAGTTGAGGCCAAAGCATTGTATGTTTTCAAGAAGGAGTTGGATTTCACGAAAGGGTTCAAAGGATATGGGGCAAAAGTGGGAACAGGCTACTGAGTTGGATGATCAGCCATGATCATAATGAATGGCGGACCAGGGCCAAATGTCCTACTTCTGCTCCTATTTTCTATGTGTCTATGTTTCTATGATGAAGGTATTATGTTATTTGTTCGAACGTCCCTATCAATGTCTCCAATAACTATCCATGTTTGTGTTTAACAGTTGCTGATTCCATTGAGTCCCTCAATCAGATTGAATATTACACCAGTCCCAGTTTGGGTGACACGGATCCTGGATCAGAAAATCCTGAAGGGAACTCCTCCAGGAATCAGGGTGGATACATTTCTACTCGCTACCATCACTTTAAAAAAAATCATCATGTTATCTAAAATCAGCAACTAAATATATCAGAACTTAGTCGCTGTAAAATGATGCTGCTGGAGACATGGAGATTTTCTGAGTGATTTTAGTTTTAGAAAATGGAGAAATAGTTTGGATTCCTACAAAATCATCCCGATTGCACCCAGTACTTTAATAGAATGAAACATTCAATATTATGTTTTCTGACACTGTTTTCTGGGCGGTGAAATGTGAAATTTGTGTGCATATTGGATGGGTGATTCAAGGGATACATGTGACTTTAGAACGGAGGGCAACATGCTGGTGGATAGCGGTGTGAAGGATTCCCAACGTTTTTTGCTGCTGGGTGATATTCCCAGAGTCGTCCGAGCTGGTGGGTCGAGGCCTCACTTTAAGACGATGCGCTAGCAACTGAGCCTAGTGAACAGGAAATGCAAGCGATTTTCCAAGCTATTCACAATTTAATGAAAGTCGCGCGAGGACAACAGAGTTTCAGAGTCTGGTCATCTACAAGGAGGGGGAAGGTCAGTGGAAGGTCAGTTTTGCATACATGAAGCATCATGGCAGTGTAGGGACGGTGAGAGATACTGAATCACGGTATGGGCTATCTGAAGGCTGACCAATCTTGGCGAGTACATCGGATGTATTCAGGTTGAGCATCCACTCCGACTTGCAACCTATGTATGCAGAGTAAAAAGAATGGAGGACTTGAGAAATGAGTTAAGCAATAGGTCTCATCCACGCCGGTTTTGAGGCCTCCCATTGTGGAGGAAGATCAGAGATGGAGAGAGCTGCAGTCACCGGGAATTCGGCTACAGCACCCAGAGACGGAAAAGGATCATGAGGCTGGAAGAGAGTGTGGATGAGCAGGGAGCACAGTAGCAGCCACAGGGGGACAATGATCATGAGGCTAGAAGAGATTGTGTATGAAAAAGGCGCATGTAGCACGCAACCAACGTCTTGAATAATGTATATGCTACCCGTCAGACAGGGTTTACCATTAGAGGTTCTGCTTCCTGCAAATGTCGGAGCAGCAGTGTCAGTGAAGGTTCTGTCTCTCCAGGAAGGCGGCCACTGAGCTTCGTCCTATGTAGGAGGAGGATCTGAACCCAATGGGAATTGGTATGCTCCCATTTCCTGCGACACTGAAACTCACAGTGGCACTGAATTGTTACACCTCAGGATCATTGCAGAGATCCTCTGGAGACATCGGTGGGATATCCCGGCCTGTGGCACATCACTGCATCAAGAAGGCCATAAATGCCATGTTCAAGAAGGCGAGCCAATACATACACTTTCACACCAATCTGGACAGCCAGACTGAGATTGTTGTAGTATTTGGGGAAATCGCGAGATGCAGGGTGTCATCAACAGCATGCAATTGGCCATTAAGACTTCCACAGTTCAGGAATCAATAGGAACTGCGTCTACCCTCTGTGCAAATGGTTTGGGAACATTGCAAATTCTTCTTATGTATCTGTGCAAGGTTCCTGGGAGGCTATCACGATGCCTTCATTCCACAGCGGTCTGAGGTGCACGAGTTTTTCAGCCCCCCCCCAATGAGACTTCAAGGATGGATAATAGGTGTCAAGGGCGACCACTGAAGGCGTGCCTCATATGCCTGTGCAAAACCCAGCACAGATGCAAAGGAGAGCTGCAACAGTTGTCATTCAACAATTCCAACGACCACTGAGTAGGCGATAAAGCTTCTAGAAATGCAGTTCAGATGCTTTGATAGATCTGGTTGAGCCATTCAATTTGCCCCATCATGATTCTTGCATATCGTGGTGCTCTGTTGTGCTCTGCTCGTGGAGATAAATGACGTGACGCTACATCCTCAGAGGTCTCCTGCGGCACAAGTTTGCAAAACGCATATAAACTTATATAAAACTTATATAAACTAACCTTTTTGTTTTGGCAGTTTCTTTTTGCAGAGGCGACAGGGAGAGCGAGGTGGCAGCTGTGTAAGTGAGTTTACAACTTATATAAACTTACCTTTTTGTTTCGGCAGTTTATTTTTGCAGAGGCGACAGGGAGAGCGAGGTGGCAGCTGGGTATGTGAGTTTACAACTTATATAAACTTACCTTTTTGTTTCGGCAGTTTGTTTTTGCAGCGGCGACAGGGAGAGCGAGGTGACAGCTGTGTAAGTGAGTTTACAACTTATATAAACTTACCTTTTTGTTTCGGCAGTTTCTTTTTGCAGCGGCGACAGGGAGAGCGAGGTGGCAGCTGGGTAAGTAAGTCCTATATATTTAGGCAGCGGCTGAACCCGAGAGACTACACCTGTAGTGTCTCCCACCCGCCCTCCTCCTCGAACCAAAAAAAAAGGACTCGGTGGTGTGCAGATAAGGGAAGGCTTTTTCTATTTTTTTTTCGTGTGATTGGTAAAAACATTTCATTCCTTTTTCATTTATCTAAGATAAGCTTAAGATTAAAATTGGCAGGATATCTTAGACCCGTGTTATGCTCCTCTTGCTCAATGTGGGAGCTCAGGGACACGGCTGATGTCCCTGACTCCATCACGTGCTGGAAGTGTGTCCAGCTGCAGCTCGTGTTAGACTGCATGACGGCTCTGGAGCTGCGGATGGACTCACTTTGGAGCATCCGCGATGCTGAGGAGGTCGTGGAATGCACGTTTAGCGAATTGGTCACACCGCAGATTAGGATTGCTGAGGGAGAAAGGGAATGGGTGACCAAAAGGCAGAGAAAGAGCAGGAAGGCAGCGCAGGTGTCCCCTGCGGTCATCTGCCTCCAAAACAGGTATACCGTTTTGGATACTGTTGAGGGAGATGGCTCACCAGGAGAAGGCAGCAGTAGCCAGGTTCATGGCACGGTGGCTGGCTCTGCTGTTCGGAAGGGCGGGATAAAGAGTGGAAGGGCTATAGTCATCGCGGATTCGATTGTAAGGGGAGTAGATAGGCGGTTCTGTGGTCGAAAACGAGACTCCCGAATGGTATGTTGCCTCCCAGGTGCACGGGTCAGGGATGTCTCAGATCGGCTGCAGAACATTCTGAAAGGGGAGGGTGAACAGCCAGTTGTCGTTGTGCACATAGGCACCAATGATATAGGTAAAAAACAGGATGAGGTCCGACAAGCAGACTTTAGGGAGTTAGGAGCCAAGTTAAAAAGTAGGACCTCAGAGGTAGTAATCTCAGGATTGCTACCAGTGCCACGTGATAGTCAGAGTAGAAATGAAAGAATAGTCAGGATGAATGCGTGGCTTGAGAGATGGTGCAGGAGGGAGGGGTTCAGATTTTTGGGACATTGGGACCGGTTCTGGGGGAGGTGGGACTATTACAAATTGGACGGTCTACACCTGGGCCGGACTGGAACCAATGTCCTTGGGGCGGCTTTTGCTAATGCTGTTGGGGAGGGTTTAAAATAATGTGGCGGAGGGATGGGATCCAAATGAGGAGGTCAGTGGACAGTAAGGAGGTAGTAACTAAAGCCTGTCTGGAACTAGATAATGAAGTCTGTGTGAATAAGGGAAAGAGTCGGCAGGAAGCAGATGATGAATATAAAGGGACTGGTGGTCTGAGGTGCATTCCTTTCAATGCAAGAAGTGTAGTAGGAAAGGCAGATGAACTTAGGGCTTGAATTAGTACCTGGGAGTATGATGTCATTGCTATTACTGAGACTTGGTTGAGGGAAGGGCATGATTGGCAACTAAATATCCCAGGATACCGATGCTTCAGGCGGGATAGTGAGGGAGGTAAAAGGGGTGGAAGAGTTGCATTACTAGTCAAAGAGGATATCACAGCTGTGCTGAAGGAGGGCACTATGGAGGACTCGAGCTGTGAGGCAAAATGGGCAGAACTCAGAAATAGGAAGCGTGCGGTAACAATGTTGGGGCTGTACTACAGGCCTCGCAACAGCGAGCGTGAGATAGAGGTATAAATATGTAAACAGATTATGGAAAGATGTAGGAGCAACAGGGTGGTGGTGATAGGAGATTTTAGTTTTCCCAACATTGACTGGGATTCACTTAGTGTTGGAGGTCTCGATGGAGCAGAATTTGTAAGGAACATCCAGGAGGGTTTTCTAGAGCAGTACGTAAATATTCCAACTCGGGAAGAGGCCATACTGGACCTGGTGTTGGGGAATGAGCCCGGCCAGGTGGTTGAAGTTTCAGTAGGGGACTACTTTGGGAATAGTGATCACAATTCCGTAACTTTTAGAATACTCATGGACAAAGACGAGAGTGGTCCCAAAGGAAGAGTGCTAAATTGGGGGAAGGCCAACTATACCAAAATTCGGCAGGAGCTCTTTGAAGGTAAATCCACATTTGATATGTGGGAGGCTTTGAAAGAGAGGTTGATTAGCGTGCAGGAGAGACATGTTCCTGTGAAAATGAGGGATAGAAATGGCAAGATTAGGGAACTATGGATGACAGGTGAAATTGTGAAACTAGCTAAGAGGAAAAAGGAAGCATACATAAGGTCTAGGAGGCTGAAGAAAGACGAAGCTTTGAAAGAATATCGGGAATGTAGGACCAATCTGAAACGAGGAATTAAGAGGGCTAAAAGTGGTCATGAAATATCTTTAGCAAACAGGGTTAAGGAAAATCCCAAAGCCTTTTATTCATATTTAAGGCGCAAGAGGGTGACTAGAGAATGGATTGGCCCACTCAAGGACAAAGGAGGAAAGTTATGCGTGGAGTCAGAGAAAATGGGTGAGATTCTAAACGGGTACTTTGCATCGGTATACACCGAGGAGAGGGAGATGACGGATGTTGAGGTTAGGGACAGATGTTTGATTACTCTCGGTCAAGTCGGCATAAGGAGGGAGGAAGTGTTGGGTATTCTAAAAGGCATTGAGGTGGACAAGTCCCCAGGTCCGGATGGGATCTATCCCAGGTTACTGAGGGAAGCGAGAGAGGAAACAGCTGGGGTCTTCACAGATATCTTTGCAGCATCCTTAAACACGGGTGAGGTCCTGGAGGACTGGAGAATTGCTAATGTTGTCCCCTTGTTTAAGAAAGGTCGCCGGGATAATCCAGGTAATTATAGACTGGTGAGCCTGACGTCAGTGGTAGGGAAGCTGATGGATAAGATACTGAGGGATAGGATCTATTCCCATTTGGAAGAAAATGGGCTTATCAGTGATAGGCAACATGGTTTTGTGCAGGGACGTTCATGTCTTACCAACTTAATAGAATTCTTTGAGGAAGTGACAAAGTTGATTGATGAGGGAAGGGCTGTAGATGTCATATACATGGACTTCAGTAAGGCGTTTGATAAGGTAGGCAGATGGAAAATGTGAAGTCGCATGGGGTCCAGTGTGTAGAAGCTAGATGGATAAAGAACTGGCTGGGCAACAGGAGACAGAGAGTAGCAGTGGAAGGGAGATTCTCAAAATGGAGACGTGTGACCAGTGGTGTTCCACAGGGTTCCGTGCTGGGACCACTGTTGTTTGTGATATACATAAATGATTTGGAGGAAAGTATAGGTGGTCTGATTAGCAAGATTGCAGACGACACTAAGATTGGTGGAGTAGCAGATAGTGAAGGGGACTTTTTTTTAGAGATACAGCACTGAAACAGGCCCTTCGGCCCACCGAGTCTGTGCCGACCATCAACCACCCATTTATACTAATCCTGCACTAATCCCATATTCCTATCACATCCCCACCTGTCCCTATATATTTCCCTACCACCTACCTGTACCAGGGGCAATTTATAATGGCCGATTAACATATCAACCTGCAAGTCTTCGGCATGTGGGAGGAAACTGGAGCACCCGGAGGAACCCCACGCAGACACAGGGAGAACTTGCAAACTCCGCACAGATGTACATTGATGTCCAGAGAGATTTGGCTGTTCAGTTCCATTGTTCCCTGAAGGTGGCAACGCAGGTCAATAGAGTGGTCAAGCAGGCATATGGCATGCTTTCCTTCATCGGACGGCGTATTGAGTACAAGAGTTGGCAGGTCATGTTGCAGTTGTATAAGACTTTGGTAAGGCCACATTTGGAATACTGCGTGCAGTTCTGGTCGCCACATTACCAAAAGGATGTGGATGCTTTGGAGAGGTGCAGAGGAGGTTCACCAGGATGTTGCCTGGTATGGAGGGCGCTAGCTATGAAGAGAGGTTGAATAGATTAGGATTATTTTCATTAGAAAGACGGAGGGTGAGGGGGGACCTGATTGAGGTGTACAAAATCATGAGAGGTAAAGACAGGGTGGATAGCAAGGAGCTTTTTTCCCAGAGTGGGGGTTTCAATAACTCGGGGTCACGAGTTCAAAGTGAGAGGGGAAAAGTTTAGGGGGGATATGTGTGGAAAGTTCTTTAAGCAGAGGGTGGTTGGTGCCTGGAATGCTTTGCCAGTGGAGGTGGTAGACGCAGGCATGATAGGTACTTTTAAGATGTATCTAGACAGATACATGAATGGACAAGAAGTAAAGAGATACAGGCCCTTAGAAAATAGGCGACAGGTTTAGATAGAGGATCTGGATCGGCGTAGGCTTGGAGGGCCGAAGGGCCTATTCTTGTGCTGTAATTTTCTTTGTTCTTTGTTCTTTTGTTCTGCAGTGTCGTCGGCTGCGTCTGCTTCTACTTGATCTGAGAGAGAGAGACAATAATGGTGAGAGTGTGCTCCATACATTATTTGACTATTCATTTTCTGGAGCTGCAGGAGGCCAATGATACCACATCAACGCTATGCTTATTGCTCAGCAGCATTCGTTTATTTTCCCTCATCCATTGGGGCACACACTATCTGGTGCCTCCGGACACATCTCACCATCTGTGCCACAGGCTGCTCTGCCTCCAGTCCTCCTCGCTCCACGGCCTCTTCCTCCATTGGCATCAGGACTATGAGAAAAGGGACGCCACCTCCAGTCCTTCTTCTCTCATGCACATTGTGAATTCACTTCCCCTGCAAGCACACAGATTAACATTGGCATTTACCCGTCATAGACAGACACCATAGCTTGGTTGGCAGCAGCCTCACTGACCACCATGGCACCACAAGGATGCCTGCTGCATGCAGCCATTCAGTGCTGGAAGTGCAGGGATCAGCTGTGACTGACCAGTGTCCTGCACAGAGGAGTTAATATACCTCTGGCAGCCATTGTTGCTACCTGGGCATTGTTGCAGACTCAGTGGGGACACCCCCTATCCAATTTCAGTTTCATTTTTTCTTACATTTAAGGCTGCCAGCTAATGTTCAGCAGTTCACTCACCTTGCCTAAGCACATCATAGCATTGATCCAGTTCTTGCACTGCAGCCTCTTATGTGGGACCACCTCATAGCTGCTCACCTCCTCTTCAATCTCCTACCATGCTCTCCTTGCCTGCCTAGCTGGTGTCCTCCACCTGTCCCAAGCGAAACGCGCTTCCCTCCTTACCCTTGCTGCCTGGATGAGCACTTTCAGCGTGGCAGGAGAAAACCTGGGCGTCATCCTTGCTCTGGCCGCTGCCATCTGCCAAATACACCAGGTGCCAGTCCTCCCACCCAATGTCCTTCAGAGCTCCTGCCTTTCAATCGATTGCTAGCTGTCTTTTAAATATGACACTGACCTAGGAAGACTCAATTGCCGCCACATGACATGGTCCTACCATTCGCCATCCTTTAATCTCACTACAGCTGAAGATCGCCATCTGCCCTGGCCGTCCCGGGTAGATTGACATTTAATCATATAATTCGAAATATTCAGTATTACCATTTGATTTCAGTGAAAATCATTATTTCCTCTCAGGTCTGGTTCCGGGTGATTATGATGATATTGAGACTGGAGCCATTGACACTCAGGATGGTCACTTGTTTCTGGACAGTGCTCCTGATGATCTCTTCACACTGACAAGTGCCGGCGGTGATCTCTCCACTCTCGGTGAGTTAAACTCCCACAGTCACCATTCTCTGTCACTACTTTTAATTTCATTCCTATCGGTGTTGCCACAGGCCGCTGGTTGATTTAAATTCATGTTGTGATTAAAGGAAATTAGATTAAACAAAGCTTGACTTATTTTAGAAAAGACATCCTGATAGTATTTGGTCTATGATATCTCTCTTATTAACACTCCCACTGGAAATCCTTCATGTGCTCAATGTGAACACCCTGATTCAAGCTCAGCATATCCACTTCATCTGCTGTCATCCAGCGGTAAAAAAAACAACTCGGTGAATGGAGCTGGATAACATTCAGAGGCCAGCAAATTCCAGTCCCCTTTACGTTATTGACACATATATATATGACCCGCACTGAACCCGCTTTCAGTCCAATCATTAATCCATAATCTTTCTCTCACAGTATACAGCTCTCGGACCCACACTGAACCCACTTTCAGTCTATTCATTAATCCATAATCTTTCTCTCACAATATACAGCTCTCGGACCAACACTGAACCCGCTTTCAGTCTATTCCTTAATCCATAATCTTACTCTCCACAGTATACAGCTCTCGGACCAACACTGAACCCGCTTTCAGTCTATTCATTAATCCATAATCTTTCTCTCACAATATACAGCTCTCGGACCAACACTGAACCCGCTTTCAGTCTATTCATTAATCCATAATCTTTCTCTCACAATATACAGCTCTCGGACCAACACTGAACCCGCTTTCAATCCAATCATTCATCCATAATCTTTCTCTCCACAGAATACAGCTCACAGACCCGCACTGAACCCACTTTCAGTCCAATCATTATTCCATAATCTTTCTCTCCACAGTATACAACTCTCAGACCCGCATTGATCCCGCTTTCAGTCCAATCATTGATCCATAATCTTTCTCTCCACAGTATACAGCTCTCAGACCCGCACTGATCCCGCTTTCAGCCCAATCATTAATCCATAATCTTTCTCTCCACAGTATACAGCTCTCAGACCCGCACTGATCCCGCTTTCAGCCCAATCATTAATCCATAATCTTTCTCTCCACAGTATACAGCTCTCAGACCCGCACTGATCCCGCTTTCAGCCCAATCATTAATCCATAATCTTTCTCTCCACAGTATACAACTCTCAGACCAGCACTGAACCCACTTTCAGTCCAATCATTAATCCATAATCTTTCTCTCCACAGTATACAACTCTCAGACCAGCACTGAACCCACTTTCAGTCCAATCATTATTCCATAATCTTTCTCTCCACAGTATACAGCTCTCAGACCCGCACTGATCCCGCTTTCAGCCCAATCATTAATCCATAATCTTTCTCTCCACAGTATACAACTCTCAGACCAGCACTGAACCCACTTTCAGTCCAATCATTAATCCATAATCTTTCTCTCCACAGTATACAACTCTCAGACCAGCACTGAACCCACTTTCAGTCCAATCATTATTCCATAATCTTTCTCTCCACAGTATACAGCTCTCAGACCCGCACTGATCCCGCTTTCAGCCCAATCATTAATCCATAATCTTTCTCTCCACAGTATACAACTCTCAGACCAGCACTGAACCCACTTTCAGTCCAATCATTAATCCATAATCTTTCTCTCCACAGTATACAACTCTCAGACCAGCACTGAACCCACTTTCAGTCCAATCATTAATCCATAATCTTTCTCTCCACAGTATACAACTCTCAGACCAGCACTGAACCCACTTTCAGTCCAATCATTAATCCATAATCTTTCTCTCCACAGTATACAACTCTCAGACCAGCACTGAACCCACTTTCAGTCCAATCATTAATCCATAATCTTTCTCTCCACAGTATACAACTCTCAGACCAGCACTGAACCCACTTTCAGTCCAATCATTATTCCATAATCTTTCTCTCCACAGTATACAGCTCTCAGACCCGCACTGATCCCGCTTTCAGCCCAATCATTAATCCATAATCTTTCTCTCCACAGTATACAACTCTCAGACCAGCACTGCACCCACTTTCAGTCCAATCATTATTCCATAATCTTTCTCTCCACAGTATACAGCTCTCAGACCCGCACTGATCCCGCTTTCAATCCAATCATTCATCCATAATCTTTCTCTCCACAGTATACAGCTCTCAGACCCGCACTGATCCCGCTTTCAGCCCAATCATTAATCCATAATCTTTCTCTCCACAGTATACAACTCTCAGACCAGCACTGAACCCACTTTCAGTGCAATCATTATTCCATAATCTTTCTCTCCACAGTATACAGCTCTCAGACCCGCACTGATCCCGCTTTCAGCCCAATCATTAATCCATAATCTTTCTCTCCACAGTATACAACTCTCAGACCAGCACTGAACCCACTTTCAGTCCAATCATTATTCCATAATCTTTCTCTCCACAGTATACAGCTCTCAGACTCGCATTGATCCCGCTTTGCTGGTTTGCTCCCTTCCTGAAAAAAAATGAGGATGTTCACTGTGACACGTTCACAATAGCAGACATTCCACGAACGATGGACAATGACTTTAGAGTTCAACATCTTACATCTCCATCACCCCGGTAAGACCAATGCTTTATTATTTGTTCCAAGTATTTGCGCTGACAGTGTGCAGTCCCGACTGTTTCCGATATGAATATGATAATTACTGGTGTTTTCAACGGTCAGTGATTCCAAAGTATCAGAGAGACGATTTTCTGTACTTACTAAAGAAATAGGAAGCTTATTGTAGCAGAAATATTCGGAGGAGATCATATACTGCATTTGATGGGATTATTTGATGGATAGCATTGCTGTAAACCTCTCAAGTCATTTTTGTTCTCGTTTCAGCTAAACGCCAGCTTGAAATCTTGCATGTGTTGTCTGGAGGTGGATCACAGACTGGTGGAAAATATTCTGTGTTAAATCTGAGAGAATGGCATGAAATTTCCCAACAGTGTGAACATGCTGAATGTGCTTTGCTTTACTATATAGACATCACTTTATATTAATCAAGCATCATTTTACTTTGTATTGAAATAAGTAGATTTGGCTTTTATCCATATTTTGCCTGAAAGTGCGTGTGTTCTGTTCAATTAAAATACCAAACAGAATTGATTTCGGATCATTTCTCTGTCTATACAAATACTGAGATAGATTACTCTGCATGTAATTACCAACAATGTGACAGAGATTACAATCATTGCTTATTAATAACAGTTTATACAAAGTTTGTTTTGTAACCGCCTCACATTTACATATGCTATTAAAGAAGGTTTAGAATACATCAGACAACCAATGAATGGTCTGTCTCTTTTCTCTGCATTTATTGTAACTGCTTCCTCCACCGCCATATACTCAATGTGGACAAATTACTGCAGTTTATAATGTAAATCTTGATTTACAATGGAAATAGCCTTAAATAATAATAACATATTTATTAAATGTTTTAGTTGGAATTTGTGCCTTTGTCAATATTAATGCTTGTATTATGTTTCAAGTGCTAAATAAACACTAATTCCCAGATATAATATCTTGTTGTTTTACTTCACTACACTATCCCTGAGGATTCTGGAGTATTTCGGGATAGCAGGAGAATCTGATCAGAAATGAATGTGTTTTTGCACTTTAATTTTAAATATTTCAGCAGAACGCAATTGTTGCTCAGTCGGGAGAACGACTACACCGTGCATTATCCTCCAACAGATTGTGATTTTCATGCCATTCCTTCACCTACTGAAACACCAGTATCCACCAGCAGAAGGCGGACCTGCGTGAGAAGGGCAGCGGCGGCGGGAGATAAAAAGCGGCGGCAGAGTGCCCTTTCTCCCTCTCCCCACATGTCAGAGCCGAAGTGTGACATCTCAGGGGAAGAGGGTAGTGTTTGCTGGGCCGCTCGTCCTTGTCTCTCTTGATTAGCCAAGTGGTTTAAATCAATGACGTTATTACAGCTGAATACTGCAGGTAAGAAATTCACTTTTGAAATATTTAACATCGAAATTAATTAAGTAAGTAGAATAGAGAATGGCTGGGCAGTCGTTGTATTGCAGCTGTAGTATGTGGGAGCCGATGGACGCCGGTGCGATCCATGATGATCACATCTGCAGCAAGTGTTGGCTGCTCGAGTTACTTTCGGCTCAGAGTTGATGAGTTGGAGTCCGAGCTGCGGATTGTGCGACACATCAGGGAGGGGGAGAGTTACCTGGACACTGGATTTCAGGAGAAAGTCACAGCCTTAGATTAATTACATCTCATTTGGACCGTGATCAGGGACAGGGGGTATGCATGCGAGTGAGGAAGATATGGTGATCTCGGGCTTAGCTTTGGAGGAGACTCAGCCAGTGCCCTTAGTCAATAGGTATGAGTTTCTTGCTCCCGGTGTGGACGAGGGCACAGACTGCAGGAAGGATGAGCGAACTGACCACAGCAAGGTGGTTGAAAGCGCCAATCAAATGAGACGATACAAGAGAAATATAATCGTCATAGGGGATGGCATATTTAGGGGATTAGCAGCAAAGACAGGGAGTCCAAAAGGCTGTGTTTCCTACGTGGTGCCAATGTTAAGGACATCTGTTCGGTGCTAGAGAGGAACTTGGAGTGGGAGGGGGAGGATACAGTTGTTGTGGTCCACGTAGGTACCAACGACATAGGTTGGAATAGGAAAGAGGGACTATGAGCAGCTGGGGTCTAAATTAAAAAGCAGATACACAAAGGTAATCATCTCTGGATTACTACCTGAAGCACGTGCACATTGGCGTAGAATAAATAAGATTA
Source organism: Heterodontus francisci (assembly GCF_036365525.1). Classification (NCBI taxonomy): domain Eukaryota; kingdom Metazoa; phylum Chordata; class Chondrichthyes; order Heterodontiformes; family Heterodontidae; genus Heterodontus; species Heterodontus francisci. The sequence continues at coordinate 1,646,087 of NW_027140578.1, read as the reverse complement.
GAGGGGTAATCACGTGGCTCAAAGATTTGTGTGGGAGAAATGTGCTTTGATTCATGGGGCACTGGCACCAGTACTGGGGAAGGACAGAGATAAAAACAAGAAATGCTGGAACCACTCAGCAGGTCTGGCAGCATCTGTGAAAAGAGAAGCAGAGTTAACGTTTCGGGTCAGTGACCCTTGTTCGGAACTGACAAATATTAGAAAAGTCACAGGTTATAAGCAAGTGAGTTGGGGGTGGGAAAAGAGATAACAAAGGAGAAGGTGTGGATTGGACCAGGCCACATAGCTGACCAAAAGGTCAAGGAGCAAAGGCAAGCAATATGTTAATGGTTTGTTGAAAGACAAAGCATTAGTACAGATTAGGTATCAATGCACTGAATATTGAACAGCAGTAAGTACAAACCTGAAAAAAAACAGTAGGTGAGCAAACGGAACAAACTAAGATGAAATGAAATAAATGCAAAAATAAGGACAGAGATGTTCTGTTAGGACGGGCTTCATTTGAAGCAAGCTGGGACCAGTGTCCTGGTGAATCGTTCAACTATGATTGTCGATCGGGCTTTAAACTAATTAGTGGTTGGTGGGATGGGCGGGGCGGGGTGGAGGGTTCAATGGAAGGGAAGCTTGAAAAAATCAAATAAGGGACGAGAGAGCAGAGGTGCAGGGTCATGAGGAAGGGTACGGTAACCAAAGTGTGACAGGAAGGGGCAGAAAATATAAACAGAAGAGTGCAGCAGTAATTAGAACCAGAATGAGTATTAATGGTAAAAAAGTCAAAGTGTAAGGCTCTTTATCTGAATGCACACAGCATTTATAGCAAGATAGGTGATTGATGGCACAAATGGAAATAAATGAATATGACTTGATAGCTAATATACAGACGTGCTTGCAGGCTGACCAAGACTGGAAACTCAATATTCACGGGTATTTGGCATTCTGGAAAAATAGGCAAAAAGGAAAAGGAGGTGGGATAGCTTTGTTAATAAAGGAAGGTATCAGTGCGGTGGTGAGTAGTGATATAGGAGCAGCACATCGTGATGTGGAATCAGTTTGGCTGGAAATAAAGAATAGCAAGTAGAGGAAGTCACGGCTGGGAATCGTCTGTAGGCCCCTGAAGAGTTGCCTCACTGTGGGACAAATTATAAATAGGGAAGTAATGGAGGCGTGTAAGAATGCAATCCTGTTTTTATTCACTCTTTTCCGATTGTGTGAGTTGGGCTCAGTACCAATCCAACTGTGATTAACAAATGGTTGGATTCATTTGGCCATTTCCTGGTGTGTTAGTGGGACTCAGAACCATTCCAGCTGGGATTAACCCAGGCTTAGTTTGAATTGGCCATTTCCTGTTTCGTGAGTGGGACTCAGGACCATTCCAGATGGGATTAAAACAGGGCTCGTTTGAATTAGCTGTTTCCTAGTGTGTGATTCGGTGTCTCAACCACTACAGCTGGAAGAAACGCAGGGCTGGTTTCAATTCGCTCTTTCATTGTGTGTCGGTGGGACTCAGCACCATTCGAGCTGGGATTAACACATATCTGGTAGAATTTGCTCTAACCTGGGTGTGAGTGGGAGTTTGTTCCACACCAGCTGGGATTAACACAATCCTGATTTGTTTTTGCCATTTACAGCTGTGTGTCTTGGACTCACTACCACTCCAGCAGGGATTAACACAAGCCTGGTTGTACTTTCTCGATCCTATTGCGTATTTGGGTCTCAGTTCCGCTCCAACTGGGATTAGACGAGGCGGTGTTTGAATGGGTCATTTCGTGGTGTGTGAGTGGGACTCAATACCAGTCCAGCTGGGAATAAAGCAGCCATGGTATGAATTAGCCCTTCCTTGTGTTTGAGTGAGACGCAGTGCACTTTCGCAGAGATTTACAGTTGTCAGGTTTGAAGTGGCATTATAAGCCCACTTACTCCCACAGCTACCTCGACTACACTTCTTCACACCCTACCTCCTGTAAGGACTCCATTCCATTCTCCCAGTTTCTCCGTCTCCGACGCATCTGCTCTGATGATGCTACCTTCCATGACGGTGCTTCTGATATGACCTCCTTTTTCCTCAACCGAGGATTTCCCCCCACTGTGGTTGACAGGGCCCTCAACCGTGTCCGACCCATTCCCCGCACCTCTACCCTCACCCCTTCCCCTCCATCCCAGAACCGTGACAGGGTTCCCCTTGTCCTCACTTTTCATCCCACCAGCCTCCATATCCAAAGGATCATCCTCCGCCATTTTCGCCACCTCCAGCGTGATGCCACTACCAGTCGCATCTTCCCCTCCCTTCCCCTGTCAGCATTCCGAAGGGATCGTTCCCTCCGCGACACCCTGGTCCACTCCTCCATTACCCCCACCACCTCGTCCCCGTCCCAGGGCACCTTCCCTTGCAATCGCAGGAGGTGTAATACCTGCCCATTTACCTCCTCTCTCCTCACTATCCCAGGCCCCAAACACTCCTTTCAGGTGAAGCAGCGATTTACTTGTACTTCTTTCAATGTAGTATACTGTATTCGCTGCTCACAGAGTGGTCTCCTCTACATTGGGGAGACCAAGCGCAGACTGGGTGACCGCTTTGCGGAACATCTCCGCTCAGTCCGCAAGCAGGACCCTGAGCTTCCGGTTGCTTGCCATTTCAACACTCCCCCCTGCTCTCATGCTCACATCTCTGTCCTGGGATTGCTGCAGTGTTCCAGTGAACATCAACGCAAGCTCGAGGAACAGCATCTCATCTACCGATTAGGCACACTACAGCCTGCCGGACTGAACATTGAGTTCAATAATTTCAGAGCATGACAGCCCCCCACTTTACTTTCATTTTTAGTCATTTTTAGTTATTTTTTCTTCCTTTTTTTTTTGCATTCCTTTTTACATTTTTTACAATCTTTTTTTGCATTTATTTCATTTCATCTTAGTTTGTTCAGTTTGCTTACCCACTGTTTTTTTCAGGTTGTTTTTCTTCAGGTTTGCACTTGCTGATGTTCAATATTCAGTACATTCACACCTAATCTGTACTGATGCTTTGTCTTTCAACACACCATTAACATATTGTTTGCCTTTGCTCTGTGACCTTTTGGTCAGCTATGTGGCCTGGTCCAATCTGCACCTTCTCCTTTGTTATCTCTTGCCCAACCCCCACCTCACTTGTTTATAATCTGTGACTTTTCTAATATTTGTCAGTTCCGAAGAAGGGTCACTGACCCGAAACGTTAACGCTGCTTCTCTTTCCACAGATGCTGCCAGACCTGCTGAGTGAATCCAGCATTTCTTGTTTTTGTTGTTGACGTGGCGTTTCCTGGCTTGTGAATGGGACTCAGAACCATTCCAGCTGGGATTAACCCAGGCCTGGCAGAATTATCTCTGTCCTGGTGTCTGTTTTGGACACAGTACCACTCCAGCTGTGAATAACTCTGGCCTAGATTGAATTGGCCATTTCCTGTTGAGTGAGTCAGACTATAACCACTTGATGATGTTTCTGATACTTTACAGAGACAGTGAGGTTGAGACTGGTGAATGGGCAGGGTCCGTGCAGTGGGAACCTGTCAGTTTAACACACGATAACCGCTTGATGTTATTTCTGATACTTTACAGAGACAGTGAAGCTGAGACTGGTGAATGGGGAGGGTCTGTGTACTGGGAACCTGTGGGTTTAACAAACTATAACTACTTGATGATATTTCTGATACTTTACAGAGACAGTGAAGCTGAGACGGGTGAATGGGGAGGGTCCGTGCAGTGGGAACCTGTCAGTTTAACACACTATAACCGCTTGATGTTATTTCTGATACTTTACAGAGATTGTGAAGTTGAGACAGGTGAATGGGGTGTGCTGGGAACTGTGAACCCGTGGGTTTAACACACTATAACCGCTTGATGTCATTTCTGATACTTTACAGAGATTGTGAAGCTGAGACTGGTGAATGGGGAGGGTCTGTGCACTGGGAACCGGTGGATTCAACACACTATGACCGCTTGATGATGTTCCTGAAACTTTACACAGACAGTGAAGCTGAGACTGGTGAATGGGGATGGTCTGTGCACTGGGAACCTTGTGGGTTTAACACACTATAACACGTTTGATGTTATTTTTAACACTTTACAGAGATTGTGAAGCTGACACTGGTGAATGTGGAGTGTCTGTTCGCTGGGAACCTGTGGGTTTAACACACAATAACCGGTTGATGATATTTCACATATATTACAGAGACAGTGAAGTTGAGACTGGTGAATGCGGAGGGTCTGTGCACTGGGAACCTTGTGGGTTTAACACGCTATAACCGCTTGATGATATTTCTGATACTTTACAGAGATTGTGAAGCTGAGACTGGTGGATGGGGAGGGTCTGTGCACTGGGAACCTGTGGGTTTAACACACTATAACCGCTTGATGGTATTTCTGATACTTTACAGAGACAGTGAAGCTGAGATTGGTGAATGGGGAGGGTCTGTGCACTGGCAACCTGTGAGTTTAACACACTATAACTGCTTGATGATATTTCTGATACGTTGCAGAGATTGTGAAGCTGAGACTGGTGAATGGGGAGGTTCTGTGCACTGGGAACCTGTTGGTTTAACACGCTATAACCGCTTGATGATATTTCTGATACTTTACAGAGACAGTGAAGATGAAGCTGGTGAATGGGGAGGGTCTGTGCACTGGGAATCTTGTGGGTTTAACACTCCATAACCGCTTGATGATATTTCTGAAGCTTTACAGAGACAGTGAAGCTGAGACTGGTGAATGGGAAGGGTCTGTTCACTGGGAACCTGTGGGTTCAACACACTATAACCGCTTGATGTTATTTCTGATCCTTTACAGTGATTGTGAAGCTGAGACTGGTGAATGGGGTGTGCTGGGCACTGGGAACCGGTGGGTTTAACACACTATAACCGCTTGATGATATTCCTGAAACTTTACAGAGACAGTGAAGCTGAGACTGGTGAATGGGGAGGGTCTGTGCACTGGGAACCTTGTGGGTTTAACACACCATAACACGTTTGATGTAATTTCTGATACTTTACAGAGATTGTGAAGCTGAGACTGGTGAATAGGGAGAGTCTGTGCTTTGGTAACCTGTGGGTTTAACACTCTACAACCGCTTGATGTTATTTCTGATACTTTACAGAGACAGTGAAGCTGAGACTGGTGAATGGGGAGGGTCTGTGCACTGGGAACCTTGTGGGTTTAACACTCTATAACACGTTTGATGTTATTTCTGATACTTTACAGAGACAGTGAAGCTGAGACTGTGAATGGGTAGGGTCCGTGCAGAGGGAACCTTGTGGGTTTGACACACTAAAACCGCTTGATCTTATTTCTGATACTTTACAGAGATTGTGAAGCTGAGACTGTTGAATAGGGAGTTTCCGTTCACTGGGAACCTCTGTGTTTAACACACTATAACCGCTTGATGATATTTCACATATATTACAGAGACAGTGAAGTTGAGACTGGTGAATGCGGAGGGTCTGTGCACTGGGAACATGTGGGTTTAACACGCTATAACCGCTTGATGATATTTTACATACATTACAGAGACAGTGAAGTTGAGACTGGTGAATGCGGAGGGTCTGTGCACTGGGAACATGTGGGTTTAACAGACTATAACACGTTTGATGTTATTTCTGATACTTTACAGATTGTGAAGCTGAGACTGGTGAATGCGGAGGGTCTGTGCTCTGGTAACCTGTGGGTTTAACACTCTATAACCGCTTGATGTTATTTCTGATACTTTACAGAGATTGTGAAGCTGAGACCGGTGGATGGGGAGGGTCAGTGCACTGGGAACCTGTGGGTTTAACACACTATAACCGCTTGATGGTATTTCTGATACTTTACAGAGACAGTGAAGCTGAGACTGGTGAATGGGAAGGGTCTGTGCAGTGGCAACCTGTGAGTTTAACACACAATAACTGCTTGATGATATTTCTGATACTTTACAGAGACAGTGAAGCTGAGACTGGTGAATGGGGAGGGTCTGTGCACTGGGAACCTTGTGGGTTTAACACACTATAACACGTTTGATGTTATTTCTGATACTTTACAGAGACAGTGAAGCTGAGACTGTGAATGGGTAGGGTCCGTGCAGATGGAACCTTGTGGGTTTGACACACTAAAACCGCTTGATCTTATTTCTGATACTTTACAGAGATTGTGAAGCTGAGACTGTTGAATAGGGAGTGTCCGTTCACTGGGAACCTCTGGTTTTAACACACTATAACCGCTTGATGATATTTCACATATATTACAGAGACAGTGAAGTTGAGACTGGTGAATGCGGAGGGTCTGTGCACTGGGAACATGTGGGTTTAACACGCTATAACCGCTTGATGATATTTCTGATACTTTACAGAGACGTCGAAGCTGAGACTGGTGAAAGGGGAGGGTCTGTGCACTGGGAACCTTGTGGGTTTAACATGCTATAACCGCTTGATTTTATTTCTGATAATTTACAGAGATTCCGAAGCTGTGACTGGTGGATGGGGAGGGTCAGTGCACTGGGAACCTGTGGGTTTAACACACTATAACCGCTTGATGGTATTTCTGATACTTTACAGAGACAGTGAAGCTGAGACTGGTGAATGGGAAGGGTCTGTGCAGTGGCAACCTGTGAGTTTAACACACAATAACTGCTTGATGATATTTCTGATACGTTGCAGAGATTTTGAAGCTGAGACTGGTGAATGGGGAGGTTCTGTGCACTGTGAACCTGTTGGTGTAACACGCTATAACCGCTTGATGATATTTCTGATACTTTACAGAGACAGTGAAGATGAAGCTGGTGGATGGGGAGGGTCTGTGCACTGGGAATCTTGTGGGTTTAGCACTCCATAACCGCTTGATGATATTCCTGAAACTTTACAGAGACAGTGAAGCTGAGACTGGTGAATGGGGAGGGTCTGTGCACTGGGACCCTTGTGGGTTTAATACACCATAACACGTTTGATGTTATTTCTGATCCTTTACAGTGATTGTGAAGATGAAACTCGTGAATGGGGACAGTCCGTGCACTGGGAACCTGTGGGTTTAACACACTATAACCGCTTGATGTTATTTCTGATACTTTACAGAGACAGTGAAGTTGAGGCTGGTGAACGGGGAGGGTCTGTGCACTGGGAACCTGTTGGTTTAACACACTACAACCGCTTGATCATATTTCGGATATATTACAGAGACAGTGAAGCTGAGACTTGTGAATGGGGAATTTCTGTGCACTGGGAAGCGGTGGGTTTAACACACTATAACCGCTTGCTGATATTTCTGATACTTCACAGAGACAGTGAAGCTGAGACTGGTGAATGGGGAGGGTCTGTGCACTGGGAACCTGTTGGTTTAACACACTATAACCGCTTGCTGATATTTCTGATACTTTACAGAGAGTGTGAAGATGAAACTTGTGAATGGGGAATTTCTGTGCACTGGGAACCGGTGGGTTTAACGCACTATAACTGCTTGATGATATTTCTGATACTTTACAGAGATTGTGAAGCTGAGACTGTGGTTTGGGGCGGGGCGGGGGGGGGGATGTGTGCACAGGGAACCTGTGGTTTTAACACACTCTAACCGCTTGATGATATTTCTGATACTTTACAGAGACAGTGAAGCTGAGACTGGTGAATGGGGAGGGTCTGTGCACTGGGAACCTGTGGCTGTAACACACTCTAACCGCTTGATGTTATTTCTGATACTTTGCAGAGATTGTGAAGCTGAGACTGGTGAATGGGGAGGTTCCGTGCGCTGGGAACCTGTGGGTATAACACACTATAACCTCTTGATGATATTTCTGATATATTACAGAGACAGTGAAGCTGAGACTGGTGAATGGGGAGGGTCTGTGCACTGGGAACCTGTGGGTTTAACACACTATAACCGCTTGATGTTATATCTGATACTTTACAGATCTTGTGAAGCTGAGACTGGTGAATGCGGAAGGTCTGTGCGCTGGGAACATTGTGGGTTTAACACTCTATAACCGCTTGATGATATTTCTGATACTTTACAGTGATTGTGAAGCTGGGACCTGTGAATGGGGAGGGTCTGTGCATTGGGAACCTGTGGGTTTAACACACGATAACCGCTTGATGTTATTTCTGAAACTTTACAGAGACAGTGAAGCCTAGACTGGTGAATGGGGATGGTCCGTGCACTGGGAACCTGTGGGTTTAAAACACTATAACCACTTGATCATATTTCTGATATATTACAGAGGCAGTGAAGCTGAGACTGGTGAATGGGGAGGGTCTGTGCACTGGTAACCTGTGGGTTCAAGACACTATAACCGCTTGATGATATTTCTTATACTGTACAGAGATTGTGAAGCTGAGACTGGTGATTGGGGATTGTCTGTGTACAGGGAACCTGTAGGTTTAACACACTATAACCACTTGATGTTATTTCTGATACTTTACAGAGACAGTGAAGCCTAGAATGGTGAATGGGGATGGTCCGTGCACTGGGAACCTGTGGGTTTAACACACTATAACCACTTGATGTTATTTCTGATACTTTACAGAGACAGTGAAGCTGAGACTGGTGAATGGGGAGGGTCTGTGCACTGGGAACCGGTGGGTTTAACACATTGTAACTGCTTGATGATATTTCTGATACTTTACAGAGTCAGTGAAGCTGAGACTTGTGAATGGGGAGGGTCTGTGTACTTTGAAACAGTGCGTTTAACACACTATAACGGCTTGATGTTATTTCTGATACTTTACAGAGATTGTGAAGCTGAGACTGGTGAATGGGGAGGTTCCGTGCACTGGGAACCTGTGGGTATAACACACTATAACCGCTTGATGATATTTCTGATATATTACAGAGACAGTGAAGTTGAGACTGGTGAATGGGGAGGGTCTGTGCACTGGGAACCTGTGGGTTTAACACACTATAACCGCTTGATGTTATTCTGATATATTACAGAGACAGTGAAGCTGAGACATGTGAATGGGGAATTTCTGTGCACTGGGAACCGGTGGGTTTAACGCACTATAACTGCTTGATGATATTTCCGATACTTTACAGAGATTGTGAAGCTGAGACTGGGGTGTGGGGGGGGGGGGGGGGGGGTGGGGGGGTGGGGTGCGCACAGGGAACCTGTGGGTTTAACACACTCTAACCGCTTGATGATATTTCTGATACTTTACAGAGACAGTGAAGCTGAGACTGGTGAATGGGGAGGGTCTGTGCATTGGGAACCTGTGGGTATAACACACTCTAACCTCTTGATGATATTTCTGATATATTACAGAGACAGTGAAGTTGAGACTGGTGAATGGGGAGGGTCTGTGCACTGGGAACCTGTGGGTTTAACACACTATAACCGCTTGATGTTATTTCTGATACTTTACAGATCTTGTGAAGCTGAGACTGGTGAATGGGGAGGGTCTGTGCGCTGGGAACATTGTGGGTTTAACACTCTATAACCGCTTGATGATATTTCTGATACTTTACAGTGATTGTGAAGCTGGGACTAGTGAATGGGGAGCGTCTGTGCACTGGGAACCTGTGGGTTTAACACACGATAACCGCTTGATGTTATTTCTGATACTTTACAGAGACAGTGAAGCCTAGACTGGTGAATGGGGATGGTCCGTGCACTGGGAACCTGTGGGTTTAAAATACTATAACCACTTGATCATATTTCTGATATATTACAGAGACAGTGAAGCTGAGACAGGTGAATGGGGAGGGTCTGTGCACTGGTAACCTGTGGGTTCAAGACACTATATCCGCTTGATGATATTTCTTATACTTTACAGAGATTGTGAAGCTGAGACTGGTGAATGGGGATTGTCTGTGTACAGGGAACCTGTAGGTTTAACACACTATAACCACTTGATGTTATTTCTGATACTTTACAGAGACAGTGAAGCCTGGAATGGTGAATGGGGATGGTCCGTGCACTGGGAACCTGTGGGTTTAACACACTATAACCACTTGATGTTATTTCTGATACTTTACAGAGACAGTGAAGCTGAGACTGGTGAATGGGGAGGTTCTGTGCACTGGGAACCTGTGGGTATAACACACTATAACCGCTCGATGATATTTCTGATATATTACAGCGCTTGTGAAGCTGAGACTGGTGAATGGGGAGGGTCTGTGCACTGGGAAATTGTGGGTTTAACACACTATAACCGCTTGATGTTATTTCTGATACTTTACAGATCTTGTGATGCTGAGACTGGTGAATGGGGAGGGTCTGTGCGCTGGGAACATTGTGGGTTTAACACTCTATAACCGCTTGCTGATATTTCTGATACTTTACAGTGATTGTGAAGCTGGGACTTGTGAATGGGGAGGGTCTGTGCACTGGGAACCTGTGGGTTTAACACACGATAACCGCTTGATGTTATTTCTGATACTTTACAGAGACAGTGAAGCCTAGACTGGTGAATGGGGATGGTCCGTGCACTGGGAACCTGTGGGTTTAAAATACTATAACCACTTGATCATATTTCTGATATATTACAGAGACAGTGAAGCTGAGACAGGTGAATGGGGAGGGTCTGAGCACTGGTAACCTGTGGGTTCAAGATACTATAACCGCTTGATGATATTTCTTATACTTTACAGAGATTGTGAAGCTGAGACTGGTGAATGGGGATTGTCTGTGTACAGGGAACCTGTAGGTTTAACACACTATAACCACTTGATGTTATTTCTGATACTTTACAGAGACAGTGAAGCCTAGAATGGTGAATGGGGATGGTCCGCGCACTGGGAACCTGTGGGTTTTATACACTATAACCACTTGATGTTATTTCTGATACTTTACAGAGACAGTGAAGCTGAGACTGGTGAATGGGGAGGTTCTGTGCACTGGGAACCTGTGGGTATAACACACTATAACCGCTTGATGATATTTCTGATATATTACAGAGCATGTGAAGCTGAGACTGGTGAATGGGGAGGGTCTGTGCACTGGGAACCTGTGGGTTTAACACACTATAACCGCTTGATGTTATTTCTGATATATTACAGAGCTTGTGAAGCTGAGACTGGTGAATGGGGAGGGTCTGTGCAATGGCAACCTGTGGGTCTAACACACTAGAACCGCTTGATGATGTTTCTGATACTTTACAGAGACAGTGAAGCTGTGACTGGTGAATGGGGAGGGTCCGTGCACTGGGAACCTGTGGGTTAACACACTATAACCGCTTGATGATATTTCTGATATATTACAGAGCTTGTGAAGCTGAGACTGGTGAATGGGGAGGGTCTGTGCAATGGCAACCTGTGGGTCTAACACACTAGAACCGCTTGATGATGTTTCTGATACTTTACAGAGACAGTGAAGCTGTGACTGGTGAATGGGGAGGGTCCGTGCACTGGGAACCTGTGGGTTAACACACTATAACCGCTTGATGATATTTCTGATATATTACAGAGCTTGTGAAGCTGAGACTGGTGAATGGGGAGGGTCTGTGCACTGGGAACCTTGTGGGTTTAACACTCTATAACCGCTTGATGATATTTCTGATACTTTACAGTGATTGTGAAGCTGAGACTTGTGAATGGGTAGGGTCCGTGCACTGGGAACATGTGGGCTTAACACACGATAACCGCTTGATGATATTTCTGATACATTACAGAGACAGGAAGTTGAGACTGGTGAATGGGGAGGGTCTGTGCACTGGGAACCGGTGGGTTTAACACACTATAGATGCTTGATGATATTTCTGATACTTTACAGAGACAGTGAAGCTGAGACTGGTGAATAGGGAATGTCTGTGCACTGGGAACCTGTGGGGTTAGCACACTATTACCGCTTGATGATATTTCAGATATTATACAGAGACAGTGCAGCTGAGACTGGTGAATAGGGAATGTCTGTGCACTGGGATACTGTGGGTTTAACACAAGATAACCGCTTGGTGATATTTCTGACATTTTACAGAGACAGTGAAGCTGAGTCTGGTGAATAGGGAGGGCCTGTGCACTGGGAACCTGTGGGTTTAACACACTATAATCGCTTGAAGATATTTCTGATATTATACAGAGACAGTGCAGCTGAGACTGGTGAATAGGGAATGTCTGTGCACTGGGATACTGTGGGTGTAACACAAGATAACCGCTTGGTGATATTTCTGATACTTTACAGAGACAGTGAAGCTGAGACTGGTGAATAGGGAGGGTCCGTGCACTTTGAACCTATGGGTTTAACACACGATAACCGCTTGAAGATATTTCTGATATATTACAGAGACAGTGAAGCTACGACTGGTGAATGGGGAGGGTCTGTGCGCTGGGAACCTGTTGGTTTAACACATGGTAACCGCTTGATGATATTTGTGAAATTTTACAGAGACAGTGAAGCTGAGACTGGTGAATAGGGAGGGCCTGTGCGCTTTGAACCTGTGGGTTTAATACACTATAACCGCTTGATCATATTTCTGATATTTTACAGAGACAGTGAAGCTGAGACTGGTGAATCGGGAGGGTCTGTGCACTTGGAACCTGTGGGTTTAACACACAATAACCGCTTGATGATATTTCTGATATTTTACAGAGTCAGTGAAGCTGAGACTGGTGAATGGGGAGGGTCTGTGCACTGGGAACCTGTGGGTTTAACACACTATAAACGCGTGATGATATTTCTGATACTTTACAGAGACAGTGAAGCTGAGACTGGTGAATGGGGAGGGTCTGTGCACTGGGAACCTGTGGGTTTAATACACAATAACCGCTTGATGATATTTCTGATATTTTACAGAGACAGTGACGCTGAGACTGGTGAATAGGGAGGGTCTGTGCACTGGGAACCTGTGGGTTTAACACCCTATAACCGCTTGATGATATTTCTGATACTTTAGAGATTGTGAAGCTGAGGCTGGTGAAAAGGGAGATTCTGTGCGCTGTGAACCTGTTGGTGTAACACGCTATAACCGCTTCATGATATTTCTGATACTTTACAGAGACAGTGAAGATGAAGCTGGTGAATGGGGAGGGTCTGTGCACTGGGAACCTTGTGGGTTTAACACTCCATAACCGCTTGATGATATTTCTGAAGCTTTACAGAGACAGTGACGCTGAGACTGGTGAATGGGAAGGGTCCGTGCACTGGGAACCTGTGGGTTCAACACACTAAAACCGCTTGATGTTATTTCTGATACTTTACAGAGATTGTTAAGCTGAGACTGTTGAATAGGGAGGGTCCGTTCGCTGGGAACCTGTGGGTTTAACACACTATAAACGCGTGATGATATTTCTGATACTTTACAGAGACAGTGAAGCTGAGACTGTTGAATAGGGAGGGTCTGTGCACTGGGAACCTATGGGTTTAACACACTATAACCGCTTGATGATATTTCTGATACTTTACAGAGACAGTGAAGTTGAGGCTGGTGAACGGGGAGGTTCTGTGCACTGGGAACCTGTTGGTTTAACACACTACAACCGCTTGATCATATTTCTGATACTTTACAGAGACAGTGAAGTTGAGGCTGGTGAACGGGGAGGTTCTGTGCACTGGGAACCTGTTGGTTTAACACACTACAACCGCTTGATCATATTTCTGATATATTACAGAGACAGTGAAGCTGAGACCTGTGAATGGGGAATTTCTGTGCACTGGGAAACGGTGGGTTTAACGCACTATAACTGCTTGATGATATTTCTGATACTTTACAGAGATTGTGAAGCTGAGACTGGGGAATGGGGGCGGGGGGGGGGGGGGGTGGTCTGTGCACAGGGACCCTGTGGGTTCAACACACTCTAACCGCTTGATGATATTTCTGATACTTTACAGAGACAGTGAAGCTGAGACTGGTGAATGGGGAGGGTCTGTGCACTGGGAACCTGTGGGTATAACACACTCTAACCGCTTGATGTTATTTCTGATACTTTACAGAGACAGTGAAGCTGAGACTGGTGAATGGGGAGGGTCTGTGCACTGGGAAGCTGTGGGTATAACACACTCTAAACGCTTGATGTTATTTCTGATACTTTACAGAGACAGTGAAGCTGAGACTGGTGAATGGGGAGGGTCTGTGCACTGGGAACCGGTGGGTTTAACACATTGTAACTGCTTGATGATATTTCTGATACTTTACAGAGTCAGTGAAGCTGAGACTTGTGAATGGGGAGGGTCTGTGTACTTTGAAACAGTGCGTTTAACACACTATAACGGCTTGATGTTATTTCTGATACTTTACAGAGATTGTGAAGCTGAGACTGGTGAATGGGGAGGTTCCGTGCACTGGGAACCTGTGGGTATAACACACTATAACCGCTTGATGATATTTCTGATATATTACAGAGACAGTGAAGTTGAGACTGGTGAATGGGGAGGGTCTGTGCACTGGGAACCTGTGGGTTTAACACACTATAACCGCTTGATGTTATTTCTGATATATTACAGAGACAGTGAAGCTGAGACATGTGAATGGGGAATTTCTGTGCACTGGGAACTGGTGGGTTTAACGCACTATAACTGCTTGATGATATTTCCGATACTTTACAGAGATTGTGAAGCTGAGACTGGGGTGTGGGGGGGGGGGGTGGGGGGGTCGGGTGCGCACAGGGAACCTGTGGGTTTAACACACTCTAACCGCTTGATGATATTTCTGATACTTTACAGAGACAGTGAAGCTGAGACTGGTGAATGGGGAGGGTCTGTGCACTGGGAACCTGTGGGTATAACACACTCTTACCTCTTGATGATATTTCTGATATATTACAGAGACAGTGAAGTTGAGACAGGTGAATGGGGAGGGTCTGTGCACTGGGAACCTGTGGGTTTAACACACTACAACCGCTTGATCATATTTCTGATATATTACAGAGACAGTGAAGCTGAGACATGTGAATGGGGAATTTCTGTGCACTGGGAACCGGTGGGTTTAACGCACTATAACTGCTTGATGATATTTCCGATACTTTACAGAGATTGTGAAGCTGAGACTGGGGTGTGGGGGGGGGGGGGTGGGGGGGTGGGGTGCGCACAGGGAACCTGTGGGTTTAACACACTCTAACCGCTTGATGATATTTCTGATACTTTACAGAGACAGTGAAGCTGAGACTGGTGAATGGGGAGGGTCTGTGCACTGGGAACCTGTGGGTATAACACACTCTAACCTCTTGATGATATTTCTGATATATTACAGAGACAGTGAAGTTGAGACTGGTGAATGGGGAGGGTCTGTGCACTGGGAACCTGTGGGTTTAACACACTATAACCGCTTGATGTTATTTCTGATACTTTACAGATCTTGTGAAGCTGAGACTGGTGAATGGGGAGGGTCTGTGCGCTGGGAACATTGTGGGTTTAACACTCTATAACCGCTTGATGATATTTCTGATACTTTACAGTGATTGTGAAGCTGGGACTAGTGAATGGGGAGGGTCTGTGCACTGGGAACCTGTGGGTTTAACACACGATAACCGCTTGATGTTATTTCTGATACTTTACAGAGACAGTGAAGCCTAGACTGGTGAATGGGGATGGTCCGTGCACTGGGAACCTGTGGGTTTAAAATACTATAACCACTTGATCATATTTCTGATATATTACAGAGACAGTGAAGCTGAGACAGGTGAATGGGGAGGGTCTGTGCACTGGTAACCTGTGGGTTCAAGACACTATATCCGCTTGATGATATTTCTTATACTTTACAGAGATTGTGAAGCTGAGACTGGTGAATGGGGATTGTCTGTGTACAGGGAACCTGTAGGTTTAACACACTATAACCACTTGATGTTATTTCTGATACTTTACAGAGACAGTGAAGCCTGGAATGGTGAATGGGGATGGTCCGTGCACTGGGAACCTGTGGGTTTAACACACTATAACCACTTGATGTTATTTCTGATACTTTACAGAGACAGTGAAGCTGAGACTGGTGAATGGGGAGGTTCTGTGCACTGGGAACCTGTGGGTATAACACACTATAACCGCTCGATGATATTTCTGATATATTACAGCGCTTGTGAAGCTGAGACTGGTGAATGGGGAGGGTCTGTGCACTGGGAAATTGTGGGTTTAACACACTATAACCGCTTGATGTTATTTCTGATACTTTACAGATCTTGTGATGCTGAGACTGGTGAATGGGGAGGGTCTGTGTGCTGGGAACATTGTGGGTTTAACACTCTATAACCGCTTGCTGATATTTCTGATACTTTACAGTGATTGTGAAGCTGGGACTTGTGAATGGGGAGGGTCTGTGCACTGGGAACCTGTGGGTTTAACACACGATAACCGCTTGATGTTATTTCTGATACTTTACAGAGACAGTGAAGCCTAGACTGGTGAATGGGGATGGTCCGTGCACTGGGAACCTGTGGGTTTAAAATACTATAACCACTTGATCATATTTCTGATATATTACAGAGACAGTGAAGCTGAGACAGGTGAATGGGGAGGGTCTGTGCACTGGTAACCTGTGGGTTCAAGATACTATAACCGCTTGATGATATTTCTTATACTTTACAGAGATTGTGAAGCTGAGACTGGTGAATGGGGATTGTCTGTGTACAGGGAACCTGTAGGTTTAACACACTATAACCACTTGATGTTATTTCTGATACTTTACAGAGACAGTGAAGCCTAGAATGGTGAATGGGGATGGTCCGCGCACTGGGAACCTGTGGGTTTTATACACTATAACCACTTGATGTTATTTCTGATACTTTACAGAGACAGTGAAGCTGAGACTGGTGAATGGGGAGGTTCTGTGCACTGGGAACCTGTGGGTATAACACACTATAACCGCTTGATGATATTTCTGATATATTACAGAGCTTGTGAAGCTGAGACTGGTGAATGGGGAGGGTCTGTGCAATGGCAACCTGTGGGTCGAACAGACTATAACCGCTTGATGATATTTCTGATATATTACAGAGCTTGTGAAGCTGAGACTGGTGAATGGGGAGGGTCTGTGCACTGGGAACCTTGTGGGTTTAACACTCTATAACCGCTTGATGATATTTCTGATACTTTACAGTGATTGTGAAGCTGAGACTTGTGAATGGGTAGGGTCCGTGCACTGGGAACATGTGGGCTTAACACACGATAACCGCTTGATGATATTTCTGATACATTACAGAGACAGTGAAGTTGAGACTGGTGAATGGGGAGGGTCTGTGCACTGGGAACCGGTGGGTTTAACACACTATAGATGCTTGATGATATTTCTGATACTTTACAGAGACAGTGAAGCTGAGACTGGTGAATGATGGGGAGAGTCTGTGCACTGGGAACCTTGTGGGTTTAACACTCTATCACCGCTTGATGATATTTCTGAAACTTTACAGTGTTTGTGAAGCTGAGACTGGTGAATGGGGAGGGTCTGTGCACTGGGAACCTGTGGGGTTAGCACACTATTACCGCTTGATGATATTTCAGATATTATACAGAGACAGTGCAGCTGAGACTGGTGAATAGGGAATGTCTGTGCACTGGGATACTGTGGGTTTAACACAAGATAACCGCTTGGTGATATTTCTGACATTTTACAGAGACAGTGAAGCTGAGTCTGGTGAATAGGGAGGGCCTGTGCACTGGGAACCTGTGGGTTTAACACACTATAATCGCTTGAAGATATTTCTGATATTATACAGAGACAGTGCAGCTGAGACTGGTGAATCGGGAATGTCTGTGCACTGGGATACTGTGGGTGTAACACAAGATAACCGCTTGGTGATATTTCTGATACTTTACAGAGACAGTGAAGCTGAGACTGGTGAATAGGGAGGGTCCGTGCACTTTGAACCTATGGGTTTAACACACGATAACCGCTTGAAGATATTTCTGATATATTACAGAGACAGTGAAGCTGAGACCTGTGAATGGGGAATTTCTGTGCACTGGGAAACGGTGGGTTTAACGCACTATAACTGCTTGATGATATTTCTGATACTTTCCAGAGATTGTGAAGCTGAGACTGGGGAATGGGGGCGGGGGGGGGGCGGGGTGGTCTGTGCACAGGGACCCTGTGGGATCAACACACTCTAACCGCTTGATGATATTTCTGATACTTTACAGAGACAGTGAAGCTGAGACTGGTGAATGGGGAGGGTCTGTGCACTGGGAACCTGTGGGTATAACACACTCTAACCGCTTGATGTTATTTCTGATACTTTACAGAGACAGTGAAGCTGAGACTGGTGAATGGGGAGGGTCTGTGCACTGGGAACCGGTGGGTTCAACACACTGTAACTGCTTGATGATATTTCTGATATTATACAGAGACAGTGCAGCTGAGACTGGTGAATAGGGAATGTCTGTGCACTGGGATACTGTTGGTTTAACACAAGATAACCGCTTGGTGATATTTCTGATACTTTACAGAGACAGTGAAGCTGAGACTGGTGAATAGGGAGGGTCCGTGTACTTTGAACCTATGGGTTTAACACACGATAACCGCTTGAAGATATTTTTGATATATTTCAGAGACAGTGAAGCTGCGACTGGTGAATGGGGAGGGTCTGTGCGCTGGGAACCTGTTGGTTTAACACATGATAACCGCTTGATGATATTTGTGAAATTTTACAGAGACAGTGAAGCTGAGACTGGTGAATAGGGAGGGCCTGTGCGCTTTGGACCTGTGGGTTTAATGCACTATAACCGCTTGATCATATTTCTGATATTTTACAGAGACAGTGAAGCTGAGACTGGTGAATGGGGAGGGTCTGTGCACTGGGAACCTGTGGGTTTAACACACAATAACCGCTTGATGATATTTCTGATATTTTACAGAGTCAGTGAAGCTGAGACTGGTGAATGGGGAGTGTCTGTGCACTGAGAACCTGTGGGTTTAACACACTATAAACGCGTGATGATATTTCTGATACTTTACAGAGACAGTGAAGCTGAGACTGGTGATGAGAGAGAGTCCGTGCACTGGGAACCTATGGGTTTAACACACGATAACCGCTTCAAGATATTTCTGATATATTACAGAGACAGTGATGCTGAGACTGGTGAATGGGGAGGGTCTGTGCGCTGGGAACCTGTTGGTTTTACACATGATAACCGTTTGATGATATTTCAGAAATTTTACAGAGACAGTGAAGCTGAGACTGGTGAATAGGGAGGGTCTGTGCACTGGGAACCTGTGGGTTTAATACACAATAACCGCTTGATGATATTTCTGATATTTTACAGAGACAGTGACGCTGAGACTGGTGAATTGGGAGGGTCCGTGCACAGGTAACGTGTGGGTTTAACACACTATAACCGCTTGATGATATTTCTGATACTTTAGAGATTGTGAAGCTGAGGCTGGTGAATAGGGAGATTCTGTGCGCTGTGAACCTGTTGGTGTAACACGCTATAACCGCTTCATGATATTTCTGATACTTTACAGAGACAGTGAAGATGAAGCTGGTGAATGGGGAGGGTCTGTGCACTGGGAATCTTGTGGGTTTAACACTCCATAACCGCTTGATGATATTTCTGAAGCTTTACAGAGACAGTGAAGCTGAGACTGGTGAATGGGAAGGGTCCGTGCACTGGGAACCTGTGGGTTCAACACACTATAACCGCTTGATGTTATTTCTGATACTTTACAGAGATTGTGAAGCTGAGACTGGTGAATGGGGTGTGCTGGGCACTGGGAACCGGTGGGTTTAACACACTATAACCGCTTGATGTTATTTCTGATACTTTACAGAGACAGTGAAGCTGAGACTGGTGAATGGGGAGGGTCCATGCACTGGGAACCTTGTGGGTTTAACACACTATAACCGCTTGATGTTATTTCTGATACTTTACAGAGACAGTGAAGCTGAGACTGGTGAATGGGGAGGGTCCATGCACTGGGAACCTTGTGGGTTTAACACACTAAAACCGCTTGATGTTATTTCTGATACTTTGCTGAGATTGTTAAGCTGAGACTGTTGAATAGACAGTGTCCGTTCGCTGGGAACCTGTGGGTTAAACACACTATAACCGCTTGATGATATTTCTGATACTTTACAGAGATTGTGAAGATGAAACTCGAGAATGGGGATGGTCCGTGCGCTGGGAACCTGTTGGTTTAACACACTACAACCGCTTGATCATATTTCTGATATATTACAGAGACAGTGAAGCTGAGACCTGTGAATGGGGAATTTCTGTGCACTGGGAACCGGTGGGTTTAACGCACTATAACTGCTTGATGATATTTCTGATACTTTACAGAGATTGTGAAGCTGAGACTGGGGAATGGGGGGGGGGGAGGGGTGGGGGTCTGTGCACTGGGAAGCTGTGGGTATAACACACTCTAAACGCTTGATGTTATTTCTGATACTTTACAGAGACAGTGAAGCTGCGACTGGTGAATGGGGAGGGTCTGTGCACTGGGAACCGGTGGGTTTAACACATTGTAACTGCTTGATGACATTTCTGATACTTTACAGAGTCAGTGAAGCTGAGACTTGTGAATGGGGAGGGTCTGTGTACTTTGAAACAGTGCGTTTAACACACTATAACGGCTTGATGTTATTTCTGATACTTTACAGAGATTGTGAAGCTGAGACTGGTGAACGGGGAGGTTCCGTGCACTGGGAACCTGTGGGTATAACACACTATAACCGCTTGATGATATTTCTGATATATTACAGAGACAGTGAAGTTGAGACTGGTGAATGGGGAGGGTCTGTGCACTGGGAACCTGTGGGTTTAACACACTATAACCGCTTGATGTTATTTCTGATACTTTACAGATCTTGTGAAGCTGAGACTGGTGAATGGGGAGGGTCTGTGCACTGGGAACCTTGTGGGTTTAACACTCTATAACCGCTTGATGATATTTCTGATATTTTACAGTGATTGTGAAGCTGGGACTTGTGAATGGGGAGGGTCTGTGCACTGGGAACCTGTGGGTTTAACACACGATAACCGCTTGATGTTATATCTGATACTTTCCAGAAACAGTGAAGCCTAGACTGGTGAATGGGGATGGTCCGTGCACTGGGAACCTGTGGGTTTAACACACTATAACTACTTGATGATATTACTTATAATTTACAGAGATTGTGAAGCTGAGACTGGTGAATGGGGATTGTCTGTGTACAGGGAACCTGCGGGTTTAACACACTATAACCACTTGATCATAATTCTGATATATTACAGAGACAGTGAAGCTGAGACTTGTGAATGGGGAGGGTCTGTGCACTGGTAACCTGTGGGTTCAACACACTATAACCGCTTGATGATATTACTTATACTTTACAGAGATTGAGAAGCTGAGACTGGTGAATGGGGATTGTCTGTGTACAGGGAACCTGTAGGTTTAACACACTATAACCGCTTGATGTTATTTCTGATTCTTTACAGAGACAGTGAAGCCTAGAATGGTGAATGGGGATTGTCCGTGCACTGGGAACCTGTGGGTTTAACGCACTATAACCACTTGATGTTATTTCTGATACTTTACAGAGACAGTGAAGCTGCGACTGGTGAATGGGGAGGTTCTGTGCACAGGCAACCTGTGGGTCTAACACACTAGAACCGCTTGATGATGTTTCTGATACTTTACAGAGACAGTGAAGCTGTGACTTGTGAATGGGGATTGTCTGTGTACACGGAACCTGTAGGTTTAACACACTATAACCACTTGATCATATTTCTGATATATTACAGAGACAGTGAAGCTGAGACTTGTGAATGGGGAGGGTCTGTGCACTGGGAACCTGTGGGTTCAACACACTAGAACCGCTTGATGATATCACTTATACTTTACAGAGATTGTGAAGCTGAGACTGGTGAATGGGGATTGTCTGTGTACAGGGAACCTGTAGGTTTAACACACTATAACCGCTTGATGTTATTTTTGATACTTTACAGAGACAGTGAAGCCTAGAATGGTAAATGGGGATTGTCCGTGCACTGGGAACCTGTTTGTTTAACACACTATAACCACTTGATGTTATTTCTGATACTTTACAGAGACAGTGAAGCTGAGACTGGTGAATGGGGAGGTACTGTGCACAGGCAACCTGTGGGTCTAACACACTATAACCGCTTGATGATGTTTCTGATACTTTACAGAGATAGTGAAGCTGTGACTGGTGAATGGGGAGGGTCCGTGCACTGGGAACCTGTGGGGATAACACACGATAACCGCTTGATGATATTTCTGATATATTACAGAGCTTGTGAAGCAGAGACTGGTGAATGGGGAGGGTCTGTGCACTGGGAAACTGGTGGGTTTAACACTCTATAACCGCTTGATGATATTTCTGATACATTACAGAGACAGTGAAGTTGAGACTGATGAATGGGGAGGGTCTGAACACTGGGAACCTTGTGGGTTTAACACACTATAACCGCTTGATGATATTTCTGATACTTTACAGAGACAGTGAAGCTGAGTTTGGTGAATGGGGTGGGTCTGTGCACTGGGAGCCTGTGGTTTTAACACACTATAGATGCTTGATGATATTTCTGATACTTTACAGAGACAGTGAAGCTGAGACTGGAGAATGATGGGGAGGGTCTGTGCACTGGGAACCATGTGGGTTTAACACTTTCTAACCGCTTGTTGATATTTCTGATACTTTACAGTGATTGTGAAGCTGAGACTTGTGAATGGGTAGGGTCCGTGCACTGGGAACATGTGGGTTTAACACACTATAACCGCTTGATGATATTTCTGATACATTACAGAGACAGTGAAGTTGAGACTGGTGAATGGGGAGGGTCTGTGCACTGGGAACCTTGTGGGTTTAACACACTATAACCGCTTGTTGTTATTTCTGAAACTTTACAGTGATTGTGAAGCTGAGACTGGTGAATAGGGAGGGCCTGTGCACTGGGAACCTGTGGATTTAACACACTATAACCGCTTGATGTTATTTCTGATACTTTACAGAGACAGTGAAGCTGAGACTGGTGAATGGGGAGGGTCCATGCACTGGGAACCTTGTGGGTTTAACACCCTAAAACCGCTTGATGTTGTTTCTGATACTTTACAGAGATTGTGAAGCTGAGGCTGGTGAATAGGGAGATTCTGTGCGCTGTGAACCTGTTGGTGTAACACGCTATAACCGCTTCATGATATTTCTGATACTTTACAGAGACAGTGAAGATGAAGCTGGTGAATGGGGAGGGTCTGTGCACTGGGAATCTTGTGGGTTTAACACTCCATAACCGCTTGATGATATTTCTGAAGCTTTACAGAGACAGTGAAGCTGAGACTGGTGAATGGGAAGGGTCCTTGCACTGGGAACCTGTGGGTTCAACACACTATAACCGCTTGATGTTATTTCTGATACTTTACAGAGATTGTGAAGCTGAGACTGGTGAATGGGGTGTGCTGGGCACTGGGAACCGGTGGGTTTAACACACTATAACCGCTTGATGTTATTTCTGATACTTTACAGAGACAGTGAAGCTGAGACTGGTGAATGGGGAGGGTCCATGCACTGGAACCTTGTGGGTTTAACACACTATAACCGCTTGATGTTATTTCTGATACTTTACAGAGACAGTGAAGCTGAGACTGGTGAATGGGGAGGGTCCATGCACTGGGAACCTTGTGGGTTTAACACACTAAAACCGCTTGATGTTATTTCTGATACTTTGCTGAGATTGTTAAGCTGAGACTGTTGAATAGACAGTGTCCGTTCGCTGGGAACCTGTGGGTTAAACACACTATAACCGCTTGATGATATTTCTGATACTTTACAGAGATTGTGAAGATGAAACTCGAGAATGGGGATGGTCCGTGCGCTGGGAACCTGTTGGTTTAACACACTACAACCGCTTGATCATATTTCTGATATATTACAGAGACAGTGAAGCTGAGACCTGTGAATGGGGAATTTCTGTGCACTGGGAACCGGTGGGTTTAACGCACTATAACTGCTTGATGATATTTCTGATACTTTACAGAGATTGTGAAGCTGAGACTGGGGAATGGGGGGGGGGGGAGGGGTGGGGGTCTGTGCACTGGGAAGCTGTGGGTATAACACACTCTAAACGCTTGATGTTATTTCTGATACTTTACAGAGACAGTGAAGCTGCGACTGGTGAATGGGGAGGGTCTGTGCACTGGGAACCGGTGGGTTTAACACATTGTAACTGCTTGATGACATTTCTGATACTTTACAGAGTCAGTGAAGCTGAGACTTGTGAATGGGGAGGGTCTGTGTACTTTGAAACAGTGCGTTTAACACACTATAACGGCTTGATGTTATTTCTGATACTTTACAGAGATTGTGAAGCTGAGACTGGTGAACGGGGAGGTTCCGTGCACTGGGAACCTGTGGGTATAACACACTATAACCGCTTGATGATATTTCTGATATATTACAGAGACAGTGAAGTTGAGACTGGTGAATGGGGAGGGTCTGTGCACTGGGAACCTGTGGGTTTAACACACTATAACCGCTTGATGTTATTTCTGATACTTTACAGATCTTGTGAAGCTGAGACTGGTGAATGGGGAGGGTCTGTGCACTGGGAACCTTGTGGGTTTAACACTCTATAACCGCTTGATGATATTTCTGATATTTTACAGTGATTGTGAAGCTGGGACTTGTGAATGGGGAGGGTCTGTGCACTGGGAACCTGTGGGTTTAACACACGATAACCGCTTGATGTTATATCTGATACTTTCCAGAAACAGTGAAGCCTAGACTGGTGAATGGGGATGGTCCGTGCACTGGGAACCTGTGGGTTTAACACACTATAACTACTTGATGATATTACTTATAATTTACAGAGATTGTGAAGCTGAGACTGGTGAATGGGGATTGTCTGTGTACAGGGAACCTGCGGGTTTAACACACTATAACCACTTGATCATAATTCTGATATATTACAGAGACAGTGAAGCTGAGACTTGTGAATGGGGAGGGTCTGTGCACTGGTAACCTGTGGGTTCAACACACTATAACCGCTTGATGATATTACTTATACTTTACAGAGATTGAGAAGCTGAGACTGGTGAATGGGGATTGTCTGTGTACAGGGAACCTGTAGGTTTAACACACTATAACCGCTTGATGTTATTTCTGATTCTTTACAGAGACAGTGAAGCCTAGAATGGTGAATGGGGATTGTCCGTGCACTGGGAACCTGTGGGTTTAACGCACTATAACCACTTGATGTTATTTCTGATACTTTACAGAGACAGTGAAGCTGCGACTGGTGAATGGGGAGGTTCTGTGCACAGGCAACCTGTGGGTCTAACACACTAGAACCGCTTGATGATGTTTCTGATACTTTACAGAGACAGTGAAGCTGTGACTTGTGAATGGGGATTGTCTGTGTACACGGAACCTGTAGGTTTAACACACTATAACCACTTGATCATATTTCTGATATATTACAGAGACAGTGAAGCTGAGACTTGTGAATGGGGAGGGTCTGTGCACTGGGAACCTGTGGGTTCAACACACTAGAACCGCTTGATGATATCACTTATACTTTACAGAGATTGTGAAGCTGAGACTGGTGAATGGGGATTGTCTGTGTACAGGGAACCTGTAGGTTTAACACACTATAACCGCTTGATGTTATTTTTGATACTTTACAGAGACAGTGAAGCCTAGAATGGTAAATGGGGATTGTCCGTGCACTGGGAACCTGTTTGTTTAACACACTATAACCACTTGATGTTATTTCTGATACTTTACAGAGACAGTGAAGCTGAGACTGGTGAATGGGGAGGTACTGTGCACAGGCAACCTGTGGGTCTAACACACTATAACCGCTTGATGATGTTTCTGATACTTTACAGAGATAGTGAAGCTGTGACTGGTGAATGGGGAGGGTCCGTGCACTGGGAACCTGTGGGGATAACACACGATAACCGCTTGATGATATTTCTGATATATTACAGAGCTTGTGAAGCAGAGACTGGTGAATGGGGAGGGTCTGTGCACTGGGAAACTGGTGGGTTTAACACTCTATAACCGCTTGATGATATTTCTGATACATTACAGAGACAGTGAAGTTGAGACTGATGAATGGGGAGGGTCTGAACACTGGGAACCTTGTGGGTTTAACACACTATAACCGCTTGATGATATTTCTGATACTTTACAGAGACAGTGAAGCTGAGTTTGGTGAATGGGGTGGGTCTGTGCACTGGGAGCCTGTGGTTTTAACACACTATAGATGCTTGATGATATTTCTGATACTTTACAGAGACAGTGAAGCTGAGACTGGAGAATGATGGGGAGGGTCTGTGCACTGGGAACCATGTGGGTTTAACACTTTCTAACCGCTTGTTGATATTTCTGATACTTTACAGTGATTGTGAAGCTGAGACTTGTGAATGGGTAGGGTCCGTGCACTGGGAACATGTGGGTTTAACACACTATAACCGCTTGATGATATTTCTGATACATTACAGAGACAGTGAAGTTGAGACTGGTGAATGGGGAGGGTCTGTGCACTGGGAACCTTGTGGGTTTAACACACTATAACCGCTTGTTGTTATTTCTGAAACTTTACAGTGATTGTGAAGCTGAGACTGGTGAATAGGGAGGGCCTGTGCACTGGGAACCTGTGGATTTAACACACTATAACCGCTTGATGTTATTTCTGATACTTTACAGAGACAGTGAAGCTGAGACTGGTGAATGGGGAGGGTCCATGCACTGGGAACCTTGTGGGTTTAACACCCTAAAACCGCTTGATGTTGTTTCTGATACTTTACAGAGATTGTTAAGCTGAGACTGTTGAATAGGGAGTGTCCGTTCGCTGGGAACCTGTGGGTTAAACACACTATAACCGCTTGATGATATTTCTGATACTTTACAGAGATTTTGAAGATGCAACTCGTGAATGGGGACGGTCCGTGCGCTGGGAACCTGTTGGTTTAACACACTATAACCGCTTGATGATATTTCTGATACTTTACGGAGATAGTGAAGTTGAGGCTGGTGAACGGGGAGGGTCTGTGCACTGGGAACCTGTGGGTTTAACACACTACAACCACTTGATCATTTTTCTGATATATTACAGAGACAGTGAAGCTGACACTTGTGAATGGGGAATTTCTGTGCTCTGGGAACCGGTGGGTTTAACGCACTATAACTGCTTGATGATATTTCTGATACTTTACAGAGATTGTGAAGCAGAGACTGGGGAATGGGGTTTGGGGGGGGGGGGGGGCGGACTGTGCACAGGGAACCTGTGGGTTTAACACACTCTAACCGCTTGATGATATTTCTGATACTTTACAGAGACAGTGAAGATGAGACTGGTGAATGGGGAGGGACTGTGCACTGGGAACCTGTGGGTATAACACACACTAACCGCTTGATGTTATTTCTGATACTTTACAGAGACAGTGAAGCTGAGACTGGTGAATGGGGAGGGTCTGTGCACTGGGAACCGGTGGGTTGAACACTCTGTAACTGCTTGATGATATTTCTGATACTTTACAGAGACAGTGAAGCTGAGACTGGTGAATGGGGAGGGTCTGTGTACTTTGAAACAGTGGGTTTAACACACTATAACGGCTTGATGTTATTTCTGATATTTTACAGAGATTGTGAAGCTGAGACTGGTGAATGGGGAGGTTCCGTGCACTGGGAACCTGTGGGTATAACACACTATAACCGCTTGATGATATTTCTGATATATTACAGAGACAGTGAAGTTGAGACTGGTGAATGGGGAGGGTCTGTGCACTGGGAACCTGTGGGTTTAACACACTATAACCGCTTGATGTTATTTCTGATACTTTACAGATTTGTGAAGCTGAGACTGGTGAATGGGAAGGGTCTGTGCACTGGGAACCTTGTGGGTTTAGCACTCTATAACCGCTTGATGATATTTCTGATATTTTACAGTGATTGTGAAGCTGGGACTTGTGAATGGGGATTGTCTGTGCACAGGGAACCTGTAGGTTGAACACACTATAACCACTTGATCATATTTCTGATATATTACAGAGAAAGTGAAGCTGAGACTTGTGAATGGGGAGGGTCTGTGCACTGGGTACCTGTGGGTTCAACACACTATAACCGCTTGATGATATTACTTATACTTTACAGAGATTGTGAAGCTGAGACTGGTGAATGGGGATTGTCTGTGTACAGGGTACCTGCAGGTTTAACACACTATAACCGCTTGATGTTATTTCTGATACTTTACAGAGACAGTGAAGACTAGAATGGTGAATGGGGATTGTCCGTGCACTGGGAACCTGTGGGTTTAACACACTATAACCGCTTGATGTTATTTCTGATACTTTACAGAGACAGTGAAGCTGAGACTGGTGAATGGGGAGGTTCTGTGCACAGGCAACCTGTGGGTCTAACACACTAGAACCGCTTGATGATGTTTCTGATACTTTACAGAGACAGTGAAGCTGTGACTGGTGAATGGGGAGGGTCCGTGCACTGGGAACCTGTGGGTTTAACACTCTATAACCGCTTGATGATATTTCTGATATATTACAGAGCTTGTGAAGCTGAGACTGGTGAATGGGGAGGGTCCGTGCACTGGGAGCCTGTGGTTTTAACACACTGTCGATGCTTGATGATATTTCTGATACTTTACAGAGACAGCGAAGCTGAGACTGGAGAATGATGGGGAGGGTCTGTGCACTGGGAACCATGTGGGTTTAACACTTTCTAACCGCTTGATGGTATTTCTGATACTTTACAGTGATTGTGAAGCTGAGACTTGTGAATGGGTAGGGTCCGTGCACTGTGAACATGTGGGTTTAACACACTATAACCGCTTGATGATATTTCTGATACATTACAGAGACAGTGAAGTTGATACTGGTGAATGGGGAGGGTCTGTACACTGGGAATCTTGTGGGTTTAACTCACTATAACCGCTTGATGATATTTCTGAAACTTTACAGTGATTGTGAAGCTGAGACTGGTGAATAGGGAGGGCCTGTGCACTGGGATACTGTGGGTTTAACACAAGATAACCGCTTGGTGATATTTCTGAAACTTTACAGAGACAGTGAAGCTGAGACTGGTGAATAGGGAGGGTCCGTGCACTTTGAACCTATGGGTTTAACACACTAAAACCGCTTGAAGATATTTCTGATATTTTACAGAGACAGTGAAGCTGCGACTGGTGAATGGGGATTGTCTGTGCACTTGGAACCTGTGGGTTTAACACACTATAACCGCTTGATGATATTTCTGATATTTTACTGAGACAGTGACGCTGAGAATGGTGAATGGGGAGGGTCTGTGCACTGGGAACCTGTGGGTTTAACACACTATAACCGTTTGATGATATTTCTGATACTTTACAGAGACAGTGAATCAGAGACTGGTGAATCGGGAGGGTCTGTGCGCTTTGAACCTGTGGGTTTAATACACTATAACCGCTTGATCATATTTCTGCTATTTTACAGAGACAGTGAAGCTGAGACTGGTGAATAGGTAGGGTCTGTGCACTGGGAACCTATGGTTTTAACACACGATAACCGCTTGATGATGTTTCTGAAATTTTACAGAGACAGTGAAGCTGAGACTGGTGAATAGGGAGGGTCTGTGCACTTGGAACCTGTGGGTTTAATACACAATAACCGCTTGATGATATTTCTCATACTTTACAGAGACAGTGAAGCTGAGACTGGTGAATAGGGAGGGTCCGTGCACAGGTACCGTGTGGGTTCAACACCCTATAACCGCTTGATGATATTTCTGATACTTTAGAGATTGTGAAGCTGAGGCTGGTGAATAGGGAGATTCTGTGCGCTGTGAACATGTGAGTTTAACACACAATAACAGCGTGATTAGATTTCTGATACTTTACAGAGATTGTGATGCTGAGACTGGTGAATAGGGAGGGTCTGTGCACTTGGAATCTGTGCTTTTAACACACTGTAACCGCTTGATGATATTTCTGATACTTTACAGAGACAGTGAAGCTGCGACTGGGGAATGGGGAGGGTCTGTACCCTGGGAACCTGTGGGTTAGCACACTGCAACCGCTTGATGATATTTCTGATACTTTACAGAGCCAGTGAATCTGAGACTGGTGAATAGGGAGGTCCTGTGCGCTGGGAACCTGTGGGTTTAACACACTATAACCGCTTGATCATATTTCTGATATTTTACAGAGACAGTGAAGCTGAGACTGGTGAATGGGGAGTATCCGTGCACTGGGAACCTGTGGGTTTAACACACTAGAATCGCTTAATGATATTTCTGATATTTTACAAAGGCAGTGAAGCTGAGACTGGTGAATGGGGAGTATCCGTGCACTGGGAACCTGTCAGTTTAAAACACTATAACCGCTTGATGATATTTCTGATAAATTACAGAGATTGTGAAGCTGAGACTGGTGAATGGGGAGGGTCCGTGCATTTTGAACCTATGGGTTTAACACACTATAACCGCTTGCTGATATTTCTGGTATTTTACAGCGACAGTGAAGATGCGACTGGTGAATAGGGAGGGTCTGTGCACTGGCATACTGTGGGTTTAACACACTATAACCGCTTGGTGATATTTCTGATCTTTTAGAGAGACAGTGAAGCTGAGACTGGTGAATGGGGAGGGTCTGTGCACTGGGAACCTGTGGGTTTAATACACAATAACCGCGTGATGATATTTCTGATAATTTGCAGAGACTGTGAGGCTGAGACTGGTGAATAGGGACGGTTCGTGCACAGGTAACGTGTGGGTTCAACACCCTCTAACCGCTTGATGATATTTCTGATACTTTAGAGATTGTGAAGCTGAGGCTGGTGAATAGGGAGGGTCTGTGCACTGGGAACCTGTGGTTTTAACACACTGTAACCGCTTGATGATATTTCTGATACTTTACAGAGACAGTGAAGCTGAGACTGGGGAATGGGGAGGGTCTGTACCCTGGGAACCTGTGGGTTAGCACACTATAACCGCTTGATGATATTTCTGATACTTTACAGAGACATTGAATCTGAGACTGGTGAATAGGGAGGGCCTGTACGCTGGGAACCTGTGGGTTTAACACAATATAACCACTTGATTATATTTCTGATATTTTACAGAGACAGTGAAACTGAGACTGGTGACTGGGGAGTATCTGTGCACTGGTAACCTGTGGGTTTAACACACTATAACCGCTTGATGATATTTCTGATATTTTACAAAGACAGTGAAGCTGAGACTGGTGAATGGGGAGTATCCGTGCACTGGGAACCTGTGGTTTTAACAGACTATAACCGCTTGATGATATTTCTGATACTTTACAGAGACAGTGAAGCTGAGACTTGTGAATAGGGAGGGCCTGTGCGCTGGGAAGCTGTGGGTTTAACACACTGTAACCGCTTGATCATATTTCTGATATTTTACAGAGACAGTGAAGCTGAGACTGGTGAATAGCGAGTGTCTGTGCACTGGGAACCTGTGGGTTTAACACACTATAATCGCTTGCTGTTATTACTGATATTTTACAGAGACAGTGAAGCTGAGACTGGTGAATAGGGAGGGTCTGCACACTGGCAACCTGTGGGTTTAACACATTATAACCGCTTGGTGATATTTCTGATATTTTACAGAGACAGTGAAACTGTGACTGGTTAATAGGGAGGTTCTGTGTACTGGGAACCTGTTGGTTTAACACATGATAACCGCTTGATGATATTTCTGAAATTTTACAGAGACAGTGAAGCTGAGACTGGTGAATAGGGAGGGTCTGTGCACTTGGAACCTGTGGGTTTAACACACAATAACCGCTTGATGATCTTTCTGATATTTTACAGAGACAGTGAAACTGAGACTGGTTAATAGGGAGGTTCTGTGCACTGGGAACCTGTGGGTGTAACACACTGTAACCGCTTGACGATATCTCTGATAATTTAGAGACAGTGAAGTTGAGACTGGTGAATAGGGGGGGTCTGTGCGCTGGGAGCCTGTGGGTTTATCACACTATAACCGCTTGGTGATATTTCTGATCTTTTAGAGAGACAGTGAAGCTGAGACTGGTGAATGGGGAGGGTCTGTGCACTGGGAACCTGTGGGTTTAATACACAATAACCGCGTGATGATATTTCTGATATTTTACAGAGACAGTGACGCTGAGACTGGTGAATAGGGAGGGTCCGTGCACAGGTAACGTGTGGGTTCAACACCCTATAACCGCTTGATGATATTTCTGATACTTTAGAGATTGTGAAGCTGAGGCTGGTGAATAGGGAGATTCTGTGCGCTGTGAACATGTGAGTTTAACACACAATAACAGCGTGATTACATTTCTGATACTTTACAGAGATTGTGAAGCTGAGACTGGTGAATAGGGAGGGTCTGTGCACTAGGAACCTGTGGTTTTAACACACTGTAACCGCTTGGTGATATTTCTGATACTTTACAGAGACAGTGAAGCTGGGCCTGGGGAATGGGGAGGGTCTATACCCTGGGAACCTGTGGGTTAGCACACTATAAACGCTTGATGATATTTCTGATACTTTACAGAGACAATGAATCTGAGACTGGTGAATAGGGAGGGCCGGTGCGCAGGGAACCTGTGGGTTTAACACACTATAACCGCTTGATTATATTTCTGATATTTTACAGAGACAATGAATCTGAGACTGGTGACTGGGGAGTATCTGTGCACTGGGAACCTGTGGGTTTAACACACTATAACCGCTTGATGATAATTCTGATATTTTACAAAGACAGTGAAGCTGAGACTGGTGAATGGGGAGTATCCGTGCACTGGGAACCTGTGGTTTTAACACACTATAACAGCTTTATGATATTTCTGATACTTTACAGAGACAGTGAAGCTGAGACTGGTGAATAGGAAGGGCCTGTGCGCTGGGAAGCTGTGGGTTTAACACACTGTAACCGCTTGATCAAATTTCTGATATTTTACAGAGACAGTGAAGCTGAGACTGGTGAATGGGGAGGGACTGTGCACTGGGAACATGTGGGATTAACACACTATAAACGCGTGATGATATTTCTGATATTTTACAGAGACAGTGAAGCTGAGACTGGTGAATAGGGAGGGTCTGTGCATTGGGAACCTGTGGGTTTAACACACTATAACCGCTTGCTGATATTTCTGATATTTTACAGTGACAGTGAAGATCCGACTGCTGAATAGGGAGGGTCCGTGCACTGGGAACCTATGGGGTTAACGCACTATAATCGTTTGAAGATATTTCTGATATATTGCAGAGACAGTGAAGCTGAGACTGGTGAATGGGGAGGGTCTGTGCGCTGGGAACCTGTTGGTTTAACACATGATAACCGCTGGATGATATTTCTGAAATTTTACAGAGACAGCGAAGCTGAGACTGGTGAATAGGGAGGGTCTGTGCACTTGGAACCTGTGGGTTTAATACACAATAACCGTTTGATGATATCTCTGATAATTTACAGAGACAGTGAAGTTGAGACTGGTGAATCGGGAGGGTCTGTGCACTGGGAACCTTTGGGTTTAACACACCATAACCGCGTGATGATATTTCTGATAATTTGCAGAGACAGTAAGGCTGAGACTGATGAATAGGGAGGGGCCTTGCACTGGGAACCTGTGGGTTTAACACACTATAATAGCTTGAAGATATTTCTGATATATTGCAGAGACAGTGAAGCTGAGACTGGTGAATGGGGAGGGTCTGTGCACTGGGAACCTGTCAGTTTAACACACTATAACCGCCTGATGATATTTCTGATAAATTACAGAGATTGTGAAGCTGAGACTGGTGAATGGGGAGGGTCCGTGCACAGGGAAAATGTGGGTTTAACACACTATAACCGCTTGATGATATTTCTGATATTTTACAGCGGCAGTGAAGCTGAAACTGGTGGATGGGGAGGGTCTGTGCATTGGGAACCTGTGGGTTTAACACACTATAACCGCTTGCTGATATTTCTGATACTTTCCAGCGACAGTGAAGATGCGACTGGTGAATAGGGAGGGTCTGTGCGCTGGGAAACTGTGGGTTTAGCACAATATAACCGCTTGATGATATTTCTGATATTTTATAGAGACAGTGAAGCTGCGACTGGTGAATAGGGAGGGTCTGCGCACTGGGAACCTGTGGGTTTAACACATGATAACCGCTTGATGATATTTCTGATATTTTACAGAGACAGTGAAGCTGAGACTGATGAATAGGCAATGTCTGTGCACTGAGATACAGTGGCTTTTGCACAAGATAACCGCTTTGTGATATTTCTGATATTTTACAGAGACAGTGAAGCTGCGACTGGTGGATGGGGAGGCTCTGTGCACTGGGAACCTGTGGGTTTAACACACTATAACCGCTTGATGATATTTCTGATACTTTACAGAGACAGTGAAGCTGAGACTGTTGAATGGGGAGGGTCTGTGCGCTGGGAACCTGTTGGTTTAACACATGATAACCGCTTGATGATATTTCTGAAATTTTACAGAGACAGTGAAACTGTGACTGGTGAATAGGGAGGGTCTGTGCACTTGGAACCTGTGGGTTCAATACACAATAACCGCTTGATGATATTTCTGATATTTTACGGAGACAGTGAAGCTGAGACTGGTGAATGTGGAGGGTCTGTGCACTTGGAACCTGTGGGTTCAATACACAATAACCGCTTGATGATATTTCTGATATTTTACAGAGACAGTGAAACTGAGACTGGTGAATGTGGAGGGTCTGTGCACTTGGAACCTGTGGGTTTAACACACTATAACCGCTTGCTGATATTTCTGATACTTTACAGCGACAGTGAAGATGCGACTGGTGAATAGGGAGGGTCAGTGCGCTGGGAAACTGTGGGTTTAGCACAATATAACCGCTTGATGATATTTCTGATATTTTATAGAGACAGTGAAGCTGCGACTGATGAATAGGCAATGTCTGTGCACTGAGATACAGTGGTTTTTGCACAAGATAACCGCTTGGTGATATTTCTGATATTTTACAGAGACAGTGAAGCTGAGACTGGTGGATGGGGAGGCTCTGTGCGCTGGGAACCTGTTGGTTTAACACACTATAACCGCTTGATGATATTTCTGATACTTTACAGAGACAGTGAAGCTGAGACTGGTGAATGGGGAGGGTCTGTGCGCTGGGAACCTGTTGGTTTAACACATGATAACCGCTTGATGATATTTCTGAAATTTTACAGAGACATTGAAACTGAGACTGGTGAATAGGGAGGGTCTGTGCACTTGGAACCTGTGGGTTCAATACACAATAACCGCTTGATGATATTTCTGATATTTTACGGAGACAGTGAAGCTGAGACTGGTGAATGTGGAGGGTCTGTGCACTTGGAACCTGTGGGTTCAATGCACAATAACCGCTTGATGATATTTCTGATATTTTACAGAGACAGTGAAACTGAGACTGGTTAATAGGGAGGTTCTGTGCACTGGGAACCTGTGGGTGTAACACACTATAACCGCTTGACGATATCTCTGATAATTTACAGAGACAGTGAAGTTGAGACTGGTGAATAGGGAGGGTCTGTGCGCTGGGAGCCTGTGGGTTTAACACACTATAATCGCTTGAAGATATTTCTGATATATTACAGAGACAGTGAAGCTGAGACCGGTGAATGGGGAGGGTCTGTGCGCTGGGAAACTGTTGGTTTAACACATGATAACCGCTTGATGATATTTCTGAAAATTTACAGACAGTGTGAAGCTGAGACTGGTGAATAGGGAGGGTCTGTGGACTTGGAACCTGTGGGTTTAATACACAGTAACCGCTTGATGATATTTCTGATATTTTACAGAGACAGTGACGCTGAGACTGGTGAATAGGGACGTTCTGTGCACTGGGAACCTGTGGGTTTAACACACTACAACTGCATGATGATATCTCTGATACTTTGCAGAGACAGTGAAGCTGAGACTGGTGAATAGTGAGGTTCCGTGCACTGGGAACTTGTGGGTTTAACACACTATAACCACTTGAAGATATTTCTGATATATGACAGAGACAGTGAAGCTGAGACTGGTGAATGGGTTGGGTCTGTGCGCTGGGAACCTGTTGGTTTAACACATGATAACCGCGTGATGATATTTCTGAAATTTTACAGAGGCAGTGAATCTGAGATTGGTGCATAGGGAGGGTCTGTGCACTTGGAACCTGTGGTTTTAACACACTGTAACCGCTTGATGATATTTCTGATATTTTACAGAGACAGTGACGCTGAGACTGGTGAATAGGGAGGGTCCGTGCACAGGTACCGTGTGGGTTCAACACCCTATAACCGCTTGATGATATTTCTGATACTTTAGAGATTGTGAAGCTGAGGCTGGTGAATAGGGAGATTCTGTGCGCTGTGAACATGTGAGTTTAACACACAATAACAGCGTGATTACATTTCTGATACTTTACAGAGATTGTGAAGCTGAGACTGGTGAATAGGGAGGGTCTGTGCACTAGGAACCTGTGGTTTTACCACACTGTAACCGCTTGATCATATTTCTGATATTTTACAGAGACAGTGAAGCTGAGACTGGTGAATAGCGAGGGTCTGTGCACTGGGAACCTGTGGGTTTAACACACTATAACCACTTGATGATATTTCTGATATTTTACAGAGACAGTGAAGCTGAGACTGGTGAATAGGGAGGGTCTGTGCACTGGGAAACTGTGGGTTTAACACACTATAACCGCTTGCTGTTATTACTGATATTTTACAGAGACAGTGAAGCTGAGACTGGTGAATGGGGAGGGACTGTGCACTGGGAACCTGTCAGTTTAACACACTATAACCGCTTGATGATATTTCTGATAAATTACAGAGATTGTGAAGCTGAGACTGGTGAATGGGGATGGTCCGTGCATTGGGAACCTGTGGGTTTAACACACTATAACCGCTTGCTGATATTTCTGATATTTTACAGAGACAGTGACGCTGAGACTGGTGAATAGGGAGGGTCTGCACACTGGCAACCTGTGGGTTTAACACACTATAACCGCTTGCTGTTATTACTGATATTTTACAGAGACAGTGAAGCTGAGACTGGTGAATAGGGAGGGTCTGCACACTGGCAACCTGTGGGTTTAACACATTATAACCGCTTGGTGATATTTCTGATATTTTACAGAGACAGTGAAACTGTGACTGGTTAATAGGGAGGTTCTGTGTAGTGGGAACCTGTGGGTGTAACACACTATAACCGCTTGGTGATATTTCTGATATGTTACAGAGACAGTGAAACTGTGACTGGTTAATAGGGAGGTTCTGTGCACTTGGAACCTGTGGGTTTAACACACAATAACCGCTTGATGATCTTTCTGATATTTTACAGAGACAGTGAAACTGAGACTGGTTAATAGGGAGGTTCTGTGCACTGGGAACCTGTGGGTGTAACACACTGTAACCGCTGGATGATATTTCTGATAATTTACAGAGACAGTGAAGTTGAGACTGGTGAATAGGGAGGGTCTGTGCGCTGGGAGCCTGTGGGTTTAACACACTATAATCGCTTGAAGATATTTCTGATATATTACAGAGACAGTGAAGCTGAGACCGGTGAATGGGGAGGGTCTGTGCGCTGGGAAACTGTTGGTTTAACACATGATAACCGCTTGATGATATTTCTGAAAATTTACAGACAGTGTGAAGCTGAGACTGGTGAATAGGGAGGGTCTGTGGACTTGGAACCTGTGGGTTTAATACACAGTAACCGCTTGATGATATTTCTGATATTTTACAGAGACAGTGACGCTGAGACTGGTGAATAGGGACGTTCTGTGCACTGGGAACCTGTGGGTTTAACACACTACAACTGCATGATGATATCTCTGATACTTTGCAGAGACAGTGAAGCTGAGACTGGTGAATAGTGAGGTTCCGTGCACTGGGAACTTGTGGGTTTAACACACTATAACCACTTGAAGATATTTCTGATATATGACAGAGACAGTGAAGCTGAGACTGGTGAATGGGTTGGGTCTGTGCGCTGGGAACCTGTTGGTTTAACACATGATAACCGCGTGATGATATTTCTGAAATTTTACAGAGGCAGTGAATCTGAGATTGGTGCATAGGGAGGGTCTGTGCACTTGGAACCTGTGGTTTTAACACACTGTAACCGCTTGATGATATTTCTGATATTTTACAGAGACAGTGACGCTGAGACTGGTGAATAGGGAGGGTCCGTGCACAGGTACCGTGTGGGTTCAACACCCTATAACCGCTTGATGATATTTCTGATACTTTAGAGATTGTGAAGCTGAGGCTGGTGAATAGGGAGATTCTGTGCGCTGTGAACATGTGAGTTTAACACACAATAACAGCGTGATTACATTTCTGATACTTTACAGAGATTGTGAAGCTGAGACTGGTGAATAGGGAGGGTCTGTGCACTAGGAACCTGTGGTTTTACCACACTGTAACCGCTTGATCATATTTCTGATATTTTACAGAGACAGTGAAGCTGAGACTGGTGAATAGCGAGGGTCTGTGCACTGGGAACCTGTGGGTTTAACACACTATAACCACTTGATGATATTTCTGATATTTTACAGAGACAGTGAAGCTGAGACTGGTGAATAGGGAGGGTCTGTGCACTGGGAAACTGTGGGTTTAACACACTATAACCGCTTGCTGTTATTACTGATATTTTACAGAGACAGTGAAGCTGAGACTGGTGAATGGGGAGGGACTGTGCACTGGGAACCTGTCAGTTTAACACACTATAACCGCTTGATGATATTTCTGATAAATTACAGAGATTGTGAAGCTGAGACTGGTGAATGGGGATGGTCCGTGCATTGGGAACCTGTGGGTTTAACACACTATAACCGCTTGCTGATATTTCTGATATTTTACAGAGACAGTGACGCTGAGACTGGTGAATAGGGAGGGTCTGCACACTGGCAACCTGTGGGTTTAACACACTATAACCGCTTGCTGTTATTACTGATATTTTACAGAGACAGTGAAGCTGAGACTGGTGAATAGGGAGGGTCTGCACACTGGCAACCTGTGGGTTTAACACATTATAACCGCTTGGTGATATTTCTGATATTTTACAGAGACAGTGAAACTGTGACTGGTTAATAGGGAGGTTCTGTGTAGTGGGAACCTGTGGGTGTAACACACTATAACCGCTTGGTGATATTTCTGATATGTTACAGAGACAGTGAAACTGTGACTGGTTAATAGGGAGGTTCTGTGCACTTGGAACCTGTGGGTTTAACACACAATAACCGCTTGATGATCTTTCTGATATTTTACAGAGACAGTGAAACTGAGACTGGTTAATAGGGAGGTTCTGTGCACTGGGAACCTGTGGGTGTAACACACTGTAACCGCTGGATGATATTTCTGATACTTTACAGAGACAGTGAAGCTGAGACTGGTGAATGGGGAGGGTCTGTGCGCTGGGAACCTGTTGGTTTAACACATGATAACCGCTTGATGTTATTTCTGAAATTTTACAGAGACAGTGAAGCTGAGACTGGTGAATAGGGAGGGTCTGTGCACTTGGAACCTGTGGGTTTAACACACAATAACCGCTTGATGATCTTTCTGATATTTTACAGAGACAGTGAAACTGAGACTGGTTAATAGGGAGGTTCTGTGCAATGGGAACCTGTGGGTGTAACACACTGTAACCGCTTGACGATATCTCTGATAATTTACAGAGACAGTGAAGTTGAGACTGGTGAATAGGGAGGGTCTGTGCGCAGGGAGCCTGTGGGTTTATCACACTATAACCGCTTGGTGATATTTCTGATCTTTTAGAGAGACAGTGAAGCTGAGACTTGTGAATGGGGAGGGTCTGTGCACTGGGAACCTGTGGGTTTAATACACAATAACCGCGTGATGATATTTCTGATATTTTACAGAGACAGTGTCGCTGAGACTGGTGAATAGGGAGGGTCCGTGCACAGGTAACGTGTGGGTTCAACACCCTATAACCGCTTGATGATATTTCTGATACTTTAGAGATTGTGAAGCTGAGGCTGGTGAATAGGGAGATTCTGTGCGCTGTGAACATGTGAGTTTAACACACAATAACAGCGTGATTACATTTCTGATACTTTACAGAGATTGTGAAGCTGAGACTGGTGAATAGGGAGGGTCTGTGCACTAGGAACCTGTGGTTTTAACACACTGTAACCGCTTGATGATATTTCTGATACTTTACAGAGACAGTGAAGCTGAGACTGGGGAATGGGGAGGGCCTGTACCCTGGGAACCTGTGGGATGGCACACTATAACCGCTTGATGATATTTCTGATACTTTACAGAGACAATGAATCTGAGACTGGTGAATAGGGAGGGCCGGTGCGCAGGGAACCTGTGGGTTTAACACACTATAACCGCTTGATTATATTTCTGATATTTTACAGAGACAATGAATCTGAGACTGGTGACTGGGGAGTATCTGTGCACTGGGAACCTGTGGGTTTAACACACTATAACCGCTTGATTATATTTCTGATATTTTACAGAGACAGTGAAGCTGAGACTGGTGACTGGGGAGTATCTGTGCACTGGGAACCTGTGGGTTTAACCCACTATAACCGCTTGATGATAATTCTGATATTTTACAAAGACAGTGAAGCTGAGACTGGTGAATGGGGAGTATCCGTGCACTGGGAACCTGTGGGTTTAACACACTATAACCGCTTGATGATATTTCTGATACTTTACAGAGACAGTGAAGCTGAGACTGGTGAATAGGAAGGGCCTGTGCGCTGGGAAGCTGTGGGTTTAACACACAATAACCGCTTGATCAAATTTCTGATATTTTACAGAGACAGTGAAGCTGAGACTGGTGAATAGCGAGGGTCTGTGCACTGGGAACCTGTGGGTTTAACACACTATAACCGCTTGCTGTTATTCCCGATATTTTACAGAGATTGTGAAGCTGAGACTGGTGAATGGGGAGGGTCTGTGCACTGGGAACCTGTGGGATTATCACACTATAACCGCTTGATGATATTTCTGATATTTTACAGAGACAGTGAAGCTGAGACTGGTGAATAGGGAGGGTCTGTGCACTGGGATACTGTGGGTTTAACACAAGATAACCGCTTGGTGATATTTCTGATATTTTACAGCGACAGTGAAGATCCGACTGCTGAATAGGGAGGGTCCGTGCACTGGGAACCTATGGGGTTAACACACTATAATCGTTTGAAGATATTTCTGATATATTGCAGAGACAGTGAAGCTGAGACTGGTGAATGGGGAGGGTCTGTGCGCTGGGAACCTGTTGGTTTAACACATGATAACCGCTGGATGATATGTCTGAAATTTTACAGAGACAGCGAAGCTGAGACTGGTGAATAGGGAGGGCCTGTGCACTTGGAACCTGTGGGTTTAATACACAATAACCGTTTGATGATATCTCTGATAATTTACAGAGACAGTGAAGTTGAGACTGGTGAATCGGGAGGGTCTGTGCACTGGGAACCTGTGGGTTTAACACACTATAATCGCTTGAAGATATTTCTTATATATTACAGAGACAGAGAAGCTGAGACTGGTGAATGGGGAGGGTCTGTGCACTGGGAACCTGTCAGTTTAACACACTATAACCGCCTGATGATATTTCTGATAAATTACAGAGATTGTGAAGCTGAGATTGGTGATTGGGGAGGGTCCGTGCACTGGGAAAATGTGGGTTTAACACACTATAACCGCTTGATGATATTTCTGATATTTTACAGCGGCAGTGAAGCTGAAACTGGTGGATGGGGAGGGTCTGTGCATTGGGAACCTGTGGGTTTAACACACTATAACCGCTTGCTGATATTTCTGATACTTTCCAGCGACAGTGAAGATGCGACTGGTGAATAGGGAGGGTCTGTGCGCTGGGAAACTGTGGGTTTAACACACTATAACCGCTTGCTGATATTCCTGATACTTTCCAGCGACAGTGAAGATGCGACTGGTGAATAGGGAGGGTCTGTGCGCTGGGAAACTGTGGGTTTAACACACTATAACCGCTTGCTGATATTTCTGATACTTTACAGCGACAGTGAAGATCCGACTGGTGAATAGGGAGGGTCTGTGCGCTGGGAAACTGTGGGTTTAGCACAATATAACCGCTTGATGATATTTCTGATATTTTATAGAGACAGTGAAGCTGCGAATGGTGAATAGGGAGGGTCTGCGCACTGGGAACCAGTGGGTTTAACACATGATAACCGCTTGATGATATTTCTGATATTTTACAGAGACGGTGAAGCTGAGACTGATGAATAGGCAATGTCTGTGCACTGAGATACAGTGGCTTTTGCACAAGATAACCGCTTGGTGATATTTCTGATATTTTACAGAGACAGTGAAGCTGAGACTGGTGGATGGGGAGGCTCTGTGCGCTGGGAACCTGTGGGTTTAACACACTATAACCGCTTGATGATATTTCTGATACTTTACAGAGACAGTGAAGCTGAGACTGGTGAATGGGGAGGGTCTGTGCGCTGGGAACCTGTTGGTTTAACACATGATAACCGCTTGATGATATTTCTGAAATTTTACAGAGACAGTGAAACTGTGACTGGTGAATGGGGAGGGTCTGTGCACTTGGAACCTGTGGGTTCAATACACAATAACCGCTTGATGATATTTCTGATATTTTACGGAGACAGTGAAGCTGAGACTGGTGAATGTGGAGTGTCTGTGCACTGGGAACCTGTGGGTTCAATACACAATAACCGCTTGATGATATTTCTGATATTTTACAGAGACAGTGAAACTGAGACTGGTTAATAGGGAGGTTCTGTGCACTGGGAACCTGTGGGTGTTACACACTATAACCGCTTGACGATATCTCTGATAATTTACAGAGACAGTGAAGTTGAGACTGGTGAATAGGGAGGGTCTGTGCGCTGGGAGCCTGTGGGTTTAACACACTATAATCGCTTGAAGATATTTCTGATATATTACAGAGACAGTGAAGCTGAGACCGGTGAATGGGGAGGGTCTGTGCGCTGGGAACCTGTTGGTTTAACACATGATAACCGCTTGATGATATTTCTGTAAATTTACAGACAGTGTGAAGCTGAGACTGGTGAATAGGGAGGGTCTGTGCACTTGGAACCTGTGGGTTTAATACACAGTAACCGCTTGATGATATTTCTGATATTTTACAGAGACAGTGACGCTGAGACTGGTGAATAGGGACGTTCTGTGCACTGGGAACCTGTGGGTTTAACACACTATAACTGCATGATGATATTTCTGATACTTTGCAGAGACAGTGAAGCTGAGACTGGTGAATAGGGAGGTTCCGTGCACTGGGAACCTGTGGGTTTAACACACTATAACCACTTGAAGATATTTCTGATATATGACAGAGACAGTGAAGCTGAGACTGGTGAATGGGTTGGGTCTGTGCGCTGGGAACCTGTTGGTTTAACACATGATAACCGCTTGATGATATTTCTGAAATTTTACAGAGGCAGTGAATCTGAGACTGGTGCATAGGGAGGGTCTGTGCACTTGGAACCTGTGGTTTTAACACACTGTAACCGCTTGATGATATTTCTGATATTTTACAGAGACAGTGACTCTGAGACTGGTGAATAGGGAGGGTCCGTGCACAGGTACCGTGTGGGTTCAACACCCTATAACCGCTTGATGATATTTCTGATACTTTAGAGATTGTTGAAGCTGAGGCTGGTGAATAGGGAGATTCTGTGCGCTGTGAACATGTGAGTTTCACACACAATAACCGCGTGATTACATTTCTGATACTTTACAGAGATTGTGAAGCTGAGACTGGTGAATAGGGAGGGTCTGTGCACTTGGAACCTGTGGTTTTAACACACTGTAACCGCTTGATGATATTTCTGATATTTTACAGAGACAGTGACTCTGAGACTGGTGAATAGGGAGGGTCCGTGCACAGGTACCGTGTGGGTTCAACACCCTATAACCGCTTGATGATATTTCTGATACTTTAGAGATTGTTGAAGCTGAGGCTGGTGAATAGGGAGATTCTGTGCGCTGTGAACATGTGAGTTTCACACACAATAACCGCGTGATTACATTTCTGATACTTTACAGAGATTGTGAAGCTGAGACTGGTGAATAGGGAGGGTCTGTGCACTGGGAACCTGTGGTTTTGACACACTGTAACCGCTTGATGATATTTCTGATATATTACAGAGACAGTGAAGCTGAGACTGGTGAATGGGGTGTGTCTGTGCGCTGGGAAGCTGTTGGTTTAATACATGATAACCGGTTGATGATATTTCTGAAATTTTACAGAGACAGTGAAGCTGAGACTGGTGAATAGGGAGGGTCTGTGTACTGGGAACCTGTGGGTTTAATACACAATAACCGCTTGATGATATTTCTGATATTTTACAGAGACAGGGAACCTGAGACTGTGGAATGGGGAGATTCTGTGCGCTGTGAACATGTGAGTTTAACACACAATATCCGCGTGATTACATTTCTGATACTTTACAGAGACAGTGAAGCTGAGACTGGGGAATGGGGAGGGTCTGTACGCTGGGAACCTGTTGGTTAAACACATGATAACCGCTTGATGATATTTCTGATACTTTAGAGATTGTTGAAGCTGAGGCTGGTGAATAGGGAGATTCTGTGCGCTGTGAACCTGTGAGTTTAACACACAATAACCGCGTGATTACATTTGTGATACTTTACAGAGACAGTGAAGCTGAGACTGGGGAATGGGAGGGTCTGTGCTCTGGGAACATGTGAGTTTAACACACAATAACCGCGTGATTACATTTGTGATACTTTACAGAGACAGTGAAGCTGAGACTGGGGAATGGGGAGGGTCTGTGCTCTGGGAACCTTGTGGGTTTAGCACACTATAACCGCTTGATGATCAGTGTCAGAGCTTCCCTCCTCCAATCAAGTTACTGTTGAGCATGCTTTATGTTCTGCAGTGAAGGCATGTACTGATAACACTGCCAATGAATCACTCAGTACCCACCTCAGCAGTCAGAGTCAGAATGATTTTACTGCCCCTATCTCGTGATGTTTCAACGCTGCTCTCAGGGAAAACATGAATAATGTGAGGGTGCTGGAGAAAGAACCACGTTTCTTTTGTACTATGAGCATAAAGCAGGCCATTCTGTCCAGCTGTTCTCTGCTAGTGGTCATG
Source organism: Heterodontus francisci (assembly GCF_036365525.1). Taxonomy (NCBI): domain Eukaryota; kingdom Metazoa; phylum Chordata; class Chondrichthyes; order Heterodontiformes; family Heterodontidae; genus Heterodontus; species Heterodontus francisci. The sequence continues at coordinate 1,601,173 of NW_027140578.1, read as the reverse complement.
CTACTCCTGCGCCTTCCCGTCTGCTCCCATTTAATCTTGCCTACTGCTATCAGCATCACCTTCCATTTCTTTCACTCATCTCTTCCTTTGCCTTAAAGCAACATTGAGGATGGAGAACTTTGTGGCTGCACTCCCACCTCACCAGTTGTGTACACAGCAAGAACATTCACATTTGTGCTTCCACTGGAAACGGCATGCTTGTTTCTTTTAGTGCTCAGACTCTTCTAGCTGACTGTTCTCCAAGTGCTTGACCGCTTTAGAAGCCCTCTCTGCTTGACTGGCAGCAGCTGGCAATTGCGGAGGCTCACAAGGCTCTGCATGGTTGTTTGATCCATGGGCGGGGTGAGAGAGCGGGGCGTGGGGGAGAGAGCGGGGCGTCCGTGGGGAGAGAGCGGGGCGTCCGGGAGAGATAGAGCGGGGCGTCCGGGCGAGAGAGTGCGGGGCGTCCGGGAGAGAGAGAGCGGGGCGTCCGGGAGAGAGAGAGCGGGGCGTCCGGGAGAGAGAGAGCGGGGAGAGAGGTGTGGAGGTGGGGAAGTGAGGAGAGAGCAGGGTGGTAGGGGGAGGGCGGGGCGGTAGGGGGAGTGCGGGGCGGTAGGGTGAGAGCGGGGAGAGCTGGGTGTGTGTTAGAGAGTGGGATATGAGGGAAGAGAGTGGTTTGTGCGGGGGAGCGTGGAAGAGAGCGGGGTGTGAGGGAGAGAGTGGGGAGAGTGTGGGTGGTGAGGGAAGAGAGTTGATTGTGGTAGGGGAAGGGGGTAGAGAGCGGGGTGTGCGCGAGATAGTGGGCAGAGAGCGGGGTGTGAGGGAGAAAGTGTGGAGAGAGCGGGGTGTGAGGGAGAAAGTGGGGAGAGAACGGGGTGTGCAGGAGAGAGTGGGGACAGAGCGGGGTGTGGGGAGAGAGCGCGGTGGGAGGGAGTGGGGAGGGAGTGAGGCGGTTGGGAGAGAGCGGGGCGGTGGGGAGAGATCGGTGCTTGAGGGAGAGAGCGGGGCGTGAGGGAGAGCGGAGAGGGCTGTGTGTGGTTTAGAGAGTGGAGAAAGAACGCGGTCTGAGGGAGGGAGCGGGATGAGAAGCAGAGAGTGGGATGTGAGGGAAGAGAGTGGTTTGTGCTGGGGGAGGAGGGAAAGAGCGGGGTGTGGGGGAGAGAGTATGGAGAGAGTGGGGTGTTGGGGAGAGAGTGGGAGAGAGAGCGGGGTGTGGGGGAGAGTGTGGGAGAGAGATCGGGGTGTGAGGGAGAAATGGGGAGAGAACGGGGTGTGAGGGAGAGAGTGGGGAGAGAGCGGGGTGTGAGGAGAGAGCGCGGTGTGAGGGAGTGGGCAGAGAGTGGGGCGGTGGGGAGCGACCGAGGCGGTGGGGAGAGATCGGGGCGTGAGGGAGAGAGCGGGGCGTGAGGGAGAGAGCGGAGAGAGCTGGGTGTGGGTTCGAGAGTGGAGAAAGAACGGGGTCTGAGGGAGGGAGCGGGGTGAGAGGCAGAGAGTGGGATGTGAGGGAAGAGAGTGGTTTGTGGCGCGGGGAAGAACGGAGAGAGCGGGGTTTGAGGGAGGGAGCGGGGTGTGGGGAGAGAGCGGGGTGTGAGGGAGAGAGTGGGGAGAGAGCGGGGTGTGAGGGAGTGAGTGGGGAGAGAGCGGGGTGTGGGGAGAGAGCGCGGTGTGAGGGATTTGGGAGAGAGTGGTGTGTGGGGGAGAGAGTGGTGTGTGGTGGAGAGAGTGGTGTGTTGGGGAGAGAGCGGGGAGAGAGCGGGGTGTTGGGGAGAGAGCGGGGTGTGGGGGAGAGAGCGGGGAGAGAGCGGGGTGTGGGGGAGAATGTGGGGAGAGAGTGATGTGTGTGGGAGAGAGTGGTGTGTTGGGGAGAGAGCGGGGAGGGAGCGGGGTGTTGGGGAGAGAGCGGGGTGTGGGGAAAAGAGAAGGGAGAGAGTGGGTTGTGGGGGAGAAAGTGGGGAGCGAATGGTGTGTGGGGGAGGGAGCGGAGATAGAGCGGGGTGTTGGGGAGAGAGCGGGGAGTGGGGGAGAGAGCGGGGAGAGAGCGGGGAGAGCTGGGTGTGTGTTACAGAGTGGAGAAAGAACGGGGTCTGAGGGAGGGAGCGGGGTGAGAGGCAGAGAGTGGGATGTGCGGGAAGAGAGTGGTTTGTGCGGGGGAGGAGGGAAAGAGCGGGGTGTGGGGGAGAGAGTGGGAGAGAGAGCGGTGTGTGGGGGAGAGAGTGGGAGAGAGCGCGGTGTGTGGGGAGAGATGGCGGGGAGTGGGGAATACAGCGCGGGTGCCGGGGATAGAGCGGGGAGAGAGCGGGGTGTGGGGGAGAGAGCAGGGAGAGAGCAGGGCGGTCGGGTGTGAGCGGGGCGGTATGGAGAGAGCGGGGGGAGCTGGGTGTGTGTTCCAGAGTGCAGAGAGAATGGGCTCTGAGGGGGGGAGCAGGGAGAGAGCGGGGTGAGAGGTAGAGAGTGGGATGTGAGGGAAGAGAGTGGTTTGTGGCGGGGGGAAGGAGGGAGAGAGCGGGGTTTGAGGGAGAGAGTGGGGAGAGAGCGGGGTGCGGGGAGTGAGCGGGGTGTGAGGGAGAGAGTGGGGAGAGAGCGGGGTGTGGGGAAGAGAGTGGGGAGAGAGCGGGGTATGGTGAGAGAGCGCGGTGTGAGGGAGTTGGGAGAGAGTTGTGTGTGGGGGAGAGAGTGGTGTGTGGGGGAGAGAGCGGTGTGTTGGGGAGAGAGCGGGGAGAGAGCGCGGTGTGGGGGAGAAAGTGGGGAGAGTGTGGTGTTTGGGGGAGAGAGTGGTGTGTTGCGGATAGAGCGGGGAGAGAGCGGCGTGTTGGGGAGAGAGCGGGGTGTGGGGGAAAGAGCAGGGAGAGACTGGGATGTGGGGCAGAAAGTGGGGAGAAAGTTGTGTGTGGGGGAGAGAGCGGGGAGTGGGGGTGCGAGCGGGCAGAGAGCGGTGCGTGGGGGCGAAAGTGGTGAGAGAGCGGGGTGTTGGGGACAGAGCGGGCAGAGAGCGGGGTGTGGGGAGAGAGCGCGGTGTGAGGGTGTTGGGAGAGAGTGGGGTGTGGGGGAGAGAGTGGTGTGTGGGGGAGAGAGTGGTGTGTTGGGGAGAGAGCGGGGAGAGAACGGGGTGTTGGTGAGTGAGTGGGGTGTGGGGGAGAGAGCGGGGAGAGAGTGGTGGGTGGGGGAGAGAGTGGTGTGTTGGGGAGAGAGCGGGGAGAGTGCGGGATGTTGGGGAGTGTGCGGGGTGTGGGGGAAAGAGCAGGGAGAGAGTGGGGTGTTGAGGAGAAAGTGGGGAGAGAGTGGTGTGTGGGGGAGAGCGCGGGGAGAGAGCGGGGTGTCGGGGAAAGAGCGGGTTGTGGGAGAGGGAGCAGGGAGAGAGCGGGGTGAGAGGCAGAGAGTGGGATGTGAGGGAAGAGAGTGGTTTGCGGCGGGGGATGGGGGAGCGAGCGAGGTATGAAGGAGAGACTGGGGAGAGAGCGGGGTGTGGGGGAGAGAGTGCGGAGAGAGAGGGGTGTGGGGAGAGAGCGCGGTGTGAGGGAGTGGGGAGAGAGCGGGGTGTGGGGGAGAGAGTGGGGAGAGAGCGGGGTGTGTGGGAGAGAGTGGGGAGAGAGCGGGGTGTGAGGGACAGGGTGGGGCGAGAGCGGGGTATGGGAGAGAGAGTGGGGAGAGAGCGGGGTGTGAGGGAGAGGGTGGGCGAGAGCGGGGTATGGGAGAGAGAGTGGGGAGAGAGCGGGGTGTTGGGGAGAGAGCGCGGGGTGGGGGAGAGAGTGGTTTGTGGCGGGGGAAGGGGGGTGAGAGCGGGGTGTGAGGGAGAGAGTGGGGAGAGAGCGGGGTGTGGGGGAGAGAGTGGGGAGAGAGCGGGGTGTGTGGGAGAGAGTGGGGAGAGAGCGGGGTGTGAGGGAGAGGGTGGGGCGAGAGCGGGGTATGGGAGAGAGAGTGGGGAGAGAGCGGGGTGTTGGGGAGAGAGCGCGGGGTGTGGGAAGAGAACGCGGTGTTTTGGGGAGAGATCGGGGTGTGAGGGCGAGAGTGGGGAGAGACCTGGGTGTGAGGGAGAGATTGGGTAGAGAGCGGGGTGTGAGGGAGAGAGTGGGGAGAGAGCGGGGTGCAGGGGAGAGAGCGGGGTGTTGGGGAGAGAGCGGGGTGTGAGGAAGAGAGCGGGGGAGAGCGGGGTGTGAGGGAAGAAAGTGGTTTGTGGCGGGGGAAGGAGGGAGAGAGCGGGGTGTGAGGGTGTTAGTGGGGAGAGAGCGGTGTGTGAGGGAGAGAGTGGGGAGAGAGCGGGGTGTGAGGGAGAGTGTGGGGAGAGAGCGGGGTGTGGGGAGAGAGCGGGGTGTGAGGGAGAGAGTGGGGAGAGAGCGGGGTGCAGGGGAGAGAGCGGGGTGTTGGGGAGAGAGCGGGGTGTGAGGAAGAGAGCTGGGAGAGAGCGGGGTGTGAGGGAAGAAAGTGGTTTGTGACGGGGAAGGAGGGAGAGAGCGGGGTATGAGGGTGTTAGTGGGGAGAGAGCGGTGTGTGAGGGAGAGAGTGGGGAGAGAGCGGGGTGTGAGGGAGAGTGTGGGGAGAGAACGGGGTGTGGGGAGAGAGCGGGGTGTGAGGGAGAGACTGGGGAGAATGCGGGGTGTGGGGGAGAGAGCGGGGTGTGGGGAGAAAGTGGGGAGAGAGCGCGGTGTGGGTAGAGAGCGGGGTGTGGGGGGGAGTGTGGCGACAGAGCGGGGTGTGGGGGAGAGAGTGGAGTATGGGGGAGTGATTGGGGAGAGATCGGGATCTGGCGGAGAGAGTGGGGAGAGAGCGGGGTGTGGGGGAGAATGTGGGGAGAGAGTGGTGTGTGGGGGAGAGAGTGGTGTGTGGGTGAGAGTGTGGTGTGTGGGCGAGAGAGCGGAGAGAGAGCAGGGTGTTGGGGAGAGAGCGGGGATAGAGCGGGGTGTGGGGGAGAGAGTGGGGAGAGAGCGGGGAGTGGCGGACAGAGTGGGGACAGAGCGGGGTGTTGGGGAGAGAGCGGGGTGTGGGGGAGAGAGCGGGGAGAGAGCGGGGTGTGGGGGAGAATGTGGGGAGAGAGTGATGTTTGTGGGAGAGAGTGGTGTGTTGGGGAGAGAGCGGGGAGGGAGCGGTGTGTTGGGGAGAGAGCGGGGTGTGGGGAAAAGAGAAGGGAGAGAGTGGGTTGTGGGGGAGAAAGTGGGGAGCGAATGTTGTGTGGGGGAGGGAGCGGGGATAGAGCGGGGTGTTGGGGAGAGAGCGGGGAGTGGGGGAGAGAGCGGGGAGAGAGCGGGGAGAGCTGGGTGTGTGTTACAGAGTGGAGAAAGAACGGGGTCTGAGGGAGGGAGGAGGGTGAGAGGCAGAGAGTGGGATGTGCGGGAAGAGAGTGGTTTGTGCGGGGGAGGAGGGAAAGAGCGGCATGTGGGGGAGAGAGTGGGAGAGAGAGCGGTGTGTGGGGGAGAGAGTGGGAGAGAGCGCGGTGTGTGGGGAGAGAGTGCGGGTGTGGCGAATACAGCGCGGGTGCCGGGGATAGAGCTGGGAGAGAGCGGGGTGTGGGGGAGAGAGCAGGGAGAGAGCAGGGCGGTCGGGTGTGAGCGGGGCGGTATGGAGAGAGCGGGGGGAGCTGGGTGTGTGTTCCAGAGTGCAGAGAGAATGGGCTCTGAGGGGGGGAGCAGGGAGAGAGCGGGGTGAGAGGTAGAGAGTGGGATGTGAGGGAAGGGAGTGGTTTGTGGCGGGGGGAAGGAGGGAGAGAGCGGGGTTTGAGGGAGAGAGTGGGGAAAGAGCGGGGTGCGGGGAGTGAGCGGGGTGTGAGGGAGAGAGTGGGGAGAGAGCGGGGTGTGGGGAAGAGAGTGGGGAGAGAGCGGGGTATGGGGAGAGAGCGCGGTGTGAGGGAGTTGGGAGAGAGTTGTGTGTGGGGGAGAGAGTGGTGTGTGGGGGAGAGAGCGGTGTGTTGGGGAGAGAGCGGGGAGAGAGCGGGGTGTGGGGGAGAAAGTGGGGAGAGTGTGGTGTTTGGGGGAGAGAGTGGTGTGTTGCGGATAGAGCGGGGAGAGAGCGGCGTGTTGGGGAGAGAGCAGGGTGTGGGGGAAAGAGCAGGGAGAGACTGGGGTGTGGGGCAGAAAGTGGGGAGAAAGTTGTGTGTGGGGGAGAGAGCGGGGAGTGGGGGTGCGAGCGGGCAGAGAGCGGTGTGTGGGGGCGAAAGTGGTGAGAGAGCGGGGTGTTGGGGACAGAGCGGGCAGAGAGCGGGGTGTGGGGAGAGAGCGCGGTGTGAGGGTGTTGGGAGAGAGTGGGGTGTGGGGGAGAGAGTGGTGTGTGGGGGAGAGGGCGGGGAGAGAGTGGTGTGTTGGGGAGAGAGCGGGGAGAGTGCGGGATGTTGGGGAGTGTGCGGGGTGTGGGGGAAAGAGCAGGGAGAGAGTGTTGTGTTGAGGAGAAAGTGGGGAGAGAGTAGTGTGTGGGGGAGAGAGCGGGGAGAGAGCGGGGTGTCGGGGAGAGAGCGGGTTGTGGGAGAGGGAGCAGGGAGAGAGCGGGGTGAGAGGCAGAGAGTGGATGTGAGGGAAGTGAGTGGTTTGTGGCGGGGGGAAGGAGGGAGAGAGCGGGGTTTGAGGGAGAGAGTGGGGAAAGAGCGGGGTGCGGGGAGTGAGCGGGGTGTGAGGGAGAGAGTGGGGAGAGAGCGGGGTGTGGGGAAGAGAGTGGGGAGAGAGCGGGGTATGGGGAGAGAGCGCGGTGTGAGGGAGTTGGGAGAGAGTTGTGTGTGGGGGAGAGAGTGGTGTGTGGGGGAGAGAGCGGTGTGTTGGGGAGAGGGCGGGGAGAGAGTGGTGTGTTGGGGAGAGAGCGGGGAGAGTGCGGGATGTTGGGGAGTGTGCGGGGTGTGGGGGAAAGAGCAGGGAGAGAGTGTTGTGTTGAGGAGAAAGTGGGGAGAGAGTAGTGTGTGGGGGAGAGAGCGGGGAGAGAGCGGGGTGTCGGGGAGAGAGCGGGTTGTGGGAGAGGGAGCAGGGAGAGAGCGGGGTGAGAGGCAGAGAGTGGATGTGAGGGAAGAGAGTGGTTTGCGGCGGGGGATGGGGGAGAGAGCGAGGTATGAAGGAGAGACTGGGGAGAGAGCGGGGTGTGGGGGAGAGAGTGCGGAGAGAGAGGGGTGTGGGGAGAGAGCGCGGTGTGAGGGAGTGGGGAGAGAGCGGGGTGTGGGGGAGAGAGTGGGGAGAGAGCGGGGTGTGTGGGAGAGAGTGGGGAGAGAGCGGGGTGTGAGGGAGAGGGTGGGGCGAGGGCGGGGTATGGGAGAGAGAGTATGGAGAGAGCGGTGTGTGAGGGAGAGGGTGGGGCGAGAGCGGGGTATGGGAGAGAGAGTGGGGAGAGAGCGGGGTGTTGGGGAGAGAGCGCGGGGTGGGGGAAAGAGTGGTTTGTGGCGGGGGAAGGGGGGTGAGAGCGGGGTGTGAGGAAGAGAGTGGGGAGAGATCGGGGTGTGGGGGAGAGAGTGGGGAGAGAGTGGGGTGTGTGGGAGAGAGTGGGGAGAGAGCGGGGTGTGATGGAGAGGGTGGGGCGAGAGCGGGGTATGGGAGAGAGAGTGGGGAGAGAGCGGGGTGTTGGGGAGAGAGCGCGGGGTGTGGGAAGAGAGCGCGGTGTTTTGGGGAGAGATCGGGGTGTGAGGGAGAGAGCGGGGAGAGAGCGGGGTGTGAAGGAAGAAATTGGTTTGAGGCTGGGGAAAGGGGGAGTGACCTGGGTGTGAGGGAGAGAGTGGGGAGAGACCGGGGTGTGAGGGGGAGATTGGGTAGAGAGCGGGGTGTGAGGGGAGAGAGCGGGGTGTTGGGGAGAGAGCGGGGTGTGAGGAAGAGAGCGGGGGGATAGCGGGGTGTGAGGGAAGAAAGTGGTTTGTGGCGGGGGAAGGAGGGAGAGAGCGGGGTGTGAGGGTGTTAGTGGGGAGAGAGCGGTGTGTGAGGGAGAGAGAGGGGAGAGAGCGGGGTTTGAGGGAGAGTGTGGGGAGAGAGCGGGGTGTGGGGAGAGAGCGGGGTGTGAGGGAGAGAGTGGGGAGAGAGCGGGGTGCAGGGGAGAGAGCGGGGTGTTGGGGAGAGAGCGGGGTGTGAGGAAGAGAGCTGGGAGAGAGCGGGGTGTGAGGGAAGAAAGTGGTTTGTGACGGGGGAAGGAGGGAGAGAGCGGGGTGTGAGGGTGTTAGTGGGGAGAGAGCGGTGTGTGAGGGAGAGAGTGGGGAGAGAGCGGGGTATGAGTGAGAGTCTGGGGAGAGAGCGGGGTGTGGGGAGAGAGCGGGGTGTGAGGGAGAGACTGGGGAGAATGCGGGGTGTGGGGGAAAGAGCGGGGTGTGGGGTGAAAGTGGGGAGAGAGCGGGGTGTGGGTAGAGAGCGGGGTGTGGGGGAGAGTGTGGCGACAGAGCGAGGTGTGGGGGAGAGAGCGGGGTGTTGGGTAGAGAGCGGGGTGTGAGGAAGAGAGCGGGGGAGAGCGGGGTGTGAGGGAAGAAAGTGGTTTGTGGCGGGGGAAGGAGGGAGAGAGCGGGGTGTGAGGGTGTTAGTGGGGAGAGAGCGGTGTGTGAGGGAGAGAGTGGGGAGAGAGCGGGGTGTGAGGGAGAGTGTGGGGAGAGAGCAGGGTGTGGGGAGAGAGCGGTGTGTGAGGGAGAGACTGGGGAGAATGCGTGGTGTGGGGGAAAGAGCGGGGTGTGGGGTGAAAGTGGGGAGAGAGCGGGGTGTGGGTAGGGAGCGGGGTGTGGGGGAGAGTGTGGCGACAGAGCGGGGTGTGGGGGAGAGAGTGGAGTATGGGGGAGTGAGTGGGGAGAGAGCGGGGCCTGGCGGAGAGAGTGGGGAGAGAGCGGGGTGTGGGGGAGAATGTGGGGAGAGAGTGGTGTGTGGGGGAGAGAGTGGTGTGTGGGTGAGAGTGTGGTGTGTGGGCGAGAGAGCGGAGAGAGAGCGGGGTGTGGGGGAGAGAGTGGGGAGAGAGCGGGGAGTGGCGGACAGAGTGGGGACAGAGTGGGGTGTGGGCGAGAGAGCGGAGTGTTGACGAGAGAGTGGGGAAAGAGCGGGGATTGGGGGAGAGAGTGGGCTGTGGGGGTTAGCTGGGGATAGAGCGGGGTGTGGGGGAGAGAGCGGGGTGTGGGGGAGAGAGCAGGGTGTCGGGGGGAAGTTGGGAGAGAGCGGGGTGTGGGGGAGAGAGTGGGGAGAGAGCGGGGTGTGAGGGAGAGAGCGGGGACATAGCTGGGTGTGGGGAAGTGTGTGCGGACAGAGCGGGGTGTGGGGGAGAGAGCAGGGTGTGGGGGGGAAGTAGGGTGAGAGCGGGGTCGGGGGGGGAAGTGGGGAGAGAGCGGGGTTTGGGTTAGAGAGTGGGGAGAGAGCGGGGTGTGATTGAGAGAGTGGGTTGTGGGGTTGGGGAAGAGGGGAGACAGCGGGGGATTGTCCGCGGGCAGCGAGCGGCCAATGGCCTTTGTGTCACCGGGTGCGATCTCCTCCTGCTCCCTCCAAACGCTCTCATCGGGCATTCTCCCCCACGCACTCCGGCCATTCACCAGTCAGCCGATCTCTCCAGCCATTATGTGCTGCCATGTGTTTACGTTGCCTTTGTGTGATTATTTGAGCAGCACCATCTTTTGTCCTGGCAGCTGCTTGAAGGCCCCTGACTGTGAGGTTTTAGTTGAACAGGCTGCATGTGACAATGCAACGCCACCTAAATTAAATACTGGGTCAGTGATTAACTGTTGGAACATTCATCTCAGTTTAAAGAGAGAATTTCACAGTGTCTGGGAACAGATGCAGCTGATTGCTGCAAATGTCTGTAAATTGCAGCAATGCTGTCCACAATGGAGTTTGGAGTGAATAGTTTGCAGATCATCAGGAAGCAGCTCCTTGTCATGTCTTTGCTCAGAGCTGTCTCTGTTACCTGGATTAACAGGAAAATGGGCAGGTACTCAGCTCCTGAAACCCTGGCTCACATTCCAATCACATCCCATTCTCTGGCTCTGTGTCGTGGGTTGTGTTTGTAACTGAGAGATGGTTTTATGTCAGTCTGTGAGAGAACGGGCCCTGGGCTTTTTCTGTGTTTTATTTCTGTTCAAAAATGCTTTGCTTTGTTTGAATCAATTTTATTTCTCTTATTCGCAAAGAGAATCTTTTCGGAAGCTGCAGCTGTGATGATGCAGAGGGAGAATTTTACTGGTACGTGGAATTCTCAGACAAGAGCTTTAACCAGATAGGAAAATAATAAATAGATATGTGTGATTGTCAAATTCATTTCTAGATACAGAAAAGAAGACTGTGTTTTTTCGGGGCTGATAGAAGAACAAAGTGCTGGAAATGCTCAGTATTTCTATTACAGATTTCCAGCATTCACAGTATTTTGATTTTGTGTTTTCGAGGGTCTGTGAATTTTTTTTACCACAAGGGAGGGGGCTGAGAAGCAAATAGTTTGGGAAGATCCAGAACAATCAATGTAATCCCATAGTTTTCCCTCTCTCTATCTCTGGCTGCTTCTTGTTCCCTGTACCTTACTCCTTGTTCCTAGCTCTGTTTCTGAACATCTTTAAATCCCTATCTCTGTATCTCTCAAAATCCTTTCTATCTCTGCCTCTCTCTGGAGTCTCACAGGTTTTCATTTTCATTCTCTTTCTGCAATTCTCTGCATCTTTATCTCTCTCTCCCTCTGTCCATTTCTTCTCTCACTCACTTCCAAATCCCTGAATCTTTCCATCTCTGTTTCTCCTTTCCTGCAAGATTATCTTTGCATTTCCCCCCGCCCTGGGACGCCCCTCTCTATTCTGAATCTACATCTTACTTTGTATCTCTGCCCCTCCACTTCTTTCTACGTCTGCGTTTCTCTCTTTGTCTGGGATCTTTCTCAATATCAACATCGCTTCAGCATTCTCTCTCTCTACACCTCCAACTCCCTGCCCCGCTCTCCACCCTGGTTTCTGCAATTAACACCCACCCAGTCAAAGACCAGCCCAGTGTTTCTTTGTCTCTCTGTGTATCTGCACCCCGACTGTCTCTGCCTGTCCTCTTGTGTCTCAATGGGGGAAGAGACGGATCAGCCAGGAACTAACATGGGTTGAACAGGTACAAAAGGCTGAATGGCCTCCTCCCGTCCCTGTGTCAGTCAGTATGTGTGTGTGTGTCTCCCTCTGTTTGATTCCCAGAAGCCGATGAGGAGAACAGGTGAAACGCCTATTTGCAGAGAGGGATGTGTCTGGTGCTGGGATCTTCCTCTGCTTTAAAGGCTTAGAATGCCAGTGAGCCTCTGAAGGTCATTGCTCAATGCCCGACCCTGCCGTTGACCGGGAATGAGTTAAAGGTGCCGGGGTCTGGGAGCCATTTGTTAGAATTCCAGTGGCTTATCCCAAACGGAATGGAAGTGAATGAAGGACTGTGAGAGATGGAGCCGCACCCAGGAACGTGATAGAGGTTGAACTTACACAGGGGGTGGGGGGGCGGGGGGTGAATTGGGACGGGAGTTACACAGGGGGGTGCTGTTCTCAGGGGAGATGATGCAGAGTGGGATTTAGTGGGGGGGATTACAGGACAAGGAGGGTATTTAGTATGGGGTAGTGTTTACAGTGGCGGCACGGGGGAGAATTAGAGGGTGATATTCACAGACGGAATTAGTTATGTTAAAAATTGGGGGGGGTGGGGGGTGGGAGGATTCTCCAATCTGTTCATGGAGGGTTTCGATGTGGGATGTTCACGTGGAGGGTGTTGGGAAAATTACAAGGGGGTCTGTTCACAGGAGGGGTATTCGATAGCAGTCTGTTCGCAGGAGGGGTATTAGATGGGAGTCAGTTCACAGGTGGGGTTGTAGATGGGAGTCACTTCACAGGATGGTATTACATGGGGGTTGTGTGTCAGTTAGCAGTAGGATTTCAGATAGGCGTCTGCAGACGATGGGTATTTAGATGGGGGGGGGGTTCTGTTTGCAGGGGGGAATTATCTGGGCAGTAATTTTCTAGCGGGGGAAATATTGCCGAGGAAAAAAATTGTGTGGGCAAATTTTCAGGGGGGTGGGAGTGGAATTTTTAGGGGGAAATAATTGGCCTGGGAAGTTGAGCGAGGGAAGGGATATTTTGCGGAGGGAAGAGAAATATTTGCCATGTTGGGGGGGGGGGGGACGCAAAGAAAGAGAGAAATTCGGAAAGAGGCAAAGAAAGAGTGAGAAAAGAGAGAAAGCAGAGAAAAAGAAAGAGAGGGAGAAAGCTGGAAAGCGGCAAAGAAAGAGAGAGAAAGCAGAGAAAGAGGGAGAGGGAGGGAAAGAGAGAAAAAGAGAGAAAAAGAGAGAGAAAGCAGAGAAAGGGAGAGAGAGAAAGTCGGAAAGTGGCAAAAAAGAGAGAGAAAGGAGAGAAAGAGAGAGAGAGGGAGAAAGTTGGAAAGCGGCAAAGAAAGAGAGAAAACGCAGAGAAAGCGAAAGAGAGAGAGAAAGTCGGAAAGGGGCAAATAAAGAGAGAGAGAAAGCAGAGAAAGTGAGAGAGTGAGGGAAAGGACAGAAATTGAAAGAGAAAGAGAGAATGTCGGAAAGGGGCAAAGAAAGAGAGAGAAAGCAGGGAAAGAGATACAAGGGAAAGAAAGAGAGAGGGAAAGTCAGAAAGAGGCAAAGAAAGAGAAAGAAATCAGAGAAATAGAAAGAGAGGGAGAAAGTTGGAAAGTGACGAAGAAAGAGATGGAAAGCAGAGAAAGGGAAAGAAAGGGCGAGAGAACGTCGGAAAGGGGCAAATAAAGAGAGAAAGCAGGGAGAGAGAGAGAGAAAGCAGAGAAAGTGAACGAAAGAGAGAGAGAAAGTCGGAAAGGGGCAAAGAAAGAGAGAGAAAGCAGAGAAGGAGAGAGAGAGAGAAAGCAGAGAAAGTGAAAGAAATAGAGAGATAGTAGGAAAGGGGCAAAGCAAGAGAGAGAAAGCAGAGAAAGAGAGAGAGGGAGAGCAAGCAGGGAAAGAGAAAGAGACAGAGAAAGCGAGAGAGAAAGTCAGAAAGAGGCAAAGGAAGAGAGAGGGAGAGCAAGAGAGAGAGGAACACAAAGACTCAGAGAGAAAGAGACTGAGGGGAATAGACTGCGATTGAGGGAGAGAGAGACAATAAAGATGTGATACTCACCATCCCACACGGTCTGCGCTCCATCGTTGGACCCTAACACCTTCCCTCCATTTGCTCATCCATAGGTAAAAGATCCTGGACAGAAGCATTGGGGTGGGAATTGAAGAAAAGGGTCAGGACTGGGACAGAGAGAGGGGGATTCAGACTGGACCCTCTCACACACACACACACTGTAATCAGCTTGCAATTCACCTGGGCACAGAGACTGAGACACAGAAACTCACCTTCACAAAGCAGCCGCATGTAAAGAAAGATTGGAGGCTGATGTTGTCCCAATATATCCCAGAACCTGTCACTCAAAACCCAGTCCACCAAAATACAGCTCATCCGACCAGCTCTCCACTTCCTCTATCTGGGCACTGCCTCCCAGGTATGGCACAGTCCAAGGTGAGTCTCTGTGTAAACAGGGAATGGGGGAGAGAGGGATATTCTAGCCATATCCCAAGTGGACCATTCCAGACAGAAACCTGTCTGTCTCTCCCTCGCTCGCTCCCCCATAAACCTCATTAACAGAGCAGAAAAGCTGTTGTAATTTAAAACATGGAAGGGCCGGTTTGGATATTGACCATTTAACACTCATTGCACTGAATGTCTTTCACTATTCACCTCCAGTTTACAGAAAGTTCAGAAAATTACTGAAAATGTCTCACTGCAGTAACCTTGAAATTCTGGCAAAGAGTTTCTGCTGGAGACACCTGTTTGACTGCAGTATAAGCAGTCAGTTTTTATTCGGATTGTCAATTCCACTGTGTGACAAATCCTGAAACGACAGCCAAGTTAATGATGCAGCCAAAGGAACTTTTACAACTGGTGACATTTCACACAACAGTTGTGACCCATATTTACAGCTATATTTGTCAATGATTCTTTGTACGTTATTTAATGCAGCTGTATTTATGTATTACACTGTACTCATTGGAAAACAAATCTTTCTTGACATTTACCACTTTAATGTTACAAGGGTTTACAAAGCTGGGAAATGGCCATTTAACACAGATTGTATTAAAGATCTTCCACTTTTCACCTTCCGTTTATTTAAAGCTCAGCGATAAAGACCTTCACATTCTGACAAAGAGTTTTTGCTGCTGCAATAAAGTGTCACTTATTTCCCTTTGCTTCCAGACTGTTTCTATCCTCTGCTCTCCTGGGGGATTCAAAGGGATTTTAGTTCATCGCGTGTCCAAACTCAGGAGGTTCCAGCTCCTCTGCAGCTGCTGTCCTGCAGAAATTAATTGCATTCAAAATCTTTCCCTCGTTTTTGAGACACGAGGAGAGACTGTTTACACTAGCAGAGGGGTGAAACAAATGGGCAGGGAGTTATTATGGTCTGGAATTCACTGTCTGACAGGTTTCTGAAAGCAAGTTCAATATTAACTTTAAAAAGACAATTGGATCAAAATTTCTATTACTCTGAGTTATAGTAGAGAATATACCAGCATAGCAAGAGAAGTGAGAGAGAGAGAGATGTCATAACGTAGGTAATCAAGAAATCAACACAACTTATATTGAGAGTTTTTATGCATAAATGACTGTTTGAGTTTTATTTGATCCTGTTGTGTTATTTATACATTACCTTTAATCACTCAATATAACTTTGCAAACAGGAACGAGTTTCATGTTACAAGTGTTCACATAGTAGAAAAATAGCCATTTTACAAAAGTTGCATTGAAATTATTTTATTCAGCGTCTCAAGTTTACAATAAAGTAAAATCCTCAGATTTGTGGAAACTTTCAAACTCAGCAAGAGATTCCCCCATCAGCAATGGCTCAGCATCTCCATCTGCTGGTGTCCCTGTCTTACTGCAGATACTGGTCCCCTCTCAACATCTCCATCTGCTGGTGTCCCTGTCTAACTGAAGTTACTGTCCCCCTCTCACCATCTCCATCTGCTGGTGTCCCTGTCTTACTGCAGCTACTGACCCCCTCTCACCATCGCCATCTGCTGGTGTCCCTGTCTCACTGAAGTTACTGTCCCCCTCTCACCATCTCCATCTGCTGGTGTCCCTCTCTTACTGCAGCTACTGTCTCACTTTCACCATCGCCATCTGCTAGTATCCCTGCCTCACTGAAGTTACTGTCCATCTCCCACCATCTCCATCTGCTGGTGTCCCTGCCTCACTGCAGTTACTGCCCACATTGATTGCGATTTGCAGCTTTGTCCATTGGCTGCGGTTGTTGACAAAGCAACCACTAGGCAGCGCTGTACTGGCACATGCGCCAATGTCGACTGTTCCAGTTCAGCATCAGGGTCTGCCACGTTCAGGCAGCTGCCAGGACTAAAGATGGCGCTGGTCAAATAATCACAGAGGCGGGTGGAGGGTGGGTGGTGGAGCGGGGCGGGGTTTGGAATGGGATTTAGTTCCAGTGTTTGAAACCCTTCAGCTCTTTCTATGATTTCACTAATTTAACAATGAGATTGAGAGGGTATTTCACCGCCTTCTTCAGCTCCTGTCTGAATTTAGTCTGGGTCACAATGTAAATACATGTGTTGGTGCAGGAACTGAGAAGCTGCAGCATCTTTGATGTGTGATCTGTGATAAAGAGAGGGTCAGTGAAGGAGGAATAATAGTAAATATCTACAATTCGAAAATAAATGATAAACACAACCCGGGTCACCCATAACATTGAAAAACAGCCGGATACACTGAAGAGTAAAATAATTGATTTCCTGCGATTCTCCATCTCTGGGTCCTTGTGATTCTCTGCATTGCTGTGGCGCCGAAATCTCCTGCGGACTTTACTGGAGAATAAAATCCGTCTGACAGTCAAAACATTGAGCAGCAAAATCGGAAAGACCGGGGCACAAGGGGTTAAAATGAGGTCAAACAATTCAAATACCCCCCATATGGGGAAGTAAAGAAGCTCAGGTTGAACCCATGGGAACATTATCAATAATGTAATATTGTTCCAGTGTAAAGTACTTAGGGAGAGTCTCCAAACAGCCCAGCACACTCACTGTTCCCACAACCACAGCCGCCGTTTTCTCGCTGCAATATTTTGTTTTCAGCTTCTCGCAACAAATGGCTACAAATCGATCAAAGGTGAAAGTGACTGTGAGCCAGACAGAAACAACTGTGGATGCAGAAAGCAGAACGGTAATGAGAGAACACACAGGAGTAATGTTCAGGAATGAATATGGGAAATAAATTGGAACAGTCCAGCTCAATATGGGATCAGTGATAACGACCAGGAGATCAGACACTGCCATTCCCACCAGGTAGACGGTGATACATTTGGAGAGACCGCACTTTCCTCGGGACAGGATCACAATCGCCACCAAGTTAACTGGAAGAGAGAGAAAAGGAAGCAGAGAAATTACTGATCAGACCTGGAGACAAAGCAGCAGTTTGACAGGATCTGGGCTGGAATTTCCAGCTTTGTCGCTACATCGAACAGTGAAAACTGATTCATTGATCTGGGCAGTGCCTTGCCACAGTGAAATGTTTGAAAACATAATTATTAATAATGAATTGGAAAAATGATACAGAAATTGAATAAAGTCAGCACGGGATCTATTGGAAATACTGCAGTGCCTGTGGGGAAATGAGAAGGAGTTTTACAGAGATGGAATCCAATGGATTAATTGAGAATTTGTCTCCAGACTGTTGGTTGGGTAGGTTTGTGGAGAGCGGGATGTGGAGCTGGTTTTTTGCTCAGGGTTCGGAGATCCGACAGAGACTGTGACCTAACGGGAAAAGACTGAAAAATGCAGAGCTGAGTTTGAGTATCAGCCATGATCTAGAATGGCGGAGCAGGCTCGTCGGGTTGAATGGCCTCTTCCTGCTCCTAGGCTCCTGTATTCCTATCAGGTTGGACGAGGAAGCTGGAGGTGGAGCCAGTGAGTGAGATTGGGAGGGAGAGAAGGAAAAGCACTGTATGAAGCAGGAGGGGAAACTGGAGGAGATGGTTTGGGAAAGTGGATAAACTGAAGCAATGGATGAGGAGACTGAGGATTCAATACTGTGAGAGGAGAGGCGAAGATTCACAGGGAGAGATTGCAGCAGAGTGTTAGAGGAAATGTAATCTATAGATCCCAGTAATACAACTCAATTCATACATTCAACCTTTAATCCCTGTGGTTATTGATGTTGGAGAACAGTTCATTGTTGATACAATATCTTCAATATATTTAGTTTGTACAGGCAATTAAATATAAATTTAAGTATATTTCTGATATTAGCCGCGCTCTTTATTGAATTTAGCAGTCACAGAGATTTTAAAGTGCAGTATTTAAATAATGAATTACCATCGGTGAAGAACTGATACTAATCTGTTTATTCAATCACTAAGTAAGGAATAGGGAATTTCTGCAAAACAAAATGAGGACCTGACAGAAATCAACACAGAGGATCACGTCCAACAGGAAAATGAACACAATCTGACAACAGACAACTTCAGCACCCAGTTTCTCTCTTTAATTGTTCTGGACATTACAGCGCTTTATGACAGTGAATTATTCACACTGCTGCTTCTTTCTATTTCTCTTTACTGCTGCTTATCTCTTTCCCTCGGTTTCATAATCGCTGCTTCTTTTCTCCTTCCCTATCTCTCTGGAGTACTCACACCCTGCAAACTGTTACTTCATGCGACTTTTCACACATGATTCATTCCTAACATTCTGCGGCTGTGTTCTGATCACCTGTCCCAGGTTCAATGATTCTATTCTCAGAGTCAGTTTATTCAATGGTGAAACCTCTGTGAATAATTTAATGTATCTACAGAACATCCAATTCTCCACCTGTTCACGTGCACTGTTCACTTCATCTACGATACATGGAATAAACAGGATCGAAAGCTTCTTCAAGACAAACCTCACAATCATTGAAATTGCTTCTTCTGGAATTATAAAGTAATCCGTTAGAATTTGGGATTGTTTAATTAATAAAACACCAACATCAGCGCTGCAGCTGATAAGTGGAAATACTTTTGATTCCAACTGATAGAGTTCAAGCCAATAACACATCACATCAATACTTTCCATTTTACAATGTAGTCCATCAGAGTGAAGGGTCCATAGTGAAGCTGAGAAGGAGATGTGAAAGTAGCAGCAACAAACTCAGTTCATTAGCTGACCTCTGAAGCAGTGTCAGACACTCACAGAATGAAATAATATTTGATAACAGTGATAACCAATAAGTACATTGAAATCCCAGTTAAACTGAGCCATGTTACTGGGGAGGGAGGACATTGTGCTGTCCCCTTGTAACACTGAGACCGTGAGATGTCTCATCATCAATCACTGAAAAAAGGTCATAAATATATTACAGGACCGGTTAGATCCTCATCATGAAACTGTTAAAAGATCCTTTTGGTCTGATTCTTGATCCCAATCGAGACATCTCATT
The DNA here is from genome assembly GCF_036365525.1 of Heterodontus francisci. Lineage (NCBI taxonomy): Eukaryota > Metazoa > Chordata > Chondrichthyes > Heterodontiformes > Heterodontidae > Heterodontus > Heterodontus francisci. The sequence continues at coordinate 1,582,845 of NW_027140578.1, read as the reverse complement.
CAAATACATTCAATACACAGAATAATCCAGTAACAATGTCACGGTTACTATAAACAATACCATTAAAGAAATAATACAACTCCTGCATGACTGAAAGAGTACACAATGACGAGATTCCATCAGTAAATTTCTGGGAAGCACAGGTAATACACACAGTGAGAAATAATACCGAGTACAGTAGCACAGTTAATATCGATTTACACCATTAACAGCTGAGATACTGGCTTACCAGGAACTCCAATTGCTGCAATTACGGGATAATAACTGCGTTCTATATGATACATCAGTGGATATCCCATTTCAGTGAGAAGAAGAGAATTCTGTTAGCCTGGAATCCACATCTCCACCAGGCACTCTGAGCTGATCCATTCCAATGGATCCTGATTTATACAGGGGATAAGTCTCCAATGACACTCTTGTACCCATGATCATTGCTATTAGTTACACTCACCTGAACAAACACATTACATCAGCAGCTTTGACTCTTATGTAAATAATGTGGTGGATAAAACACAATCATTTCAATGTCAATGACATTTTCTTCGTAAGACCTCTCTCGGAAATCAACCTGAAATCTGTACTCATACTGGACGGATTTTGCAATTATGAGTGGCGTCATTTACATTTTCCGTATTATTGTATTGACCTTGTTCATTCCTGGCATTTCTATTATAAATGTAACTGATCTGTATGCAGTGGACGGTGAATCTGGGGTCAAAAACAATCACATTTCACTCTTTTCCTGCCTTTTACCAGTTAAAATGTGAACTTTGGGTCTCTGAATCGGGACCATGATGAGGGTTACAGTGAAAAAACTACTGAGAGTGATATTAAGGGACAGACACTGTACACATCCATTTGGGAGGCAGTCGCATAGTGATAACATCACTGGGCAAGTAATTCAGCGGCCCAACCTGATAGCCAGGGGACAGGAGTTTAAATCCCACCATAGCCGCTGTATATATCTGAAAGAACTGAAATAAAGACGGAGAGAGAGAGAGGGACAGAGAGAGAGAGACAGAGAGATATAGGGAGGGGGTGGGGAGAGACTGAACGACAGAGAGATAGGGCGAGAGAGAGTTAGAGAGAGGGAGTACGAGAGAGAGAGTGGGCGGGAGGGAGCCGAGTGAGGGGGTAGGATGGGAGAGACAGGAAGAGAGAGTGGGAAGGAGGGGGTGGGAGAGAGTGGGGGTGTGGGAGAGACAGAGAAGGAGAGAGAGAATTAAAGAGAGGGTGCGAGGGATATAGGGTTAGAGGGGGAGAGAGAGAGTGGCAGAGAGAGGGGGAGAGACAGAGGGAGAGTGGCCACCTGGGCCCGAAATGCAACTCCATTTATCCCTCTCTCCTGATGTTTCTCTCTCCATACACATCTCTGGTGTGTTTGTGCACACACCAGTAAAGGATTAAATCAAATTAATATATCTTACATTCTCCCTTTCAGTCCACCCCAGCAATCTCTCTCTCTCCAGCCTTGTCCCTCTCTACAGCCCACTCTCTGCCTGCATATCTAACTCTCTCTCCCTCTGTCTCCCTCTTAGTGTCAGAGTTGCAGGAGGGAGAGATAGAGAGAGAGACACAACGAACAACCTCAGCTTCTCCAATCTATCGATGTAACTGAAGACCCTCATCCCTGCAACCAGGCTTGTGAATCTTTTCTGCACCCTCTATCATGCCTCCAAATCCTTACTCAAGTGCGTTGTGCAGAATCGGATACAATACTCCAGTTGATTCCAAACCAGTGTTTTGAACAGGTCTGTCATAACGTCCATTCTTTTGTACTCTGTGTCTCTATTTATAAAGCCCGGGACTCCTTATGCCTTTTAACCACTTTCTCAACCTGCCCTGCCGTTTTCAGTGATGTGTGTACAAATGCCCCCCAGATCGGTCTGTTCCGGCACCTCCTTTAGAATTGTATCCTTTATTTTATGTCGTCTCTCCTCCTTTTTCCGACCCGTGAAGGCGGAAGATGCCGGCATGGTTCTTAAGAACACATTGAGAGAATGTCTTCACAAAAGAGGGTCGATGCAGACATTGTTGTCAATGAGGAGGGGTTTGAAATATTGAATTGGGATAAACAGTGAGAGTGGAAATATTCAGGGGTTTAGCATCTTTGAAAGCCGATAATTCAGATGTGTCAAGTGGTGCAAGGGAGGAAATAGTGGCGGCTCTGACCATCATTTTCCAAACCCCTCTGGTTGCAGTCGAGCTGCCAGAGGGCTGGAGGACTGCGCGTGTTGTACTGTTGATTAACAAGGGAGAAAGTAATAGACTGAGTAATTACAGGCCACCCAGCCTAATCACAGTGGAGGGAAAAATATTGTGTATAAGGGAATGATTCACTCCTTTCTAGTACTGTGTGTCTCAGTGTCTCCATGTCTGTGTCTCTGTCATATTTTAAGCACTGACCTTACATTAGTGAGGCGTCAGTCTCTGAAATCAATGCCCAGTGTTGTGGTAACATAAAATGGCCACTGAGAACCAGCATAAAATGGCTGACTGATGTGTGTGGATTTCCACAGATGTTTGAGAGAGGAGAGAAAGAGAGAGAGAGACAGAAAGAGAGACAAATAGGGAGACACAGGCCGAGACACAGAGAGTGGTAGCAGGATATTGGTCGTTGGACAGAGGAAGAGGAGGAGGCCATTTCGCCCCTCAACCCTCCTCTGTCGTTCAATGTGCTCATGGCTGATGCATGATCTAACTCCATTTACCTATTTTTGCCCCTTAATACCTTCGGTTCACAAAAATCTATCAGACTCAGATTTAAAAATTAACAAGTGTCTAAGCATCAATTGCCGTTTGTGGAAGAGAGTTCCAAATTGATACCACACCTGGTGTGTTGAAGTATTTCTTCATTTCACTCCTGAAAAGTTTTTAGACTATGTTTAGATTTTTAGACTATGTCACCAAGTTCCAGACTCCGCAGCCAGTGGGAATAGTTACTGTCTGTCCACCCTGCCAGTTTCCCTTATTATCTTGAAAACCTTGATCAAATCACCCCATAACCTTCTAAATTCCAGGGATACACAGTTAAGCACCAGCTACACTGTCCCATTACACATTCACAAGCCAAGCACAATGTTGGGTTTGAAACAGAGTAAATTTCCCTTTACGCTATCCCAGCACACACTCCAATCACTGTAGAGTGAAAATTATTGGGTAAAAATGATGATTGATTCCTCTCCAGTACTGTGTGTCTCAGTGTCTCCATGTCTGTGTCTCTGTCACACTTTAAACACTACCCTTACACTGGTGAGGAGTCAGTCTCTTAAATAAATGTCCCAGTGCTGTGGTAATATAAAATGGCCATGAGAACCAGCTTAAAGTGGCTGACTGATGTGTGTGGATTTCCCCAGATGTTTGAGAGAGGAGAGTGAGAGACAGACAGAAAGAGAGACAAGGAGGGAGACACAGACCGAGACACAGAGAGTGATTGCAGGATATTGGTCGTTGGACAGAGGAAGGGGAGGAGGCCATTTGGCCCCTGAACCCTGTTCTGTCATTCAATGAGCTCATGGCCGATCTGTGATCTAACTCCAAGTACCCATCTTTGCGCCTCAATACCTTTGATCAACAAAAATCTATCAAACTCAGATTTAAAAATTAACAAGTGTCTCTGCATCAATTTCCGTTTGTGGAAGAGAGTTCCAAACTGAGACCACACCTGATGCGTTGAAGTGTTTCTTCATTTCACTCCTGAATGTTTTTAGACTATGTTTAGAGTTTTAGACTATGCCCCAAGTTCCAGACTCCGCAGCCAGTGGGAATAGTTACTCTCTGTCCACCCGAACAGTTCCCCTTATTATTTGGAAAACGTTCATCAAATCACTCCACAACCTTCAAAATTCCAGGGGTACACAGTAAAGTTCCTGCTACACTGTCCCATTCAACATTCCCAAGCCAAGCACAATGTTGGGTTTGATACAGAGTAAATTTCCCTCTGCCTTGTCCCATCACACACTCCGAGGGCAGGAACATCATGGGGTGGATACAGACTGAATCTCACTCTACACTGTCCGAAACAGACAGAGAGAGAGAGACAGAAAGAGAGAAACAGAGAGACATAGACTGACAGGGTGACTGACAGAGAAAGAAGGATATTTAACAGGGGATATTGATCCGGCATTCAATGAGATCAGGGCTGATCTGTGATCTAACTTGCACTATATATCCTGCCTTTGCCCCTTATCTGTTAATACCTTTGGTTAACAAGAATCTATCAATCACAGGTTTAAAAATTAACCAATAAGCCAGCATGAAATTTAAGCAACCAATATCATGAGGGTGTGATGGCTCCCACACTGGAATAGCGTGTTGGATGTTTAAAATGTCTTCTGGATCATCAAAAGTTTCCACCTGGGCCCCAACTTCACCTACATTTCTCCCTGTCCCTATGTTTTTTCTCTCCATACCTATCTCTTATACGTTTGTGTACGCAGCAATGAAGGATTACATCAAATTAATGTATCTTACATGATCCTTTTCAATGCACTCCAACAATCTCTCTGTCTTCAACCTTGTCCCGCTCTACAGCCCTCTCTCTGTTTGCATATCTAACCCTCGCTCCCTCTGTCTCTCTCCTAGTGTCAGAGATAGCAGGAGGGAGAGACAGCGAGAGAATGTTAAAGGAACTGTACTCTGTTCCTAAGCTGTGCTGAACCCGCTCTCGGGGTGTTTGATGGGCTACATTAATCGGCCATGTACAGTCCTGTATCAGGCTGTGAAGAAGCAGAGCATGTTCCGTACACAACAGGTCAAAGGGAATGATTCACTCCTGTTTGCTACTTTGAAGAGAGACTGACCTTAACATCAAGGCAGCGTTTGACTGAGTGTGGTATCGAGGAGCCCGAATAAAATTGAAGTCGATGGGAATCAGGGGAAAAGCTCTCCACTGGTTGGAATCATACCGAGCACAAAGGAAGATGTTTGTGGTTGTTGGAAGTCAATCATATAAGTCTCTGGCCTTCACTGCAGGAGTTTATCAGGCTAGTATCCTCAGCCCAGCAATCTTCAGCTGAGATCTCAGCAGAAAATGCTGGATTTACTGAGCAGGTCAGGCAGCATCTGTGGAGAGAGAAACAGAGTTTGTGATTCAGCACGATGGATTCCAGATTTCCAGCATCCACGGTATTTTGTCTCTGATAATGAAGCAATCCAGAGCCGCATGCACCAAGACACAGACAACATTCAGGCTTGGGCCGACCAGTGGTAAGTAATATTCACCTCACACAAGTGCCAGGCAATGACCATCTGCAACGAGAGAGAATCCAACCACCTCCCTTTGGCATTTAAAGCATTATCCCATCGCTGAATCTACCAGCAATAACATCCTGGGGAAACATTGACATCAAACTTAACTAAACGAAACACATCAATAGTTTTTTCACCATCTGTCTGAGACAGAGACACAGATAAAGAATGTGAGAGGACCTTGACAGAACCTCAGTAAATTGTTCCAACCGTTGCTAATGATAGAAATCAAGGATTATATTAGAGCAAAGGAAGAGGCATATAATGTTAGCCCCTTATTAACTGTATCCTTTTGTTCAGGCTGCCTCTCCTCCTTCTTCCTACCTGTGGAGTTGGATGATGTGGGCATGGTTCTTAATGAATACTTGCGCCTGTCATCATAAAAGAGGGGAATGATGCAGACATTGTAGTTAAAGAGGAGGGTGAGAAATATTGAATGGGATAAACTGAGTCAGAGTGAAATATGAAGGTGTTTAGCAGTTTTGAAAGTGGATAAATGGTCAAGCCAGGATACATTGGAACCAGTTCACAGAAGGTTCACTGGGCTGTTTCCTGGGATGAAGAGGTTGTGTTATGAGGAATGGTTGAAAAGGTTGGGTCGATACTCATTGGAGAGTAGATGAATGAGAGATGATCTTATTGAAACATACAAAATACTTAAAGGGATAGACAGATTAGATGCAGGTAAGATGTCTCCTTTGGTTGGGGAGTCTAGAACCAGGGGACATAATTTCAAAATAAGGGGGAAGCCACTTAGGACAATGATGAGGAGAATTTATTTGCTCAGAGGGTTATTAATCTTCGGAATTCTTTCCCGCAGTGGGCTGTGGAAGCTCAAAGAACAAAGAACAGTACAGCACAGGAACAGGCCATTCGGCCCTCCAAAGCTGTGCCGATCTTGATGCCTGCCTAAATTAACACCTTCTGCACTTCCGGGGCCCATATCCCTCTATTCCCTTCCTGTATGATGCATTTGTCAAGATGTCTCTTAAACATCAGTATCGCATATGCTTCCACCACCTCCCCTGGCAGCACGTTCCAGGCACTCACCGCCCTCTGTGTAAAAAACTTGCCTCGCACATCCCCTCTAAACTTTGCCCCTCGCACCTTAAACCTATGCTGCCTAGTAACTGACTTTTCCACCCTGAGAAAAAGGTTCTGACTATCCACTCTGTCCATGCCACTCATAACTTTGTAAACCTCTATCATGTCGCCCCTCCACCTCCGTCGTTCCAGTGAAAACTATCCGAGTTTTTCCAGCCTCTCCTCATAGCTACTGCCCTCCAGACCAGAGAGCATCCTGGTAAACCTCCTCTGTAACCTCGCCAAAGCCTCCACGTCCTTCTGGTAGTGTGGTGACCAGAATTGCACGTAATATTCTAAGTGTTGCCTAACTAAGGTTCTGTACAGCTGCAACATGACTTGCCAATTTTTATAATCTGTGCCCCGACCGATGAAGGCAAGCATGCCGTATGCCTTCTTGACCACCTTATCCACCTGCGCTGCCACTTTCAGTGACCTGTTGACTTGTACGTCCAGATCTCTCTGCCTGTCAATACTCCTAAGTGTTCTGCCATTTACTGTAACCTCCCACCTGCATTAGACCTTCCAAAATGCATTACCTCACATTTGTCCGGATTAAACTCCATCTGCCATTTCTCCGCCCAAGTCTCCAACCGATCTATATCCTGCTGTATCCTCTGACAATCCTCACCATTATCTACAACTCCACCAACCTTTGTGTCATCCGCAAACTTACTAATCAGACCAGCTACATTTTCCTCCAAATCATTTATATATACTACAAACATCAAAGGTCCCAGCACTGATCCCTGCGGAACACCACTAGTCACATCCCTCCATTCAGAAAAACACTCATCCAAGGATGCCCTCTGTCTTCTATGACAGAGCCAGTTCTGTATCCATCTTGCCACCCCACCTCTGATCCCGTGTGACTTCACCTTTTATACCAGTCTGCAATGCAGGACCTTGTCAAAGGCTTTACTAAAGTCCACATAGATAACATCCACTGCCCTTCCTTCATCCATCATCTTCGTCACTTCCTCAAAAAGCTCAATAAAATTAGTAAGACACGACCTCCCCTTCACAAAACCATGCTGTCTCTCGCTAATAAGTTCGTTTCTTTCCAAATGGGAGTAGAGCTGTGCCGAATATTCCCCTCTAATAGTTTCCCTACCTCTGACGTAAGGCTCACTGGCCTATAATTTCCTGTATTATCCTTGCCACCCATCTTACACAAAGGAACAACACTGGTTATTCTCCAGTCCTCTGGGACCCCACCTGTAACCAATGAGGATGCAAAGATTTGTGTCAAGGCCCCAGCAATTTCCTCCCTTGCCTCCCTCAGGATTCTCGGGTAGATCCCAACAGGCCCTGGGGACTTATCTACCTTAATGCTTTGCAAGACTCCCATTCACCTCCTTTTTGATAAGCAAATGACTGAGACTATCTGCGCTCCATTCCCAAGGTTCATCATCCACCCAGTCCTTCTCTTTGGTGAATACTGATGAAAAGTACTCATTTAGCACCTCGCCCATTTCCTCTGGCTCCACACATAGATTTCCATCTCTGTCCTTGAGTGGGCCAAACCTTTCCCTGGTTACCTACTTGCTCTTTATAAACGTATGAAAAGCCTTGGGATTTTCCTTAAACCTGTTTGCCAATGACTTTTCATAACCCCTTTTAGCCCTCCTAACTCCTTGCTTAAGTTCCTTACTACTGTCTTTTGATTCCTCAAGTGCTTCGTCTTTTCCTAGCCTTCCAGCCCTGACAAATGCTTGCTTTTTCTTCTTGACTAGGCTCACAATATCCCGCGTTATCCAAGCTTCCCAAAACTTGCCAAACTTGTCTTTCTTCCTCACAGGAACATGCTGGTCCTGGATTCTAATCAGCTGACGTTTGAAAGACTCCCACATGTCAGATGTTGATTTACCCTCAAACAGCCGCCCCCAATCCAAATTCTTCAGTTCCTGCCTAATATTGTTATAATTAGCCTTCCCCCAATTTAGCACTTTCTTCCGAGGACTACTCTTATCCTTATCCACAAGTACCTTAAAACTGATGGAATTATGGTCACTGCTCCCGAAATGCTCCCCCACTGAATCTTCGACCACCTGGCCGGGCTCATTCCCAAATACCAGGTCCAGAATGGCCCCATCCATAGTTGGACTATCTATATACTGTTTCAAGAAGCCCTCCTCAGTCTGGGAAAAAGGCATTGAAGTGGATGATCAGCCATGATGCTACTGAATGGCGGAGCAGGTTCGATGGGCTGAATGGCATACTCCAATTCCTGTGTTCACAAGCTGCTGAAATCTTTCTCCCAAACTACCCTATCAGTTCCCCTTAATATCACAACATCTTTGAATAAATCACCTTGATCCTCCTAAATTCCAGGGAATAAATCCCTCGTTTGTGTAATATCACCTCGTCATTTAAACCTTGGAGCCCAGTTATCATTCTGGCGAACCTACACTGCACTCAAATGGACATAGACCCCAGAAGTCTCTTTGGACCTCCGATGTTTCTATCTTTTCACCACTTATAAAGTACTCTGTTCTGGACTTTTTTGCTGACATTGAAATCTATCTATCACAGTTTTGCCCACTCATTTAAGATATTAATATCTCTTTGTAATTTGATGCTTCCAGCTACACTGCTTACAATGCCTCCGATGTGTGTGTCATTTGTAAACTTGGGTATGTGGCATTCTACCCCATCATCTTAAAACGTTAATAAGTACAGAAAAACGGAGACACACACGGGCTTTGCAATACTAGACAGGAGTTAATCATTTCATCCTAGAGGTTTTTTTAAATGCAGATTTAAGATTTTTTTTAAAGAAAATACAGAATATAAATTCACAACAGCCCAGTGTGGGATTTGAACTCCTGTTTTTGCAATCATTAGCTCAGGCCTTCAAAGTAAAACCCAGAAAAAGAAATTCATTTTCCTACTGCTGTTGGTTGACTGTCTCAGGTTTTGTATATTGTTCCCTTCTCCTCTTCTTCCATGTGTCTGAAGTCTTTGAAGTTTGTCAGACATTGGTAAACTACTTCATATGGTGTTCTGTAAATACCTTCAATCTGTGTATCTGCAAGGGACACAATTCAAATTCTCAACTTATTGCATCAACCAAAAACTGCAGTTCCATTCAAACACTCCTATTTCCTGTCTCTGCAAAGATAGCTCACACTTGCACAATGCAGGAATGTCTGAATGGAAACAGCTTTTGACACATTTCCCAACACTTTTACGAACACTTTTCAGGATGAAGCTAAATTCAACTTAGAGATTGCAAGCCCCAAATTGAATCTTTCAGATATAAAAAGTGACACAAAATAAATCCCAGATCTCTCTGTCCCTGACCCATTTCAACATTGTACCATTTCGTTTATATCGTTTCTCCTCAGCCTTCCTTCCAAAATGCATCATTTTACATTTCTCAGTCTTGAAGTTAACCTGCCATGTGTCTGACCCTTTCCCCAGACTGCCCCGCTCCTCCTGTAGTCTACTACTATTCCCTTCCCAGTTTATTACATTGCAGATGGCACAATGCTGAAGATATGCCCTGTAAACCCAAGTACAAGTCATTAATATATATCAAAAAGATCAGTGGTCCTCATCCAAAGCCCTGGGGAATACCCCTGTACCACAATGTACACTGTATAAAGTCAGTACAAAAGCAGGTAGGTTATGCTGAACATTTATAAAGTTCTAGTTAGGCCCCAACTGGAGAACTGTGTCCAGTTCTGGACACGCTGTAGGAAGGAGGTGAGGTTCCTTGAGAGGGTGGAGAGGAAATTTACCAGAATGGTTTCAGAGATGGGGGATTTTAGTGACAAAGTTAGGTTGGAAAAGCTGGGTTTAGTCTCCTTAGAACAAAGGAGATTGAGGGGAGATTTAATAGAAGTGTATATGATTCTGTCAGCCAAAGACACCGCCCTCCAGTCTGAAGCAACCATTCACCAATAATCTCTGTGTTCTGTCCCTTAGCCAATGTCGTATCCACTCTGTCCCTGTTCCGTTAATTCCATGAGCATTCATTTTGCGAACTGGTCAATTATGACAAAGCATTACGACCTGCCCATGATGAAATTGGTCCCAGAGCACAGAAAAACACACAGAGACATGCGATGACCATCTGCAACAAGAGAGAATCCAAGCACCTCCCCTTGGCATTCAAAGCATTATCCCATCGCTGAGTCCCCCAGCATCAACATCCTGGGGAAACATTCACCAGGAGGTGATCTGATGAAATCACATCAATACAGTGGCGACAAGCGACTCATCCCCTGACACCCCAAAGCCGTTCAACCACCGACAAGACGTAAGTCAGGTGTGTGATGGTATCTCTCCACTTGCCTGGACGAGTGCAGCAGCTCCAACACTCCAGATGCTCGGCACCATCTAGGACAAAGCAGCCTAGTTGATTGGCACCACATCCACAACTTTAAACTTTGATCAGATCACCCCTTAACCTTCTAAATTCCAGGGATGCAGAGTAAATCTCCGTTTACACTCTCCCATCAAATGCTGCCAAGCTATTAGTAAATCTCTGTCTTCTCTGTAGCATCAAACACACCCAGGACACTTGGAAAATATTGGCTACATTGGTCAGAGTAAACATGGATTTATGAAAGGGAAATCATCTTTAACAAACCTGTTGGAGTTTTTTGAGGATGAAGCTAGCGAAATAGATAAGGGGAAACCGGTGGATGTGGTACATATGGATTTTCAGAAAGCTTTTGTTAAGGACCCACACAAGAGGTTAGTAAACAAAATTAGAGCACGTGGGATTGGGGGGAATGTACTGGCATGGATCGAGAACTGGTTAATGGACAGGAAACAGAGAGTAGGAATAAATGGGCAATTTTCAGTTTGGTAGGCTGTCACAAGTGGGGTACTGCAAAGAGAGAGGGAGATAGAGGGAGGGGAGAGAGACAGAGGGAGAGAGAGAGACAGAGAGACAAAGACAGTAGAATAGGGACAGACAGCGACACAGGTAGACAGAGAGAGGGGGAGAGAGTGATGTAAAGGGTGAGAGACAGACAGAGAGGGAGAGAGAGACAACGAGAGAGGCAGAGAGAGAGAGAGAGAGAGGCAGAGAGAGAAAGTCAGAGAGAGACGGTCAGTGAGAAAAGACAGAGAGGCAGAGATGATGTTAGAGAGAGACAAACTGAGTCATGGACAGAGGGAGAGAAAGAGAGATCTGGAGAAACAGAGTAAAAGAAGGGGAGAGAGACATAGACAGAGAGTCAGAGAGAGAGAGACAGCGAGGGAGCAAAAGAGAGAGAGAAGGAGAGGCAGAGAGAGATGGAGAGACAGACAGAGAGGGAGAAAGGGATAGGCTGAATGAATACATGCCACTCAGCCTAGCCTCAGTGGAGGGCAAATAATTGGGATAAATTCTGATAAACAGTAGTAATGTTCATTTAGAAAGGTGCAGATTAATCAAGCACAGTCAGCATGGATTTCGCAAGTGAAGATCGTGTCAGACTCGCTTGAATGTATTTATTGTGTATTTCCCTCGATGACGGAAGCAGCTCATCACCACCTTCTCAGGGAAATTAGGCAAGAAATGCTGGTCTTGTAAGTGATGCCCAGATACCGGGAATGAATTTAATACAGTGTGAATGCCTGCACACATACAGTACACAATGGGTACAAGGGAATGATTCCTTCCTGTCTGGTACTGTGTGTCTCTGTGTCTCCATCTCTATGTCTCTGTCACGTTTAAAGCACTAACAGTACATTAGTGAGGAGGCAGTCTCTGAAATAAATGTCCCAGTGTTGTGGTAACATAAAATGGCCATCGTGAACAGACCTACAATGGTTGACTGATGTTTGTGGATATCCACAGATATTCTGAGAGAGGAGGGAGAAAGAGACAGACAGACGGAAAGAGAGACAAAGAGGGAGACACAGACCGAGAGGGTGACCCAGACACAGAGAGTGATCGCAGGATGTTTGTCGGAGGACTTTGGATGAGGATGAGACCATTTAGCCCCTCAACCCTGTTCTTTCATTCAAAAAGATCATGGCTGATCTGTGATCTAACTCCATGTACCCGTCTTGGCCCCATATCTCTTCTACCTTTAACAACAAAAAGCTATCAATCTCAGATTTAAAAAATAACAATTTGTTTGTGGAAGAGAGTTCCAAACTGATACCACACCTGGTGTGTTGAAGTGTTTCTTCATCTCGCTCCTGGATGGTTTTCGACGATGTTGAGATTTTTAGACTGTGCCCACAATTTCTAGACTCCGCCGCCAGTGGGAATAGTGTCTCTCTGTCTACCCTATCAGTTTCCTTTATTATTCGGAAAACTTGGATCAAATCACCCCTTCACCTTCTAAATTCCAGGGATACTCAGTGAAGCTCCATCGACACTCTCCCATTAAACACTCCCAAGCCAAGCACAGTGTGGGGTTAGACACAGAGTAAATTTCCCTCTGCACTGTCACATCACACACTCCAAGGACAGGGGCAGCATGGGGTTAGATACAGAGTAAAGACAGGGCCACTTGTATTATAAACAGAGAAATAGTCTTGTGCAGCACAAACTGAGATCGGGTGAAACCCATCAGAAGCAGAGACGACTTCCAGGGCAGGAACATCTTGTGGTGGATGCAGAGTGAATCTCGCACTGCACTGTCCGAAACAGAGAGAGATAGATAGAGCGAGAGACAGGCAGGGTGACCGAGAATGAAATAAGGATATTTTAACATAGGACATAGGAAGAGGAGGAGGCAAAATAATACTTCAACCCTGTTCCAGCATTCAATGAGATCAGGGCTGAGTACTGTGTGCCTCAGTGTCTCCATGTCTGAGTTTCTGTCACATTTTAACCACCACACTTACATTAGTGAGGAGTCAGTATCTGAAATAAATGTCCCAGTGTTGTGGTAACATAAAATTGCCACCGAGAACCAGCCTAAAATGGTTGACTGATGTGTGTGGATTTCCACTAATGGAGAGAGAAATCCACACTCAGAACCTTGGTAAACTGAATTTTGAAGTGTCACAATTTCTGGGATCGTGCTGTGCACAGCTTGCCTGCAGAGTCCGCTGCATTGTAACAGTGACTACATTTTGAAAGTAAATTTGTTGTGTGTAAATCTGTACGGAAGGCCTGGAATTAAAGTCCTGAGCCTGTGTCGGTATATTTCCCGAATAATGCTGCTGTTTGAGGCTGTGGCCTGAATTTGCCAGAAAAAATTAACACCTGGGGTGGGGGTGGTGGGGGGTGGTCATTTGAATTCAGATTTTCACGGTTCAGAATGTGGATTTCTCTCTATCCTTTCTACGGAAAATGCTCAGTATTTCCAGCACGGGTTTTATTTCAGATTGATTTTGTGTTTTCGGGTGTCTGTGTATTATTAACATGGGAGGGGGCTGGAGGGCACTCTAATGCAAATAGTATGGAAAGCTCCAGAACAGTCAATGTAATCACACAGATTTCCCTCTCTCCATCTCTTGCTGCAACTTGTTCCCTGCACCTTCCTCCTTGTTCCAAGCTCTGTTTCCTCACATCTTTAAATCCCTATCTCTGTATCTCTCAACATCCTTTCTATGTCTGCCTGTCTCTGGAATTTCACATGTTTCCATTTTCAATCTCTTTCTGCGAATTTCTGCATCTTTATTTGTCTCTCTCAGTCCATTTACTTACTCACTTACTTCCAAATCCCTGAATCTTTCCATCTCTGCTCCTTCTTTCCTGCAAGATTATCTCTGCAATTCCCCCCATTCCCGGGAGAACCCTCTCTATTCTGTAAACACATCTTAATTTGTATCGCTGCCCCTCCATATCTTTCTGTCTCTGCATCTCTCTCTTTGTCTGGGAACTTTCTCAATATCTCTCTGTGTATATCTCCATTTCTCTCTCTCTCCCGACCCTTCTCAGTCTTTTTGCCCTCTTTTCTCAGTTTCTGTCTGTTGGAGAATTTTCTGAGCTTTGCTAATTATTACTTAACTTTGTAGAAATATAAAAACAGGACGCAGCTTGTAGCTAACCTAACCAATGGTCATTAAATGTAGACAGAGCAACTGATCACTATAAACTGTCTTAGGAAGAGACAGAGCTCATGATGGATTTTGGGGATGTGAACGCAGACTGCTCGTTTCTGACTCTTCCGCTTTTGTCATGTTTGTGCAACCTAGCCAGAAGTAACGGCCAGATATGGTATCTTAAGTGGGCATTGAATTAAGGAACTAGCTTGTTATTGTTGAAACTGATGTTTTGCTGACCTCGGACTCGGCATGGTGCACAGTCAAGTAGGCGGTGTTGTGATCATCTTATGGGCGTTTATCTAATTGTGAAATTGTTAGCTCTGCCTCTGTTATACTATATAAATCCACGGCGATCTGTAGCTCTTTGGGAGTAGCACTGGACCGCCTTTAGGTAAGGTGCGCATCCCCATGATATCATGCAATAAAGTGGTTGTTCTCAACGTCTGAGTACGGAGAATTTGTTCAACAATTGGGCACAATCTGGATTTTCTCCAACACTGTCTCACTGGTTTGTGATTCCCTTCCTCTCATTCTCCATCTCCCTTTCCATTTATTTCTCTCTCTCTCTGTTCTATCCTAATCCCGGGATCTATTTTCTGTGTCTCTGTCCCTCTGTCTGGAAGTGGATTTGAACTAGCGGCCTTGGTGTTGTACAGGGTGATTGTGAACGGGGATCCTGCTTTTCACCACTTCCCAGTTTTGCTCCCATTGAAGTAAAAACAGGGGGGAGATGCTGAACGGGCAGCCGATTCACTACCACCCTCCTTCCCTTCACCCTGATTTGCACCATCGGCACCAAATCCAAGTCCAGCCCAGTGTTTCTTTTCCTCTCTGTATATCTGCTCCCCGACTGCCTCTGCCTATCTGCTTATGGCTCAATGGGAGAAGCGACAGATCAGCCATGATCTAACATGGGTGGGACAGGCTCAAAGGGCTAAATGACCTCCTCCTGTCACTGTGCCAGTCAGTGTGTATGTGTTTGTGTGCGCCTCCCTCTGTTTGATTTCCTGAAGCCGATGGGGAGAACAGGTGAAACACCTTACTGCAGAGAGGGATGAGTCTGGGTCTGGGAACTTCCTGTGCGTTAAAGGCTCAGAATGCCAGTTAGCATCTGGAGGTCCTTGCTCTATGCCCGGCCCTGTGTTTCACCGGGCAGGAGTTAAAGGTGCCGGGGGTCTTGGAGGCAGTTGATGGAATTCCAGTGGCTTATCTGACAAAGAATTAAAGTGAATTAAAGATTTTCGGGAGATGGAGCCACACCCAGGAAAGCGATGGAGGTTGGAATTACACGGGGGGACGGCGGGAGGAGGGGGCGGTGTTCACGGGGGAGATGCAACAGGGAGGAAATTAGTGGAGTGGAGGCTTTTACAGGACAGGGAGGGTATTTAGAAAGGGGGAGTGTTCACAGTGGGGGCAGGGGGGAGAATTAGAGGGCAATATTCACAGAGGGAATGAGTTATGTTACAAATGGGAAGGTGCAGTGGGGATTCTCCAGGGTTAAAAGGGGAGAGGGCAGTGGAGATTGTCCAGGTTTAAAACGGGAGGGGACAGTGGGGATTCTCCAGGTTTAAAATGAGAAGGGGCAGTGCGGATTCTCCAGTCTGTTCATTAGTGGGGATAATATGAGGTACTTTTCATGGGTAGGATGGAGGTTAATTACTTGGGGTGCCGTTCACAGGAGCAGTATTAGATGGGAGTCTGTTCATCGGAGGATATTTGGATGGGACTCTGAACATAAGACGGGTATTGAGATAGGGGTCTGTTCCCGGGGGTATTTAGTTGGGGATCTGTTCACAGGAGAGGTATTTAGATGGGAGTCTGTTCCAGGGGGTGCATAGAAGAGGGAGGGCTCTGGTCTCAGGAATGGTATTGGATGGGGTTCTGATAGTGGGGTTATTTAGATGTGAGTCCGTTCACAGGAGGGGTATTTAGATGGGGGACCTGTTGCTGGTGTATTTAGATGGGAGTCTGGGCACAGGAGAGCTATTTAGATGGGAGTCTGTTCACGGGAAGGGTATATAGATGGGAGTCTGTTCCGGGGGCTATATGGAAGGGGGGCTCTGGTCACAGGAATGGTCTTGGATGGGGGTCTGATTGTGGGGTTATTTAGATGTGAGCCTGTTCACAGGAGGGGTATTTAAATCGGGGGGGCCAGTTCCTGGGGTATTTAGATGGGGGTCTGTCCGTGGGGGTATATAGTTGGGAGTCTGCTCGCAGGAGGGGTATTTAGATGGGAGTCTTCTCACAGAAGGGGTATTTAGATGGGAGTCTTCTGACAGAAAGTGTATTTAGATGGGAGTCCGTTCACAGGAGGGGTATTTAGATGGGAGTCTGTTCACAGGAGGGTTATTTAGATTGAGGTCAGTTAACAGGGGTATATCAGATAGGGGTCTGTAGATCAGGGGTATTTAGATGGGGATAGTATGTTCACCGGGGGTGGGGGGGGGAAGCGTGGGATATCGCAGTGTCAAATAATTGCTTGGGGGATAAAAATTGCGAGGGAGTATTGGAGGGGGGATAATTTGAGGGAGGGGGATATTTGCTGGGGGGGGGGGAATAAATTGCGGGGGGGATATAAATTGCCGGGGGATATAAATTGTGGGCGAGATAAACTGCGGGGGGTGGTGTTAGGGTTAGAAAAAGAAAAAGGGAAAGAAAGTCAGAAAGAGAGATAAAGAAAGTGAAAAGACAGAAAGGGACAAAGAAAGGGAGAGAAAAAGAAAGAGATACAAGACAGTAAGAGACGGTGAAACAGAAAAGAGAGAGAACGTGATAGATATAAAGAAAAGAAATAAAGAGACAGAGAAATAGAGAAAAGACAGAAAGTCAGAAATAGAGAAAAGACAAAATAAGAAATAGAGAAAAGACAGAAAGTCAGAGAAATAGAGAAAGGACAGAAAGTCAGAGAAATAGAGAAAAGACATGTCAGAGAAATAGAGAAAGGACAGAAAGCCAGAGAAATAGAGAAAAGACACGTTGAGAGTAATAGAGGAAAGACAGAAAGGGACATAGAAGTAGAGAAAAGACGGTCAGAAATAGAGAAAAGGCAGAAAGTCAGAAATAGACAAAAGACAAAGTCAGAGAAATAGAGAAAAGACAGAAAGCCAGAGAATTAGAGAAAAGATAAAGTCAGAAATAGAGAACAGACAGAAAGTCAGAGAAGTTGAGAAGACAAAGTCAGAGAAATGGAGAAAACACAGAAAGTCAGAGATATAGAGAAAAGGTAGAAAGAGACATAGAAATAGAGAAAAACACAAAGTCAGAAATTGAGAAAAGACAGAACGTCAGAGAAATCGAGGAAAGACAAAATCAGAGAAATAGAGAAAAGACAAAGTCAGAGTAATAGAGAAAAGAAAGAAAGAGACAGATAAATAGAGAAAAGACAAAGTCAGAAAGAGAGAAAAGACACAAAGTTAGAGAAATAGGGAAATGACAGAAAGAGACAGAGAAAAAGAGAACAGACAGAAAGTCAGAGAAATAGAGAAAAGACAAAGTCAGAAATAGAGAAAAGACAGAAAGTCAGAGAAATAGGAAAATGACAGAAAGAGACAGAGAAATAGAGAACAGACAGAAATTCAGCGAAATAGAGAACAGACAGAAAGTCAGCGAAACAGAGAAAAAGCAAAGTCACAGAAATAGAGAACAGAAAGGGCCGTTCCTGGCCCTGAAATTGCAGGGTGGTGGTGGGGGGTGGGGGGGGGGGGGACTAAATTGCGGCGGGGGAATAGGGTCAGAAAATGAAAGAGAAAGAAAATGTTGGAAAGAGAGAAAAAAAAGAGAAAGGATAGCAAGAGACAAAGAAAGAGAAAAGAAAACAAGCGAGAAATAAAGAAAAGATAGAAAGAGACAAAGGGAGAAAAGATAGATAGAGACAAAGAAAGAGAGAAAAGATAGAAGGAGACAAAGAAAGAGAGAGGGAAAGAAAGAGAGAAAAGATAGAAAGGCATAAAGAAAGAGATAGAAAAAGAAAGAGAGGGACAAAGAAGGAAAAGATAGAAAGAGTACAAGCAAGAGAGAAAAGATGGAACGAGACAAAGAAAGAAAAAGACTAAGAAAGATAGGAAGAGACAAAAATAGAAAGTGACAAAGATGTAAAGAGAAAGAGAGAAGACAGAAAGAGACAAAGAAAGAGAGCAAAAGAAAGAGACAGAGTAAAAGAAAGAAAAGATAGAAAGAGACAAAGAGAAAAGGAGAAAAAAGATAGAAAGAGGTAAGAAAAAGAGAGAGAAAAGGAAAGAGAGAAAAGATAGAAAGTGACAGAGAAACAGAAGAGAGAGAGACAAAGTCAGAGAAATAGAGAAAAGACAGAGAGAGACACAGAAATAGAGAAAATTCAGGAAGTCAGAAATTGAGAGAAGACAGAAAGAGACAGCGAAAAAGAGGAGGGAAAAAAGTGGATGGAAAGAACAGAGACACAGCCAGTGAGAAAGGCACACAGAGAATCACAGAGAGATTGAGAGAGAGAAGGACAGAGAAGCACAGAGAGGGAGATAACAGAGGGAGAGATAAAAACAGAGAAGCACATACAGAGAGAGAGAAGCACAGAGAGAGTGAGAAACAGAGAGAGAGAGAAACATAGAGCGAAATACAGAAAGAAACACAGATAGAGAGAAACACAGAGAAAGAGATTGAGGAACAGAGAGAGAGAGAGAGGGAGTGAAACAGAGAGAAAGAAACAGAGAGAAATAGACACAGAGATTAGAATTAGAGCATGACAGCGCAGTACAGGCCCTTTGGCCCTCGATGTTGCGCCGACCTGTGAAACCATCTGACCTACACTATTCCATTTGCATCCATATGTCTATCCAATGACCACTTAAATGCCCTTAAAGTTGGCGAGTCTACTACTGTTGCAGGCAGGGCGTTCCACGCCCCTGCTACTCTCTGAGTAAAGAAACTACCTCTAACATCTGTCCCAAACCTATCACCCCAAAACTTAAAGCTATGTCCCCTCGTGTTTTCCATCACCATCCGAGGAAAAAGACTCTCACTATCCACCCTATCTAACCCTATGATTATCTTATATGTCTCTATTAAGTCATCTCTCCTACTCCTTCTCTCCAACGAAAACAACCTCAAGTCCCTCAGCCCTTCCTCGTAAGACCTTCCCTCCATACCAGGCAACATCCTAGTAAATCTCCTCTGCACCCTTTCCAAAGCTCCCACATCCTTCCTATAATGCGGTGACCAGAACTGCACGCAATACTCCAGGTGCGGTCTCACCAGAGTTTTGTACAGCTGCAGCATGACCTCGTGGCTCCGAAACTCGGTCCCCCTACTAATAAAAGCTAACACACCATATGCCTTCTTAACAGCCCTATTAACCTGGGTAGCAACCTTCATGGATTTATGTACCTGGACACCAAGATCTCTCTGTTCATCCACATTACCAAGAATCTTCCCATTAGCCCAGTACTCTGCATTCCTGTTACTCCTTCCAAAGTGAATCACCTCACACTTTTCTGCATTAAACTCCATTTGCCATCTCTCATCCCAGCTCTGCAGCCTATCTATGTCCCTCTGTACCCTACAACATCCTTCGGCACTATCCACAACTCCACCGACCTTCGTGTCATCCGGAGATTTACTAATCCACCCTTCTACACCGTCTTCCAGGTCATTTATAAAAATGACAAACAGCAGTGGCCCCAAAACAGATCCTTGCGGTACACCACTATTAACTAAACTCAAGGATGAACATTTGCCATCAACCACCACCCTCTGTCTTCTTTCAGCTAGCCAATTTCTGATCCAAAGCTCTAAATCACCTTCAACCCCATACTTCCGTATTTTCTGCAATAGCCTACCGTGGGGACCCTTATCAAACGCCTTACTGAAATCCATATACACCACATCCACTGCTTTACCCTCATCCAACTGTTTGGTCACCTTCTCGAAAAACTCAATAAGGTTTGTGAGGCACGACCTACCCTTCACAAAACCGTGCTGACTATCGCTAATGAACTTAGTCTTTTCAAGATGATTATAAATTCAGTCTCTTATAACTTTTTCCAACATTTTACCCGCAACAGAAGTGAGGCTCACAGGTCTATAATTACCAGGGCTGTCTCTACTCCCCTTCTTGAACAAGGGGACAACATTTGCTATCCTCCAGTTTTCCGGCACTATTCCTGTCGACAATGACGACATGAAGATCAAGGGCAAAGGCTCTGCAATCTCCTCCCTGACTTCCCAGAGAATCCTAGGATAAATCCCATCTGGCCCAGGAGACTAATCTATTTTCACACTTTCCAAAATTGCTAACACCTCCTCCTTGTGAACCTCAATCCCATCTAGCCTAGCAGTCTGAATCTCAGTATTCTCCTCGACAACATTTTCTTTCTCTACTGTAAATACTGACGAAAAATATTCATTTAACGCTTCCCCTATCTCCTCTGATTGAACACACTGCTATCCTTGATTGGCCCTAATCTAACTCTAGTCATTCTGTTATTCCTGATATATCTATAGAAAGCATTAGGGTTTTCCCTGATCCTATCCGCCAATGACTTCTCGTGTCCTCTCCTTGCTCTTCTTAGCTCTCCCTTTAGATCCTTCCTGGCTAGCTTGTAACTCTCAAGCGCCCTAACTGAGCCTTCACGTCTCATCCTAACATAAGCCTTCTTCTTCCTTTTGACAAGCGCTTCAACATCTTTAGTAAACCACGGCTCCCTCGCTCGACAACTTCCTCCCTGCCTGACAGGAACATACTTATCAAGGACACGCAGTAGCTGCTCCTTGAATAAACTTCACGTTTCGATTGTGCCCATCCCTGCAGTTTCCTTCCCCATCCTACGCATCCTAAATCTTGCCTAATCGCATCATAATTTCCTTTCCCCCAGCTATAATTCTTGCCCTGCGGTATATACCTGTCCCTGCCCTTCGCTAAGGTAAACCTAACCGAATTGTGATCACTGTCACCAAAGTGCTCCCCTACATCTAAATCCAATGTGGCATCGCCCCTGGTTGGCCTGTCTACATACTGTGTCAGAAATCCCTCCTGCACACACTGGACAAAAACTGACTCATCTAAAGTACTCGAACTATAGTATTTCCAGTCAATATTTGGAAAGTTAAAGTCCCCCATAACAACTACCCTGTTACTCTCGCTCCTGTCGAGAATCATCTTCGCTATCCTTTCCTCCACATCTCTGGAACTATTCGGAGGTCTATAGAAGACTCCCAACAGGGTGAACTCTCCTCTCCTGTTTCTAACCTCGGCCCATACTACCTCAGTAGACGAGTCCTCAAATGTCCTTTCTGCCGCTGTAATACTCTCCTTGATTAACAATGCCACACCCCCTCCTCTTTTACCATATTCTCTGTTCCTACTGAAACATCTGAATCCCGGAACCTGCAACATCCATTCCTGCCCCTGCTCTACCCATGTCTCCGAAATGGCCACTACATCGAGATCCCAGGTACCAACACATACTGCAAGCTTATTCCGAATGCTCCTGGCGTTGAAGTCGACACACTTTAAACCAAGTTCTTGCTTGCCAGTGCCCTCTTGCGTCCTTGTAACCTTATCCCTGACCTCACTACTCTCAATATCCTGTACACTGGAGCTACAATATAGGTTCCCATTCCCCTGCTGAATTAGTTTAAATTAGTTGGTTCAGATGAAGACCACCCTGTTTGTAGAGGTCCCACCTACCCCAGTAAGAGCCCCAATTATCCAGGAAACCAAAACACTCCCTCCGACACCATCCCTGCAGCCACGTGTTCAACTCCTCTCTATCCCTGTTCCTCGCTTCGCTATCACGTGGCACGGGCAACAACCCAGAGATAACAACTCTGTTTGTTCTGGCTCTAAGCTTCCACCCGAGCTCCTTGAATTTCTGCCTTAAATCCCCATCTCTCTTCCTACCTATGTCGTTGGTGCCTATGTGGACCACGATTTGGGGCTGCTCTCCCTCCCCCTTAAGGATCCCAAAAACACGATCCGAGACATCACGAACCCTGGCACCTGGGAGGCAACACAGCAACCGTGAGTCTCTCTCGTTCCCACAGAACCTCCTATCTGTTCCCCTAACTATGGAGACCCCAATGACTAATGCTCTGCTCCTCTTCCCCCTTCCCTTCGGAGCAACAGGGACAGACTCTGTGCCAGAGACCTGTACCCCATTTCTTACCCCTGGTAAGTCGTCCCCCGCAACAGTATCCAAAACGGTATACCTGTTGTTGAGGGAAACGGCCACAGGGGATCCCTGCACTGCCTGCTGGTCCCCCCTCCTTCCCCTGACGGTAACCCATCTACCTACCTCTTTTACCTGAGGTGTGACTACCTCCCCATAACTCCTCTCAATAACCCCCTCCGCCTCCTGAATGATCCAAAGTTCATCCAGCTCCAGCTCCAGTTCCCTAACGCGGTTCTCGATGAGCTGGAGTTGGGTGCACTTCCCGCAGATGCAGTCAGCAGAGACACTCTTGGCGACCCTTACCTCCCACATTCTGCAGGAGGAACATACAACTGCCTTAACCTCCATTCCCACTATTCTAAATTCCCAACGAATCTACTGAAAAACACCCCCAAAAAGTCAAAACTTGTTCGCTTCGCAATCCGACGGACAGAACTTTTCAAATAAAAAGGATAGAGAAAGATTGAAAGAGAGATTTTGAGAGAGAGGGAGACTGTGTCAGAAGGAGGGAGATAGTCAGAGAGAGACAATAAAGATGTGATACTCACTATCTGTGCTCCATCGTTGGACTCGAACACCTTCCGTCCATCAGCTCATCACTGGAGAAAAGATCCTGTGCAGGGGCATTGGGACGGGAACTGAAAAAAAGGGTCAGGACTGGGACAGTGAGAGGGGGATTCAGACTGGACACACAACACACGCACTCTCTCTCACCCACGCACGCACACACACACACACACACACACTCACACACACTTATACACACACTCACACACACTTACACACACACACACACACACACATAAACTGCAATCGGCTTGCAATTCACCTGGGCACAGAGACACAGAGACGGAGACTCAGAAACTCACTTTCACAAACCAGCTGCATGGAAAGAAAGAATGGAGGCTGATGTTGTCCTAATATTTCCCAGAACCTATCACTCAAATCAGCCAGTCTACCCAAAATACAGCTCATCCAACTAGATCTCAGCTGCCACCACCTTTACACTGCATCCCAGATATGGAACAGTCCAAGGTGTGTCCCTGTATCAACAGGGAATGGTGGAGAGAGGGATATTCCGGCCATATCCCAAATGGACCATTCCAGACAGAAACCTGTCTGTCTGTCTGTCTGTCTCTCTCTCCTCCAAAAACCTCATTAACAGAGCAGAAAAACTGCTGTAATTTAAAACCTGGAGGGACCGGTTTGGATAATGGCCATCTAACACTAACTGTATTAAATGTCTTTCACTATTCACTTCCAGTTTACGGAAACTTCAGAAAATGACTGAAAATGTCTCACTGCAGTTACCTTGAAATTCTGACAAAGAGTTTTTGCTGGAGAGCTCGGTTTGACTACAATATATTTGTCAATGATTCTTTGTACTTTATTTTCTGCTGCTGTATTTATGTATTAGCCTGTAATCAATCGAAAAAACCTTCTTCACATTTATCACCTTAATGTTACAATGGTTTACAAAGCTGGGGAACGGACACTTATCACAAATTGTATTAAATGTCTTCCACTCTTCACCTCACTGCAGTTACCCTCCCGCTTTCACCTTCTCCATCTGCTGGTGTCCCTTTCTCACTGCAGTTGCTGTCCCCTCTCACCATCTCTATCTGCTGGTGTCCCGGTCGCATTGCAAATAATAAAGTACAATGGACACATTGATGGATTGGTCATAAAATGCTGCTAATGAGCCAATGTTGTAAATGATTTGTCAATTGAGTATGTATAATTGCATGCTCTAATTGTGATTAAGAGAAGCTGATACACATTGTTGTAAGATCAGGGTACATCTGGAAGAAGCAGTTTCCACCTGGGGAGGGGTACGGGGGAGCTGGTCTGGAGAAGGAAACTGTTGTCTGCACTTATTTGGCATGGATTATTGTGAATAAACCGATGTGGAAGTAAGACGGGCTCCTGTTTTATCCTTTGACAGATGCATGTTTACCAAATTAACTTAACGGTCCTGCATTTTGCGCCTTCCCAGGATCAGATGTTGTAATTGGGATGTTTCATGCTCTTTTGTCGATCTCTGTCAGGGCGTTGGATTTGCCTGACTTCAGGACAGAAACGAAATATTCTATGAGACTATCAGTCCCTTACTCAGGGGAATTCAAACTAACAAGGAACCTACTCACTGCAAAATAAAAATCTGCAATAATTGCAATTCATATGAGCGGGAGGCAGAAGGAGGTGGACATGCTTTTGTTGGCAGACTTGCCTTGAATATTTTTGGGGGTTTGCTGAATGTCAAGTTAGTAAGCGTAGAACTGATCCATCCTGATATTGTGCGAAATCGAACATGAAATCACATAACTATTTGGCAACAAAATGTAAAACTAGGATGTAGGGGAGAAATAGATCATCCTGAGAATGGAAACGAAATTATTGAAACAGGAAAACGTTTGTATTTACAAAGGATTGAATCTGATTCACCAGAGAGACCACGTGTTTGATTTCTGTTTGTCATGAATGTGCAATTTGTGGCAGCGTTGCCTTTATAGCCAACTGGCATAGTCGGGGTTTGAGGTTTCTTGTTGCTGTGTTTAGGTAACCCAGAAAATGCAATGAATTCCTAGGGCGGGAATTGTATTATTTACTTTCCGTGGAACTCCTTCAATCTGTTGTCAATCACTTCCAGAAATCTGAGCCAGAGCTGTGCTTTCTCGATCACCTGCCAACTGGAACCTCGAGCTACAGATCCATCGACAGGAAGACCTCCCATTACCCCGACCCTGCACCACCGCATTTACCCCTGTTACGACGATGGCCGTCCATGGATTGGGAAGATATGGTTTATCTAATTCCCCAGAGTAAGGTTTGAAAGGCCCATGGTTCGATGGATAGCAGCATAAATCTCCATATTGTGTCTTCCTCTTTCCAACATGTAACTAAGCATTGATGGGGAATAAAAGAGTCTGCATCAGATCCAATGACCCCTCCTCTTGTTCAGATATGATACAACCCTGCGTATTGTCCTTGTTTTCCTGATCATTACAATGTATGTATTCGAAATTATCACAGCCAGTCATGAAAGTCGTGGCTTGTTTCAGCAAATCGACCAACGACAGTTTATACTTCCTTCATTTACCTTTTAATTTGCCATTTTCAATTATTCGGTCAAACATTGAAGCCAGGATGGGGCGAAATTTACTCTGGATAAATGATGGACAGGCTGAACCTGTCTTCTTTCACTACCAACTTTAAATACCACATCTTTTGCATTGTTTGCATCAGGCTTGTTCTCATAAAGGGAGATTAAAAATCACATCACACATTTGCCAGGAATTTGCCAAGTGCAACAACAGAGAATCTAACCACTTCCCCTTGATATTCATCATCGTGGCCACTTCCCAATTACCACATTATCAATAAACTAGGTGTTTTCTTTAATCAGAAATTTAACTGGGCCAGCCAGATAAATATTGTTGCTCCAACAAAAGAATAAGCGCTGGACTTTATGCAACAAATAACTCATCCACTGCCTCTTTCATCCACAATCTATAAAGCATAAGTTAGGAATAATAGAATGCTCTCCATTTTCCAGGATCTGTGCCGCCTCCATCAAAACTCAAGCATCTCAGTAAGATCCAAGCAAGTGAATTCATTTGATGTACATCTGATGCACCACGTTAACACTTAACTCCTTCCACCACCAGCACACCGTGGCGACCGTGTGCACCATATGCAATATCATAATGCAGGAAGTTACTACATTTCCTTCCACTGCTCCTTTCAAGCACGAGACCTCTAACACCATAAAGGCTAAGGGCGGCAGAAAATGGAAACATGAACACTGGAATGTTCCCTCCAAGCCACAGATTTTTCCAGTCTTGGGCGTGGGGATGGGCCCAATACAATTTCAGTGGAAGGTATATTCCATCAACAGGGAATTAACACAGCTGTCCTAATCTGTTTGTTCAAAGATTAAGAAAAACTGTTTGAACAATTTAGCAGCCTCAGTATCCCCGTGGAGATCCGGGAGTATATAAAGTTAATGCACTCGGAATGGGTCACCTCAGAGTTTATTTCAGAGATATTACCTGCAGCACGAACAGACCGATCACTCCAAGCAGAAAATGCACCGAGCAATTCAATGGGTGAGGAACATATTCTATGTGATCGTTGCTATAATTGGCGTTCCTGGTACGTATCTGTAACCAATGAAGTTTTATAAATCTGTGTTTGAGCTGTTTTCTTTCATTACCATGGGAATAATTATATTACATGATATCGAACGGTTGCAGTTACACTGACACACATTTAATAATATAATTGCATTAATTTCCTGAATTATCTGTGCAGTCTTAATCTGTTGTCTCAACTGTTTCTAGCTCAAGGCACTCTGCATTGTAAAGTTATTGAATTATGTGGTATGCTCTGTTCTGTAGAATCACAGCTCATAGCAAGAAAATCTCAACGGGGAAGGATTACTGGAGTTATCCGTTAATGTAGAATTATACAGAGTGTGTGCACTAACTGGAGTGGAGCACCTGCCCTCAGCGATCATGCATGACTGGGAGTCTCTGTCACTCAATAATTGCACTGATTGTGTCTGACTTACTGGTGTGAACCACGTAACACGAGGGACCATGTATTTCCTGGAGTATCTGTCATTGAATTCAGTGCGGGTCCCCATTTAATCTTACTCTAAGTAAAGTTGTTGACAGCATATCAGGTGCTGATTAATCAACTTCCCGAGCGTAGCCCCGAGAAGCGTTTTGTCATACGTGCACTGCAATGATAAATAATCGTCTTCAATATTACAAAAAAAACAGTGATGACTATGACTTGTTACTAGACAAGTTACCGATTTTACAGCACATAAACTGGGCATTGGGGACAACTAGATCACGACTGTCTTCCTGCTCTTCACGAGACTCCCTTCATTTCAGCTCATCTAATCCTGTCAGCATTTCCTTCCAATTCTGTCTTCCTCATGCACTAACCTCGCTTCTTCATTATCTTTTTCCCATTACAACTACTCCAAGAGATCTCCATTCCATGTTCTCAGCAGTACAAGTAAATAGGTGTCTCTTGAATGCCACCGTGAATTTATTGATGACCGTCTTATTTTCAGGAAATGCAGAACTGGTCGCCAGCAAAGGTGGAAATGTCAGGTCCACGTTTTCCCTCTCTAACCGCTATATAATTTGAAAAGCATCTATTAGTTCAACTGACATCCTTCTCTTAACGAAAGAACAGAGCTGCAACATTTCCCAATGATTATAATCTCTCAGTTATGGTATTATTTTTGAAAAGAATTTGTGCATCAGCTGCTTAGCCAGGATATTTTAACCATGTGTTGTCCAGAAGAGTACACATTATTTATGTGCTCCGTAACCACGTTTCTAATAGGTTATTATAACACTTTTCTTTGAATATTCTTGTAGAAATTAAAACCCGTGCTTTGATCACATTTACATTGACTCGGTAAACTCCCTTTTCAATTTAACTCATTTATACAACAGAGGGAGTGGTCCAAGACGTATGAGTGCCTCCAATCCGAGGGACTGGTTTGAGTCAGGGAGGAATTTCTTCAACCCCAGGGAGTGATTCGAATCCGGGATGGGTTCCGACATTGGGAGTGGTTGGAGACCGCTCTCCAGTCTGCCCATAGTTTAGTTTTCATCACTATATTGAACTGGTTGACCAGTGTTCGGTGAGCGGAGCACTGTACCTCCCCGTCCAGGATTTGTTAAATCTGGAAGTATTGGTGTTGGTGGCAGGTTGGGGTCATGGACCCGATCTGCCCCGATGCCAAACCACACTGTTTTCGTTCTAAAATCCTTCCTTCCTGGATTGAGAAGCGGAGAATGTTTTTCAGTAATTTACAGTCACTTTTCCCCCTCCCCTTTACAGTTACTTTGGTGTCAATTGTGATCCTGTCCAAGAGAAATTGCGGACTCTCCAGCTGCACCACACGCTACCTGGTGGCAATGTCAATGGCGGATCTACTGGTAATTATCACCGATATCATACTCCGGAGAATCAATAACCTTTATTTCCAATTAAAGTTCCTGGTCCTCACCTCTGTGTGTCGCTCTCGCTATGTCCTGATCCGTGCATCCCTCGACTGTTCCGTCTGGTTCACCATCAATTTCACATTGATCAATTTATCGCGATTTGTTACCAAAAGCTGAAATCAAAATATTGAATCAGGAAAACTGCGACTGTCGTTCTAACAACAACTGGCATACTGCTCTGTCTAAAAATATTCCCATCTACTTCAGAATTAAACGAGATGGATAATCGATAATGTAGAATGGGGCTGTTCGAACAAGCCAAGCTATTTTACTGACCTTGATGGACTGGATTTAGAATGTTTGAAAAAGTTTTAACACCATTATTACCATTCATTTTAATTCTGTTACTGAACGCTCTGACGTTCAGACACATTTTAGTGACCAGTCGAGTTCGTCAGAGACTGAGGGGTCAGAGCAAGAAAGATAATCACAGTGACTCTGAAATGGAGAGAAGAAGGAATTCGATGATTTTACTCTTCAGCATATCTGGCAGTTTCATATTTCTGTGGCTGGTGTTTATTTTATATATCTTTGCTGCTCATTATTTCTTAGAAGATGATTCTTACTATACCGTTGAAGCTGTCGCAAATATGCTGTGGGACTTAAATTGCTGTACAAACACATTTATTTATGTGGCAGTCAGTCCGAGTTCAGAGAGCAGTTAAAGAGCGCGGTGAAATATGCAGTTACATCAATTATTAAATTAATTAATAAACAAAGCAACTGAGACCAGCTTAAAGATCCAGTGGTTAATGAACAACAGGTAACCGCTGGAGGTCCAGAAGAAAATAGCCTGCAGTGGCAAAGACAAACACTAGAGCTGTTAGCGACGGGAAGAGGCGGTCGAGAGCCAAAGGATTGGAAGAGAACTATCAGGAATTAAAAAAAAGAGAAGGAGCAGTGAGCAAAGGGAAAGAGCTGAACTTCGTAAACGGGTCAGGAGGAGAGTGATTGCACTCCCTAAAAGAACTGATGTAAAATAAGCTTGAACTGGATATGACACCTATCATTAAACAAGAACCATGCAGTTTAATAAGTATGCTAACTGACTTGATCAATTAAATATATATGTGGAAGAAAAAAATTATATTTTAATTGCTTTGGCACCCTGGGAAGGTTGAGGTAAATTGTTTACGATAGTTGACATTGCTGTTAAGCAGATGAAACGTTGCTTGTACAACTGCTTTGTATCTACAAGGATGTAATATGTGTTCACACAATGAAATGTTAACTCTTGGAGCCGAGGAAATAAGCAACAGACATGCTTTTAGCGTACACCACTGTAACCGCAGAGGTGCTGAGACAGCACGTTAAACTAATGGAAGAGGTAATTCAAAACATGTCATAATAAGGAATCGAAAGCCAATAAGATGGAAACTCAGCGTCTTTGCTGGTACAGTTTACAATGCTGTCTGTGGTGTAATTATTCTGAAACACAGTTCAACATAATGTCAATTCAGAGACAGGTGAACAAAACCATCGCCTGTGCTGGCAACATTCAAGGAATCCTGGCCTTGAAGAATAAGAAACTTTCATGTCGTCTTCAGTGTTTTTTGTTAAGTATTTATACCATCTTGTAAAATAAATGATACTGGATTCATAAGTAGCCGTTATTTATAACTTGTTAGGTCAGGCACAACTGAGAACCCGAATGTAATAAATTGAAAATTCAGAGCTGAGAATTTTTAAATCAAAGTTTATTCAGCTTCAAAATCCCAAAATATGCAATGGTGTAACTTGTGCCAGACGTTGGAAAGGCTTAAACGAAATGAATGGTTGTGAAGTAGAGTCGAATCTTGCTCTGATTTGTCTGACCAACTTTTTTTTATCGTTCAAGGAAGGAAATTCCTAAGCGAAACAACCAGACAGAGATCCGCAAGACCTGTGAATAAGATGTCATTTGAATTACGAGGTAAAAAATTGGTCAAAAACATAGAACGAATATCAGCGGAGAAGAGGAATAATTTAGTATTTTAAGCTTCCAAGAATCATAGAATCATAGAAACATAATATGTTTAAGGCACAGAAAGAGGCCACTTTGAGCCATCGTGTCTATGCCAGTCGAAAAAGGATCCACCTATTCCAAACCCACCTTCCAACATTTGGTTCATAGCCCTGCAGATTATGGTAGTTGAGGTGCATATCCAGACTCCTTTTCAATGAGTTGAGCGTCTCTGCCTCAACCAGCCTTCCAGGCAGTGAGGTCCAGATTCCTACCATCCTCTGGGTGAAAAATGTTTTTCCTCATTTCCCCTCTATTACTCCAGCAATCAGTTTAAAGCCATTCCCTCTCGTCACTGACTTCTCTGCTAAGGCGAATAGATCCTTCACCTCCACTCTTTCGAGGCTCCTCATGATTTTGTGCATTTCAGTCAGATCTCGCCTACGCATTTCTGTTCCAAGGAGACTAAACCCAGCCTACCCAATTTTTCATCCTACTTGCATTTTTCCTTTCCTAGCAACATCCGCGGAAATCTGCTTTGTACCCTCTGCAGTGCAATTACATCCTTTCTGAGATTGAGAGAGAGAGAGAGATTGAGTGAGAGAGATTGAGGGGGAGTGATTGAGGGAGAGAGAGATTGATGGAGAGGTGCCCGTATCCCTCTATTCCCTTCCTATTCATATATTTGTCAAGTAGTCTCTTAAACGTTGCTATCGTATCAGCTTCCACCACCTCCCCTGGCAGCAATTTCCAGGCACTCACCACCTTCTGTGTAAAAAACTTGCCTCGCACATCATCTCTAAACTTTACCCCTCGCACCTAAAACCTATGACCCCTAGTAACTGACGCTTCCACCCTGGGAAATAGCTTCTGACTATCCACTCTGTCCATGCCACTCATAACTTTGTAAACCTCTATCATGTCGCCCCTTCACCTCCGTCGTTCCAGTGAAAACAATCCGAGTTTTTCCAACCCCTCTTCATAGCTAATGCCCTCCAGACCAGGCAACATCCTGGTAAACCTCCTCTGTACCCTCTCCAAAGCCTCCACGTCCTTCTGGTAGTGTGGCGACCAGAATTGCACGCAATATTCTCAGTGTGGCCAAACTAAGGTTCTGTACAGCTGCAACATGAGTTGCCAATTTTTATACTCTATGCCCCGACCGATGAACGCAAGCATGCCATATGCCTTCTTAACTACCTTATCCACCTGCGTTGTCACTTTCAGTCACCTGTGGACCTGTACGCACAGATCATTCTGCCTGTCAATACTCCAAACGGTTCTGCCATTTACTGTATACCTCCCACCTGCATTAGACCTTCCAAAATGCATTACCTGGCATTTTTTCCGGATTAAACTCCATCTGCCATTTCGCCGCCCAAGTCTCCAACCGATCTATATCCTGCTGTATCCTCTGACAATCCTCATTATTATCCACAACTTCACCAACCTTTGTGTCTTCCTCAAATTTACTAATCAGACCAAGTACATTTTCCTCCAAATCATTTATATATACTACAAACAGCAAAAGTCCCAGCACTGATCCCTGCAGAACACCGCTAGTCACATTCCTCCATTCAGATAGGCAACATGGTTTTGTGCAGGGAAGGTCATGTCTTACCAACTTAATAGAATTCTTTGAGGAAGTGACAAAGTTGATTGATGAGGGAAGGGCTGTCGATGTCATATACATGGACTTCAGTAAGGCGTTTGATAAAGTTCCCCATGGCAGGCTGATGGAGAAAGTGAAGGCGCTTGGGGTCCAAGGTGTACTAGCTAGATGGATAAAGAACTGGCTGGGCAACAGGAGACAGAGAGTAGCAGTCGAAGGGAGTTTCTCAAAATGGAGACGTGTGACCAGTGGTGTTCCACAGGGATCCGTGCTGGGACCACTGTTGTTTGCGATATACATTAATGATTTGGAGGAAAGTATAGGTGGACTGATTAGCAAATTTGCAGACGACACTAAGATTGGTGGAGTAGCAGATAGTGAAGGGGACTGTCAGAGAATACAGCAGAATATAGATAGATTGGAGAGTTGGGCAGAGAAATGGCAGATGGAGTTCAATCAGGGCAAATGCGAGGTGATGCATTTTGGAAGATCCAATTCAAGAGTGAACTATACAGTAAATGGAAAAGTCCTGGGGAAAATTGATGTCCAGAGAGATTTGGGTGTTCAGGTCCACTGTTCCCTGAAGGTGGCAACGCAGGTAAATAGAGTGGTCAAGAAGGCATACGGCATGCTTTCCTTCATCGGACGGGGCATTGAGTACAAGAGTTGGCAGGTCATGTTACAGTTGTATAGGACTTTGGTTCGGCCACATTTGGAATACTGCGTACAGTTCTGGTCGCCACATTATCAAAAGGATGTGGATGCTTTGGAGAGGGTGCAGAGGAGGTTCACCAGGATGTTGCCTGGAATGGAGGGCGCTAGCTATGAAGAGAGGTTGAGTAGATTAGGATTATTTTCATTAGAAAGACGGAGGTTGAGGGGGGACCTGATTGAGGTGTACAAAATCATGAGAGGTATAGACAGGGTGGATAGCAAGAGGCTTTTTCCCAGAGTGGGGGTTTCAATTACTAGAGGACACGAGTTCAAAGTGAAAGGGGAAAAGTTTAGGGGGGATATGCGTGGAAAGTTCTTTCCGCAGAGGGTGGTGGGCACCTGGAACGCATTGCCAGCGGAGGTGGTAGATGCGGGCACGATGGAGTCTTTTAAGATGTATGTAGACAGATACATGAATGGGCAGGAAGAAAAGAGATACGGAAGCTTAGAAAATAGGCGACATGTTTAGAGAGAGGATCTGGATCGGCGCAGGCTTGGAGGGCCGAAGGGCCTGTTCCTGTGCTGTAATTTTCTTTGTTCTTTGTTCTTTGTTCTTTAACACCCTTTCACTGTTACCCTCTGTCTTCGATGACTGAGCCAGGTCTGTATCCATGTTGCTAGCTCACCTCTGATCCCGTGTGACTTCACCTTTTGCACCAGTCTTCCATGCGGGACCTTGTCAAAGGCTTTACTAAAGTCCATATTGACAACATCCACTGCCCTTCCTTCATCAATCATCTTCGTCACTTCCTCAAAAAACTCAATCAAATTAGTAAGATACGACCTCCCCTTCACAAAGCCATGCTGTCTATCGCTAATAAGTTTGTTTGTTTCCAAATGGGAGTAAATCCTGTCCCGAAGAATCCTCTCTAATTGTTTCCCTACCACTGATGTAAGGCTCACCGGCCTAAAATTTCCTCGATTATCCTTACCACCCTTCTTAACCAAAGGAACAACATTGGCTATTCTCCAGTCCTCTGGGACATCACCTGTAGCCAATGAGGATGCAAAGATTTCTGTCCAGGCCCCAGCAATTTCTTCCCTTGCCTCCCTCAGCATTCTAGGGTAGATCCCATCAGGCCCTGGGGACTTATCTACCTTAAAGCATTGCAAGACACACAACACCTCCTCCTTTTTGATAATGAGCTGACTGAGACTATCTGCAATCCCTTCCCTCGGCTCATCATACACCAAGTCCTTTTCCTTGCTGAATACTGATGCAAAGTACTCATTTAGCACCGCACCCATATCCTCTGCCTCCACGCATAAATTCCCATCTCTGTCCTTGAGTGGGCCAACTCTTTCCCTGGTTACCCTCTTGCTCTTTATATATGTATAAAAGGCATTGGGATTATCCTTAATCCTGTTCCCCAATGCCTTTCCATGACCCTTATTAACCCTCCAAACTCCTTGCTTAGGTTCCTTCCTACTGTCTTTATATTCCTCAAGTGCTTCATCTGTTCCTAGCATTCCAGCCCTCACAAATGATTCATTTTTCTTTTTGACTAGGCTCACAATATCCCATGTTATCCAAGCTTTCAGAAACTGCCAAACTTGTCTTTCTTCCTCACAGGACCATACAGGTCGCGGATTCTAATCAGCTGACGTTTGAAAGACTCCCACATGTCAGATGTTGATTTACCCTCAAACAGCAGCGCCCAATCTAAATTCTTCAGTTCCTGCCTAATATTGTTATAATTAGCCTTCCCCCAATTTTGCACGTTCATCCGAGGACTACTCTTATCCTTATCCACAAGTACATTAAAACTGATGGAATTATGGTCACTTCTCCTGAAATGCTCCCCCACTGAAACCTCAGCCACCTGGCCGGGCTCATTCCCCAATAGCAGGTCCAGAATGATCCCATCCATAGTTGGACTATCTACATACTGTTTCAAGAAGCCCTCGTGGATGCTCCTCGCAAATTCTGCCCCATCCATGCTCCTGGCACTAAGTGAGTCCCAGTCAATATAAGGGAAATTAAAATCACCCACCCCTGCAACCCTGTTACCTTTACATCATTCCAAATTCTGTCTACATATCTGCTCCTCTACGTCCCGCTGGCTGTTGGGAGGCCTGTAATAAACCCCCAACATCGTGACTGCACCCTTCCTATTCCTAAGATCCACCCACATTGCCTTGCTGCATGACCTCTCTGAGGTGTCCTCTCGCTGTGCAGCTGTGATATCCACCTTGACCAGTAATACAATTCCTCCACCCCTTTTACATCCCCCTCTATCCCGCCTGAAGCTTGTAAAGCCTGGAACATTTAGCTGCCACTCGTGCCCTTCCCTCAACAAAGTCTCTGTAATAGCAACAACATCATATTTCCAAGTACTAATCCAAGCTCTAAGTTGATCTGCCTTTCCTCTTATACTTCTCGCGTTGAAACAAATGCAGTTCAGACCACCAGTCCGGCTGTGCTCAGCAACATCTCCCTGCCTGCTCTTCCTCTTAGTCCTACTGGCCTTATTTACTATGCCCTCCTCATTTACTTCACTAGCTGTCCTACTGCTCTGGTTCCCACCCTCCCTCCCACATTAGTTTAAACCCTCCCGAGTGACGCGAGCAAAACTTGCAGCCAGGATATTAGTGCCCTTCCAGTTTAGATGAAACCCGTTCTTCTTGTACAGATCCCATCTGTCCCTGAAGAAAGCTCAATGGTCCAGATATCTGAAACCCTCCTTTCTACACCAGATGCTCAGCCACGTATTTAGCTGCACTATCTTCCTATTTCTAGCCTCACTGGCACGTGGCACAGGGAGTAATCCAGAGATTACAACCCTAGAGGTCCTGTTTTTTAACTTTCTACCCAGCTCCCTGAACTCCCCTGCAAGACTTCATCACTCTTCCTGCCTATGTCATTGGTACCGATGTGAACCACAACCTCTGGCTGTTCATCCTCCCCCTTCAGAATGCCCTCTGTCCTTTCAGAGACATCCTTGACCCTGGCACCAGGGAGGCAGCATACCTTCCTGGAGTCTCTTTCACGTCCACACAAGCGCCTACCTGTGCCCCTGACTATAGAGTCCCCTATAACTATTGCTCTTCTGCACTTTGTCCGCCATGCTGAACAACAGTGCCAGCCGTGATCCCACTGCTCTGGCTGCTGCAGTGGTCCCCTGATAGGCTATCTCCCCCAACAGTATCCAAAACCGTATACTAGTTAGAATGGGGGATAGCCACAGGGGATTCCTGCACTGACTGCCTGCCCCTTCTAGCGGTCACCCATCTATCCTCCTGCATCTTGGGTGTAACCACTTCTTTAAAACTCCTGTCTATGACGCTTTCCGCCACCTGCATGCTCCTAAGTACATCCAGTTGCCGCTCCAACCGATCCATGCGGTCTGTGAGGAGCTGCAACTGGGTGCACGTCCTGCAGATGTCGTCGCCCGGAACGCTGGAAGCATCACGTACTTCCCACATCTCACAAGTGAATTCATTGTGTAGAAAGTTCCCATGAAAACCATGAATTAAAGTTCTGAGCGTCAAGCCGGTATAATTCCCGAATAAAGCCGGTGTTTTGGGCAGTGCCGTGAATTTGAGGGTGAAATGAAATATGCAGCAGCCTTTTGAATTCGAAGTGTGGTTCTCAGAGTGGATTTCTCTGTCTGTCTGTCTGTCTGTCTCTCTCCATCTGTCTCTCTGAATGAGTGTAACAGGAGGGAGAGAGATGCAGGAGAGTGAGGGAAACATGGAGGGAATCAGACGGGGAGAGAGAGCTCGCCGCCTGTTACCCTACTGCTGCTTGTGAGATCTTGCTGTGTACCAATCGCCAACAGCATTTCCAACATTGCAACAGTGACGGCCACTTTAAAAATTAATTCATTTGATTGTCAAATGCTTCCGTGACTCAGCAATTAAATGGCTGAAATGTGAAGGTTTGTAAAGGCTTGTTATCATTCCCAAATAATGCTGGTGTTTTCGGATGTGGGCTGGGGGCCATTTGGTTTCAGATTTTCAGGGATGGGAATCTGGATTTCTGTCTCTATCCTTCTACAGGAGACGGGGTGGTGATCGCCAGTGTTTCTGTGTTTTTGCAATGAGGCAGAAACAGATGTAAAGGGATGCACAGAGGAACAGATGGAGAGAGAGAGAGGGAGACAGCAGGAAATGACATGGCAAACACATCCACACTTCCCAGCCTCTGGCTATGTGTCGGGGGATGTGTTTGTAAGATGGGGAGTCACTGAGAGATTGTTTTACATCAGTGAGTGAGCGAAAGAGCCATGGTCTCCTGCTGTGCTTTATTTCTGTTCAAAAATGCTTTGTTTTGTTTGAATCAATTTTATTTCTCTTATTCCAAGGAGAGACTTTTCGGAAGCTGCAGCTGTGATGATGCAGATGGAGAATCTTTGGCCACGTGGAATCCACAGACAACAGCTTTAGCTGATTGGGAAGATTGGGAAGCGCTGCTCCAGAACAGTCAATGTAATCCCGTCGATGTCCCTCTCTCCATCTCTTGCTGCAACTTGTTCCCTGCACCTTCCTCCTTGTTCCTTGCTCGGTTTACTCACATCTTTAAATCCCTACCTCTGTATCTCTCAACATCCTTTCTATCTCTGCCCCTCTCTAGAGCCTCGCAGGTTTCCATTTTCACTCTCTTTCTGTGATGCTCTGCATCTTTATCTGTCTCTCCAAGTCCATTTCTTCTCTCACTCACCTCCAAATCCCTGAATCTTTCCATCTCTGCTCCTCCTTTCCTGCAAGATTATTTCTGCATCCCACCCCCACCCCACCCCGTCCCAGGACAGCCCTCTCCATTCTGTGAAACACATCTTACTTTGTATCTCTGCCCCTCCACATCTTTCTTTCATTGCATCTCTCTCTCTTTGTCTGAGATCTTTCTGAATATCAACATCTCTCTGTGTATGTCTCCATTGCTCTCACTCTCTCTCCCTCTCTGCCTTTCTCAGTATTTATGACACTCTGGTCTCAGATTCTCTCTCACTGGTTTCTGACTCCCTGCATTTCATTCTCCATTCTCTCTTAACATTTATTTCTCTGTCTTCTGTTCTGTCCGAATCCCAGCATCTGTTTTCTGTGTCTCTGTCCCTGTGCCTGGGGGTGGATTTAAATTCGCTGGTGTTGTACAGGGTGATTGTGAACGGGATCCTGGTTTCAGCCTCCCTCCAGTTTTGCTCCTATTGAAGTAAAAACAAGGGACAGATGCTGAACGGACAGCCGATTCACAACCACCCTCCTCCCCTCCACCCTCCTTTTACCATTGGCACCAAGTCCATGTCCAGCACAGTGTTACGTTGCCGCTCTGTGTATCTGCTCCCCGACTGTATCTGCCTGTCATTCTGTGACTCAATGGGGCAAGGAACAGATCAACCATGATCTAACATGGGTGGGACAGGCTCAAAGGGCTGAATGGCCTCCTCCCATCCCTGTGCCAGTCAGTGTGTGTGTTTGTGTGTGTCTCCCTCTGTTTGATTTCCTGAAGCCGATGGGGAGAACAGGTGAAACATCTTTCTGCAGAGAGGAATGTGTCTGGGGCTGGGATGTTCCTGTGCATTAAAGTCTCAGAATGCCAATTAGCCTCTGGAGGTACTTGCTCTCTGCTCGATCCTGTGTTTGGCCGGACAGGAGTTAAAGGTCCCGGGGTCTGGGGGCCAGCTGATGGAATTCCAGTGGCTTATCCAGACCAGGAATTAATTTGAATTCAAGATTGTCGGGAATTGGAGCCGCAACCAGGAAAGTGATGGAACTTGAAATAACACAGTGGTGGGGGGTGTTGAGGTGAGGGCTGTTCACGGAGGAGATGACACAGGGTGGGAATTAGTACAGTGGGGGGTTTCTGCAGGATAAGGAGCGTATTAAGAAAGGCGGGAATGTTTACAGTGGGGGCAGGGGGAGAATTAGATGGGAATAATCAAAGAGGGAATGCGTTATGTTAAAAATGGGAGGGAGGGGGAGTATTCTCCAGGTTTAAAATGGGAGGGGGAGGATTCTCCAGGTTTAAAATGGGAGGGGGCAGTGGAGCTTTTGTTTTAGAACTTTAGAACATTACAGCGCAGTACAGGCCCTTCGGCCCTCGATGTTGCGCCGACCTGTGAAACCATCTGACCTAAACTATTCAATTTTCATACCATATGTCTATCCAATGACCACTTAAATGCCCTTAAAGTTGGCGAGTCTACTACTGCTGCAGGAAGGGCGTTCAACGCCCCTACTACTCTCTGAGTAAAGAAACTACATCTGACATCTGTCCTATATCTATCACCCCTCAACTTAAAGCTATATCCCCTCGTGTTTGCCATCACCATCCGAGGAAAAAGACTCTCACTATCCACCCTATCTAACCCTCTGATTATCTTATATGCCACTATTAAGTCACCTCTCCTCCTCTTTCTCTCTAATGAAAACAACTTCAAATCCCTCAGATTTTCCTCATAAGACCTTCCGTCCATACCAGGCAACATCCTAGTAAATCTCCTCTGCACCCTTTCCAAAGCTTCCACATCCTTCCTCTAATGAGGTGACCAGAACTGCACACAATACTCCAGGTGCGGCCGCGCCAGAATTTTGTACAGCTGCAGCATGACCTCGTGGCTCCGAAACTCGATCCCCCGACTAATAAAAGCCAACACACCATATGCCTTCTTAACAGCCCTATTAACCTGAGTGGCAACTTTCAGGGATTTATGCACCTGGACACCAAGATCTCTCTGCTCATCTGCACTACCAAGAATCTTCCCATTAGCCCAGTACTCTGCATTCCTGTTACTCCTTCCGAAGTGAATCACCTCACACATTTCCGCATTAAACTCCATTTGCCATCTCTCAGCCCAGCTCTGCAGCCTATCTATGTCCCTCTGTAACCTACAACATCCTTCGGCACTATCCACAACACCACCGACCTTAGTGTCATCCGCAAATTTACTAACCCACCCTTCTACACACTCATCCAGGTCATTTATAAAAATGACAAACAGCAGTGGCCCCAAAACTGATCCTTGCGGTACACCACTAGTAACTAAACTCCAGGATGAACATTTGCCATCAACCACCTCCCTCTGTCTTCTTGCAGCTAGCCAATTTCTGATCCAAAGCACTAAATCACCTTCAATCCCATACTTCCGTATTTTCTGCATAAGCCTACCGTGGAGAACCTTATCAAAAGCCTTACTGAAATCCATATACACCACATCCACTGCTTTACCCTCATCCACCTGTTTGGTCACCTTCTCGAAAAACTCAATAAGGTTTGTGAGGCACGACCTACCCTTCACAAAACCGTGCTGACTATCGCTAATGAACTTATTCTTTTCAAGATGATTATAAATCCTATCTCTTATACCCTTTTCCAACATTTTACCCACAACCGAAGTAAGGCTCACAGGTCTATAATTACCAGGGCTGTCTCTACTCCCCTTCTTGAACAAGGGGACAACATTTGCTATCCTCCAGTCTTCCGGCACTATTCCTGTCGACAATGACGACATAAAGATCAAGGACAAAGGCTCTGCAATCTCCTCCCTGGCTTCAAAGAGAATCCTAGGATAAATCCCATCTGGCACAGGGGACTTATCTATTTTCACACTTCCCAAAATTGCTAACACCTCCTCCTTGTGAACCTCAATCCCATCTAGCCCAGATGTCTGTATCTCAGTATTCTCCTCGACAACATTTTCTTTCTCTATTGTAAATACTGACGAAAAATATTCATTTAACGCTTCCCCTATCTCCTCTGATTCCACACACAACTTCCCACTACTATCCTTGATTAGCCCTAATCTAACTCTAGTCATTCTTTTATTCCTGATATACCTATAGAAAGCCTTAGGGTTTTCCCTGATCCTATCCGTCAATGACTTCTCGTGTCCTCTCCTCGCTCTTCGAAGCTCTCTCTTTAAATCCTTCCTGGCTAGCTTGTAACTCTCAAGCGCCCGAACTGAGCCTTCACGTCTCATCCTCTTGACAAGCACTTCAACATCTTTAGTAAACCACGGCTCCCTCACTCGACAACTTCCTCCCTGCCTGACAGGTACATACTTACCAAGGACACGCAGTAGCTGCTCCTTGAATAAGCTCCACAATTCGATTTTGCCCATCCTCTACAGTTTCCTTCCCCATCCTACGCATCCTAAATCTTGCCTAATCGCATCATAATTTCCTTTCCCCCAGCTATAATTCTTGCCCTGCGGTATATACCTGTCCCTGCTCATCGCTAAGGTAAACTTGTGATCACTATCACCAAAGTGCTCACCGACATCTAAATCTAACACCTGGCCGGGTTCATTACCCAGTACCAAATCCAATGTGGCATCGCCCCTGGTTGGCCTGTCTACATACTGTGTCAGAAAACCCTCCTGCACACACTGGACAAAAACAGACCCATCTAAAGTACTCGAACTATAGTATTTCCAGTCAATATTTGGAAAGTTAAAGTCCCCAATAACAACTGCCCTGTTACTCTCGCTCCTGTCGAGAATTATCTTCAGTATCCTTTCCTCTACATCTCTGGAACTATTCGGAGGTCTATAGAAAACTCCCAACAGGGTGACCTCACCTCTCCTGTTTCTAACCTCGGCCCATACTACTTCAGTAGACGAGTCCTCAAACCTCCTTTCTGCCGCTCTAATACTCTCCTTGAATAGCAATGCCACACCCCCCCCCCCTCTTTTACCATCTTCTCTGTTCTTACTGAAACATCTAAATCCCGGAACCTGCAACATCCATTCATGTCCCTGCTCTACCCATGTCTCCGAAATGGCCACAACATCGAGATCCCAGGTATCAACCCATGCTGCAAGCTCAACCACCTTATTCGGGATGCTCCTGGCGTTGAAGTAGACACACTTTAAATCAAGTTCTTGCTTGCCAGAGCCCTCTTGCGTCCTTGTAACCTTATCCCTGTCCTCACTACTCTCGACATCCTGTGCACTGGAACTACAATTTAGGTTCCCATCCCCCTGCTGAATTATTTTAAACCACCCCCACCCCCCGAAAAGCAACAGTAAATCTCCCTCCCAGGATATTGGTACCCCTCTGGTTCAGGTGAAGACCGTCCTGTTTGTAGAGGTCCCACCTACCCAGAAAGAGCCCCAATTATCCAGGAAACCAAAACCCTCCCTCCTACACCATCCCTGCAGCCACGTGTTCAACTCCTCTCTCTCCCTATTCCTCGCTTCGCTAGCACGTGGCACGGGCAACAACCCAGAGATAACAACTCTGTTTGTTCTCGCTCTAAGCTTCCACCCTAGCTCCCTGAATTTCTGCCTAAAATCCCCATCTCTCTTCCTACCTATGTCGTTGGTGCCTATGTGGACCACGACTTGGGGCTGCTCTCCCTCCCCCTTAAGGATCCCAAAAATGCTATCCGTGACATCACGAACCCTGGCACCTGGGAGGCAACACCCCAACCGTGAGTCTCTCTCGTTCCCACAAAATCTGTTCCCCTAACTATGGAGCCCCAATGACTAATGTTCTGCTCCTCTTCCCCATTGCCTTCTGAGAAACAGGGACAGACTCTGCGCCAGAGACCTGTACCTCATTGCTTACCCCTGGTAAGTCGTCTCCCCCAACTGTATCCAAAACGGTACACCTGTTGTTGAGGGAAACGGTCACAGGGGATCCGTGCACTGCCTGCTGGTTCCCTCTCCTTCCCCTGACAGTAACCCATCTACCTACTTCTTTTACCTGAGGTGTGACGACCTCCCTATAACTCCTCTCAATCACCCCTCCGCCTCCCGAATGATCCGAAGTTCATCCAGCTGCAGCTCCAGTTCTCTGACGCGGTTCTCGAGGAGCTGGAGTTCGGTGCACTTCCCACAGATGCAGTCAGCAGGGACTCTCTTGGCGACGCTTACCTCCCACATTCTGTAGGAGGAACATTCATCTGCCTTAACCTCCATTCCCACGATCTAAATTCCCAACAAATCTACAGAAAACCAAAAATAAATTCAAAACTTGTTAGCTTAGCAATCCGACGGACAGAGCTTTTTTTTTGG
This sequence comes from Heterodontus francisci, assembly GCF_036365525.1. Lineage (NCBI taxonomy): Eukaryota > Metazoa > Chordata > Chondrichthyes > Heterodontiformes > Heterodontidae > Heterodontus > Heterodontus francisci. The sequence continues at coordinate 1,540,159 of NW_027140578.1, read as the reverse complement.
TTCGAAGAGGAGGATGGGTAGGAGACACTACCCGAGTATTGTTTCGGGTAAAGCAACCGCCCAAATATGTAATCTCACTTACCCAGCAGTCCCCGCGTGCGCTTTGCAGATACACGAGAAATGCTCTGCTCCCGCGGTTCTCTCTCTCTCTCTGCGGCTTCCGATTTTTTGGCACGCTTTTCAAAGCTCTGCTCCCGCTTCTCCAGGTTTAAAATGAGAGGGGGCAGTGGGGATACTCCAGGTTGAAAATGGGACGGGCATTCTGTTTTCTACAGATTTAAAATGGGAGGGGGCAGTGGGGTTTCTCCAGATTTAACATGGGAGGGAGTGGTGGGGATTCTCCAGGTTTAAAATGGGAGGTGGCAGTGGGGAGTATCCAGGTTTAAAATCGGAGGGGGTAGTGAGGGGAATCCCGTCCGTTCATTGGGGCGGGGCGGGGGGGGGGTTGGGCGGTGGTTTGTGGTGGTTATATGTGGGACTTTTCATTGTGTGTATGGGGGTTAATTACTTGGGCTGCTGTTCACAGGATGGGGGTCTGTTCCTGGGGGTATTTAGATGGGGCTCTGTTCACAGGAGGGGTATTTTGATGGAAGTCTCTTCACAGGAAGGGTATTAGATGGGGGTCGGTTAGCATGGGGGTATCAGATAGGGGTCTCTTGACCAGGTGTATTTACGTGATGGGTGGGGGGGGCGCTATTAACGGGCGTGAATAAATTACAGGGGAGATGTAAATTGTGGGGATAAATAAACCGCGGGGGAGATAAATTGTGGGGGGGGATAAATTGCGAGGGAATATAAATTGCAGGGGGGTATGAATTGCCGGGAGATATAAAAATTGCAGGGGGATATAAATTACAGGGGGATATAAATTGCCGGAGGATATAAACATTGCTGGGGAGATATATATTGTGGGAGGACATAAATTGTGGGGCATAAATTGAGGGCGGGATATAAATTGCGGGGGGGGGGGGTGTAAATTGCTGGTGGATAAATTGCGTGGGGGGATAAATTGCGGGGGTATATAAATTTCGGGGCGATGCAAATGGCGGGGTGTTAGGGTTTGGAAAAGAAAGAGAAAATGAAAGTCAGAAATAGAGATAAAGAAAGAGAAAAGACAGAAAGAGAGATAAAGAAAGAGGGAGAAAAAGAAAGAGAAAAGATGGAAAGAGACAGAGAAGCAGAAAAGAGAGAGGAAGTTAGGCAAATAGAGAAAAGACAAAAAGTCAGAAATAGAGGAAAGACAGAAAGTCAGGGAAATGGAGAAATACAGAGCCAGACAGAGAAATAGAAAAAAGACAGAATGAGACCAAGCAAGACAGAGAAAATAAATAAACAGAGAAACTGAAGAGAGAGAAAAAATCAGAGAAAAGACAGAAAGTCAGAAGTATAGAGGAAAGACAGAGAGATAGAGAAATACGGAAAAGACAGAAAGTCAGGGAAATAGAGAAAGACAGAGAAAGGCGGGGAATAGAGACAAGACAGAGAGAGACAGAGAGATAGAGAAAAGATAGAAAGAGACTAAGAAAGTGAGAGAAAGAGACATAAGACAGAGACAGAGAAACAGAAAAAAGAAAGAAAGTCAGACAAATGGAGAAAAGGCAGAAAGGCAGGGAAATAGAGAAAAACAGAGACAGGAAGAGAAATAGAGACAAGACAGAGAGAGACAGAGAAATAGAGAAAAGACAGAAAGAGACAAAGAAAGAGAGAGAAAGAAAGAGAGAAAAGACAGATACAGAGAAACAGGAAAGACAGAGAAAGTCAGAGAAATAGAGAAAAGACAGAAAGTCAGAGAAATAGAGAAAAGATAGAAAGTCAGAGAAATAGATAAAGGACAGAAAGAGACGGAGAAAAAGAGGAGGAAAAATGTTGAGGGAATGAACAGAGCCACAAATAAATTGCAGACAGCAAAGAGGCAGACAGAAAGCCAGTGAGAAAGACACACAGAGAATCACAGAGAGATTGAGAGAGAGAAGTACAGAGAAAGCCATTGAGACAGAAACACACACAATCACTCAGAGAGGAACACAACGTGAGAGAGGGAGGGATGGTGAGAGATGGAGGTACACAGAGATGGAGAGAAAGAGAGGGCGACAGAAAAACCGGGAGAGAGAGAGAAACAGAGATTGAGAATCCGGGGAAGAGAGAGAGAGAGAAAGACAAAGTGAGGGAGAGAGAGATTGAGAAACAGAGAGAGAGTGAGAGAGAACCAGAGAGAGAGATTGACAAACAGAGAGTGAGAGAACCAGATAGAGAGAGAAAAACACAGAGAGAGAAGAAAACAGAGAGAGTTAGAGAGAAATACAGAGAGAGAGAAACACAGATAGAGAGATTGAGAGAGAGACATTGAGGAACAGGGAGAGAGAGAAAAAACAGAGATAGAGAGAAAAACAGAGAGAGAGAGAGAAACTGAGTGAGAGAAAAACAGAGAGAGAGAGAGAGAAATAGACACACAGAGATAGAGAAAGATTGAGAGAGAGAATAAGATAGAGATTGAGGGAGAGAGATTGAGAGAGAGAGAGAGACGGAGTGAGAGAGACTGAGTCAGAAGGAGGGAGAAAGGCAGAAAGGGAATTGGAGAAAAGGGTCAGGACTGGGACAGAGAGAGGGGGATTCAGACTGGACTGTCACTCACACACGCACACACTGTAATCAGCTTGCAATTCACCTGGGAACAGAGACACAGAGACTGAGACACATGAACTCACTTTCACAAACCAGCCGCATGGAAAGAAAGAATGGAGGCCGATGTTGTCCTCATATATCCCAGAACTTGTCACTCAAAACAGCCAGTCCACCCAAAATATAGTTCATCCAACGAGCTCTCAGCTTCTTCCATCTGTACACTGCCTCCCAGGCATGGTGTGTCTCTCTATGAACAGGGAATGGGGGAGAGAGGGATATTCCAGCCTTATCACAAATGGACCATTCCAGACAGAAACCTGCCTGTCTGTCTGTCTGTCCCCCAAAAACCTCATTAACAGAGCAGAAAATCTGCTGTAATTTAAAACCTGGAGGGGCCGGTTTGGATAATGACTATTTAACACTAATTGCATTAAATGTCTTTCACTATTCACCTCCAGTTAACAGACGTTCAGAAAATGACTGAAAATGTCTCACTGCAGTTACCTTGAAATTCTGGCAGTGAGTTTTTGCTGGAGAGGCCGGTTTTACTGCAGTATAAACAGGAAGTTTTTACCCGGATTTTCAATTTCACTGTGTGATAAAGACTGAAACTACAGCCACGTTAATGAAGCAGCCAAGAGAACTTTCACATCTGGTGACATTTCACACAACAGTTCTGACCCATATTTACAGTTATATTTGTCAATGATTCTTTGTTCTTTATCTGATGATGCTGTCTTTATGCATTAGCCAGTAATTAATCGAAAAATCCTTCTTACCAGTTACAACTTTAATGTCACAAGGGTTTGCAAAGTTGGGAAATGGACATTTATCACAAATTGTATGAATGATCTTCCACTGTTCACCTCCAGTTTGTATAAAGCTCAGCGAGAATACCTGCACATTCTGACAAAGAATTTTTACTGCTGTAATAAAGTGTCACTTGTTTCCATTTGCTTCCTGACTTTTTCTTTCCTCTGCTGTCCTGGGGGATTCAGAGATGATTTTTGTTCATCGCTTGTCCACATTCAGGTGGCTCCAGCTCCTCTGCAGCTGCTGTCCTGGAGAAATTAATTGCATTCAAAAACTTTTCCTCAGTTTGGAGACATGAGGAGAGGCTGTTTACACTAGCAGAGGGGTGAAACAAATAGGCAGCGAGTTGTTATGGTCTGGAATTCACTTTCAGACAGGATTGTGAAAGCAGATTCCATGTTAAATTACAAAAGACAATCGGATCAAAACTTTAATTACTCTGAGTTATAGTACAGAAGATGCCAGCATAGAGAGATAAGTGAGAGCAAAAGAGAGATGTTATAACATTAGTGATGAAGAATTCAACACAACTTATTTAGAGAGATTTATTTGTAAATGATTGTTGACTTTTATTTGATGCTGTTGTTTTTTTTAAGAATTATTTTAATCACTCAAAATAATTTTCCAAATAGGAAGCAGTTTAATGTTACAAGTGTTTACATAGTAGGAAAATAGCCATTTAACAACAATTGTATTGAAATTATTTTATTCAGCATCTCAAGTTTACAGAAAATTAACTTCTCAAACATTTAGAAACTTTCAGACTCTCTGTGACACTGAATCTCCCATCAGCAATTGCTCACCATCTCCATCTGTTGGTGTCCTTGTCTCACTGCAGTTACTGTCCCACTCTCACCATCTCCATCTGCATGGTGTCCCTGTTTCATTGCAGTTATTGGCCCCTCTCACCATCTCCATCTGCTGGTGTCCCTGTCTCACTTCAGTTACTGTCCCCCTCTCACCATCTCCATCTGCTGGTGCCCCTGCCTCATTGCAGTTTCTGTCCCCTCTCACCTCCCCATCTGCTGGTGTCCCTGTCTCACTGCAGTTACTGTCCCTCCTCTCACCATCTCCATCTGCTGGTGTCCCTGTCATGAGGGTGTGATGGCTCCCACAGTGGCATAGCATGCTGGATGTTTAAAATGGTGGATATTGTTTCTGGACGCTTCCAGTTGCATAGACGACCACATGTTCAGGAAGTGTCACCAGCTGCAAAAAGCTGATCTCCTGGGTTTTCAACTTGTGACCTGGCAGGAGACACTGTGCCGCATCCGTGAGACTGAGAACTATGTAGTTAGTATGTTTAGAGATACGTTCACACTGTAGGTGAAGAGGGTGCAGGCAGAGAGGGGATGGGTGACCACCAGATAGACGAGGAGGACCAGGCAGGTTGTCCAGGTTTCCGCTGAGTCGATCACGCTCACTGATAGATTTCCCTCTTTGCATACAGGTGAAGATGATGGTTCCTCATGGTTGTGCAACCACAGCTAAGTCCGTGAAACCACGGACAGCTCAGCTACATAGGACAGGAGGAAGAGGAGTGGAAAAGCGAAAGTGGTAGGGGATTCAATAATTAGGGGAACAGACAGGCATGTCTGCGACCATAGATGTGAATCCAGGATGGTATGTTGTCTCCCTTGGTGACAGCATCAAGGATATCACTGTGCAACTGCAGGGTGGGTGAACAGCTGGAGCTCATGGTCAACATCTCTACCAAAGACAGGGAGAAAGAGGAATGAAGGCCATGGAAACAGATTTCAGGGAGAAAGGAAAGAAATTAAAAAGCAAGACTTCAAAAGGAGTAAGTTCATGATTTCTCCCAGTGCTACATGCTGGTGAGTACAGAAATAGAAGTGTGGAGCAAATGAAGGTGGGGCTGGAAAGATGTTGCAGGTGGGAGGACTTTAGATTCTTGAGGCATCAGTACTCTTTCTGGGTAGGAGGAAACTCGACAAGAAGGATGGATTATACCTTAGCAGGACGGAGACCAATATCCTCGCAGGACGATTTACGATGATGCTGGCGAAGTTTGAAACTAGCTTGGCAGAGGATGGGAACCTGTGAGGGATTTCAGATAGGAGAAAAAAGGAGCTGGTAAAGGTAGTGACAAAGGAAGTAAGCGAAAGTGGAAGGCAGCAGAAAAAAGGCCACCATCAATTCGGGTCAAAATACGGGGAAACAAGTTATAAAAGGCCCAATTTAAGGCCCTCCATCGACTGCATGTCGCATTTGCATTAAGGTAGAATCGATGAATTGATGGAACATTAGTAAACAAGAATGATCTTTAACGGACACGTGGCTGCAGCTGACCAAAGCTGGCAACTGAAATCTCAAGGGTATTCACCATTTAGGAAGGATAGGAAAAAGGAAAAGGATGTGAGGTAGTAATGGTAATGAAGGATGAGTTGCTGCATTAGTTCAATTTTGCAATGCACAAATAACTCATTTTAATCACTTAATTGAAAGTTCACCGTTAAAGAAGCAGCCAGATCCCACAATGAAGAAAAGCAGCCTTGAGAGAGATATTCCACACTTGGTATATAATTACTGAATGACCAAAGTTAAAGGGGACAGCCAGAATCCACAGTGAAGTAGAGCAGCCCTGAAGCAAACATCCACACACTTGGAGTTTAATTGCTGAATGGTCACAGTCGAGTGAAGGGCATCACTGAAACAACATGAGACCAGAGATATGATAGATGATGTTTGAAAGAACAACCTTATTGCTCAGCGAATCAGGCTTTAATTTCCATGAGTTAATTGATGTGATTAGAATAGTCCAGTCCACGCATTTTTCCAGTTAAACTTCAGAAACATATGTATTTTATTACAATGGGGACTGAACTCGATGTCGTAATTTTTAGTTTAGTTTAGAGATACAGCACTGAAACAGGCCCTTCGGCCCACCGAGTCTGTGCCGACCATCAACCACCCATTTATACGAATCCTACACTAATCCCATATTCCTACCACATCCCCACCTGTCCCTATATATTTCCCGACCACCTACCTATACTAGGGGCAATTTGTAATGGCCAATTAACCTATCAACCTGCAAGTCTTTGGCGTGTGGGAGGAAACCGGAGCACCCGGAGGAAACCCACGCAGACACAGGGAGAACTTGCAAACTCCGCACAGGCAGTACCCAGAATCGAACCCGGGTCCTTGGAGCTGTGAGGCTGCGGTGCTAACCACTGCGCCACTGTGCCGCCCCGAGTACTTTGCATCGGTATTCACCGAGGAGAGGGACATGACGGATGTTGAGGTTAGGAACAGATGTTTGATTACTCTAGGTCAAGTCGGCATAAGGAGGGAGGAAGTGTTGGGTATTCTAAAGGGCATTAAGGTGGACAAGTCCCCAGGTCCGGATGGGATCTATCCCAGGTTACTGAGGGAAGCTAGAGAGGAAATAGCTGGGGCCTTAACAGATATCTTTGCAGCATCCTTAAACAGGGGTGATGTCCCGGAGGACTGGAGAATTGCTAATGTTGTCCCCTTGTTTAAGAAGGGTAGCAGGGATAATCCAGGTAATTATAGACCGGTGAGCCTGACGTCAGTGGTAGGGAAGCTGCTGGAGAAGATACTGAGGGACAGGATCTATTCCCATTTGGAAGTAAATGGGCTCATCAGTGATAGGCAACATGGTTTTGTGCAGGGAAGGTCATGTCTTACCAACTTAATAGAATTCTTTGAGGAAGTGACAAAGTTGATTGATGACGGAAGGGCTGTCGATGTCATATACATGGACTTCAGTAAGGCGTTTGATAAGGTTCCCCATGGCAGGCTGATGGAGAAAGTGAAGGCGCTTGGGGTCCAAGGTGTACTAGCTAGATGGATAAAGAACTGGCTGGGCAACAGGAGACAGAGAGTAGCAGTAGAGGGGAGTTTCTCAAAATGGAGACGTGTGACCAGTGGTGTTCCACAGGGATCCGTGCTGGGACCACTGTTGTTTGTGATATACATTAATGATTTGGAGGAAAGTATAGGTGGACTGATTAGCAAATTTGCAGACGACACTAAGATTGGTGGAGTAGCAGATAGTGAAGGGGACTGTCAGAGAATACAGCAGAATATAGATAGATTGGAGAGTTGGGCAGAGAAATGGCAGATGGAGTTCAATCAGGGCAAATGCGAGGTGATGCATTTTGGAAGATCCAATTCAAGAGTGAACTATACAGTAAATGGAAAAGTCCTGGGGAAAATTGATGTCCAGAGAGATTTGGGTGTTCAGGTCCACTGTTCCCTGAAGGTGGCAACGCAGGTAAATAGAGTGGTCAAGAAGGCGGACGGCATGCTTTCCTTCATCGGACGGGGCATTGAGTACAAGAGTTGGCAGGTCATGTTACAGTTGTATAGGACTTTGGTTCGGCCACATTTGGAATACTGCGTACAGTTCTGGTCGCCACATTATCAAAAGGATGTGGATGCTTTGGAAAGGGTGCAGAGGAGGTTCACCAGGATGTTGCCTGGTATGGAGGGCGCTAGCTATGAAGAGAGGTTGAGTAGATTAGGATTATTTTCATTAGAAAGACGGAGGTTGAGGGGGGACCTGATTGAGGTGTACAAAATCATGAGAGGTATAGACAGGGTGGATAGCAAGAAGCTTTTTCCCAGAGTGGGGGTTTCAATTACTAGAGGACACGAGTTCAAAGTGAAAGGGGAAAAGTTTAGGGGGGATATGCGTGGAAAGTTCTTTATGCAGAGGGTGGTGGGCACCTGGAACGCATTGCCAGCGGTGGTGCTAGATGCGGGCACGATGGAGTCTTTTAAGATGTATCTAGACAGATACATGAATGGGCAGGAAGAAAAGAGATACGGAAGCTTAGAAAATAGGCGACATGTTTAGAGAGAGGATCTGGATCGGCGCAGGCTTGGAGGGCCGAAGGGCCTGTTCCTGTGCTGTAATTATCTTTGTTCTTTGTTCTTTGTTCTAATACTCACTAGCCAGAGGAAAGATCCTATCCACATCGACCCTGTCACACCCAGTAAGAATTTTGCAAGTTTCAATGAGATCACCTTTTGTTCTTCGAAAACAGTAGATAATACACGCACAGTTTCTGCAGTCTCTCTTCATATTACTATCAGATCACAGGGAGTAGTTTGATGAAGCTACACTGCACTCCCTCAACGGCAAGTTTATCCTTTCTCAGATAGGGACACCACGGCGGTACATAATACTACGTTGTGGTCTCACCGAGGCTCTATGCAATTGCAGCAAGACAACTTTACTCGTCTACTCAAATCCCCTTATGATGAAGGCCAACATGTCATGTGCCTTCTTACTTGCTCACTGCACCTGCATACTACCTTTTAATGACTCATGAACACGGACACCCAGGTCCCTTTGGACATCAACACTTCCCAACCTCTCACCATTTAATAAGTACTTAGTGATTTGTGTTGTTTTTGCTACCAAAGTGGATCAATTCACAATTCTTCACATTTCACCCATCTGCCAAAGAAGGGAATTGTCTGGAGCAGGCCGTCTGAAGATAAGGGCGGAGTGGAAATGAGAAGCCTATTTGTTGACATTTTCCATTTCAAGACAAAGAAATAATAGAAATGGCATCAGCACAGTCATCAAAGTAGCAGGAAAAAAATATGAAGCAGAGACCTCTAAAACATTGGAACGAAGAATTGCCCACATATCCCACATGAAGAGAAAAAAAAGATGTAGGACCCATGGAAGCCCCCATGACACCATTTCAGTGTGGTATTTTGCGATGTGTACTCACGAGGTCAACGCACATATTCTCTCCAACAGGGTCCCTGCACAGGGATCAGGATCAGGAACCTGCAAAGGTTTTTATTCGCAGACCAGAGACGCTGTCGAAGAGTGGAGTTCCAGCAATGTATCGGTGGAGGGGAACAGCCTCCTGGTGTCTGTCAGGAAAGTTTCCATCAACTGTGAATTTAAGGACAGCTCGGCTTTACTGGGCTATGGATTAGACAGCAACAGACTGTCATGGACAGAAATACAAATCGACTTCTGCATTGCATCTCTGAGCTCAGCATCAGGGAAGTCTCTCGTGTTGTGGGACAGTCGGGGCAGAATGAATCAGTGTATCAGGATTGAGAGCATGAAAAAGGAAGCGAGATCTCTGAGGGAAGAACTAAATAGTGAATAGATTCAACAACAAACTTCAAGACACTTAAGGTAGAAAGCAGAGATATATTTGATAAAGCAATCAAAGAGCGGATAAACATTGTCTTCAGATAGATTGCATCCACATATACTAAAAAGATAGGGAAGAGACAGCAGAGGCACGATTATCTGTTGATTAATAATTATCAGAACAAAAAATAGTGCAGAAGACTGAGGGACAGCTGATGTGCTTCTTGTTTTGAAAACATAATACAGAACAATTCCAAAGAACCATCTTCCAGTTATCATAATGCCAGTTGGTAGGAAAGATAATGGAATCCGAATTCAAAGATGGAACAGTAAAATATCTGTAAACACATAAGATAACACAGAGTAGTCACATATTCCAAAAGGAAGATCATACATAAACAATCATATTGAAATATTTTAACAATACCAGAAAGGGTAGATACGCCTACTCTAGTAGATGCAATATTATTTGTTTTTCCAAAGGCCTTCGCGTCTGGTACCACGTAGCAAACACATAACTAATCTCAGAACAAGTGGAATTGGGTGTGGTGGGGGAGGGAAAAGAGACAGAATGGACAGCAAGCTGGATACAGAAACAGAAAGAAGGGAGTAGGTTTGAAAGGTGTTTCCTCAGATTGTTGGAAGGTGAGAACTGGTGTTCCACATTGATCAGAGCTGGGAACACTATTGCTCACTATTTACATTAATTTTCTGGGATTGGGAAGCAGATGCACAACCCCCAAATTTACAGGCAAAGCCAAATTGAAATGACAGTTAATATAGAGCAAGAATGCAATAAAATAGCTGATGGAGTTAATATTAGTACTAAACTGGCACAATGGGCATTTAAATGACAATTAATTTTAATACAGCTACGTGTGAGGTGCTCAACTGAGGTTGAATGATTAAGTTTCGCAAATACTCCACAGACAAAAAGTGCCTGAAGAACATCAGAACACAAGAAATAGGAGCAGGAGAATGACAATATAACTGGTTGAACATGCTCTGCAATCCAATATGGCCATGACTGATCTTATACTACAATTCCACTTTCCCGCATTCTCCCCATATCCCTTAGTTCCCGGAGACACCAAAAATCTGTCTAAATTTAAATACATTCAACAATGGAACATCCATAGCCTTCTGGGGTAGAGAACTCTCAGGATTCACAACTTTTTGAAGAAATTTCTCGTCATCCTAAATGACCGGCCCCATATCTTGAGATCAGTGAAAACAGTTTCTCAGCATCTACTCTATCAAATCCATTCAAAATCTTGTATGGTTCAATGACATCACCTCTCATTCTTCGAAACACCAGAGAACATCGGCCCAATTTACTCAGCCTCTCATCACAGGACAACCCTCTGAACCCAGAGACCAATTTTGTAAACTTCCAACAAATGCTTCTAATGTAAATCTATTTGTCCTTTTAATATTGAGACCAAAACTGCACGAAGTATTCCAGATGGAGATTCACCAAAGCCCTGTCTAATTGCAGCAAGTATGTTTATTCCTGTACTCCATGACAATATTGAAAATGCCGATCTACTTAATTAAACAGGACTCATTCAGTGTTAATAGAGAGCAGGTAATGCTCATTATTGATTTGTTTTTAAGGGCTGGGTTTTGGCCCAGTGGGGAATTACCTCTGGACAGAGTTCTTCCAAAGGAAAGAGTGGGAACAGGTATTCGGACTGAAATATGAATTGACAATAAAACAGTTGTGGATCAGAGAATGTCATGGGCTTCCTCATTTTGGTGAATGTATAACATGATAGCAGAGGATTAACTTCGATCTCTTCAGGTGGGAATATAAAGAAAAAACGTAGTTTCTTTCTCTAACCAAAGCAATGCTCCAGGTGGATTCTGGGTGAAATAACTGAGTCACGTTGCAGGCTCTCGAATTACGATCACTCACCAGTCTCTTCAGAATTGGAACCATATGGATATTGGAAGAATAAAGTGAAAATGTGGACTCGGGTTACATCCCTAACCAGGAGGAAGCAGGGTATGGCCTTGGCTTTGTCTTTACCAGGAAAAATTAAGATTAGCAATAAAGTACTTTCAGAACTGGACGTTACTGATTTGGATTCTGAAGAGGGATTGCCAATTCTAATAAAATTTATGGGCAACATTTACAAAAATTGTGATTTATTGGAAGCCTATGAAGCATGGTCGACTTTTGATAAATTTATGAAGACGGACAATCAGTCCATGGAAGAATATATCATGGATTTTGATAGTTTATACAACAGTCTAAACAAATCGATCGAGAATTTCCTGTGCCTGCACTTGCTTTCGAATTGTTAGGTTGTGCACAAATCTCTCATATGGATAGACATTTGGTTTTGACACGGGTTCAGTTTAATGGCAAAGAGTCTCTTTTTGAGCAAACGACTGCTCACCAAATAAATTTTTGGGAAGACAATCATTTCCACTTACCTTCATGTCAACAGATGGAAATTCTGCGGTGATCCAGAGAATGGAGAACTCCATGATTACTCTCTCTCAAAATCGGCAGAGGCCTTGTTGCAGGCGCTTGTGCAAAGAGAGAGAGTTGCTTGAAGACCTTTTGAGGTGGACAGTACTTTTGATAGATTTATGGATCAATACAGAAGACAAGATTGTGATGATAGCAGAAGGTGAATGAATCATCGAGATGCATGGGGAGTGGTTAACAGGTGTTCTCGGTTTGAGTCTAAGTATCACAATGTGAGTAATTGTCCTGGAGCCAGGGATCGAGTATTTGAAGTAACTCATGAAACAGACTGTTCTGCTTATGAATATGATAACGATGAACGACATGGCAATGTCATATTTGTGACCACAAACCTGAGTCGGACCATGAGCATGTTGGTTGCTCATTCATTCAATTGTGCGAAATTAGATAGTGGTTGTACTCCAAAATTGTGTAGAGCCGATTGTCTAAGCTGTTACTTGGAATCCCTTGACAAGGCAGATAAAAGTAAAGTTAGGGAATACGAAAGCACTACTTGCTTTAGGTTTGGAGACAATAATACGTTAACGTCTTTAAATAGAGTGGTCCTCCGTGTGAATTAGCAGGAATGCATCATTTCATCAGCACTGATGTGGTTCACAGTGACATACTGCTGTTGCTGAGTAAATCTTCGATGAAAAAAAGCAAAGATGAGATTGGACATGGAGAACGACAATGCATTTTCCTTCAGTAAAGTGGTAAACTTACAATTCACTGGATCAGGACATTATTGTATTCCGTTGAGGATGTGGGGTGTTCCTCGCCGAGCAGTTCAAGAAGTATTATTGACCTCTGGAGACAAGATTCTGGCTAACAGGAGGGGCATTATCTGGAAGGTGCACAGACAATTTGTTCCTCCTTCATCGCAGAACGACTAAAATATGCTGGAGTTGTGGATAAAGAATTACAACTCTATTGTTGAACAAATCACATCTCAATGTGACGCATGTATTAAATATCAGAAGACACCACTGCGCACGGTTGTGAATGTCCCATTAGCCGGAGAATTTAATGAAGTGGTGGATATGGACCTGAAAGTGTGGTACATAGATCGAGGTATTTATCTGTTGCACTTTGTCAATGTGGCAACTAGGTTCAGCATATCTCCGGCAATAAACAACAAGGACAAACGGACAATAGTGATTAAGGTTATGGGAAATTGGGTTGCTATGGGTCTTGGAAAGCCGGCAACATTTCTGAAAGGTAACAGAGGGGAATTTGTAACTGACGAGTTTAGGGACATGTGTGAGAACCAAAATACTGCAGTTACGAACACTGCAGCAGGAAGTCCATTCAGCAGTTGATTGTGTGAAATAAATCATGCCATAGTTGATGAAATGGGACACAAAATACCTGTGGATCGAACGAACTGTAATCTAAAATCCTGCTCTGGCAAATGCAGTATATGCAAAATATTCTTTAAAAATGGTGGTAGGGTGGGGCGGGCGGGGAGGGGATGTTGGTCAGCATAGCCCATCCCATAGGTATACGGCCAGAATACAAAATTAACTTCCATACTATGTGACGATCCTCCAGCTCTGGAGGGACCGACTATTAGCTGTAATTTCTCTACTCACCTAAATGCTCTACATGTTGACAGGAGAGCGTTTATCCAATCTGAAGAATCAGAAAAAAATCGGAGAGCATTAAGACATCGAATTAGAAATTCTGGGGCTGACTTTAGTTCTGGCAATCTTGTTTATTATGCGAGAGATGGGCATAGGGAATGGAAAAGCCTGGGAAAAGTTATCGGACGTGATGGGAAAATTCTTGTTATACAGCATGGGAATCAAACCATAAAAGCACATTGTTCGAGGTAATAGGGAAGAGTTATGAATTTTTGAACACAGAGAACATGGGAGAAGGTGATGATCATGAAGCACCATGTACATCACATACCCAAGCATTCTGCAATTTTGAGCCAGTGGGGCAGGATATGAGAGCTCAGGAAATAGATACCGATACACGGACACTTTGGGAAGAACGAAGAAGCTATCGCATTCAGGGATCAGTTTCCCAAAGTAGCTTCCCGGGTGGTGTACCGGCCAGCAGGGTACCATAACTGGCGTGAGGCTAAGATAGTTGGACGAGCTGGGAAGTCTACAGGCAAAGACAAAAATTGGTTCCATGTCCAAGAAGAGGGACAAGAAGTGAAGGCCATGGATTGGCAAACAGAATAGAGAACGAGGAAACGTAGCTCGAGTTCAGGTAATGATTCAGGTGATGTGACTGGGTGGAGGAAAAGATTGTGTACAAAGGAAAGGACATTTAGTAGACATTTTGACAGGGGTAGTCCAGAAAGAGATCAACGTGAGAGAGAGATGCAGGCTGATGAGACGACTGTGTAGCCGGCATAGTGGAGAACCATTTCTGTCTAAGGTCAGAAGCAGAAGTGCCCCTGATCGAGAACCGTTTTCAGCCTCCAATAGGTTAGAAGATAAAGGGGTACGAAAGGTAAAACAGAGACAGAGAGTTGGAAATGATTTGGGGTATCGTTAGAGCTTCTGGATCGGGATCACTCAGCTGTATCACACAGATGGATCTGTACAGAAAAGGTCCTAACAAATGGGACCTATAACGCCAAGGCTAAGTTGTTGGCCGGAGGTTTTGAGGAGTGCTTGGGGGATAAAGATATCAGGGTAGACGCTCCCACAGCGAGACTGGTGATTTTGAGAGTCGTTTGGGTCATTTTAGCAACTATTCTTGGAGGTGCAGGTCCATAGATATCAAAGCGGCTTTCCTTCAGCTGACCGGCTTCAGAGCGAAGTGTTTCTCCAGCCTCCGAAGGAAACATCAAACATAGAAGGGAAACTCTGGAAGTTGAATAAATAAATGTGTTTATAGTTTGAATGACACCCTCTGGGTGTGGTATGTTTCAGTGAGGGCAGTTCTGTTACAGTCGGGGTGTTCACAATTTTAGGCAGACACTGCAATGTTTTATTGGCACTGTAATGGAAAGCTTTCGGGTATCTTTATGATGCATGTGGACGATGTTTGTTGGCTGGTACTAATGAGCTTGAAAAGAATGTCATTCATCGAACTATGGAGGAATTTTTAATTGGCTGACAAGTGTTTTGGGCTTTTAACTATGTGGGTTTGGAGCTAAAACAGGGTGAGTCCGATGTAGTTTTGCATCAACATTCTTACTTGGAACATGCCACGCCCATCACAATTAGTCTCACCAGATTGGGAAAGGAAGACGAAGATAACTGAGCATGAAATGGAACAGTTGAGGAGACATGTCAGACGGCTCAATTCGTTAGCCACACAGACGAGACCAGATGCAAGTTTTGATGCGCTGGAACTTAGTCTCGTGATGAAACCTCCAAAGGTTGAAGACATCCTGATGGCGAACAAAACTTGAAAAAAAAATAAAAATCGAGAGGGATCTTGGGGTCCATGTCCATAGATCGCTCAAAGTTGCCACCCAAGTTGATAGGGTTGTTAAGAAGGTGTATGGTGTGTTGGCTTTCATTAACAGGGGGATTGGGTTTAGGAGCTGCGAGGTTATGCTGCAGCCCTATAAAGGCCCTGGTTCGACCACACTTGGATTATTGTGTTCAGTTCTTGTCGCCTCATTATAGGAAGGGTATGGAAGCTTTAGAGAAGGTGCAGAGGAGATTTACCAGGGTGCTGCCTGGACTGGAGGGCAAGTTCTACGAAGAAAGATTGAGGGAGCTAGGGCTTTTCTCATTGGAGAGAAGAAGGATGAGAGGTGACTTGATAGATGTGTACAAGATCATGAGAGGCATAGATAGAGTGAATAGTCAGAGACTTTTCCCAGGGTGGAAAGGGCTATCACCAGGGGGCATAATTTTAAGTGATTGGAGGAAGGTTTCGGGGAGATGTCAGAGGTAGGTTCTTTACACAGAGAGTGGTGGGTGCGTGGAATGCGCTGCCAGCGGTGGTAGTAGAAGCAGATACATTAGGGGCATTTAAGCGACTCTTGGATAGGTACATGGATGATAGTAGAATGCAGGGTAGGTAGTTAGTTAGATCTTAGAGTAGGTTAAAGGTTCGGCACAACATAGTGGGCCGAAGGGCCTGTACTGTGCTGTACTGTTCTCTGTTCGATGTTCTATGTTCTAAGTGTATGCAGAAGTTCCCAGCTTTGGTTGATCCCAAAAATATGAAATTAATCGTTTTTAGTGATGCATTGCATGCAAACCTTGGTGTTGGATTTCCAGTGCAGGATGGTTTGTGATATTCCCTGTGGAAAGAATGTGAGACGTTGCCCATTTCCAGTAGAGGACAAGAAAATTTGAAGAGTGGTGAAGAGAACACTAGCAACTGAAACTCTTGCACTCGTGGATGCTGTAGACATGGCGTTATATTTGTCCAAGATCTTGGAAGAAAGGTTATATAAAAGAGAGACTGAAAAGACAATACAAATTGAATGTTACATCAATAATCGATGTCTGTGGGATAATATACATACAACAAAAAGTTTAAATGAAAAAAAGGCTGATGATAAACATAGCCAGTTTAAATCAAATACTGGAAAGGAAAGAAATATCCAAGCTGAGATGTGTGGATTCCAGTCATCAACTATCAGGCTGTTTTACGAAGAGGAATGCCTCGACTGAAAAGTTGTTGACGGCTCTCGACGCAGGATATCTTATTATGTAACGTTTGGGAATCTACATTTTTATATATTTACTTATCTGTAAATATGTTTTTTTTCTTGAAAAAAAGGAAATCTGACAATATTGAAAATGCTGGCACCTTTAATTAAACATGAATCACTTCAGTGCTAATAGAGACAGGTGGTGCACATTATATTTTGTATTTAAGGGCAGGGTTTTTGCACAGTGGAAAGTTACCTCTGGACAGAGAGTCAGTCCAGAAGGGAACCGTGGGAACTGATATTTGGACTGAACTATGTGTTGACAATAAAACAGTTGTGGATCAGAAACTGTCATCGGATTCCTCATTTTGCTGACTGGGTAACTGCCTGTTTAACACCCTCCCACCAACCCACCCCACCGCCCCCTCACTCCAACCATGCCGACTGCCCCTCCACTCAATGCAACCCTCCCTACCGCTCCTCCAATCACACCAAACACCCGCACCACCTCTTTCCTCTCTCCAACCCTCCCCACACCCCTATCACTCCAACCCTCCCTACTGCCTCTAAGCTCACACACACCCTCCCCAATACAACGTTCCTCACACCAACCCTCTCCACGAGCCTCCCATCACACCAACACTCCCAACTGCCGCTCCCTCACTCAAACCTCCCTACCACCACTCCCCTCACCCAACCCTCTCCATGCATTGGTGCTTTCAGATAGTAAGGGTCTGATGTCTTTCAGCCTCAATATAGCCATGAGGAAGAGGAAGAGCGAGCCCACCACAATAAAGAGGAGGCATTGTCACTTAATATCACACTGACATCCATCAGCTCAGATACTACCACTGCCTTGGATACATCTTTACAGACTTGTACAGACATGCTGGGCAGAATGGCCTGCGTCTTTTGATCTGTAAATGTTCATTGTTCCTATGTTGCTACCTCAGTGCTGCAGTGGTTGCTCACAGCAGAGGCTCAGATCCATGGCTGCTGAAATGCAGGAACTCTTTCAACTTCAAAACTGAGATCACGAAGCAGTGCATGGTGTTTGTAAACACTTTTCTCCTTTTCCGGATATGATCAGACTCTAATGCGAGGAATCGTTGCTACTTCACATCCCCTCACCCTCCAAAACCAAACTTAAGCATTGGAACCAATAGCAGAGCACCCTTTGGAAATTGCGACTCTTGTGCTTACCAAGAACAAAGAGTTTTTGCTTCACTCATTTGTAGATTCGACTTATTGTACTATTTCGAGAGGCTCCAGAGCCTCCTACACACAAGCAGACACTGCCGTGCCATTGAATGGAACAAGACATTTCTCTTCTGTCTCGCCTTCACCTCAGCGGTTTAACGCAGACATTTCCGTCCCACTGAATGGAATCAGACTATTCTGTCTCTTCTCCACCTCAAAACTTAAACACAAACACTTTCGTCCCATTGAATGGAACGAGATGTTACTCTTCAGTCTCGACTCTACCTCAGAAGCGAAACACAGACACTGCCGTCCCATTGAATGGAACCAGACCATACTCTTTTGTATCATCTCCACCTCAGAAGTTTAACACAGACACTGCCGTCCCATTGAATGGAACAATACCTTACACTTCTGTCTCTCCTAATACATCAGAAGTTTAACACATACACTGCCTTTTCATTGAATGGAATTAGACCTGACTCTTCTGTCTCGCATCCGCCTCAGAAATTTAACACAGACACTGTCCTCGCATTGAATGGAGCAAGACCTTACTATTCGGTGTCGCCTCCACCTCAGAAGTTTAACAGAATCACTTCCGTCCACTGAATGGAACGAGCCCTTACGCTTCTGTCTCTCCGAAAATATCAGAAGTTTAACGCAGACACTGCCGTGCCACTGAATGGATCGACACCTTACTCTTCTGTCTCTTCTCCACCTCAGAAGTTTAACACAGGCACTGCCAACTCATTGAATGGAACTAGACCTTACTCTTCTGTTTTCCTTCACCTCAGAAGTTTAACACAGCCACTTCAATCCCATTGAATGGACCTAGACCTTGCTCCTCAGTTGCTCCTCCAGCTCAGAAGTTTAACGCAGGCACTGTTGTCCCATTGAATGGAACCTGACCTTAATCTTCTGTCTCGCCACCACATCAGAGGTTTAACAGAAACACTTCAATCCCATTGAATGGAACAAGATCTTACTCTTCTGTTTCTCCTCCACCTCAGAAGGTTAACACAGACACTGTCCTCCCAAAGATTGGAAGTAGACCTTACTCTTCTGTCTCGCCTCCACCTCTGAAATTTAACACAGTCACTGCCGTCCAATTGAATGGAACTATACCTTACTCTTCTGTCTCGCCTCCGCCTCAGAGTTTTCACACAGACAATGTCCTCCCATTGAATGGAACAAGACCTTACTATTCGGTTCGCCTCCACCTCAGAAGTTTAACAGAGTCACTTCCGCCCCACTGAATGGAACTAGCCCTCAAACTTCTGTCTCTCCAAATACATCAGAAGTCTAACACAGACACTGCCGTCCCATTGATTGGATCTAGACCTTACTCTTCTGTCTCTCCTCCACCACAGCAGTGTAACACAGACGCTGCCTACTCATTGAATGGAACTAGACATGACTCTGCTCTCTCTCCTCCACATCAGACGATTACCATAGACACTGCCATCCCATTGAAGAGAACTACTCCTTACTCTTCTGTCTCTCCTCCACGTCAGAGCTTCAACACAGCCACTTCAACCCATTGAATGAAACTAGACATTACTCTACTGTTACTCCTCCACCTCAGACGTTTAACACCGGCACTGTTGTCCTATTGAATGGAGCCAGACCTAAATCTTCTGTCTCGCCACCACATCAGCGGTTTAACAAAGACACTTCAATCCCATTGAATGGAACTAGACCTTACACTTCTGTTTCTCCTCCACCTCAGATGTTTAACACAGACACTGCCGTCCCATTGAATGGAAATAGACCTTACACTTCTATCTCATCTCAACCTCTAAAGTTTAACACAGACACTGCCGTCCCATTGAATGGAATAAGACCTGGCTTTCTGTTTCGCCTCCACCTCAGAAGTTTAACAGAGACACTGTCCTTCCCATTGAATGGAACTAGACCTTGCTCTTCCGTCCCTTCTGCACCTCAGAAGTTTAACACATACACAGCCGTCCCATTGAATGGAACTAGACCTTAGTCTTCTGTCTCTCCCTCACCTCAGAAGTTGAACACCGTCACTATCGTACAATTGAATGGAACTAGACCTTAGTCTTCTGTCTCGCTTCCACCACAGATGGTTAACACAGACACTGCCATCCCATTGAATGGAACTAGACCTTACTCTTCTGTCTCACCTCCACCTCAGAAGTTTAACACAGACACTGCCGTCCCATTGAATGGAACTGGACCTGACTCTTCTGTCTCTCCTTCATCTCTGATGTTTAACACCGGCACTGCCGTTCCATTGAATGGAACTAGAGCTTAATCTTTTGTCTCTTCTCCACGTCAGAAGTTTGACACAGACGCTACCGTCCAATTGAATGGAACTAGTCCTTACTCTTCTGTCTCTCCTCCACCTCAGAGGTTTAACACACACACTGCCCTCGCATTGAATGGAACTAGACCTTAATCATCTGTCTCGCCTCAAACTCAGATGTTTAACACAAACACTGCACTCCCATTGAATGGATCTAGACCTAACTCTTCGGTCTCTCCTTCACCGCAGAAGTCTAACACAGACAATTCAATCCCATTGAAAGGAACTAGAACTTACTCTTCCGTTACTCCTCCATCTCAGAAGTTTAGCACAAGCACTGTTGTTCCATTGAGTGAAACTAGACCTTTCTCTTCTGTCTCGCCTCCACTTCAGATGTGTAACCCTGACACTGTCCTCCCTTTGAATGAAACCAGACCTTTCTCTTCTGTTTCGCCACCACATCAGACATTTAACACAGACACTGCCGTCCCATTGAATGGAAGTAGACCTTACTCTTCTGTCTCGCCTCCACTGCTGTAGTTGAACCCAGACATTGCCGTCCCATTCAATGGAACTAGACCTTACTCTTCTGTCTCACCTCCACCTCAGAAGTTTAACACAGACACTGCCGTCCCATTGAATGGAACTAGACCTTACACTTCTGTTTCTCCTCTACCTCAGAAGTTTAACACAGACGGTGCCGCCCTATTGAATGGAACTAGACCTTACACTTCTGTTTCTCCTCTACCTCAGAAGTTTAAGACTGGCACTGTTGTCCCATTGAATGGAACAAGACCTATCTCTTCTGTCTCGTCAACAGCTCTGAGGTTTAACACAGGCACTGCCCTCCCATTGAAAGGAGCAAGACCTTACTCTTTAGATTCGCCACCACCTCAGAAGTTTAACACAGACAGTGCCGCCCTATTGAATGGAACTAGACCTTACTCTTCTGTCTCTCCTCCACCTCAGTAGTTTAAAACAGCCACTTCCATCGCATTGAATGGAACTAGACCTTACTCTTCTGTTTCTCCTCTACCTCAGAAGTTTAATACTGGCACTGTTGTCCCATTGAATGGAACAAGACCTTAGTCTTCTGTCTCGCCTCCACCTCAGACGTTTAGCACAGACACTGCCGTCCCATTGAATGGAACTTGAACATACTCTTCCGTCTCGCGACCACCTCAGAATTTCAACACAGACACTGTGCTCCCATTGAATCGAACCAGACCTTAATCTTCTGTCTCGCCACCACATCACAAGTTTAACACAGACACAGCCGTCCCATTGAATAGAACTGGTTCTTACACTTATGTCTCGCCTCCACCTCAGAAGATTAACACAGACACTGCCGTCCCACTGAATGGAACTCGGCCTTACTCTTCTGTCGCTCCACAACCTCAGAAGTTTAACACATACACTGCCGTCCCATTGAATGGAACTGGACCTGACTCTTCTGTCTCTCCTTCATCTCTGAGGTTTAACACCGGCACTGCCGTTCCATTGAATGGAACTAGAGCTTAATCTTTTGTCTCTTCTCCACGTCAGAAGTTTGACACAGACGCTACCGTCCAATTGAATGGAACTAGACCTTACTCTTCTGTCTCTCCTCCACCTCAGAGGTTTAACACAAACACTGCCCTCGCATTGAATGGATCTAGACCTAACTCTTCGGTCTCTCCTTCACCGCAGAAGTCTAACACAGACAATTCAATCCCATTGAAAGGAACTAGAACTTACTCTTCCGTTACCCCTCCATCTCAGAAGTTTAGCACAAGCACTGTTGTTCCACTGAGTGAAACTAGACCTTTCTCTTCTGTCTCGCCTCCACTTCAGATGTGTATCCCTGACACTGTCCTCCCTTTGAATGAAACCAGACCTTTTTCTTCTGTTTTGCCACCACATCAGACATTTAACACAGACACTGCCGTCCCATTGAATGGAAGTAGACTTTACTCTTCTGCCTCGCCTCCACATTTGCAGTTGAACCCAGACATTGCCGTCCCATTCAATGGAACTAGATCTTAATCTTCTATCTCGCCTCCACCTCTGACGTTTAACACAGACACTGTCCTCCTATTGAATGGAACTAAACCTTCCTGTTCAGTGTCGCCTCCACCTCAGAAGTTTAACAGAAACACTTCCGTCCCACTGAATGGAACTTGCTCTTACTCTTGTGTCCCTCCTAATACAGAAGAAGTTTAACATAGACACTGACGTCCCATTGAATGGAACTAGACCTTACTCTTCTGTCTCTCCTCTACCTCAGAGATTTAACAGTCTGTGCCCTCCCATTGACTGTAACTTGACCTTACTCTTCTTTCTCTCCTGCACCTCAGATGTATAACACAGTCACTGCCCTCTCATTGAATGGAACTAGACGTTATTCTTCTGTTTCTCCTCCACCTCAGAGGTTTAACAGAGGCACTGTTGTCCCATTGAACGGAACTAGACCTTACTCTTCTGTCTCGCCTCCACAACAGACGATTAACACAGACACTGCCGCCCAATTGAATGGAACTGCAACATACTCTTCTGTGTTGCGTCCACCTTAGAATTTTAACACAGGCACTGTTCTCCCATTGAGTGGAACCAGAACTTAATCTTCTGTCTCACCACCACATCAGAGGTTTAACACAGATACTTCAGTCCCATTGAATGGAACTAGACCTTACTCTTCTGTTTCTCCTCCACCTCAGAAGCTTAACACAGGCACAGATGTCACATTGAATGGAACTCGAACTTACTCGTCTGTCTGGTCTCCACCTCAGAAATTTAACACAGACACTGTCCTCCCATTGATTGGACATAGACCTTACTCTTCTGTCTCGCCTCCCCCTCAGAAAATTAACACAGACACTGCCCTCACATTGAATGGAAAAAGACTTAACTCGTCTTTCTTGACTCCACCTCAGACGTTTAACACAGGCACTGCCCTACCATTGAATGGAACTAGACCTTACTCTTCTGTCTCTCCTGCATCCCAGACCTTTAACACAGACACTTCCGTCCCATTGAATGGAACTAGACCTTACCCTTCTGTCTCGCCTAGCCCTCAGAAGTTTAACACAGACACTGCAGTCCTAGTGACAGGAACTACACCATGCTCTTCTGTCTCTCCTCCACCTCAGAAGTTTGAAACTGACACTTCCCTCCGATTGAATACAACTAGACCTTACTCATATCTCTCTCCTTCTCCTCAGAAGTTTAAGACAGACTCTGCCGTCCCATTGAGCGGAACTAGACCTTAGTCTACGGTCTCGACTCCACGTCAGAATTTCAAGACAGACACTGTCCTCCCATTGAATGGAACTGGACCTTTCTCTTCTGTCTCGTCTCCACCTCAGAGGTTTAACACAGACGCTGCCGTCCCATTGAATGGAACTAGACCTTACTCTTCTGTCTCACCTCCACCTCAGAAGTTTAACACAGACACTGCCGTCCCATTGAATGGAACTAGACCTTACACTTCTGTTTCTCCTCTACCTCTGAAGTTTAACACAGACACTGCCGTCCCATTGAATGGAACTAGACCTTACTCTTCTGTCTCACCTCCACCTCAGAAGTTTAACACAGACACTGCCGTCCCATTGAATGGAACTAGACCTTACACGTCTGTTTCTCCTCTACCTCAGAAGTTTAACACAGACACTGCCGCCCTATTGAATGGAACAAGACCTATTTCTTCTGTCTCGTCACCAGACTGAGGTTTAACACAGGCACTCTCCTCCCATTGAAAGGAGCAAGACCTTACTCTTTAGTTTCGCCACCACCTCAGAAGTTTAACACAGACAGTGCCGCCCTATTGAATGGAACTAGACCTTACTCTTCTGTCTCTCCTCCACCTCAGTAGTTTAAAACAGCCACTTCCATCGCATTGAATGGAACTAGACCTTACTCTTCTGTTTCTCCTCTACCTCAGAAGTTTAATACTGGCACTGTTGTCCCATTGAATGGAACAAGACCTTAGTCTTCTGTCTCGCCTCCACCTCAGACGTTTAGCACAGACACTGCCGTCCCATTGAATGGAACTTGAACATACTCTTCCGTCTCGCGACCACCTCAGAATTTCAACACAGACACTGTGCTCCCATTGAATCGAACCAGACCTTAATCTTCTGTCTCGCCACCACATCACAAGTTTAACACAGACACAGCCATCGCATTGAATAGAACTGGTTCTTACACTTATGTCTCGCCTCCACCTCAGAAGATTAACACAGACACTGCCGTCCCACTGAATGGAACTCGACCTTACTCTTCTGTCGCTCCACAACCTCAGAAGTTTAACACATACACTGCCGTCCCATTGAATGGAACTGGACCTGACTCTTCTGTCTCTCCTTCATCTCTGAGGTTTAACACCGGCACTGCCGTTCCATTGAATGGAACTAGAGCTTAATCTTTTGTCTCTTCTCCACGTCAGAAGTTTGACACAGACGCTACCGTCCAATTGAATGGAACTAGACCTTACTCTTCTGTCTCTCCTCCACCTCAGAGGTTTAACACACACACTGCCCTCGCATTGAATGGAACTAGACCTTAATCATCTGTCTCGCCTCAAACTCAGATGTTTAACACAAACACTGCACTCCCATTGAATGGATCTAGACCTAACTCTTCGGTCTCTCCTTCACCGCAGAAGTCTAACACAGACAATTCAATCCCATTGAAAGGAACTAGAACTTACTCTTCCGTTACTCCTCCATCTCAGAAGTTTAGCACAAGCACTGTTGTTCCATTGAGTGAAACTAGACCTTTCTCTTCTGTCTCGCCTCCACTTCAGATGTGTAACCCTGACACTGTCCTCCCTTTGAATGAAACCAGACCTTTCTCTTCTGTTTCGCCACCACATCAGACATTTAACACAGACACTGCCGTCCCATTGAATGGAAGTAGACCTTACTCTTCTGTCTCGCCTCCACTGCTGTAGTTGAACCCAGACATTGCCGTCCCATTCAATGGAACTAGATCTTAATCTTCTATCTCGCCTCCACCTCTGACGTTTAACACAGACACTGTCCTCCTATTGAATGGAACTAAACCTTCCTGATCAGTGTCGCCTCCACCTCAGAAGTTTAACAGAAACACTTCCGTCCCACTGAATGGAACTTGCTCTTACTCTTGTGTCCCTCCTAATACAGCAGACGTTTAACATAGACACTGACGTCCCATTGAATGGAACTAGACCTTACTCTTCTGTCTCTCCTCTACCTCAGAGTTTTAACAGTCTGTGCCCTCCCATTGACTGTAACTTGACCTTACTCTTCTTTCTCTCCTGCACCTCAGATGTATAACACAGACACTGTTGTCCCATTGAACGGAACTAGACCTTACTCTTCTGCCTCGCCTCCAAAACGGACAATTAACACAGACACTGCCGTCCAATTGAATGGAACTGCAACATACTCTTCTGTCTTGCCTCCACCTTAGAATTTTAACACAGGCACTGTGCTCCCATTGAGTGGAACCAGAACTTAATCTTCTGTCTCACCACCACATCAGAGGTTTAACACAGATACTTCAGTCCCATTGAATGGAACTAGACCTTACTCTTCTGTTTCTCCTCCACCTCAGAAGCTTAACACAGGCACAGATGTCACATTGAATGGAACTCGAACTTACTCGTCTGTCTGGTCTCCACCTCAGAAATTTAACACAGACACTGTCCTCCCATTGATTGGAAATAGACCTTACTCTTCTGTCTCGCCTCCCCCTCAGAAATTTAACACAGACACTGCCCTCACATTGAATGGAAAAAGACTTAACTCGTCTTTCTTGCCTCCACCTCAGACGTTTAACACAGGCACTGCCCTACCATTGAATGGAACTAGACCTTACTCTTCTGTCTCTCCTGCATCCCAGACCTTTAACACAGACACTGCCCTCCCATTGAATGGAACTAGACCTTATTCTTCTGAGTCTCCTCCACCTCAGAAGTTTAACACAGACACTGCCCTCGAAATAAGTGGAACTAGACCTTACACTTCTTTCTCTCCTCCACCTCAGACGTTTACACAGACACTGCCTCCCATTGAATGGAACTAGACCTTACTCTTCTGTCTCTCCTCCACCGAAGACGTTTAACACAGACACTTCCATCCCATTGAAAGGAACTAGACCTTATTCTTCTGTTTCTCCTCCATCTCAGAAGATTAGCACAGGCACTGTTGTCCCATTGAACGGAACAAGACCTTTCCCTTCTGTCTCACCACCACGTCAGAGATTTAACACAGGTACTTTCCTCCCATTGAATGGAACTAGACCTTACTCTTCAGTCTCGCCTCCACGTCAGAAGTTTAACACAGACACTGCCTTCCAACTGAATGAAAATGGACCTTACTCTTCTGTCTCACCTCCACCTCAGAAGTTTAACACAGACAGTGGCGTCCCATTGAATGGAACTGGACCTTACTCCTCTGTCTCTCCTCCACCTCAGAAGTTTAACACAGACACTGCCGTCCCATTGATTGGGCGTTGACCCTACTCTTCTGTCTCGCCTCCCCCTTCGATGTTTAACACAGGAAATGCCGTCCCATTGAA
The DNA here is from genome assembly GCF_036365525.1 of Heterodontus francisci. Taxonomy (NCBI): domain Eukaryota; kingdom Metazoa; phylum Chordata; class Chondrichthyes; order Heterodontiformes; family Heterodontidae; genus Heterodontus; species Heterodontus francisci. The sequence continues at coordinate 1,513,533 of NW_027140578.1, read as the reverse complement.
TGGAAGTAGACCTTCGTATTCACTTTCGCCTCCAACTCACAACTTTAACACATACGCTGTTCTCCCGTAAAATGGAACTAGACCTTGCTCTACTTTCTCTCCACCACCTCAGAGGTTTAACACCGACACAGCCGTCCCATTGAATGGAACTAGACCTGACTGTTCTTTCACACCTCACCTCAGAAGTTTAACACAGACACTTCCGTCCCACTGAATGGAACTAGACCTTGCTCTTCTGTCTCGCCTCCACCTCAGAAGTTTAACACAGACACTTCCGTCCCATTGAATGGATCGAGACCTTACTCTTCTGTCTCGCCTAGCCCTCAGAAGTTTAACACAGACACTGCAGTCCTAGTGACAGGAACTACACCGTACTCTTCTGTCTCTCCTCCACCTCAGAAGTTTGAAACTGACACTTCCCTCCGATTGAATACAACTAGACCTTACTCATATCTCTCTCCTTCTCCTCAGAAGTTTAACACAGACTCTGCCGTCCCATTGAGCGGAACTAGACCTTAGTCTACGGTCTCGACTCCACGTCAGAATTTCAAGACAGACACTGTCCTCCCATTGAATGGAACTAGACCTTTCTCTTCTGTCTCGTCTCCACCTCAGAGGTTTAACACAGACGCTGCCGTCCCATTGAATGGAAATAGACCTTACTCTTCTGTCTATCCTTCACCTCAGAAGATTAACATCGACACTGCCGTCCCATTGAATGGAACTAGAAGTTACTCATGCGTACCTCCTCCACCTCAGAATTTTAACACATACACAGACTTCCCATTGAATGGAACTAGACCTTAGTTTTCTGTTTCTCCTCCATCTCAGAAGTTTAGCACAGGCACTGTTGTCCCATTCAATGGAACTATACCTTACTCTTCTGTCTCTCCTCCACCTCAGAGCTTTAACACAGACACTGCCGTCCCATTCAATGGAACTAGACCATACACCTCTGTTTCACCTCCACCTCAGAGGTTTAACATCGGCACTGTTGTCCCATGGAATGGGACTAGACCTTACTCTTCCGTCTCGCCTCCACCTCGGAATTTTAACACAGACACTGGCGTCCAATTGAATGGAATTGGACCTTACTCTTCTGTCTGTCCTCCACCTCCGAAGTATAACCCAGGCTCTTTTGTCTCTGTGAATGGAACTAGACCTTACTCTTCGGTCTCGCCTCCACCTCAGAAGTTCAACACAGACACTGCCCTCCCATTGAATGGGACTAGACCTCACTCTTCTGTCTCGTCTCCACCTCAGAGGTTTAACACGTGCACTGCCGTCCCATTGAATGGAAATGGACCTTACTTCTCAGTCCATCCTTCACCTCAGAAGATTGACACCGACACTGCGGTCCCATTGAATGGAAATAGACCTTACTCTTCATTCTCTCCTCCACCTCAGACGTTTAACACAGACACTGCCTCCCATTGAATGGAACTAGACCTTACTCTTTTGGCTCTCCTCCACCTGAGAAATTTAACACAGACACTGCCATCAAATTGAATGGAACTAGACCTTAATCTTCTGTCTCTCCACCACCTCAGAGGTTTAACACAGGCATTGCCCTCCCATTGATGGAACTAGACCTTAATCTTCTGTCTCTCCTTCAACGCAGAAGTTTATCACAGACGCAGACCTCCCATTAAATGGAACTGGACCTTACTCGTCTTTCTCTCCTCACCTCAGACATTTAACGCAGACACTGCCGCCCATTGAATGTAACTAGACCTTACTCTTCTGTTTCACCTCCACCTCAGAATTTTAACACAGACACTGCACTCCCATGTAATGGAACTAGACCTTATTGTTCTGTTTCTCCCCATCTCAGAAGTTTAGCACAGGCTCTGTTGTACCATTGAATGGAACTAGACCTTACTCTTCTGTCTCACCTCCACCTCCGAAGTTTAACATAGACACTGCCCTCCATGTCAATGGAACTAGACCTTACTCTTCTTTCTCTCCTCCACCTCAGACGTTTAACACCGACATTGCCGTCCCATTGAATGGAACTAGACCTTACTCTTCCGTCCCTCCTGTATTTCAGAAGTTTAACACATACACAGCCGTCCCATTGAATGGAACTAGTGCTTAGTCTTCTATCTCTCCTCCACCTCAGATGTTTAACACAGACACTTCCATCCCATTGAAAGGAACTGGAACTTACTCTTCTGTTACTCCTCCATCTCAGAAGTTTAGCACAGGCACTGTTGTTCCATTGAATGGAACTCGGAGAAATTTCTTCACCCAGAGAGTGGTGAGCCAGTGGAATTCGCTCCCACAGAAAGCAATCGAAACCAAAACATTGCATGTTTTCAAGAAGGAGTTAGATATAGCTCTTGGGAAAAAAGTGATCAAAGGATATTGGGGGGAAAGCGGGAACAGGTTACTGAGTTGGTTGATCAGCCATGACCCTAATGAATGATGGAGCAGACTCGAAGGTCCGAATGGCCTACTCCTGCTCCTATTTTCTATGTTTCTGTGATCCAATACTACTCAGGTTTTCTCCTTCGTCTATTTCTCTGATACATTGATGACTATGCGTTCGTTCCTTTGGCTTCAACTGGAAAGTTTCAACAACTTTGGTTCTAATTTCCGCTCTTCTATCTCTCACACTTCCCTTCCATTCCTCGACAGGGCATAGCTGCCCATCAGTTGGGACTGTAATCCCACCGACTCCCTCAACTACCTTTATTCTACTTCCTCACACCCCATTTCCTTGTGATTCTCTATTCTATTTTTCCAGTTTCTCCACGTCTGCTTCAACTCTTCCAACGTTGTTATCTTCCACACCACTGCTTCTGAAATGTCTTCATTATTGCTTTTTAAAATTCCTTTGTGGGATGTGGGCATAGCCGACTATGCAGGCATTTATTACCCATACCTAATTGCCCTTGAACTGAGTGTCTTGCCAGGACATTTCAGAGTCAACCACATTGCTATGTGCTTGGAGTCAAATGTAGGTCAGACCAGGCAAGCCCAGCAGATTTCCTTCCCTAAATGACATTATTCCTCAGCAGTGGATTACCACACATTGTGGTTAACAGCACCCTTGAACGTGCCCAAACCATTTTTGGGTTACTGCCGTCAACCTTCCCGTTCCCTGCAAGGAACACAATGAGGTTCCACTTGTACTCACATTATCCCCTGCCAGCCTCCAAATTCAAAACAACCTGCTCCAAAATTCATAGCACATCCACCTAAGTCCATCAGCAACCATACGTTATGTTCACCTCAAGACCCCCAGTCCTTTGTGGCACTATCAGCTACTCCTAAACCACATTCAACAGCCACTTCCTATGGTGCCTTCCCGTGCAAGTACAGGAGATGTAACACTTGCCCTTTCACCTCCTCCATTCCCATTGTCCAAGGCCCTAAACAATCCTGCCACGCGAAACAGTGATTTGCTAGAACTTCCTACAATTCTACAATTCAGTATGTATATTTTCTGCTCAATATCAAATCACTTGTGCATTGGGAGTAGGTTAAATGCAGATTGACTGTTTGCTTCAACAAACTCTTCCATTCAGTCGCAGGCTGAACTTCCAGTCCTTGTCACTTTAATTGTACATCCTATTCCCACTCTGACCTCTATATCCCCGACCTCCTAAACACTTCCTCTGATGCTCAATGAGGAACATCACCAGATTTTTTTTTTTGCTTCGGCATTTTGTTCCCGTCAGATGCAACGCTAATTAGAAAAAAGAAACAGAATATAACGATTCATTTGTTTTCTTGAGTGGTCTGTGTTGCAATGGTGGATGGCTACACCAGAGTCTCTGTGAGAGGATGAGACATGGGCTGGGAATTGCCTATTGGTACACTGCTGGCAGTGTGGCCCACATGCCTTGGGTCTACCAAACATCTGTTGTCACTTTTCTGGGCCAGTGCAGCCTTCTCTTTGCCAGATGTTCTATGCTTCCCTCCTCTGCTGAAACCATGTCCGCCTCCACTGGACCCATCCTCTGTCGCTTTAATTGTCCCATTTGTCTTGCACCATCATTCTTTCTGTCATTGAATCATTCTGCGCCTCCTCCCAATCACAGACCTTCTAATTTGTTTTTTCCTCCTCCTATATCACTTTTTTTATGTGGCTCCATCATTGCTTCAAAGCTATTAAACTCGAATATATTCTAGTTCTGATGAAGCGCTCTCGGCCTGGAACACTAACTTTCATTGGTAAGGGAGAGGCAGTGTGTGATCCTCAACTCAGAGGAGAGATTTCATATGCTTGAGGTGCTCCGAGTCCAGTGAGGTGTGAGGAGGGTCTGTCCCCCATCGCCGAGAGTTGCCAACTATCCTGGAGCATGGTCCCAATCGAGTGAGGTGGAGAGGAAGATTTCTTTTATTGGTTTATGGGATGTGGGCGTTGCAGGCATGGGCAGTATTTGCTGCCTATTCCGATTTTCCCTTGACAACTGAAAGACTTGCTAGGCCATTTCAGAGGGAAATTAAGCGTCAAAAACATTGCTGTGCGTCTGGAGTCACATGTAGGTGAGACAGGTAAGGGGGGGAAATGTTCTTCCCTCAAGGACATTAGAGAACCAGATGGGGTTTTATGACAATCAGTGATAGCTTCATGGCACTATTACTGAGACTAGATTTCAATTCCAGATTTTTCTTAATCAATTGAATTTTAATTCCACCAGCTGCCATGGTGAGGTTGGAGCCCATGTCCCCAGGGCAATAGTCGTGGCCTTTGTATTACTAGTTCAGTGACATGTCCACCATGCCACCGTCTCCCCCAACCCCATGGAGCGCTGTCCTTTTCTGGGCGGGTCCCCGATCACGGGAGAAGTGGACTGAAACCAGAGGTGTGTTGCATCCAGGGAGGAGAGTCGATCCCCGGGGAGACAGATCCTGAGGGTGCTAGGGCCAATCCCAAAGCGGGGAGGACCGATCTGTGGAGGTGGGATCCGATCCTGGGCCGTAGTAAGGTACAACTGAGGAAGGTAGGGTGTGAATCGCGGTGGAACGGTCCAAACCTGAGGGAGTGATTTGATCCCAGAAGCAGACGGTTCCTATTGCCAATCCAGGATTTATTTTTATGTGGCATGGATAATGATGGGGAACAAGGCTGGCCCAAAGCTGTAAAGCTGATAAATCAGAGGGATGATTCCAATGGGCCCCTATATATGGTTTCAGAGGCAGGGGTGTGCATAGAAACGCAATGGGTGGTGTTGTGGGGGGGTCGACGCAGAGGGCCTCTTGCCTTTCGTCACAATGCAATTTAAACAGTGGCAGATGGACCTCTGGCCCAGATGCTATTTGAGGCCCTTGAGGGGCCCATGATGAGCCGCATAAGGGCTTTTTATTTCTGATGCTGGGATTTAACAAGTGGTGGCGGTGGGTGGGGCTGGGAACTCCACCACATGTGGAAGTCAGTCAGTATAATGAGGCGACCTCCCCAGGGTCTTGGGAGACGATGCTCTGTAAAGGCCTGCTAATGTCTGCAATTGAATCTGACCCGATCCCGAGCTTGCCGAGTCCTAAAGGACATAGTTGCCTGACTGGGTCTGTGGCAGGTGGTGAGGGAACCAACACGATGGAAAAACATACTTGATCTCGTCCTCACCAATCTGCCTGTGGCAGATGCATCTGTCCATGACAGTATTGGTAGGAGTGACCACCGCACTGTCCTTGTGGAGACGCAGTCCCACCTTCGCATTGAGGATACCGTCCATCGTGTTGTGTGGCACTGTCACCCTGCTGAATGGGATAGATTTCGAACAGATCTAGCAATGCAAATCTGGGCATCCATGAGGCGCTGTGGGCCATCAGCAGCAGCAGAATTGTAACCTCATGGCCCGGCATATCCCCCACTCTACCATTATCATCAAGCCAGGAGACCAACCCTGGTTCAATGAAGAGTGCAGGAGGGCATACCAGGAGCAGCACCAGGCATCCCTCAAAATGAGGTGTCAACCTGGTGAAGCTACAGCACGGGACTATCTGCGTGCCAAACTGCGTAAGCAGCATGCGTAGACAGAGCAAAGCGATCCCATAACCAACGGATCTGAGCTAAGCTCTGCAGTCCTGCCACATTCAGCCGTGAATGGTGGTGGATAATTAAACAACTAACTGGAGGAGGTGGCTCCACAAATATCCCCATCCTCAGTGATGGGGGAGCCCAGCACATTAGTGCGAAAGATAAGGCTGAGTAATTTGCAACAATCTTCAGCCAGAAGTGCCGAGTTGATGATCCATCTCGGCTTCCTCCTGCAGTCCCCAACATCAGATGCCAGACTTCAGCCAATACGATTCACTCCGCGTGATATCAAGAAACGATGGAAGGCACTGGATATCGCAAAAGCAATGGGCCCTGATAATATTCCGGCAATAGTACTGATGACTTATGCTACAGAACATGCCGCGCCGCTAGCCAAGCTGTTCCAGTATACCTACAACACTGGCATCTACCCTGCAATGTGGAAAATTTCCCAGGTATGTCCTGTACACAAAAGGCAGGGAAGGGCAACCCGGCCAATTACCTCCCCATCAGCCTACTCTCACTCATCAGTAAAGGGATGGAAGGCGTCATCAACAGTGCCATCAAGCGGCACTTGCTTAGCAATAACCTGCTCAGTGGCGCTCAGTTTGGGTTCCAACAGGGCCAATCAGCTCCTGACCTCATTACAGCCTTGGTTCAAACATGGACAAAAGAGCTGAACTCATGAGGTGAGGTGAGAGTGACTGCCCTTGACATCAAGGCAGCATTTGACCGAGTATGGCATTAAGGATCCCTAGCAAAACTGAGGTCAATGGGAATCAGGGTGAAAACCCTCCGTTGGCTGGAGTCATACCTAGCACAAAGGAAGATGGTTGTGGTTGTTGGACCTCAATCATCTGAGCTCCAGGACATCACTGCAGGAGTTCCTCAGGGTGGTGTCCTAGGCCCAACCATCTTCACCTGCTTCATCAATGACCTACCTTCAATCATAAGGTCAGAAGTGGGGATGTTCGCTGATGATTGCACAATGTTCAGCACCATTCGTGACTCCTCAGATACTGAAGCAGTCCGTGTAGACATGCAGCAAGACCTGATCAATATCCAAGCTTGGGCTAATAAGTGGCAAGTAACATTCGCGCCACACAAGTGCCAGGCAATGACCATCTCCAACAAGAGAGAATCTAACCATCTCCCCTTGACATTCAACGGCATTACCATCGCTGAATCCCCCACTATCGACATCCTAGGCGCCACTATTGACCAGAAACTGAACTTGATTAGCCATAGAAATACCGAGGCTACAAGAGCAGGGCAGAGACTGGAAATCCTGAGACGAGTAACTCACCTCCTGACTCCCCAAAGCCTGTCCACCATCCACAAGGCACAAGTCAGGAGTGTGATGGAATACTCTCCACTTGCCTGGATGGGTGCAGCTCCAACAACACTCAAGAAGCTCGACACCTCCCAGGACAAAGCAACCCGCTTGATTGGCACACCATCCACAAACATTCACTCCATTTACCACCGACGCACAGTGGCAGCAGTGTGTACCATCTACAAGATGCACTGCAACAATGCACCAAGGCTCCTCAGCCAACACCTTCCAAACCCGCGACCTTTATCAACTAAAAGGACAAGGGCAGCAGATGCATTGGAACACCACAACCTGCAAGTTCCCCTCCAAGTCACACATCATCCTCACTTGGAACTATATCGCCGTTCCATCACCGTCGCTGGGTCAGAATCCTGGAACTCCCTTCCTAACAGCACTGTGGGTATACGTACCCCAAATGATCTGCAGCAGTTCAAGAATGCAGCACACCACCACATTCTCAAGGGCAATTACGGATGGGCAATAAATGGTGGCCAAGCCTGCGACGCTCACATCCCTGAATGAATAAATGAAGGAATATATCTGGCCTGAGACCGACCCAGCCAGTGCCTTTTGATTTTTTCCCGTGCCCGACACAAACCGACACGACCCGGACCAGACTGACGACTGGAATGAAGATGAATAGATTAAAGAAGTTGTGCTCTACCTTGGATGGAATTGCTCACTGCAGACTAGTGCGGAGGCCCGATGCTGATTTCCCAAACTTGACTTCCTGGCTGTTCAATCTGGAAGCTTTTCCATCCCTGACAAAAAGCCAGCAATGTGTCCGAACTGGCGCGGCCCGGCCCGACACGAGCCCGTTGCCGGACCCAGAGGAGTGACCCGACCCGACCCGACCCCAACACATATCATCGGGTCTGGTCAGGTTCATGTCGGGTAGCCATGTTCTAATGCTCGGTGGACATTCTGTGGCCTACATAGGTCCCCCACTGCGAAACAGTCCCTTTATGTTTAATCCCAGACCCCTGTATTAAACGTCAGACCGCCCCTGGCCAGGACCTGAAAATATTTCTCCTACAACCACTTGAGGATAAGCTGAGGGCTGGGCCTGTTTCTAGGCTTGGGCGGTGATCAGAGCAATCAGGACTTTAACTGCAGCAAACGCCCAGGAGGTAAACCTCATCCCAGCTTCTGTGTGAGGCCTGCCAAATCAAGTGCCAAATAGGCACTTTACTGGACAGCCGTGGTCCTTCCACGGGATCAAGGACGCCCGTGATGTAAGATGCGCCCTCTGCGAGATGCCGGCCAATCAAAGACTGGCAGTTATTTAACTGAGCAGCAGCATCACATGGAAAGCAATGGCTGCTGATCATGGAGCACACGTCCAGGCCTAGAAATGGGGCTGGTCACAGGCCACAGGTTGGGTAGGCGGGAGGGTATCATAGGGTGGGATCGCGGGGGAGGGCACTGTCTAGGGACAGCAACAAGGACGAGTGGTGGTTCTCAGAGGGCCTTGATGCCACATCCGTCTTTCAGGCACTAAAAGCATTTTAAGGAGAGAACACCATTCCCTCTCAGAGTTGGCAAGTACTCCACTCATTTGGTCTTGCCATGCTCCCATTGTGGCGACTGGCCTATCCACCACTGTGCTAACTATGTTGAGGGCAGGATGAGGCAGATGAGGTCCCAATTGGCAGCGAGGTGTGAAGCGCATTCACAGGTCTCCCCACCCAGACTTAATTTTCAAGGAGGTGCCATGTTGATAGGGTTGCCCCGTTCTCCCTGCCTCAAAACCCACCACGTGGGAAAGCATAACATTCTCCGTGTTCCATCCACTGCCACTGCGGCTGCTAATCATGGTGAGTTCCCAGCAGTTCCTGGATGTGGAATCGCCATCTTTAAAGGGACAGGGATCCGCCATCAGGCTAAGTGCACAGGCGCCATTAAATGACACCAGAAGAACTCTTAAAAGTCAAGGCAGGCTTCTCCTTGCATTTCCAGACCAGCGCCAGAAGCCCCATGGGTGCAACAAAATCAAGCCCAGAGACTTCTAGCCTCATTATTAATATTTAAGTTTCCAATTCTTCTGCTGCGATTGGTTATCTGCCCATTTCCTGTTCCCACACGATTAAACCCAGAAATAGCCAGGTCAGAGGGGGGTTGGATTTGGGCTTGATATTATTAAATCTGAACCTCTGACACGCCCCAGCCGAGCGTTTTTGGTGCTAAAATCCTGCCTTTTCAGTGTGTCAGACACGGAGAATGTTCCATCAGTTATTCCCAGGATTTATTTCCCCTTTCTGTCTCTTGCAGTTAATTGACTGGCGATTGGTATCCTGTCCTGGGGATAGTGTGGACTCTCCACCTGCACAAATCGCTACCTGGTGCCTATGGTAATGGCGGATCTACTGTCCATTATCACTGATGTAATACTCTGGCGGATCATTTTTAATAACTTCCCGTGAACTTTCCTGGATATCACCCCTGTGTGTAGTATTATCGCTGTTCTGTTTTGTGCATCCACTGACTGTTCAGTCTGGTTCACCGTCGCTTTCTCCATTGATCGATTTGTGGCCATTTGTTGCCAGAAGCTGAAAACAAAATATTGCACCCGGAAAACAACCTGTTGTGATTCTAACAACAACCTGCATTCTGCTTTGTTTGGAAAACGTCCCCTTCTAATTTGCATATGAGCCTGGGGAGATAATTGAGAATATACCCTGGGGCTGTAATGTAAAGCCAACCTGGTTCACAGAGCCTGGATGGGTGGGATTTTCCTGGTTTGGTACGGTTTTAACCCCATTGCTCCCATTCATTGTAATTCTGTTCTGCAATGCTCTGACAGTCAGACACATTTTAGTGGCCAGTCCTTTCCGTAAAGGACTGAGGGGTCAGAGCAAGGGAGAGAATCGCAGTGACCCAGAGATGCAGAGCAGAAATAAATCCACGATTTTACTCTTCACCATATCCGGCAGCTTCATACTCCTGTGGTTGTTAAATGTTATAGAATTCATATATTATACCGTTGCAGGAATTGATATCGGGCATTACAGTGATTCTGAATACATATTTCGACAAGTCGGATGGATGCTGTGGAATATAAGTTGCTGCACAAATACATTTATTTATGTGGCGACACAATCCAAGTTCAGACAGCAGCTCAAGAGTGCAGTGAAATACCCGGTTATATCAATTATTCAATTAATGAATAAACAAAATAGCTGAGAGCTGCTCAGAGGCCCGTCTAAGAGTTTCTAGATAACATTTATTCACAATGGGATGAAGTGACTGACACCTTAATGAACAGAAATACTCTGTCGGTGTAGGGGGGGGGGGGGGAGAAGGTTGGGGGAGGGGCCATACTCGCCAAGGTGCAGCAGGACAACAGGTAAGAGGCGACTGATAACTGGATGATCAACAATATACTGATGGGGTGGGCGTACACGCCAAAGAGCAACAGGGTGTTGTGAAAGAGGTAACATTTGGACAACTGAACAGAAAGAGAGGAGGAGAGTCAGATACACCGACAGGACGGTGGGGGGGGGGCGGTTTGGGGAGGAACATCAGCCATGGTCTCTCTTCCAGCTACACTGCTTCGGTTCTCAGCTCCTTACATGTGCTCAGAAAGAAATCACCATCTTGTTGTAAAAGCCGAAATACAGCAGATGCTAGAAACCTTCTCATGTCAGCTGAAGAGTATCTGCCACCACACCCCGCCTCCCCACGCACCCCCCCCCCCCGCCCCTCGCCCGCTAAGTCATTGCCGCCTGTCTCTATTTCTCCCTGAGTGGGTGGGGATGTTCATATCTGGACAAGTGCTGCTGAGGGACTGCAGAAAGTAGATGGGAGCTGGATTCCAGGAGCGGGCTGGTCACAGCGTAACAGCGGATAGATCTGGCACTTCAATTTGACTGCTGTGTGAATGGATGAGGAGGAGTCCCTTTCTGGCTTCCAAGTTTACCTCTTGTTAACGGTTCCCTGTCATTTCAATCTGTCCCTCTTACCTTGAAATCTGCTGTTGGCCCTCCTCACCTCCGAATAAAACCTGAATTGCTCAGCATTTACAAACTAGATGACCTCCAACTTTCCTTTCTGTTCTAAAGTCCGTGTACTCGTTGTATCGGCTCAAATCTGCGGCCATCTTTCCTGGATCTCCCTGTTTGAATCTCTCCAATCAGGTTTCCACCTCTGCCACAGTATAAAAACAGACCAAAGTCATAAAAAAATGCATTCTAAATGCCCATCTACAAGTTGTCGTGAGGGCATGAACAGTCAGTAGGTGACTGGAGTCAAACGTAGCCAGGGTCTCTCCTTTACGGATACTGTTCAACGATTTTGCTTTTGTGACGTACAGAAAGCTTTCATCTGTATTGCGTCCATTTGATCGGAATGCTGTGAATTAGCTGTTACTTTGCATAGGATTAGCAACGTCCACTCCCACAGCAGAGAATCCACCGATAAAAGAATCAGGTGAAATATTTCGCGAACTACGTTAACAGTATAGTTCTAAGCAGCGTTCCATGCACATATTGACATTCAAGATGTTCCGTGGGAGACAGCACAAAGGTTGACTGAAAGAAAACTGCTGCTTAATATCTGACCCATAATAATGCTGCCACATCAGCAACTCCCACAGAAAATGCAGCTACAAATATCTCACACTGAACACAGTTACACGCTCTTTATTGACATTAAATCTGTTTACAGCTTGCAACTGTAAATTACAAGGACACCTCCCAGGAACAGACGGTAGTACTCCTGCGCTGATCTGTTTTACACAGTCTGCGGCCATCAGTCACACACTCTCCTCGTGGGAACTGTCAGTAAAATACCTGCACTGATCTCCCTGTGCACAGTTTGCAGCCGTCAGTCATTTTCTCTCCTCCCGGCAACTGTAAGTGGTAACGCTGCCTTGACCTCTCTGAGTACAATCTGCAGCAGTAAATCACACACTCTCCTCCCGGTCCAATTCAAACCAGGCCTGTATTAATACCACCTGGAGTGGTACTAAGCCACATTCACACCCTAGGAAAGGCCCAACTCAACCCAGGCCTGTGTTAATCCGAGTTGGAGTGGTGCTGATTCCCACTCACACACCAGAAAGGGCCAATTCGAACCAAGCCTGTGTTGATCTCAGCTGGAGTGCGGCTGAGTCCTAATCACATACCAGGAACAGCCAATTCAAACTAGGCCTATGTAAATCCTAGCTGGATTCGTACTGAGACCCAATTGCACAACAAGAAGCAGAAAATTTAAGGCAGGCCTGTCCTAATCCCAGCGGGAGCGGTATTCCGTCCAACGCACACACCAGGAAAGGACCGATTCAAACCGGGCCTGTGTTAATCCCAAGTGAAGTAGTACAGAGTCCCACTCACAGACCAGGAAACGGCCGATTCAAACCAGGCTTGTGTTAGTCCCAGTTGTAGGGTTCCTGAGTCCGATTTACACACCAGGAAAGGTCAATTGAAATCAGGCCTGTGTTGATCCCATCTGGAGTGGTACTGAGTCCCACGCACACACCAGGAAAGGGCCAATTCAACCCAGGCATATGTTAATCCTAGCTGGAGTGCTACCGAGTCCCACTCGCACAACAAGAAGCAGAAAATACAAAGCAGGCCTATGTTAAATACAACGGAATCGGTATAGAGTCCAACTCACACACCAGGAAAAGGCCAATACAAACCGGGTCTCTGTTGAACCCAGTTGGAGTGCCGCAGAGTTCCATTCACACACCAGGAAAGGGTCAATTCAAATCTGGCCTGTTTTAATTGCAGTCGGAGTGTTACTGAGACCCACTCACAGACCAGCAAATGGCCAGTACAAACCAGGCCTGCAATAATCCCAGTATGAGTGGTACTGCATCCACTCACACATCAGAAACGAGCCAATGCAAACCTGTACGTGTTAATCCCATCTGGAGTGGTACTGAGTCCAACACAAACGTCAGGAAGGGGGTAATTCAAACCAGGCCTGGGCTAATCCTGCTGGAGTCCTACTGGGTCCCACTCAAACCGTAGTAAATGCCCAGTTCAAACCAAGCCTCGATTAATCCCAATACAAAGGGCACTGTATCCCAATCCAACACCAGCAAAGGGCCAATTCAATAAAGGCCTCTGTTAATACCAGCTGCAGTGCTACTGAATCCCATGCAAACATCAGGAAGGGGTCAATTCAAACCAGGTCTTTGTTGGTACCAGCTGGAGTGGTACAGAGTCCAACTCGTAAATCAGGAAAGGGCTAATTGAAGCCACGCCTGTGTTAATCCCATCTGGAGTGGTTCTGAGTGACACTCACTCATCAGGAAATGGCCAATTCAAGCCAGGCCTCTGCTACTCCAAGCTGGAGGGCTACTGAATCCCAATCCAACAACTGGATAGAGGAAATTCAAATCAGACCTCCGTTAATCCAAGTTGGAGATGTACTGAGATGAACTCACTCATGAGGAAAGGTCCAATTCGAAACAGGCCTGTTTTAGTCCCAGCTGCAGTGGTACTGAGTCACACTCGCACAAAAGGAAGGGGCCAATTCAATCCAGACCTGTGTTATTGAAATTCTGGAGTGCTACTAATTCCTCCCGCACCAAACCGCTACCCCACCCCACTCCCGCCCACCCGAACCCCCCCCCCCCCCCCCGCCACACACACACACACACACACACTGGAAAGGGCCAATTCAACTAGGCCTTTTTTAATCGCAGCTGGAGCGGCACTGAGTCCCATTCACATACCAGGAAATGACCAATTGAAACCAGGCCTGTGTTATATCCAGCTGGAGTGTTACTAAATCCCACTCACACACCAGGATAGGGCAATTGAAACCAGGCCTGTGTTATATCCAGCTGGAGTGTTACTAAATCCCACTCACACACCAGGATAGGGCAATTGAAACCAGGCCTGTGTTATATCCAGCTGGAGTGTTACTGAGTCCCACTCACTCAACAGGAAGGGGCCAGTTCAAACAAGGCTTGTGTTGATCACATCTGGAATGGTACTGAGTCTCATTCACACACCATGGAATGGCCAATTGAAACTAGGCCTGTATTAATCCCTGCTGGAGTGGTACTGAGTCCCACTCACACACCAGGATAGGCCAATTGAAACCAGGCCAGGATTAATCCCAGCTGAAGTGGTACTGAGTCCCACTCACACACCAGGAAAGGCCAATTGAAACCAAGCGTGTTTGAATGCCAGCTGGAGTGGTACTGAGTCACACTCACATACCAGGAAATGAGCATCACAAATCAGCCCTATTTTAATGCCATCTGTTAATCCCAGTTGGAGTACTGCTGAGTCCCATTCATACACCAGGAAAGGTCCAATTGAAACCAGGTACAGAGTCCCACTCCCGAGCAAGCAAGGGACAGTTTGAAACTGGCTATGTTAATCCCAGCTGGAGTGTTTCTGTGGCCCGTTCAGTCAACTGGAAGGGTCAAATTCAATCCAGGCGTGTGTTAATCTCATTCTGGAGTGGTACTGAGTCCCTCTCACACACCAGGAATGGCCAATTGAAACAGGCCTCTTTGAATCTCAGCTGGAGAGGTATTGAGCTCCACTCACTCACCAGAAAAGGGATAATACAAAGGAGGCCTGGGTTAATCCCAGTTGGAGTGTTATTGAGTCTTGCATACTCCAGTAAAGGCCCAATTCAAGCCAGGCCTCTGTTTATCCCAGGCTGAGTAGTACTGAGTCCCACTCACATACCCGAAAATGTACAATACAAACCAAGCCTGTTTTAATGCCATCTGGAATGGAACTGAGTCCTACTGAACACACCAGAAAAAGGACACATCAACCTAGGCCTGCGTTGATCCGAGTTGGAGTGGTACTGAGTCCCATTCATACAAGGGGAAAGGGTCAAATCAAACCACGCCTGTGTTAATCCCAGCTGGAGTGCTACTGAGTACCAGTCACACTGCAGGAAAGTGTCAATTCAACCCAGGCCTGTGTTAATCCGAGTTGGAGGGTACTGGGTCCCACTCATACACGAGGAAATTACCAATTCAGACCACTCCCGTATTAATCTCATCCCAGCAAAACGCATCAACTCACACTTGTCAGTATTAATTTTCATCTGCCACCTCTTTGCACATCGCTCGCCTATCCATGACCTGCTGTAGGCTGTCTATATCTTCTTTATTGTTTGCCTCAGCTCTTCGTTTGCTGTCATAAGCACATTTTGAGATCCCACTCCATATTCCTAGAGCCAACTCAATTAGAAATAGCGGAAAAGCAATGGTCCGAGCACAGACCCTTGAGGAACACGACGGTCTACTATCTTTCAGTATGAAAAACAACCATTTAGTATAACTCGCTGGTTTTTTAGTCCGCAAGTATTTTTTTAAATCCAATTGCACACAGATTTTCATATTCCATGTGCCTCAGTTTTCTTAACCAATCCTTTGTTCCCTTATGGCCTTATTAAGGGTTTTCTGAAAATCCATATAAACAAGATCCACTGCATTTCGTTCATAAACCTTCTAAGTAATTTCATCAAAAGTTCAATTATTTTATTCAAGCCTTTTACAAATTCATGTTGGTATTCCTTAACACTGAACCTCTCTTAATGTCCGTTGATATTTTGTCCAATTATAGTTCCGCAACCCTGACCCATGATTGCTTTTAAACTGGCAGACCTGTATTTTCTAGTACTTTCCTTACATACTTTCATGAGAGAGGGTGACAAAAGTGCCATTCACCTATTCCTCGGGCACCTCCCCGTATCTGGGGAAGTTTTGAAGATTTTGGCAAGCTCTGCCATGATCTCGATATCCATCCCTTTAGCAACCTGGAATGCAAGTCATCCGGACCAGATGACTTGTCAACCCTAAGAATACGAACAACTTTAGTGCCTCTGACTATCAATTCTTATCCTATCTCTTGCATCTACTGTCTCTGCATCTACCGATATTTTTTTTCAGACTCAATTTCCTTAGTGAACACTGATACACAGTACTTATTAGGTACAATAAAACATAGAACACAGAAAAGAACAGCACAGTACAGGCCCTTCGGCCCACGATGTTGTGCCGAACCTTTAACCTACACTAAGATCAAACTAACTACTTACCTTACATTCTACAATCATCCATGTATCTATCCAAGAGTCGCTTAAATGCCCCTAATGTATCTGCTTCTACTACCACCGCTGGCAGCGCATTCCACGCACACACCACTCTCTGTGTAAAGAATCTACCTCTGACATCTCCCGAAACCTTCCTCCAATCACCTTAAAATTATGCCCCCTGGTGATAGCCCTTTCCACCCTGGGAAAAAGTCTCTGACTATCCACTCCATCTATGCCTCTCATCATCTTGTACCCCTCTATCAAGTCACCTCTCATCCTTCTTCGCTCCAATGAGAAAAGTCCTAGCTCCCTCAATGTTTCTTCGTAGGACATACCCTCCAGTCCAGGCAGCATCCCGGTAAATCTCCTCTGCACCTTCTCTAAAGCTTCCATATCCTTCCTATAATGACGCGACCAGAATTGAACACAATATTCCAAGTATGGTCGAACCAGGGACTTATAGAGCTGCAGCATAACCTCTTAAACTCAATCCCCCTGTTAATGAAAGCCAACATACCATACGCCTTCTTAACAACCCTATTAACCTGGGTGGCAACTTTGATCGATCTATGGACATGGACACCAAGATCCCTCTGTTCCTCCACACTACCAGGAATCCTGTCTTTAAGCCTGTATTCCGCATTCAAATTCGACCTTCCAAAATGAATCACTTCACACTTTTCCATGTTGAACTCCATCTGCCACTTCTCAGCCCAGCTCGGCATCCTGTCAATGTCCCGTTGCAACCTACAACAGCCTTCCACACTATTCACAACTCCAGTAACCTTCGTGTCAACGTCAAACTTGCTAACCCAGCCTTCCACTTCCTCATCCAAGTTATTTATATAAATCACCAAGAGCAGAGGTCCCTGAACAGATACTTGTAGGAAACCACTGGTCACCGAGCTCCATGCTGAATACTTTCCATCTACTACCATCCTCTGACTTCTATGGGCCAGCCAATTTTGTATCCAGACAGCCAACTTTCCCTGAATCCCATGCTTCCTTACTTTCTGAATGAGCCTACCACGGTGAATCTTATCAAACGCCTTGCTAAAATCCATATGCACCACATCCACTGCTCTACCTTCATCAATGTGTTTTGTCACATCTTCAAAGAATTCAATAAGGCTTGTGAGGCATGACCTGCCCCTCACAAAGCCATACTGACTGTCTCTAATCAAACCATGCTTTTCCAAATAATCATAAATCCTGTCTCTCAGAATCCTCTCCAATAATTTGCCCACTACCGACGTAAGACTGACTAGTCTATAATTCCCAGGGTTATCCGTCTTCCCTTTCTTGAACAAGGGAACTACATTTGCCACCCTCCAATCATCTGGTACTACTCCAGTGGACAGGGAAGACGCAAAGATCATCGCCAAATGCTTAGCAATCTCTTCCCTCGCTTCCCGTGATATCCTTGGGTATATCCCGTGTGGCCCCGAATACTTATCTGTCCTCATATCATTCAACATTTCCAGTACATCCTCCCTCTTAACCTCAAGCTGTTCTAGCATATCAGCCTGTTCCACGCTGTCCTCACAAACGGCCAGGTCCCTCTCACTAGTGAATACTGAAGCAAAGTATTCATTTATAACCTCCCGTACCTCCTCCGACTCCAGGCACAAGTTCCCACGACTATCCCTGATCAGCCCTACCCTCACTCTGGCCCTCCTCTTGTTCCTCACATAAGTGTAGAACGCCTTGGGGTTTTACTTAATCCTACCCGCCAAGACATTTTCATGTCCCCTTCTCGCTCACCTAAGTCCATTCTTCAGTTCCTTCCTGGCTACCTTGTAATCCTCTGGAGCCCTATCTGATCCTTGCTTCCTCAACCTTAAGTAAACTTTCTTCTTCCTCTTGACTAGCTGTTCCACAACTCTTGTCATCCAAGGTTCCTTCACCCTACCATCCCTTACCTGCCTCATCGGGACAAACCTATCCAGCATTCGCAGCAAGTGCTCCCTAAACAACCTTCACATTTCTGTCGTGCATTTCCTTAAGAACATCTGTTCCCAATTTATTTTCCCAGTTCCTGCCTAATAGCATTGTCATCCCCCCTCCCCCAATTAAATATTTTCCCATCCCGTCTGCTCCTGTCCCTCTCCATGACGATAGTAAAGGTCAGGGAGTTGTGATCACTATCACCGAAATGCTCTCCCACCGATAGATCTACCACCTTGCCTGGTTCGTTGCCAAGCACCAAGTCCAACATAGTCTCCCCTCTAGTCGGCCTATCTACATATTGAGTCAGGAAACCTTCCTGGACACACCTGACAAAATCTGCTCCATCCAAACTATTTGCACTATCCTTGCCTTGCGCCCCTAAGCTTATATGAAAGACTCTGTCTCAATTAGGTCCTCCTTGCTTACTATTTAAATGCTGGTAGAAGATTTTTGGGTTCCTTTTTATGTTGAGTGCCATTCTATTTTCGTATTCTGTATCTGCCAGTCATATTCTCCTCTTCACCCCCCTCTCAATCTACTGTATATAGTCTGGCTCTTTCTTGACGTGTTTACCTGAAATCCATTGTACACACTCTTGTTTGTTTCATCGTCATCTCTACCTCCCTTGTCAAACAAGGAGCATTCTCCTTGGTACCCTTTCGTTTTACCATTGCTACAATGTTTCTAGCCTGTACATGAAGCTACTCTTCCTTAAAGATTACTACTTGTTCCAATACAGCTCTTCCTGATGGACTTTTGTTCCATTCAAGTGTAGCTAGACTCCTTCTCATCATTAAAATTAGTCCCCTTCCAATCTACACATTCTACCTGACTCTCTTCCTTACTTTTCTGCATTAATAGTCTAAGCCTTATGCTATGATGATCTCTCTGACCCAGGTCTTACCAAGGTGCTGTTACGCCCACCCCCCACCCCCCACCAGCAACAGTCACTCGTTTGAACTGGCCCAGCTCATTTCCCAGCACCATATCCTGCAATGCCCCTTCACTAAACTATTTCCTACACTAATGTAATTTTACAATTCTCCGTGGAGCTTGGTATTCCTCTCTAGTATGACCTCCTGGTTCCCACACCCCTGCAAAGTTAGTTCAAATCCTCCCCATTAGCGCTAGAAATCACTCCACAATGCAATTAATTCTGGCCTCTTTTGGTGCAACCCATTGGGCCTAAAAAATCCCATCCCCTCCAGAACTGGTCACAAAGCCCCAGGAAGTTAAACCCCTCCGTCCTGCACCATCTTTTCAGCCGCACATTCATCAGCTTTATCCTTCTATTTCTATACTCACTTGCATGTGGCACTGGGCGTAATCCGGACTTTTGAGGTCCTGCTTGCTAATTTCCTACCTCGCTCCCTGGATTCTGACTGCATGGCTCAATCCCTCTTTCTACATATGTCTTTGGTGCCGATGCTGAACACAGCTACTGTCTGTTCACCCTTCCCCTTCAAGATGCTCTGCAGCTACTCAGTGAAGCTGGCACCAAGGAGGCGACGCACCATCATGGATTCATGTCTGCAGTCGTATAAACGTCTGTCTGTTCGCCTAACAATGGAACCTTCTATCATTATTGCTCTTCCTGTCTTCTTCTTTCCTGCCTGTACAGCTGAACCATTCGTGCCTCCATGGTCTTGGCTTTTGCTGCACCTGCGAAAAAATCACTTACTTCAGTATTCAGAACTAAATGCTGTTGGGGACTGAGATGCAATCAGGAACAACTGTACTACTTAACTCTTTCCTCGTATTCACACATTTCCTCTCTCTCTGCACACTATTAAGCTGTGCTTGACCACCTTCATAAACGTGTGATTGAAGAGCTCTCTGCCTCATGCATAAACCACAGCGACGCCAGCTGGTACTCAAGTTTTGAAACACGGAGCTCCAGCAGCTGCAACTGGCGACACATGCTGCACATATGGTTGTCCAGAGCAAGGGGAGAGTCCAGATTATCCCATTCGAGAGGACTGAGCTTCCCTGCCATTCCTCTATCCATTAGGTAATCAAAATTGCTACTGCTAATAAAGTCTACTACTTGACAAAAGAAACACCCACAAGCGATTTACCTCTTCTGTTGCCGTCACTTCCATATAAGCAATTTAATAGAATGTTTTAATTAACCTTTTTTCCTCATAAAATACAAATTTACATTCCACTCTCTTTAGACTAACTCACTAAATTGGCTGAAAGCGAAACAACGGCAAAATGCTTACCAGGACATCAACGCACGGCCTTCCTATGATATCACAGTACTATTTTTATTTTCAAACTCGAGTGCACCCTGTCCCACTGCTGCTGCTGAAACTTTCGTCATGTAAGTGATGGACCCCTAGTCTGGGCCTCAGTTTATCCTCTATATTCCCAGATTATTCCAGGTTCACTCCAGCTGCCCAGATTCTCCTCAGGTTGAAACAATTCCTAGTCCCCAGCAGCTGATTCACCTAGATGAGGTTTACAGAGCTCGGACGGGTAAGGCCATGTAGCTATTTGAACAAGTAGATGTGAATTTTTAAGCCTGATCGAAAAGGCATCTTCCCTAGTACAGAATATGAGCCACTACTAATAGGCAGGATGCTACTATAACTAATAAAGTTGTAGAAAATTGTGACATTGTCTCTAGAAATATCACAAATGGATGCATAATAAGGGGGTGGATATTTTTTGTACCATTAACCAAAGGGGACATTGAAAGACGAAAATGAATGCTCTTTAAACATTTCTTCTTGAATTGAATTGTCTGAACTCCAGGAAAACAAAGTACAGAAAAATGGCAAACTGTTCTGCTGACAAAAATAAAACTTGCTTTATCTTTGGAAGGAGAAATGGTTTACTTCGGGTTTACGGTGATTCACCTGACTGGCTAATTCAGCCTCCACCCCTAAAACACCCCATTGCCTACAAAACAGGCAGCTCCCTTGCCCATCCCACCTCCGAGCTCTCTGCTTGTTGGCTCCCAGGACAATAAGCGACTTAGCCAAATTGAGTTCAGGGGATCACAAGAAGAAGAAAAATGAGGCTGTGAAACTGTTGGCAGATATATTTGGAGAACAATGTTTCAATGTTTAACCTAACATAAGATGAAATAAAATGAATTATTTCGATTAATATATTGATCTAGGCGAGCCCAGTGAGGTGTGGGAGCAAGAGTGGGTGTTGTTCATTCTATTATATGGTTCGATGTTTCCACCATTATGACGCATGATGTTCCACCTTCTTCCCATTCTGTGCCAATGGCAGACCATCCGAACCAGCCTGCTCCACCATCAGAAGGCTGCAGTGCACACGAGTATGAAGGCCCCGCCCACTGGAGATGGCCTGTCTGCGTGGAGCATGCATAGTGCAGCTACAGGAAGCTGAACGGGGGCAGAGTGGAGCAAAGCCTCATTAACAGCGAGAATAAGTGACTTTCAAACCACGAAGAAGAGTTTCTGCCATCTGTACTTTTTGAAGTGCGCCCAAGTCTAGGTCATTAATGTGTATCAGGAAAATCCAGGTTCCTAACAATGATCCCTCGGGAACTCCACTGTATACATCACTTCAGTCTGATAAATAACCCTGCGCAACTACTCTGATTCCTGCCACTCAGCCAATTTCGTATCTATGTTGTACCTGTCTAGTTTGTTCCATGGTCTCTAAGTTTGCTGACAAACCTCTTGTGTGGCACTTTATCAAATACCTATTGGAATGTCCAGGTACGCCATGTCAACCACAATTCCTTCATTAACTTTCTCTGTTACCTCATCAAAAAATCTCAAGCAAATTAGTTAAACACGATTTGGCCTTAACACATCCCATACTGATTTTAATACTTAACCCGCATTTGCCCAAGAGACTATTAATGTTGTCCTGAAATATCGTTTCCAAAGACTTTCTCACCATAGAGCCTAAAGTGACTGGCCTGCTGTTGTCTGGCTTGGTCTTATATCCTTTATTGAACGAAGCTGTCAAATTTGTAATGCTCCATTCCTCTGAATCCACACCTGTATCGATAGAGGATTGGAGGGTTTTTGCTAGTAGATCCAGAATTTCCACCTTACTTACCCAAGTATTCTTGCATGCATATCATTCGGTCATCATTACCTTATCAATGTTAAGTACAGCCAGCCTTCTAATGCACCCTCTTTTTCAATTTTAACCTATCCAAAGTCTCAACTACATCCTCTGTCATCATGAATTGGGCAGCATCTTCTTCCTTCGTAAATCAGGGCCAAAATGCGCATTTAGTACCTCAGCCATGCCCTCGGCTTCCACGTGTAAATGCCCTTTTTGTTCCCTACTTGGGAGCGTTCAGGATGTGTGGTGTGGATGATGATCATAGACGACTCTGTGTCACCTCCTGCCGCAGCAATCACAACCGGTACCATTGGCCTGACATGACAATCATGTTCGAACCCTACTGCCGACTGTGTCGGGTGGCTTGTTGGAATCTGTCATTTTTGCACCACCTCCGCATCCTTCTGGTGGAGGAGGACGAGATGCTGTGGGTGCAGCCACAACTAAAACGGGCCTGCTAACTGTCCCCAGGGTATGTATGAGGTAATAAACACAGAGATCATTTCATCACATTTCTCCTTTACTTTTTGATTCTTTGTCCCCTCCGAAGGATCCCAGGCATAATTTCCCTGTGGAAGATAGAGAGCAGGAGGCTACTTTGATTGCATTGGTATCAGTCCTCGCCTTCCACAGTAACAAACATTTGCCATTTGTCCTGGTCTCCCAATCTATAACAAGCTACAAAATCAAAACACTGCAGATGCTGGAAATGTGAAACATAAACAGAAAATGTTGGAAAATTTTAACTGATCTGGTAGCAGCTGTGCAGAGAGAAAGAGTATTAACGTTTCAGTCCGATGACCTTTCATCAAAATTGGGAAAAGTTAGAAATATAATAGGTTTTAATTAGGTCATATGGAGATGGGTGGAAAAAGAACAAAAGAGAAGCTCTGTGATAGGACCGAAGATGGGAGAAATTAAATGACAACAACGTTTGTGAGGAAAAAAAAATTATTAATAATTCGAGAAATAAGGAGTCAGAAGTTGGTTCCAGAGGAATTATGAATAGTAAAATAATGAATAGTTGTCTTCTGAAAGCAAAACGAAAAAAGAATAAGATTAAGAGGGAAACGTACAAACACAACACAATACAATGGGGGAGGGGCAGAGATTCGTGTCTGAAGTTGTTATACTCAATGTTGAGTCCAAAAGGCTGGAAAATGCCTATTTGAAGGATGAGGTGCCGTTCCTCGAGCTTGCTTTAGGCTTCATTGGAATGCTGCATTAGGCCGAGGACAGATGTATCAGCGTGAGAGCTAGGTGTTGAAATAAAATGGCAGGCCAGCGGACGCTTGGGGTCATGCTTGAAATCTCACTGGAGTTGTTCCGCAAAGTATTCACCCAAGCTGTGTCTGGGTCTCCCCAAAGCTGAACAGACAGCATTGTGAGTAGCAAATACAGGATAGTAGAGAGTGGTGCATGTATATCGCTGTTTCACCATGCTACTGTATTTCAGTAACTTGCTTCGACTGCTTAAATGTACCCCGGTTGAGGAATGGCGCCTTTAACCATGCCTATTCAGCGCAGCACACGATTTGTTCCCAGTGCCTGATCTATCAGGCGCCACGCAGATAGCGTTTTTCTCGAATGGCTGTATCTGGGCGAAAACAAGAAAGGAGGTTTAAACTTCTCCACATTAAGTAAGTCATTGGGGGCTTTGGACAGAAGTCAGGGATGAATGGCTGTGTCCACCTATAAGTGTCCTCTTATTGGAGAAAAGAGTTGCGCTTTCATTGAGACCATATTTCGTTCATATGTACACGCTGAACACGTCAACATTGGTAATGCCTTTGGCACATCACGGTAAACGCTATTGACGATCATGGTTATCACGGCGGGATCAATAGTGCTCCTAACTGGTGGGTCAAGTACATGCTAAAGATCCTTTTTGCAGCTCGACGCTCCAGGTCAGATCGATTGCGGACAACTGTTCCTCTCGTGGTGCTTCTTTCGATGGGGCGGTCAACAATGTTCAAACTCTTTAGCTCTCTGGACAGAGGTCTTCCTTTGCTTCTTTCGGAGTTGAAATTGCAGCCTCTATTTTGGCATCTGGAGCACCCAGTGCTGTACCCGGAACCACTTCACTGTGGTGTGAAACTGTATAAATGGGCCGTTATCCTTGCGGTGTGTGTTCAAGATAAAGACAACCGCTACTTTCATTCCAGCTGAACCCACTGCCTGTTCACTGTGCAGTTACAACTAAAGCGGCAGCACTGAGCTGCCTCAGATGACGCTGTCACTCATTAATCTGTAATTTACTTACAGAATTGTCAGCTTCCCCTGCAGGCTGACTAGCCATTATCCAAAAGGAACCTTAGGCATCCTCCAAATTCTGCTCGGATTTCGGAATTTTTCTTATTCCTTTGTGGGATGTGAGCATCGCTGGCTTGGCCAGCATTTATTGCCCATCCCTAATTGCTCTAGAGAAAGTGGTGGTGAGCTGCACTCTTGAACCACTGTAGTCCATGTCGGGTAGGTACTCCCACAGTGTGGTGAGGAAGCAAGCTCCAGGATTTTGACCCAGCGACAATGAAGGAACAGTGATGCAGTTGCACATCAGGATGATGTGTGGTTTCGAGGGGAACTTGCAGGTGGTGGTGTTCCCAAACATCTGCTTCCCTTGTCCTTCTAGGTGGTACAGGTGCTGTCGAAGGAGCCTTGGTGCATTGCTGCAGTGCATCTTGTAGATGGTGCACACTGCTGCGAATGTGCGTCGGTGATGGAGGGAGTGAATGCGTATCAATGGGGTGCCAATGAAGCGGGCTGCTTTTTTCTTGATAGTGTTGGTGGAGCTGCAATCATCCAGGCAAGTGGAGAGTATTCCATCACACTCCTGACTTGTGCCTTGTAGGTGGTGGATAAGCTTTGGAGAGTCAGAAGGTGAGTTATTCGCTGCATGACTCCTGGACTCTGACCTGCTCTTGTAGCCACGGTATTTATATGACTACTCCAGTTCAGTTTCTGGTCAATGGTAGCTACTAGGATGTTGATAGTGGCAGATTCAGCGATGATAATGCCAGTTAATATCAAGTGGAAATGGTTAAATTCTCTCTTATTGAATATAGTCATTGCCTGGAATTTTTGTGGCACGAGTGTTACTTGCCACTTATCAGCCCAAGCCTGGATGTTGTCCAGGTCTTGCTGCATTTCTACACGGACTGCTTCATTATCTGAGGAAACGCAAATGGTGCATACCATTGTGTAATCATGAGCAAACATCCCCATTTCTGACCTTATGATTGATGGATGGTCATTGATGAAGCAGCTGAAGATGGTTGGGCCTAGGATACCACCCTGTGGAGCTCCTGCAGCAATGTCCTGGGATTGAGATGATTGACCTCCAACAACCACAACCATTATCCTTTGCGCCAGATATCACTCCAACCAGCGGAGAATTTTCCCGCTGATTCCATTTGACTTCAGTTCTTTTAGGGCTCCTTCATGCCATACTCGGTCAAATTATGCCTTAATGTAAAGGGCCGTCATTCTCACCTCACCTCTTGAGTGCAGTTCTTTCATCCATGTTTGAAACAAGGCTGTGATGAGGTCAGGATCTGAGTGGCCCTGCAGAAGCAAAACTGACGGTCACTAAGCAGGTTATTACCAAGCAAGTGCTGCTCGATCGCACTGTTGATGACATCTTCCATCACATTTTTGATGATTGAAAGTAGACTGATCGGGCGATAATTTATTGGATTGGACTTGTCCTGCGTTTTCTGTGTCCAGGACATACCTAGACAATTGTCCATATTGCCGGGTAGATGTTGGTGTTGTCGCTGTACTGAGACAGATTGGCTAGTGGCAAGACAAGTTCTGGAGCACATGCCTTCAGTACTATTGCTGGAATATTGTCAGGGCCTTTGTAGTATACAGTGCACTCAGTTGTTGCTTGATATCACGAGCAGTGAATCGATCTGGATGAAGTCTGGCATCTGTGATGCTGGTGACTTCATGAGGAGGCCGAGATGGATCATCAACTCTGCATTTCTGGTTGAAGATTGTTGCAAATGCTTCAGCCTTATCTTTCACACTGATATGCTGGTCTCCCCCATCATTGAGGATGGGGATATTTGTGGAACCACCTCCTCCAGTTAGTTGTTTAATTGTCCACCACCATTCATGGCTGGATGTGGCTGGGTGCCGAGATTAGATCCGATCTTTTGCTTATGGCGTGATTTAACTCTATCTATAGCATGCTGCTTATGTAGTTTGGCACGCAACTTGTCCTGTGTTGTAGCTTCACCAGGTCGACACCTCATTTTGAGGTGTGCCTGCTGCTGCTCCTTTGATACCCTGCGGCACTTGTGTGCAATCTGTTTGGTGCTTTGTATATTGGTGTCTCCGGTAAATGACTTTTGCCCAATCATGGTTTTATTATTGTTTTATGAGATTAAAATTAAGTTAAAAAAAACAACATTCTATGTATTTAAAAGTCTATCAGAAGTTTTGATGTGTTATTCCTTTTCATATCCTGATGAACACAGAGTGTTTTCTTTACACAGAGAGTGTTGGGTGCGTGAAATGCGCTGCCAGCGGTGGTAGTAGAAGCAGATACATTAGGGACATGTATGCGACTCTTGGATAGGTACATGGATGATAGTAGAATGAAGGGTATGTAGGTAGTTTGATCTTAGAGTAGGTTAAGGTTCGGCACAACATCGTGGGCAGAAAGACTTGTACTGTGCTGTACTGTTCTATGTTTTATGTTTTTTTAACACCAGGCCAAATGCATTTTTGATCATTTTAGTACGTCATGATTTAATTTCTTATGTCAAAGTGCTGGATGATATTAATGCAGATGGGAAATTACAGCAAGGGCTTTGAGATAATCCAGAGTGAAAATTGCTCCATCATCTTTTGGCTGCAATGACATTACAAACTGCATGAGCATTATATTATGAGTTATACTGAAGATTTTGTAGAAATCATCCCCTCACTAGGAACATACAAGACAGGAATGAGAGGTGGGTTGCAGAAGGGCTGGACATTACTTTAAAAACTTGAAAGGAGTGGCGCAGTGATTAGCACCGCAGCCTCACAGCTCCAGTGACCCAGGTTCGGTTCTGCATCCTGTCTGTGTGGAGTCTTCATATTCTCTCTGTGACCGTGTGGGTTTCCACCAGGCTTCCGGTTTCCTCCCACAGCCAAACACTTGCAGGTTGATAGGTAAATTGGCCATTGTAAATTGTCCCAAGAGTAGGTAGGTGATAGGAGAATGGTGCGGTGTGGTAGGGAATATGAGATTAATGTAGGATTAGTATAAATGGGTGGTTGTTGGTTAGCACAGACTCGGTGGGCCAAAGGGCGTGTTTCAGTGCTGTATCTCTCTATGGCCATTCTTTGAGGTGAACTTTACATTTGCACTCGCCTTTAGCTCCATGAGGGACCGAAAGATGGAAGGATATGTTGATGAGGTCAAATGAAGAGTCGTGGACGATGATTGTGTGGGCCATGGATTAGCTGGGCTGGATGACTAGCTTCAGTGCTGTACATATGATGTAATTTTTTTCTGTAATGAATATGTTATTTTCCTTCAGTGTTTGGACACAAAGAGGCTCCCAGTCACGGTGAAAAGGCAGTGGGCTTATTATTTGATATAGATCGGTGTGCAAAAGCAATGTTCCCAGAAGCAATGGCTCTAATCAGCCTATACCCGCAACCGCTACACATCCTATCCCCACACCCCTCCCCTCCTGCCCCCCACAGCATGATATAGATTACAACCTTTATAAAACCTCTGCATTATCTGCTCAGGACAGTAAATTTAGAATGGGAAGGGAGAGAAACTGAATGCTCACAAGACACTTCTGTTATGAAGGTAGATCACTATGTAGTAAATAGTGTCTCTGAGCCCTTCCATGCTTGTATCTCAGGGAAGCCGGATCAAAGTTGTTCATGGATAATTTCCTGTGTGGTGTCATTGTGATCTGCAGTCTTTCTCCACGCCATTCAGACGGTGGTGTAGAGCAGAAGCAGTTTCCAACTTTGCATTTACCTGGAATGCAGCGGCTCAGATAGCGAGCAACCCAGAGCCATGAAACGTCAATGCCAATTACTCTGGTTTTACACCTGAGGCGTTATATTGAATACTGTGACCAATGTGGGTGATCCCACTTCATTGTTTGTGGCTGGTGCTGGAATTCATTCGACATTGTGCGGATCCCAGCATTTCCCTACCAGCACACAGTATGAAAACATCGAAGGGCTGAACATCCTTAATAGTTTTTGGCGCTGGTGCCACCCAGTGGTAGGACTGCATTCCAGAGTTCAGGTGCATTTGTTAAAAAATCCTTCCTTGGGAGTTCACACTGGTATCCTGGCAACATTAATCTCACAATCAACAGACATAATCAAGACAATCTCCTCATATAGCTAGTTGCTGTTTGGGAGTTTCTGCAGTGGGAACATTTGCTGCCATGTTTTCTATCTTGCAACAGTGATGACACTTCGAAAGTACTTCATTCGCTTGAGACATTCTGAGGTTGTGAAGGGCGCGATTTAAACGCAAATTATTGCTTTCTTTTATAGGGTGGCACCATTTCGAGCTCTATTCAGAAACTATATGCAGATATATCTGCAAAAAAGAAGATCAAAACAAATTCTCAGCTTTACAGCAGAACGTTTATCACGTGTTGCTGCGTGCTTTACTTAAAAACAAATCAAACAAGAAACAAACTAAATGCAGCAAAGGCATTTCTGTGGAAAATCCATACAGCCCGTATTTCTAACGGGTGCCATTTTGGTAACAAAATAATATTAGTGCTGTACACATACACATCTGGGCTGACGATAAACCCCTTTTTGCTGAAAGTATTAGAATGGACTTTCAGAGTGTGAACCTGAAGTAAACAGAGTAGGCAGATTGTGATGTCAGTCACAATGCAAATGCTGATTTGATACCGGTTCTCTCTCTTTCGATCTCGCTGCTCCAGCTCATTCTCTGAAACACACACAGCCTAACATGTATTCACCAGCAGGAAACACCCACCTCCCAGTCAGTGCTATTGAAAGGGATCATCAACTACTTCCACATTACTTTCCCTCTAATTCTAACAGGTTTCACTGAGTTTGAGAAGCTCTGTGAGTTTTCTAGTGCTGTTTAAAGTTGGTGACGTGGTCAAGGATTGGTGCTGCATGTGTTGAAGGTCCTGGTTCTGACTTCAAGGGTTCTAGTCAGGCCACTTGTTCCTCGTCATTGGCGCTGTAGCTACAACCGCCTTGGTCTGCAACATGTCAGGGAGATTCAGAACAGGCAACACAGTAGTGGACAAGCTGCTTGCAGAGGGAGAAGGAGAAGTGTTCTCAGCAGGAGATCTTCCCAAACCAGCGTCTTCAGGGAACATTTCTCTTAATTCTACCTCAACCTGAAACTGCTTTTATGATGTCTTGCTTTTACCAAGCCTCACAGAAGGGTGAGGATGGCACTGCGATGACAAGAAAAATACTGAAATCATGCAGTTTGGCGCATCAGGATCCATCCAGGTTGGTGCCAGTAGCACCTTAACCATCCCTTAGTTTGCCATCCACTGTGAGATGACTGATGATTTCTATGCCAAGAGATGCGAGTGCATTGTGTTCTTTCATCCAGATAGAAGCAGGTGGAGTTTGCACCTGCGACTGCACAGAAATGGCCTTGCAGGTGCCGGATCTAAATGCAGAGATGTACCACAACAACAACGAGTTTAACTCCCAGAATGTGTAGCAGGTGTGCAAAAATGCTCAACATATCTGCAGGTGAATCTATGGTCTCCTGGCAGCTGTACTGATGTATTTATTCAGCTCCAGCGCTCAATTGTCTGTGTATGTGAGTCACCACATCAACGCAGAGAGTGGCTGCTAGGCGACAAGAGCGATCTGTTGACCACCTGGCTCGTAATTCTGTTGTGCTATGTGAGCACATGTTGGTAGCATGTATATAACCAAATCCATGCCACCACATGAAACATCATGAATCAGATCATTGCAATGCTCAAGAAATACTTCCACTGCCTGGACCTCTCTGGAGCAGCCCTGCAGTACTTACAGAATAAAGTGTCACTACTTGTTCTGGTCTGCTGTACTCTACACAACCCGGCCAACATGAGTGCACAGCCTTCGCTACCAGGTATATAGCTAGAAGCTAAGGAGGAGTAGAAAATGAAAAGAAAGAGGAGGAAGTGTAGGAGGAGGAGGAAAAAGGAAAAATAGCAGGTAGGGAGGAGGCAAACAGAACATCCTTTTTCTGGGAGGACTGTCCAGGATTGACTCATCCAACTGCAGTATAATTCAAGACAACCCGATTCCCCATTCACTAACACACCCACGCCGTTACTTCCCTCTGTCATTGGCCATCACAGCATCGTCTTGGCCACAGTGTTGAAACGAAAGCCACCACAAAGCAACCGTTTCAAACCAGCTTTATCAAACAAACCAATCAATATTTCGTCCACAGCAAACTAACCACCTTTGTTCGTTCCATTAGCATTTGGCTTGCAGGTGCCATTGCCTGCCCTATTGCCCCAATACCGTGCTATCCCAATGGCTGTAAAATGGCCGGTAATGGTTGATGACTTTCAATGGGTGAGCCTGCAGATGGCCTTGCAGGATGTCCTTGAGCAGATCAAGACTTACAAGGCCTAGCTTTGAACTGCAACCATCTTGGGATAGGCAGCAGTTGTTGCCCGAGAGAAATCAGCACTGCAATGGAGGGGTGGCAGTGGTGCAAGGACAAATGTTGTCTTCCTGAGAGATAAAAGCAGATTTGTGCTCCACGGGACAACTGGCAGTCACCTAGGGATGGCATTTCAGCAAGCCTAGTAATCTATTGAAGGATACTGCACGTCATTTTGAGCAGTGGTATCTGGAGGGATGATAGGAACAGTTTGAGCCGAATGCAGGGATAGATTCTCAAAGTGTGTGCAAGCTGTGAGAAGTAGGTGAAAGTATTGCAATATTGATATATTTGTGAGGGTCAGGTGAAACTATGATTGTGAAGTATGAGTTTTGGTTGATAGGAAAATGTTTGTAGGTGAATGAAGGAGTTCTAATGAATGGAGCGGTATGTGAAGCTAGTGGGCCATTTGCAAAGATATGGTTTTTAAAGAAAGAATATTTCAGGTGAAACGTTCGCCCTGTTTCCCTTTCGACAAATGCGACCTGACCTGCTGAAGCATTTGCACATGTGACAGTAGTGCGCCATCTAGTGCCTACGTTGTCACCAAACGCGTCCTTCAGTTCATTATAGCAATTGTTGCCCTCTGCTGGCAGGCACTGATGTTTCAGTAGTTCCTTTGATAGAATCAGAACCGACTGCAAAATATTGCAGGCTACAGTCGTTCCCTTGATTGAGTAACCATTGATTTCTGATGGTGAATAACTGAAATAATTAGCTGGTACAATTAAAGTGCTAAAACACATTATATTCTGACTAGATTCTCCTGGCCATCGGTCACACACTAAATCCCCAGTTATAGGTGGACAGCAATTAAAAAAAACATGTTATGGTGTATCAATGAATTGGTCTACATTTTATAACTAAATATAATAAAGACAAAGGCACAAATTACAACTAAAATATTAAATAAATGCATCATCATTGTTGCACTCCAATTACATTGTAAATCATCACTTACATTAAAAGACTGTCGTAGTTTCCGCACATCAAGTATATGGGGGCAGAGGGATCAGTTAGAATAAGTGGCAAGAAAACAGATTACCATTTATTTGACCCGCTGGTAGGTTCCAATCCTGCTTCACTGTGACATGAAAACAGTGAAGCGGTTACAAACTGAAGTTCCTATAACACTTTCATTTATAAGCCCACGTTCTTCAAGTCTATGGTAGAGTTAATTCATTGATGCAAGGCAGTGCATTACCGTATTAATATAGACAGAGAAATATTCTGAAATAAGTTCAGTTTTTCATTTTTAATTAAACAGAGTAAAGATAACTTCAGGCAAAATATGAAGACAACCTAAATCTAGTTTTTTCAACATAAAGTAATATATCGATTAATTAAAATAAAGTGAAATTTGCATTGTGAACAAATATACATTCAGCATGTTCACACAGTTGGAAAGGTTAATGGTAATTTTCTCAGATTTACATAGAATATTTCTCATTAGTCTGCGACCCGCCTCACGACATCATATCCCGAATTTGGCACTGACGGTACCTGATAAGAACAATAAAGCCTTGAGAGGGAGGGCGTTAAAACAATTCCAACCATCACGCAATCAAATCAAATTCTGTCTTTTTTTCATTATTCAGAATGTTCCCATTTTAAATACCCTTTTTATTTCAATAGTAAATTAACAGCATATTTTCTCTCATAACTTTCAAACTGACTAAGAGTTGAATACACTTCCCAATGATCGTCCAGCAGAAAACACCCTGGGCTGTGCACTCTCAGCACTGCAGTACAAACAGTGGAACAAATAATGTAACATTACTCTTACTAGGTTGATGCATATGTGGCAAGATTTTGAACCACACGGTTACTGCACATCACTGGTGGAATGTCCGGGGTGACAAATGTGTCACAGTGAACATCCTCATCGTTACCAGGAGTGGACAGAGCGGTAAGCGTGGCTCAGTGCTGGTCTGAGAGCTGTATACTGTGGGAAGAAATAGATTATGGATTAATGATGGGACTGAAAGAATGACAACTTGTATTTCTATGGCGCCTTTAACGTAATAAATTGATCTGAGCTTTCACAGGAACATTATGTAGCAAAATGTTAGGTGATATAGGGCAGATCGGCCAGCGCTTGGACAAAGCGACAAGTTGTGAAGCGTGTCTTAAAGGAAGAAAGCGAGGTAGAGAGGTGGAGAGGTTTATGGAAGGAATTCCAGAGTTAGGGCTTTGGCAAATGATGTCAGGTCCACAAATGATGGAGCAATAAGAATCGGGAATGACCAAGAGGCCAGAATTTAGGAGGGTTGCACGGCTGGAGAAGGTTAAAGAGAAAGCGAGGGGTAAAGCCTTGGAGGGATTTGTAAACAAGAAAAATAATTTTAAAACCGAAGTGCTGCTTAACTGGGATTTACTGTAGATCTGAGAGCACAGCGGAGTTAGTAGAACGGGATTTGGTAAGAACACGGAGAGCACAGCTTTGGATGACCTCAAATTAATGGAGGGTAGAATGTGGGTGGTCACCCATCAGTGCTTTTCAAAGACATTAATGCAGATTGCAGCAGCAGATGAGATGAAGCAGGGTGGTGTCGGGCAATGTTACAGAGTTGGAAATAGGTGAACTTAGAGATGGTGCAAATATGTGGTCAGAAGCTGATCTCTGCGTCCAATATGACACCAAGGTTGTGACCACTCGGGCTCAGCCTCAGACAGCAGCCAGGGAGAAGGATGGAGTCAGTAGCTAGGTAATGAAGAAGGTGATGGGCATTTTTAATTTAATTTTTTATTTTTAGAGATACAGCACTGAAACAGGCTATTCAGCCCACAGAGTCTGTGCCGACCAACAACCACCCATTTATACTAACCCTACAGTAATCCCATATTCCCTATCACCTCCCTGCACTGGGGCAATTTATAATGGCCAATTTACCTATCACCTGCAAGTCTTTGGATATGGGAGGAAACCGGAGCACCCGGCGAAAACCCACACAGACACAGAGAGAGAACTTGCAAACTCCGCACAGGCAGTAACCAGAATCGAACCCGGGTCCCTGGAGCTGCGGTGCTAACCACTGCCCCACTGTGCCGCCCATGTTGAAGACGTTGAAGACATCGTCTTCAGTATTCCTACTGTGTAATTGGAAGACATTTCTGCTCATCCAGTGCTGGAAGTTGAAAAAGCATTCTGATAAATTCAGACAGTGGAGGAGTGGTGGTGGTGAGGTAAAGTTAGATGCTAGCAGCATACATGTGAGAACTGCCACATTGTTTTCAGATGATGTCCCTGAGCAGTAACATGTAGATGAGAAATAAAAGGGAGCCAAGGATAGATTTTTGGAGGACATCACAGGTAATGGTGCACGAAAAGTCATTGCTAGTGATACCGTGGTTATGATTAGATAGCTAACATAGAATCACATGAGAGTCATCCCACCCAGCTGGATAATGGTGGAGAAGATTTGGAGGAGAATGGTGTGGTCACCACAAAGGCTGTAGACAGGTCGAGAACGATGAGGAAAGACATTTTATATTTGACTTTGTTAAGAGCTATTTTGCTGCTGTGGCAGGTGTGAAAATCTGATTGGACGGATTCAACCTTAGAATTCCAGAAAGGATTTGACATGGATTTGGGAGGTGAAATCACATTCAAGAACTTTGGAGA
The DNA here is from genome assembly GCF_036365525.1 of Heterodontus francisci. Classification (NCBI taxonomy): domain Eukaryota; kingdom Metazoa; phylum Chordata; class Chondrichthyes; order Heterodontiformes; family Heterodontidae; genus Heterodontus; species Heterodontus francisci. The sequence goes on along the minus strand of NW_027140578.1, from coordinate 1,478,894 downwards.
TGAAAAGCCTTGTGGAGAAGGTGCAAAATGTTACAAGGACAGTGGGGTCAAAGGTGATTATGGAGCACAGAGAGGACAGAGGACGTTGGCAGATTCAAAGGAGAGAGGGACAGAACCTGAAGCGAGAACATAACGTAAGAAATGGGGGCTGATGAAGGGTCACTGAGCTGAAACGTTAACTCTGCCTCTCTGTCCACAAGCACTGTCAGACCTGCAGAGTATTTCTAGCATTTTCTGTTTTATTACATAAGAAATAGATATAGGTCTAGGCTATTTAGCCCCTCGTGCCTGCTCCACCATTTAGTAAGATCATCGCTGATCTGATTGTGGCCTTAACTCCACTTCTCTGTCTCTTCCGCACACCCGCCTCCACATAGCCCTTGACTTCCTTGCAGATCAAAAATTTGTCAAGCTCAGCCTTGAACATATACAATGAGCCAGCCTCGCTTCCCCCTGGGGATGAGAATTCCGAAGAATAGTAGACACTGGGCGGCGCAGTGGCTAGCACCGCAGCATCACAGCTCCGGCGTTTTGGCTTCAATTCCAGGTGCTGCCTGTGTGGAGTTTACAAGCTCTCCCTGGGACAGTGTGAGTTTCAACTGGGCGCTCCGATTTCCTCCCACAGCCAAATACTTGCATGTTTATAGGTAAATTGGTCATTGTAAATTGCCCCTAGTGTAGATAGGTGGTAAAATAATTGTGGGGATGTGGTAGGGAATGTGGGATTAAAGTAGGATTAGTATAAATGGGTGGTTGATGGTTGGCACAGACTCGGTGGGCCGAAGGGCCTGTTTCAGTGCTGTATCTCCAAATAAAATAAATAAGTAAAAGCTAAAGCTGAGAGAGGAAATGCCTCCCTATCCTCGTCTTAAAACGAAGGCCCCTTATTTTGAAACTGTGCCATCTAGTAATAGATTCTCCTACAAAGGAAAACATCCTTCAGCATCTATCCTGTCAAGCCCCTCAGAAACTAGCACATTTCAAAAAGATATCCTCTCATTCCTCGAAACTCAAATGAGTATAGGCCCAACCTGTTCAACTTTACGTCATAAGAAAACTCCTTCAACCCAGGAATCAGCTTAATGAAACTTCGCTGAATTGTTTTCAATTCAAGCATATTCCTCCTGAAGTAAGGAGGCTAAAACTGTGTATAGTACTCTAGGTGTCATCTCACCAATGTCCTGTATATTTATAACAAGACTTCCGTACTTTGATTCTCCATCCCCCTTGCAATGAATGGCAACATTCTATTTACCTTCCAAATTACTTTCTGTACCTCCATGCGAACTGTTTTTTGGTTCATGAACATGGACACCCAAATCCATCCATACCACAGCATTCTGCTGCCTCTCTCCGTGTAAACAATATTTTGCGTTTCTATTTTTCCTGCCAAAGTGGACAATCCCACATTTGTCCACATTATACTCTATTTACCAAATTCTGCCCATTCACATAACTATTTACATATCTCTTTGCAGACATTGTCTGTCCGTCTCCAAGCGTGCTTTCCAATCTATCTTTGTATCATCCACAAATCTGGCTTCAATACACTCGGTCGCTTCATCCAAGTCATTAATATAGATCGCACATATTTGAGGCCCCAGTACTGATCCCTGTGGGATTCAACTATTTACAGTTTGGCAGCCTGAAAGTGCCCCATCTATCGTGACACTTTGTTTCCTTTTAGTTTACCAATTTTCTATCCATGGTAACACATTACCTCTATCACGGTGGTCTTTTAACTTGTGTAGTAATCTTACATGTGGCACCTTATCGAATGCTCTTTGGAAATCCAAATATACTACATCTGCCGTTGTCCCTTTATCCATCCTGCTTGTTAAATCCTCCAACAAATACGTGAACCCTTTCATAAAACCATATTGATTCTGCCTGATTGCATCATGATTGTCTAAATGTCGTGCTATTACTTCCTTAATAATGCATTATAACATTTTCTCAATGATAGATTTTAGGTACACTGGTATATAGTGTCCTGTTTTCCATTACTACCTTTCTTGAAAGGCAGTGCTCCATTTGCACTTTTCCAATCCATTGGGACCTTTGCAAAATCTAGGGATCTTTGGAAGATTACAATCAATGCACCCATTCTCTTTGCAGCCTCTCCTTTAAAAAGCTAGGATGCAGGCCATCAGGTACAGGGGACTTGTCAGCCTCTAGTCCCATTAGTTTTCCTAGTACTCTTTCATGTGTGATAATAGTTGTTTTAAGCTCTTCCCTCCACGTTTCCTCTTGTCTTTCTGCTGTTCTTGGACTGATTTCTGTTTCATCAATTGTGAAGACAGATGTAAAATACTTGTTCAATGTCACTGCCATTTCCTTGTTTCACTTCAGTAATTCCACAGTCTCATCCTCTAAGTGATCAACACTTAATTTAGATGCACTCTTCCTTTTTTGTATATTTACAGAAACTTTTACTGTCTCTTTTACTATTTCTTGCTAGTTTACACCCATGCTCTAATTTCTCCCTTTCTAATGTTTGCATCATCCACTACTGGTTTCTAATGAATACCAATCTTCTGTCCGACCACTAATGTTCAGAGCATTGAAGGCCTTTTCTTTCAATTTGATGACACCTTAACTTCCTTAGTTAGCTACAAATGGTTCATCCATCTCACAATCTTACTTTCTTGATGGACTATATATTTGTTGAGAGTGATGAAATATCTCCTTAAATGTCTGCTTCTCTACTCTCTTACCTTTTAACTGATTTTCGCAGTCCACCTTAACCAAATCTGTGTTCAGAGTCTTGTAATTGTCTTTATTTAAGTTTAAGACAAGATCTTCAAAACCAAACCTCTCCCCCTCAAGCTGAAAGTGAAATTTTACCATATTATCACCAATATTGCCTAAAGAATAATTTACAATGATTTACTTATTAATCCTGTCTTATTTCACATTACCAGCTCGAAATATAAACGCTCTCGGGTTGGTTCCATTCACAATATGAGCTGACATTGGGGCCAGCAATGCAGTTGAGGAGTCAATGGTGCAATAGGAATAGTGTTCAGGGAGCAGGACGTTGCTCACATGCACAAGCAGAGCTTGGAAGAGCATGAAGGGAGATAGGAGAGATACCAGAGCATGATTCAATTTGACGGTTAGGGCAGAAGGGAAACTTTAGAGCTCGTTTGGCTCAGTGGGCTATGGGAAGGGTGAAAATTGGCTGAGCTGATGGTTTCAGTCTTAGTGACCACACCATCTATTAGCTTCTCGCCCTTATTATTGGAGGTGAGGGTAGAGAAGACAGGAGAAAGGAGTTGGAGAAGATAGTTTGCTGTAGAGAAAAGAAGCAAGAGGTTATCTTTGCAAGACGGGATAATCTTGGTACAATGGGCAGAATTAGAAGATGAGAACAGGACCCGATCGTGTTTTATGTGGTCTAATCATTTCTGGCGGTGAATGGCGAAACCAGTTGTCTGCCACATCCTTCAAGTCTGTATCCCTTGGATTTAAGGGAGCAGAGATAAGGTTCATACAAGGGGGAATGGCCACAGTGAGACGGAGTAATGCGTTTAGTGGAATTGGTATCAGTACAGGTCATATATATCTGTGTCAAAAACGTGAGGGGCCTCATTTAGTTTATCTGTTGATGGAAAAGAATGTCCCCTATTCCCACCGACATGCTGCGTTTTACTGCTCGGTGACAGCAGACAAAGTCCATCTTATATCCTAGAATACATACGTACTAACATAACCCTATACAAATCAACGATTCTCGGAAGACCACCATCATTAACAACGAGCTCAGTAGACTCAATGTGGATATTGCAGCACTTCAGGAGACATGCCTCCCTGCGAACGGGTCTCGAATAGAGCAAGACTACACCTTCTACTGGCAGGGTAGTGATCCTGAAGAACCAAGACAGCATGGAGTGGGCTTCACCATCAGAAATCCCTTGCTCAGCATGATAGAGCCACCTTCAAATGGCTCAGAATGCATACTGTCCATCCGATTACTCACCACCTCTGGTCCAGTACACCTACTCAGCATCCAACACTATGCTCCCAACCTGAAGCTAAAGACCAGTGCTATGAGGAACTCCATAATATCATTAGTAGCATCCCCATTTCCGAACATTTGTTCCTGCTGGGGGACTTTCATGCCAGGGTTGGGGCCGAGCATGACTCATGGCCCTCCTGCCTTGGGCGCTATGGCATTGGAAGGATGAATGAGAATGGACAGAGACTGCTTGAGTTGTGTACCTATCATAACCTCTGCATTACGAACTCGTTCTTTCACAATAAACCTTGTCACCAAGTTTCTTGGAGGCACCCAAGATCACGTCGTTGGCACCAGCTGGACCTCAGCATCACAAGGCGAGCCTCTTTAAACAGCGTTCAAACAAGACGCAGCTTCCCCAGTGTGGAATGCGACACCGACCACTCCCTGGTGTGCAGCTAGGTTAGACACAAACCAAAGAAGCTGCATCACTCCAAGCAGAAGGGCCACCCACGCATCAACACGAGCAGAATTTCTAATACACAGCTGTTACAAAACATTTCTAAATTCACTTTGAAAAGCCCTTCAAAACACTCCCACAGGGGATGCAGAGACTAAGTGGGCCCACATCAGAGTGTGAGTCAGCAATGACCGATGGCAAGCGCGTGAAGCAGAATGAAGCCTGGTTTCAATCTCACTTTGAAGAGCTGGGACCTGATTTAGCAACTAAGCGCATTGCACTGCTGAACTACAAGAAAGCCCTCAGCGAGTTAACATCTGTAGCACTTAAAACAGCCAGAAGCGCTGCACAAAGAACAGCCAGGCGCTGCGCAAATGACGACTGGCAACACCTATACAGTCATATTCAGCTTGCCTCAGACAGCGGAAACATCAGAGGAATGTATGATGGCATTAAGAGAGCTTTTGGGCCAACCATCAAGAAGATCGCCCCCCTCAAATCGAAATCAGGGGACACAATCACTGAACAACGCAAGCAAATGGATCACTGGGTTTAGCACTACCTAGAACTGTACTCCAGGGAGAATGGTGTCACTGAGACCGCCCTCAATGCAGCCCAGCATCTGCCAGTCATGGATGAGCTGGACGTGCAGCCAACAAAATCGGAACTCAGTGATCCCATTGATTCTCTAGCCAGCGGAAAAACCCCTGGGAAGGACGGCATTACCCCTGAAATAATTAAGAGTGTTAAAACTGCTATACTCTCAGCATTCTCCGAACTGCTTTGCCTGTGCTGGGATGAGGGAGCAGTACCACAGGACATGCGCGATGCCAATATCATCACCCTCCATAAGAACAAAGGTGACCACGGTGACTGCAACGACTACCGTGGAATCTCCCTGTTCAGCATTGTGGGGAAAGTCTTCGCTCTAGTCGTTTTAAACATTCTCCAGAAGCTGGCCGAGCGTGTCACCCCGAAGGCACTGTGTGGCTTTCGAGCAGAGAGATCGACCATTAACATGCTGTTTTCCCTTCGTCAGCTACAGGAGAAATGCCGTGAACAACAGATGCCCCTCTACATTGCTTTCATTGATCTCACCAAAGCCTTTGACCTCGTCAGCAGACGTGGCCTCTTCAAACTAATAGAAAAGATCGGATGTCCACCAAAGCTACTGAGTATCATCACCTCATTCCATGACAATATGAAAGGTACAATTCAACATAGCGGCGCCTCATCAGACCCCTTTCCTATTCTGAGTGGCGTGAAACAGTGCGGTGTTCTCGCACCTACACTGTTTGTGATTTTCTTCTCCCTGCTGCTTTCACATGCGTTCAAGTATTCAGAAGAAGGAATTTTCCTCCATGCAAGATCAGGTGGCAGGTTGTTCAACCTTGCCCGTCTAAGAGCGAAGACCGAAGTACGGAAAGTCCTCATCAGGGAACTTCTCGTTGCTGACGATGCTGCATTAACACTGAAGAGTGTCTGCAGAATCTCATCGACAGGTTTGCAGCTGCCTGCAACGAATTTGGCCTAACCATCAGCCTCAAGAAAACGAACATCATGGGACAGGACGTCAGAAATGCTCCATCCATCAATATCGGCGACCACGCTCTGGAAATGGTTCAAGAGTTCATCTACCCACGCTCAACTATCACCAGTAACCTGTCTCTCGATGCAGAAATCAACAAGCGCATGGGAAAGGCATACACTGCTATGTCCAGACTGGCCAAGAGAGTGTGGGAAAATGGCGCACTGACATGGAACACAAAGTCAGTGTGTATCAAGCCTGTGCCCTCAGTACCTTGCTCTACGGCAGTGATGCCTGGACAACGTACGTCAGCCAAGAGCGACGCCTCAATTCATTCCATCTTCGCTGCCTCTGGAGAATACTTGGCATCAGGAGGCAGGACCGCATCTCCAACACAGAATTCCTCGAGGCGGCCAGCACCCCCAGCTTATACACCCTACTGAGTCAGCGGCGCTTGAGTTGGCAGCTTGGCTATGTGAGCCGCATGGAAGATGGCAGGATCCCCAAGGATACATTGTACAACGAGCTCGCCACTGGTATCAGACCCACCGGCCGTCCACGTCCCCGCGTTAAAGACGTCTGCAAACGCGACATGAAGTCCTGTGACATTGATCACAAGTCGTGGGACTCAGTTGACAGCGATCGCCACAGCTGGCAGGCAGCCATATAGGCGTGGCTAATGTGTGGCGAGTCGAAGAGACTTAGCATTTGGCAGGAAAAAAGACAGAAGCGCAAGGGGAGAGCCAACTGCGAAACGGCCCTGAAAACCAATTTTATCTGCAGCACCTGTAGAAGAGTTTGTCACTCTAGTATTGGCCTTTATAGCCACTCCAGGCGCTGCTCCACTGACCACTGACTACCTCCAGGTGCTTACCTATTGTCTCCCGAGACAAGGAGGCCAAAGAAGTAGAAGAACATATATACAAACATTCATATGAATTAGGAGCAGGAGTAGGTCACTTGGACCCTCGAGCCTCATCTGCCATTAGGCAAGATCATGGCTGATCTGATTGTAACCTCAACTCCACATTCCCGCCTTCCCCCCATAGCTTTTCAACCCATTACTTATCAAGAATCTATCTACTTCGGCCTTAAAAAATATTTAACGACTCTGCTGCCACCACCTTTTGAGAAAGATAATTCCAAGGACTCACCACCCTCTGAGAGAAAAATAATCTCTTCATCTCTGTATTAAAGGGCTACCCCTTATTGTTAAACAATGACCCCTAATTGTAGATTCTCTCACAAGGGGAAACATCCGTTCCACATCCACTCTAACAAGACGCCTCAGGATCTTACATGTTTCAATCAAGTCGCCTTTTACTCTCCCAAACTCCAGCGAATACAAGCCTAGCCTGACCAGCCTTGCCTCATAAGGCAACCCTCCCATTCCAGTTATTATGCTTTCAACGCATTTAAATCCTTCTGTAAATAAGGAGACCAATACTATGCACAGTACTCCAGATGTGGTCTCGCCAATATTACTGAACCTCCCTACTTTTTTATTTATTCATTCATGGGATGTGGTTGGATTCACTGGCCAGGCCAGCATTTATTGCCCATCACTAATTGCCCTTGAGAAAGTGGTGGTGATCTGTCTTCTTTAACCACTGCAGTCCATTTGGGGTAGGTATACCCACAGTGCTGTTAGGAAGGGAGTTCCAGGATTTTGACCCAGCGACTTTTCAATTGTCCTAGCAACAAATGTTAGCATTCTATTAGCTTTCCTAATTACTTGCTTTACCTACCTGCTAACCTTTTTGTGTTTCATGCATCCCAGAGCTCTATGAACTCTCACCATTTAGATAATATGCTTCTTGTTTTATTCTTCTTGCCAGAATTTACTGTTTAAAAACTTCTCGCAATATACATTTGGGAGAACATAATATCTTTACTGTCCCGGTAACCATGTCCTGGAATTTGTTGCCTGACAATATTTTGGGAGAACATTACCACAAGGAATTTCCCGGCGGAGCAGCAGGAGAAGGTAGCGACTCTTCGTTGGGTGAGTGAAGGCATCAGGAGCTGTGTTTTAAAAGTAAGTACTTACTGTTTTACTTACTGTTTTCCTTGTCTTTGAGTTTCTTTTGGCGCCGGAGGAACCGGAAGCTGGTCGGCAGCGAGGACTCCTGGGTAGGTATTTTCCTTAAAGGTGCGGAGCTTCGTGGACTCGGCCTCATTTCCCGGCGGAGCAGCAGGAGAAGGTAGCGACTCTTCGTTGGGTGAGTGAAGGCATCAGGAGCTGTGTTTTAAAAGTAAGTACTTACTGTTTTCCTTGTCTTTGAGTTTCTTTTGGCGCCGGAGGAACCGGAAGCTGGTCGGCAGCGAGGACTCCTGGGTAGGTATTTTCCTTAAAGGTGCGGAGCTTCGTGGACTCGGCCTCATTTCCCGGCGGAGCAGCAGGAGAAGGTAGCGACTCTTCGTTGGGTGAGTGAAGGCATCAGGAGCTGTGTTTTAAAAGTAAGTACTTACTGTTTTACTTACTGTTTTCCTTGTCTTTGAGTTTCTTTTGGCGCCGGAGGAACCGGAAGCTGGTCGGCAGCGAGGACTCCTGGGTAGGTATTTTCCTTAAAGGTGCGGAGCTCCGTGGACTCGGCCTCATTTCCCGGCGGAGCAGCAGGAGAAGGTAGCGACTCGTCGGTGGGGAGTGAAGGCATCAGGAGCTGTGTTTTAAAAGTAAGTACTTACTGTTTTACTTACTGTTTTCCTTGTCTTTGAGTTTCTTTTGGCGCCGGAGGAACCGGAAGCTGGTCGGCAGCGAGGACTCCTGGGTAGGTATTTTCCTTAAAGGTGCGGAGCTCCGTGGACTCGGCCTCATTTCCCGGCGGAGCAGCAGGAGAAGGTAGCGACTCGTCGGTGGGGAGTGAAGGCATCAGGAGCTGTGTTTTAAAAGTAAGTACTTACTGTTTTACTTACTGTTTTCCTTGTCTTTGAGTTTCTTTTGGCGCCGGAGGAACCGGAAGCTGGTCGGCAGCGAGGACTCCTGGGTAGGTATTTTCCTTAAAGGTGCGGAGCTCCGTGGACTCGGCCTCATTTCCCGGCGGAGCAGCAGGAGAAGGTAGCGACTCGTCGGTGGGGAGTGAAGGCATCAGGAGCTGTGTTTTAAAAGTAAGTACTTACTGTTTTACTTACTGTTTTCCTTGTCTTTGAGTTTCTTTTGGCGCCGGAGGAACCGGAAGCTGGTCGGCAGCGAGGACTCCTGGGTAGGTATTTTCCTTAAAGGTGCGGAGCTCCGTGGACTCGGCCTCATTTCCCGGCGGAGCAGCAGGAGAAGGTAGCGACTCGTCGGTGGGGAGTGAAGGCATCAGGAGCTGTGTTTTAAAAGTAAGTACTTACTGTTTTACTTACTGTTTTCCTTGTCTTTGAGTTTCTTTTGGCGCCGGAGGAACCGGAAGCTGGTCGGCAGCGAGGACTCCTGGGTAGGTATTTTCCTTAAAGGTGCGGAGCTCCGTGGACTCGGCCTCATTTCCCGGCGGAGCAGCAGGAGAAGGTAGCGACTCGTCGGTGGGGAGTGAAGGCATCAGGAGCTGTGTTTTAAAAGTAAGTACTTACTGTTTTACTTACTGTTTTCCTTGTCTTTGAGTTTCTTTTGGCGCCGGAGGAACCGGAAGCTGGTCGGCAGCGAGGACTCCTGGGTAGGTATTTTCCTTAAAGGTGCGGAGCTCCGTGGACTCGGCCTCATTTCCCGGCGGAGCAGCAGGAGAAGGTAGCGACTCGTCGGTGGGGAGTGAAGGCATCAGGAGCTGTGTTTTAAAAGTAAGTACTTACTGTTTTACTTACTGTTTTCCTTGTCTTTGAGTTTCTTTTGGCGCCGGAGGAACCGGAAGCTGGTCGGCAGCGAGGACTCCTGGGAAGGTATTTTCCTTAAAGGTGCGGAGCTGAGTAAACCCGAGCCACTACACATGTAGTGTCTCCTACCCATCCTCCTCCTCTAACCTAATAATAAGACCCTTTTTACCCTCCTCCTCTAACCAAAAAGGACTGAGCAGGTAAGCTATTTACTGTTTTTGTTAATATCTATAGTTGTACTTAACTAAGGGGTAATTGAATAAAAGAAATGGCAGCCAGTGTAGTGTATTGCTCCTCCTGCAGAATGTTCGAGGTGAGGGAAACCTCCGGTGACCCTGCCGACTTCACCTGCTGGAAGTGCATCCGTCTCCAGCTCCTATCAGACCGTGTTAGGGAATTGGAGCTGGAGCTGGATGAACTGAGGATCATTCGGGAAGCTGAGGGGTTGATAGATAGAAGCTACACGGAGGTCGTTACTCCACAAATCAAAGGCAGCTGGGTAACAGTTAGAGGTGGGAAGAGGTCAGTGCAGGGATCTCCTGTGGTCGTTCCCCTCAACAACAAGTATACAGTTTTAGATACTGTTGGGGGGGACGGCCTATCGGGGGCAGGCTGCAGTGACCGGGCCTCTGGCACGGGGTCCTGCACTGTGGCTCAGAAGGGAAGGAGGGAGAATGGGAGAGCACTAGTCATCGGGGACTCGATGGTGAGGAGTACGGACAGGCGGTTCTGTGGGCGCAGGCGAGACGCACGGATGGTTTGTTGCCTCCCTGGTGCCAGGGTCCGTGATGTTTGTGATCGCGTCTTCAGGATCCTTAAAGGGGAGGGGGAGCAGCCAGAGGTCGTGGTGCACATTGGCACCAACGACGTAGGAAGGAAGGGTGGCACAGATGTTAGAAGTGAGTTTAGGGAGTTAGGCTGGAAGCTGAAAGCTCGGACGGACAGAGTTGTTATCTCTGGTTTGTTGCCGGCGCCACGTGATAGTGAGGCTAGGAATAGGGAGAGCACAGCTGAACACGTGGCTGCAGGAATGGTGTAGGAGGGAGGGCTTCCAGTTCTTGGATAATTGGACTGCATTCTGGGGAAGATGGGACCTGTTCAAACAGGACGGGCTGCATCTGAACCAGAGGGGCACCAATATCCTGGGAGGGAGGTTTGCTAGTACTGTTCGGGAGGGTTTAAACTAGTTTGGGAGGGGGATGGGAACCGGACTTGTAATCCAGGGACCAGTGGGTCCACTCAGAAAGACAAAGAGTGTAGTGAGGTATTGGGTAAGGTAGCACTGTCACAGAGGACAGATGGGCACGGAGAAGGGTTAAAGTGCGTATACTTCAACGCAAGAAGCATCAGGAATAAGGTGAGTGAATTGAAGGCGTGGATGGGCACTTGGGACTACGATGTTGTGGCCATCTCTGAAACGTGGATAGGTGAGGGGGAGGAATGGTTTTTGGAGGTACCTGGTTATAGATGTTTTCATAAGATTAGGAATGGTGGTAAAAGAGGTGGGGGGTGGCATTGTTAGTTAGAAATAGTGTAACAACTGCTGAAAGAATTTTCGAGGAGGATCTGCCGACTGAGGCACTGTGGGTTGAGGTCAGGAACAGGAAAGGAGCAGTCACCTTGATGGGAGTTTTCTATAGGCCCCCCAATAGCAGCAGGGAGGTGGAAGAGCAGATTGGGAAACAGATTTTGGAAAGGAGCAGAAGTCACAGGGTAGTAATTATGGGGGATTTCAACTTCCCAAATATTGATTGGCAACTCTTTAGATCGAATAGTTTGGATGGGGTAGTGTTTGTGCAGTGTGTCCAGGAAGCTTTTCTGACTCAGTATGTAGACTGCCCGACCAGAGGGGAGGCAATATTGGATTTGGTACTAGGTAATGAACCAGGGCAAGTGATAGAGCTGTTGGTGGGCGAGCACTTTGGAGATAGTGATCACAATTCTGTAGCATTCACTGTGGTAATGGAGAGGGATAGGTATGTGCAACAGGGCAAGGTTTACAATTGGGGGAAGGGTAGATATGATGCTGTCAGGCAGGAACTGAGGAGCATAAGTTGGGAGCATATGCTGGCAGGGAAGGGCACGGTCGAAATGTGGAACTTTTTCAAGGAGCAGATAGTAGGGGCCATTGATAAGCATGTCCCTGTCAGACAGGGAAGGGATGGTCATGTGAGGGAACCGTGGTTGACAAGAGAGGTTGAGAGTCTTGTTAGGAAGAAGAAGGATGCGTATATAAAGTTGAGGAAAAAGGGCACAGGCATAGCTCTGGAGGGATACAAGATGGTCAGGAAGGATCTGAAGAAAGGGATTAGGAGAGCTAAGAGAGGGCATGAAAAATGCTTGGCGGGTAGGATAAAAGAAAACCCCAAGGCCTTTTACGCGTATGTCAGAAATATGAGGATGACTAGGGGGACCATAGGTCCGGTCAAGGACAATAGCGGGAGACTGTGTGTTGAGCCGGAAGAGATAAGTGAGGTTTTGAATGAGTACTTCTCTTCGGTATTTACGAATGAGAAGGGGTGTATTACTGAAGAGGACGGTGTGAAACAGACTGGTAAGCTCGAGGAAGTGCTCGTTAGGAGGGAAGATGTGTTGGGGTTTTTGAATAACTTGAAGATAGACTAGTCTCCCGGGCCTGACGGGGTATATCCAAGGATGTTATGGGAAGCAAGGGATGAAATTGCAGAGCCGCTGGCAATGATCTTTTCATCTTCTCTGCTGACGGGGGTGGTACCAGGTGATTGGAGGGTGGCAAATGTTGTGCCCCTGTTCAAGAAAGGGAATAGGAACAACCCTGGGAATTACAGGCCAGTTAGTCTTACTTCGGTGGTCGGCAAGTTGATGGAAAAGGTGCTGAGGGATAGGATTTCTGAGCATCTGGAAAGACACTGCTTGATTCGGGACAGTCAGCACGGTTTTGTGAGGGGCAGGTCTTGCCTCACAAGCCTGATTGAATTCTTTGAGCAGGTGACCAAGCAAGTGGATGAGGGTAAACCAGTGGATGTGGTGTACATGGATTTTAGTAAGGCATTTGATAAGGTCCCCCATGGTAGACTTATGGAGAAAGTCAGGAGGCATGGGATAGTGGGGAATGTGGCCAGTTGGATTAAGAATTGGCTAACTGATAGAAGGCAGAGAGTGGTCTTAGATGGTAAATACTCAGCCTGGAGCCCAGTTACCAGTGGCGTGCCGCAGGGATCAGTTCTGGGTCCTCTCCTGTTTGTGATTTTTATTAACGACTTGGATGAGGAACTCGAAGGGTGGGTCAGTAAATTTGCAGATGATACAAAGGTTGGTGGAGTTGTGGATACCGAGGAGGGCTATTGTCGTCTGCAAAGGGACTTGGATAGGTTGCAGTGCTGGGCTGAAAAGTGGCAGATGGAGTTTAACCCTGAAAAGTGTGAGGTCGTCCATTTTGGAAGGACAAACATGAATGCAAAATACTGGGTTAACGGTAGGGTTCTTGGGCATGTGGAGGAGCAGAGAGACCTTGGGGTCTATGTGCATAGATCATTGAAAGTTGCAACTCAAGTGGATAGGGCTGTGAAGAAGGCATATGGGGTGTTAGCGTTCATTAGCAGAGGGATTGAATTTAAGAGCCGTGAGGTGATGATGCAGCTGTACAGGACCTTGGTAAGGCCTCATTTGGAGTACTGTGTGCAGTTCTGGTCGCCTCATTTTAGGAAGGATGTGGAAGCCTTGGAGAGGGTGCAGAGGAGATTTACCAGGATGTTGCCTGGAATGGAGAATAAGTCTTACGAGGAAAGGCTGAACATTCTAGGCCTCTTCTCATTAGAAAGGAGAAGGATGAGGGGTGACATGATAGAGGTTTATAAGATGATCAGGGGAATAGATAGGGTAGACAGTCAGAAACTTTTTCCCCGGGTGGAGCAAAGCGTTACAAGGGGTCATAAATTTAAGGTGAAGGGTGGGAGATATAAGGGGGATGTCAGGGGAAGGTTCTTTACCCAGAGAGTGGTCGGGGCATGGAATGCCTTGCCCGGGGAAGTTGTTGAGTCAGAAACTTTAGGGACTTTCAAAAGGCTTTTGGATAGGTATATGGATAAAGGAGAATGATGGGGTATAGATTAAATTGTCCTTGACAGAGGACAAAGGATCGGCACAACATTGTGGGCCGAAGGGCCTGTTCTGTGCTGTATGTTCTATGTTCTATGTTCTATGTTCTATGAATCCAATGGTTCAGCGGAAGGTCCAGAAAAACATTTTTTGGACAACTAGGCATGGACAATAAATATTAGTTCTGTCCTCGAGCAGACACTGTAATATGCAGTGCAGCCAATTGGTACTGGTAATATCTCAGATATCAGAGCAGGGAAAACAATGTATGACATAATCCGTTACTACAGAGACAGTGAACCGAGTGTCCTGGTCCAGAAACCCTTCCCCTGCTCCATCTCTACTATTATCAGAGACATTAAATCCGGCAACAGTGACTGCAGAACATGGAATCGTTGGGTACGGGCCAGTAAAGAGCCCAAGGAGGATAATATCAGAACATTTTTCTGTCTCTTTTCACCGGAAGATTGATCTTACCCGTTCACTCCTTCCTTATGAATAGCAGAAGAGAAAGGTTTTGTTAATTTGATAAATGTTACTGACCTATTATTGCCAATCATAGATTGTAGATTAAAGTTAATTATCATATTCCAGGCTGTTAGAATAGTGAGAGAGAGAGAGTAGGGATCACGAGGAATGAATTCCTGATCGGAATCTGTTCCAGAAACAAGAATCCAGTCACTGAGAGAAACAAAGTCTGGGGCAAAATTGGAGCGGTGCAGTGGTTAGCATCACAGCTCTAGTGATCCGCGTTCGCTTCTGGTACTGCCTGTGCAGAGTTTGCAAGTTCTCCCTGTGACCATGTGGGTTTCCGCAGGGTGCTCTCCTTTCCTTCCACAGCCAATGACTTGCAGGTTGACAGATACATTGCCCCTAGTGTAGGTAGGAGAATGGTGGGGATGTGGTAGGGAGTATGAGATTAATGTAGGATTAGTATAAATGGGTGTTTGTTGGTCGGCACAGACTCATTGGCCCGAAGGATCTGTTTCAGTGCTGTATCTATTTATGACTATGAGTCTATGACAATACGGCTGTCACCTCATGGTGGAACAGCCGTTTTTGTGATCATCTAAATGGAATGAAACAAAATGTTAGTGACAGAAACCCCATGTTCAGCAAACACAGAAAATATTAAAGGCAAGTGCACAATTAAGTATTGACGATCACTTCAGCCAATTTATCACTTCAGTGATGTTTGAGTGAATATTCGAATTATATAGAATATACCACACAGAAACAGGCGTTTGGCCCAATCAGTATATGCAGACGTTATGCTCCACTCGAGCATCCTCCTAATCTGCCTCATCTAACTCAATCAGCATGGCTCTCTACACCCATATGTTGACCTAGCGTTACCTTAAATATACCCATACTGTCCTCCCAACTGTTCCCTCTGACAGCACGTTCCTCATTATCACCACATTCTGGGTAAAGAAGTTTTTGCTGAATTCCCTCTTTGATGTCTTGGCAGCTATGTACTATTGATAGCCTCTAGTTTTGCACTTTCCCGCAAGTGGAAATAGTCTATCTGTGTCTACTCCAATAACAGCTTTCATAATTTTAAAGACCTCTATTTGGTCACTCCTCGGCCTTCTGTCTGGAAAAGAGACCCAGCCTGTCCAGTCTTTTTGGATAATTGCAACCCCTCACCTCTGGTACAATTTTTGCAGCTTTGTTGCACCCTCTCCTGTGCTTCTATATCCTTTTGTTAATATGCTGACTAGAATGGATAAACAGTCCTCAAAGTGTGGTCCAACCAAGGTTCTAAGAGGTTTCGTATAAGTTCTTTACTTCTCAATTCCATCCCTTTAGAAATTAATTCTACTGCTGAGTTTGCCTTTTAGATGTATTTGTAAATCTGCATCCATATTTCATTAGTGTATTTGATGTCTCAGGCACCTTCACTTAAATACGCCATTTGCATTCTTATTCAAAGTAATATATAATCTCTGAATTTTCTTACCAGATTGAAATTCCTCACAATTACTTATGTTGAAATGCATTTGCCAATTATATGCCCATTATGCAAATTTTTAAAACTATCATCTAGTATCTTGTTTCAGTCCTCCTCAGTATTGAATTTCCCTCCCCATACACCCACCAACTGCACTCTGTCCCCACTATATGGTGTCACCAACAAATCTAGAAATTATGGCATTGATTCCAAAGTCTAAATCATTGCGAATAACTGTGGTCCTAGCACTGATCCATGCAGTACCCCACTAGTCACTGCCTGCCACTGGGAAAGAGTCCAATTTATTCCTACTCTTTGTTTCCTGTCAGCCAACCAGTTATTTATCCATGTGAGTACATTACCACCAATTCCACGTGCTTTAATTTTGCTTGCTAATCTCTTATGTGGGACCTTATCCAAACCTTCTGAAAGTCCAAATGCACCACATGCATTGGTTCGCCCTTATCTATTCTAGTAGCTTCAGACTCAAAAATTTCCAGGTGATTTGTCAAGCATGATTTCCCTTTCGTAAATCCATGTTGACTTTGTCCGATCCTGCCCTTGTATTCCAAGTGCTCTGCTATTACATCATTTATAATGGACTCTAACATTTTCCCCACTACTGATGTCAGGCTAACTGGTCTATAATTCCCTGCTTTCTCTCTCCCTCCTTGTTGTTAAATAGTTGGGTTAAATTATCGACCCTCCAATCGATTGGAACTGTTCCAGAGTCTATAGAATTTTGAGAAATGACCAGCAATGCATCTAGTATTTCTAGGGCCACTTCCTTAAGTACTCTGGAACGTAGAATATCAGGCCCTGGGAATTTATTGGCCTTCAATACCATCAATTTCCCTACTAAGACTGATTTTACACAGTATCTCCTTCTCACTGGACCTACATTCCCCAACATTTCTGGGAGGTTATCTGTGTCGGCCTTTGTGAAAACAGAACCAAAGTATGCATTTCATTGGTCTGCCATTCCTTTGTTCCCCGTTATACATTGCCTGGTTTCTGACTGTAAGTGACCCACATTTTTCTTCACGAATATTTTTCTATTCACATATCTATAGAAGTTTTTACAGTCAGTTTGTATGTTCTCTGCAAGATTACCATCATACTATATTTTCCCCTTCTTAATCAATTCCTTTTGTCCTCCTTTGCTGAATTCTAAACTGCTCCCAATCCTCAGGGTTGCTGCTTGTTCTGGCCATTTTATATTTCTGCTCCTTAGATCTAACACTATCCTTCGTTTCTTTTGTATGGCACTGTTGAGCCACCATTCCTGATTATTTTTTTCTGCGCCAGATAGGATTGTTGTAGTTCATCCATGCGCTCCCTAAATGCGAGCAATTGCCTATCCACTGTCTCCAGCCCCCCAAAAGGGTTTTTACGCCCAACAGGCATTTTGGCCGGTCTCACGAACTCGAGATCCTTCTTTTTTCGTTCACAATGCGTCAAGTACCATCTGGGATGCCGAATGTAAGATTTGATCAGATAAGGGTGGTTTATGCCCCCTTCTAAGCTGGGAACAGACTTAACAGCACAAATAATGCTGTGAATTTATTGTGATGAACGTATAGTTTCAGATAAACTATAGTCACAAACTTAGACAGTGAGTAACAGCTTAAAACAAATGTTATCCGCATTAAAAACTTGATGGCAGAGCACATGACTCTTTCTCTTGCAGCATATGGTCGGTCTCTCTCTCTCTCTCTTGTCTCCGTGTTGTTGTTCGAAAATTCTCTGCTCTACTGTATCAAAGACAGGACTTCTTTTATCGTGGCAGATTTCCAGTTAACCCTCTGCTTTCCCAGTCAGTGATTAAGTTTTGTTGAAAAGGATTTCTTTTTTAACCAACCCAGGATGATATCGTGATGGCTGATAACTTTTCAAATTCACAGTAGATCCTTTATTTATTTAGATAGAGATACAGCACTGAAACAGGCCCTTCTGCCCACCGAGTCTGTGCCGCCCAACAACCACCCATTTATACTAATTCTACATTAATCTCATATTCCCTACCACCTAACTGGACTAGGGGCAATTTACAATGGCCAATTTACCTATCAACCTGCAAGACTTTCGCTATGGGGGGAAACCGGATTACCTGGCAGAAACCCACGCGGTGACAGGGTGAACTTGCAAACTCCACACAGGAAGTACCCAAAACTGAACCTGGGTTGCTGGAGTTGTGAGGCTGCGGTACTAACCACGGCGCTGCTGTGCTACTGCACTCGGTATTATTTGTCACTGTATGATTTACACAGCCGCCTGTTCTTTTCCAGGAATTTACTGATGGAATCTCACAATCTGCACTTTCAGTGTTGCTGGAGCTGCATTATGTCGATAATAATTTTCATTTTAGTTACCCTGGCATTGTTACTGGATTATTCTGTGTATTGCATGTATTCCAAACAGGTGTCTCGGTTAGGATCACGAATCAGACCATCAGATGTTTTTAATAGTTTCATGCTGTGGAATTACCCGGTCCTGGAATATTTTTACGAATGTTTTCACAGTGATTGATAATAATGCATCTCACGGTCTCAGTGTTACAAGGGGACAGCACAATGGCCTTGCCCTTCAATAACATGTTTCAATTTCACTGGAAGTTCAATGCATTCATTGTTTATCACTTTTATTAATGTCATTTTATTTCTTTGTGCCTTTGACGCTGCTTCAGATTTCTGGCAACTAAACTGAGTTTTCTGCTGACTCTTTCACATCTCCTTCTCTTCACTGTGGATGCCTTCACTATCACAGGACTGCATTGTAAAATAGAAAATATTGATATTATCTTTTATTGGTTTGCATTCTATCAGTTGAAATCAAGCGTATTTCTATTCATCCGTAGATTATCTGCTGCAGCGCTGACGTTGGTGTTTTATTCATTAAACAATTCCACATTCTAACGGTGAACTTTATAATTCCAAGAGAATGTATTTCAATGATCATGACGTTGCTCTGGAAGAGGCGTTCGATTCCATGCATTGTATATGTTTAGTTTAGTTTAGTTTAGTTTAGAGATACAGCACTGAAACAGGCCCTTCAGCCCACCGAGTCTGTGCCGACCATCAACCACCCATTTGCACTAATCCTACACTACTTCCATATTTCTACCACGTCCCCACCTGTCCATATATTTCCCTACCACCTACCTATACTAGGGGCAATTTATAATGGCCATTTAACCTATCAACCTGCAAGTCTTTGGCATGTGAGAGAAAACGGGAGCACCCGGAGGAAACTCACGCAGACACAGGGAGATGTGGTGAAGAATGCAGATGAACAGGTGGAGACTTGGGTCCACTGTAGAAGCATTCAAATATTCATAGAGATTTCACCATTGAACAAACTGACTCTGAAAATAGAATCATTGAACATGGGGTTGGTGAACACAAAACAGGCACTGATATTTAGGAATAAACTTTATGTGAAATGTGTCATTAAGTGTCCGTTTGCAGGGTGTGAATATTCCAGAGAGATAGGGAGGGCGACTCAGAGAATGAAGGAGAAAAGGAACAGGGAGAACGAAACCTATGGAAAAAGATAGCCAGAAGGGAAGAAAAATAGAAAGAAGCAGTGGTGCGTATAATTCAAGATCATAATGAGCTGAAATATAGAACATAGAACAGTCCAGTACAGGCACTTCGGCACACGAGGTTGTGCCGACCCTTTAAGCTAGTCTAAGATCAAACTACCTACCTACCCTTCATTCTACTACCATTTATGTACCTATCCAAGAGTCACTTAAATGTCCCTAATGTATCTGCTTCTACTACCACCACTGTCAGTCATTCCACGAACCCACCACTCTCTGTGTAAAGAACCTACCTCTGACATCTCCCGAAACCTTCCTCCAATCAGATTAAAATTATGCACCCTGGTGATAGCCCTTTCCGCCCTGGGAAAAAGTCTCTGGCTATCCATGCTATCTATGCCTTTCAACATCTTGTACCCCTCTATTAAGTCACCTCTTATCCTTCTTCGCTCCAATGAGAAAAGCCCTAGCTCCCTCAATCTTTCTTCGTAAGACATGCCCTCCAGTCCAGGCAGCATCCTGGTAAATCTCCTCTGCACCCTCGCCAAAGCTTCCACATCCTTCCGATAATGAGGCGACCAGAACTGAACAGAATATTCCAAGTGTGGTCTAACCAGGGCTTTATAGAGATGCAGCATAACCTAGCGGCTCTTAAACTCAATCCCCCTGTTAATGAAAGCCAACACACCATGTGCCTTCTTAATAACCCTATCAACTTGGGAGGCAACTTTGAGGGATCTATGGACATGGACACCAAGATCCCTCTGTTGCTACACACTGCCAAGAATCCTGTTTTAAGCCTGTATTCTGCATTCAAATTCGACCTTCCAAAATGAATCACTTCACACTTTTCCATGTTGAACTCCATCTGCCACTTCCCAGCCCAGTTCTGCATCCTGTCAATGTCC
Organism: Heterodontus francisci; assembly: GCF_036365525.1. Classification (NCBI taxonomy): domain Eukaryota; kingdom Metazoa; phylum Chordata; class Chondrichthyes; order Heterodontiformes; family Heterodontidae; genus Heterodontus; species Heterodontus francisci. Next base: position 1,458,673 of record NW_027140578.1, on the reverse strand, counting down.
CGTTGCAACCTACAACAGACTTCCACACTTTTCACAACTCCAGCAACCATTGTGTCATCGGCAAACTTACTAACCCAGCCTTCCACTTCCTCATCCAAGTCATTTATAAAAATCACAAAGAGCTGAAGTCCCAGAACAGATCCTGCAGAACACCACTGGTCACCGACCTCCAAGCTGAATACTTTCCATCTACTACCATCCTCTGACTTCTGTGGACCAGCCAATTCTGTATCCAGACAGCCAAATTTCCCTGTATCCCATGCCTCCTTACTTTCTGAATGAGCCTACCATGGGGAACCTTATCAAACGCCTAGCTAAAATCCATATACACCACATCCACTGCTCTTTCTACATCAATGTGTTTTGTCACATCCTAAAAGAATTCAATAAGGCTTGTGAGGCATGACATGCCCCTCAGAAAGCCATGCTGACTATCTCTAATCGAACTATGCTTTTCCAAATAATCATAAATCCTGTCTCTCAGAATTATCTCCAATAATTTGCCCACAACCGACGTAAGACTGACAGGTTTGTAGTTCCCAGGGTTATCTCTAGTCTCTTTCTTGAACAAGGGAATAACATTTGCCACCCTCCAATCATCTGGCACCACTCCAGTGGACAGTGAGGACGCAAAGATCATCGCCAAAGGCGCGGCAATCTCTTCCATCGCTTCCTGTAATAACCTTGGGTATATCCCGTCTGGCCCCGGGGCTTATCGATCCTCATGTCTTTCAAAATTTCCAGCACATCCTCCTTCTTAACATCAACCTGTTCGAGTATATCAGCCTGTTTCACGCTGTCCTCACAAACGACAAGGTCACTCTCACTCGTGAATACTGACGCAAAGTATTCATTAAGGACCTCCCCTACCTCCTCCGACTCCAGGCACAAGTTCCCTCCACTATCCCTGATCGACCCTACCCTCACACTGGCCCCCCTCTTGTTCCTAACATAAGTGTAGAACGCCTTGGGGTTTTACTTAATCCTATCAGCAAAGACTTTATCATGTCCCCATCCAGCTCACCTAAGTCCATTCTTCAGTTCCTTCCTGGCTACCTTGTAACCATCTAGAGCTCTGTCTGACCCTTGCTTACTCAACCTTAAGTAAGCTTCCTTCTTCCTCTTGACTAGCTGTTCCACATCTCTTCTCATCCAAGGTTCCTTCACCCTACCATCCCTTCCTTGCCTCATCGGGACAAACCTATCCAGCAGTCGCAGAAAGTTCTCCCTAAACAACCTCCACATTTCTGTCGTGCATTTCCCTGAGAACATCCGTTCCCAATTTAAGCTCCCCAGTTCCTGCCTAATAGCATTGTAATTCCCCCTCCCCCAATTAAATATTTTCCCATCCCGTCTGCTTCTGTCCCTCTCCATGACTATCGTAAAGGTCTGGGAGTTGTGATCACTATCACCGAAATGCTCTCCCACCGAGAGGTCTGCCACCTGGCCTGGTTCGTTGCCAAGCACCAAATCCGACATAGCCTCCCCTCTAGTCGGCCTATCTACATATTGAGTCAGGAAACCTTCCTGGACACACCTGACAAAATCTGCTCCATCTAAACTATTTGCACTAAGGAGGTTCCAATCAATATTAGGAAAGTTGAAGCCACCCATGACAACAAGCCTGTTACTTCTGCACCTTTCCAAAATCTGCCTCCCAATCTGTTCCTCCGTGTCTCTGTTGCTATTGGGGGGCGAGGGGGGGGGGGGGGATTCTATAGCAAAATCCCAATAAAGTGACTGCTCCTTTACTGTTTGTGACTTCCACCCATACTGACTCAGTAGACAAACCCTCCTCGACGACCTCCCTTTCTGCAGCTGTGATACTATCCCTGATTAGCAATGCCACTCCCCCACCTCTTTTCCCTCCCTCCCTATTACTTTTGAAACATCTAAACCCCGGAACATCCAACAGCCATTCCTGCCCCTGTGATATCCACGTCTCCATAATGGCCACAACATCGTAGCTCCGTAGGAAATTTCCCGAACAATTAGTGATAGAAACTGTGAGTTGAGATTGTTTGTTATCAGATTGTGTTAATTGTACTGTTGGACTTCATTCCTCTGTGTGAATTTCTGTCCGGTTCTCATTTTGTTTTGTGGAAAGTTGTTATTCCTTATTAACTTAGTGAATAAATAAACAGAATAGAATCAGTTATTCACTGATGATAATTCATTATTTAAATACCGCACTTTAAAATCTCTGTAACTGTTTATTTAAATAAATAGCGAGGCTGATATCAGAAACAAATTTAAATGTACATTTAATTTCCTGTGAAAGCTAAATGCATTGATTAAATTATATCCAATGAGTTATTTCGTTTCTCTCCAACTCCATGCATGTCACCGCTTTTATTCTGTGCCCTCCACCGTGTCTCTGACTCTCTCTCCATATAACTCTATCTGTTCCTTGTTTCTCCGCAGCACAGTCCCTCTCTCTCTCTCTCCAAGTCTGTTCCTCTTTCCATCTTCATCGTTGGTCCCTTTGATTACCCACCTCTACCTGCTCTCTTTCCATCTCTGGCCCTCTACCTCTCTTTCCTTATCTGTACATCCAGCTCTGCAGCTCTCTCCTACTTTGCCCCATCAATTTCTATGTCTATATCTCTGCCCCTCTGTCTTTCTACTCTGATTTTCGTCTGTGTCTCTCCCCCTCTATCTATCTTTGTCTGTTCGTCTCGCTCTCTCCATCTTTCCAATTCTCTCTCTGTCTCTCCCCCTTTCCATATATTTTTCCATCTACCTCCATCTCCATATCTTCTTCTCTCTCTCTGTCCCTAAGACAGTCTGCATGTCTGTCACTTCGTCTCTCGCCCCTTTCTTTTTCCCCATCCTTGCCTGCTTGTCTCCCCTCTCCATGTCTGATCTAAGCTCCTTCTCCATGTCTTTCTCTGTTCGTTTCTCTCGAAAGATACATGGCTGTCTCGATCTCCATGGCTGTTTACTCTCTTTATCCATATCGTTCTCTCTCTCTGTCCATGTCTGTCCCCTGTTTCACTCTCTTAGCAGGGATATAGATGTGAGTAGGTAATATTAGAGGGTAAAACGCAGGTGCACAGGGAATTCGGAGGGGCAGATAGCACTAGATGGAATATAGTAAGTTATTAGATGGAGTCAGGGTACGAGGGCATGTATAAGGTCTTAATTCAGGTTAATGTACATATAGATGGATGTGTGGAATATGGGAAATATGGTTTGTGAGCTACATGCACAGACAGCCACGTGGAAACATGATGTTGTGATGATAATGGAAAAATGACTCAAAAAGGGTTGGACTGTGTTTAGATAATCCTGGATGAAAGCTGTTCAGGAATAATAGTGAAGGAAGGAAAATAATATTGATTGAGAATATCACCGTGCCGGAGTAAGGATGTCCTAGAGGGGTCAAGAACAGAATCTGTCTGATAGCAGCTAAGAAACATTGGAGGTACCATTACTTTTCAGCAGTTAGTCTAAAGGCCGTCGCTTAGTGAGAAAGATGCAAAGGAATACAGTGCAAGGAATTTAGAGAGAAATGCGAACATTTTCGTGTAGTTATATTTGGAACATTAAGTATCCAACTATAGACTGGGGGTGTAACAGTGTAAAGGGTATAGAGGGGCACGAGCTTCTAGAGGGCGCTCAGGTGACATGCCGAAGTCACTATGTTCCCAGTCCAACGAGGAAGGAGGTATTGCTGGATCCGGTTCTGGGGAATAAGGTGGGACAAGTGGATCAGGTGACAATAGCGGACCATTTAGAGGATACTGACCACAGTATCTATCATACGTTTTAGATTAGCTATTGAAAAGGACAAGGAAAAATCCAGAGTAAAGATAGCTAATTGGGCAGGAACAGCTCGAATTGGTTGAGAGCGGATCTGGACTAAGTAAATTGGAATGGAAGATTGGCAGGGAAATGTGTAACGGAACAACGGACTACCTTTCAAGAAGAGATAGTTTTGTTCAGGTCGGGGTTCATTTTCACGAGGGGAGATATATGGAAAACAGATCCAGAACTCCCTGGATCCAGAAAGAGATGGAGAATAAGTTCAAGCAGATGTTAGGAGGATCGTAGCACTGAGAACCAGGCTGAATATAGAAGGTTCAGATGGGGTGCAAAAAGCAAATAAGAGAAGTAAAGAGAGAGTATGAAACTGGCAGCTGACTGTACACTCAGCTAGATTTCTGCTGAACTTTACCTTTCCATGATTCCTTCCCGTTCAAAATGTTTGACTTCAAAACACTCGATCAATGAAGACCAAAGGACATTTCCCCATTATCCCACATCCAAACTTTCTTTACCTAGAGAGAATCACCAGCAAGATGATAATTTAGTTCAGTATAAACATTAGCTTATCGCAACCAATGAAAAGCTTGATTAGTAATTGGTCAATCTTAGCAATTAAATTAGTTGGAAAACCATAGAAAGGTTATGGCACTGAAAGCGGCCATTCCACACATCGTGTCTGTGCCAACTGAAAAGAAAACTAGCCGTCCATTCTAATCCTACCTTCCAGCGCCTGGTCTATCGCCATGCAGGTTTCAGCAATTCAGGTGCATGTGCAGGTACCTTTTAAATGAGTTGAGGGTTTCTGTCTCCATCACCGATCCGGGCAGCGAATTCCAAATGCTGATCACCCTCTGGGTGATTTTTTACCTCCTGTCCCGTCTAATCCTTCTACAAATCACCTTAAATCTGTGCCCCTGGTAATTTACCTTTCCGCTGGGTTAAACAGGTCCTCCTTTCTACTCTATCTAGTCTCTTGATAACCTCAATTAAGTCACCCCTCAGCCTCCTGTGTTCTGAGGAAAACAACACAAGCAGAAACAATCTTGCCACATAGCTGTAATTTTCACGCCCAGGCAACATTCCTGTATACGTCCTGTGTACTCTGTCTAGAAATATTATGTCCTTCCTGTAATATGGTCAGTAGAACTGTATGCAATACTCCAGCTGTGGCAGCACCAGAGTTTTAAGCAGTTCCAGCATTGCATCGCCATCGTCCAAAGGACTGTCACTGACCTCATCTCCTCTGGAGATCTTCCCCCTACAGCTTCCACCCTCATAGTGCTGCAACTCCGGACAGCCCGCTTCTACCTCCTTCCCAAAATCCACAAACAGGACTGTCCCGGCAGACCCATTGCGTCAGCCTGCTCCTGTCCCACTGAACTTATTTCTTCCTATCTCGACTCTATATTTTCTACGATGGTCCTGTCTCTTCCCACCTACATCCGTGACTCTTCTAACGCCCTACGTCCTTTTGACAATTTCCAGTTTCCTTGTTCCAACCGCCTCCTGTTCACTATGGACGTCCAATCGCTCTACACATCCATCCCCCACCAGGATGGTTTGAGGGCTCTCCGCTTCATCCGGGAACTGAGGCTCAACCAGTCCCCATCCACCACCACCCTCCTCCGCCTGGCAGAACTTGTTCTCACTTTGAACAACTTCACCTTCAACTCCATGCATTTCCTTCAATTAAAAGGAATCGCTATGGGTACCCGCATGGGTCCTAGTTATGCCTGTCTTTTTGTGGGATATGTCGCGCATTCCTTATTCCAATCCTACTCAGGACTACTCCCCCAACTCTTTGTCCGGTACATTGATAACCATATCGGTGCCGTTTCCTGCTCCCGCCCCGAACTGGAAAACGTTATCAATTTTGCTTCCAATTTTCACCCTTCTTTCACCTTTTCATGGTCCATCTCTGACACATCCCTTCCCTCCCTCGACTTCTCTGTCTCCATCTCTGGGGATAGGTTGTCTACTAATATCCATTATAAGCTCACCGACTCCCACAGCTACGTCGACTACACTTCTTCACACCCTACTTCCTGTAAGGACTCCATTCCACTCTCCCAGTTTCTCCATATTCGACGCTTCTGCTCTGATGATGCTCCGTTCCATGACGGAGCTTCTGGTATGACCTCCTTTTTCCTCAACCGAGTATTCCCCACCAATGTCATTGACAGGGCCCTCAACCGTGTCCGGCCCATTTCCCGTACCTCTGCCCTCAACTCTTCCCCTGCCTCCCAGAACCGTGACAGGGTTCCCCTTCTCCTCACTTTCCACCCCATCAGCCTCCATATCCAAAGGATCATCCTCCACCTTTTCCGCCACCTACAACGTGATGCCACTACCAGTCGCATCTTCCCCTCCCTTCCCCTGTCAGCATTCCGAAGGGATCGTTCACTCCGCGACACCCTGGCCCACTCCTCCATTACCCCAACCACATCGTTCCCGTCCCATGGTACCTTCCCCCGCAACCGCAGGAGGTGTAATACATGCCCATTTACCTCCTCTCTTCTCACTATCCCAGGCCCCAAACACTCCTTTCAGGTGAAGCAGCGATTTACTTGTACTTCTTTCAATGTAGTATGCTGTATTCGCTGCTCACAGTGTGGTCTCCTCTACATTGGGGAGACCAAGCGCAAGCTGGGTGACCACTTTGCGGAATACCTCCGCTTAGTCCGCAAGCAGGACCCTGAGCTTCCGGTTGCTTGCCATTTCAACACTCCCCCCTGCTCTCATGCTCACATTTCTGTCCAGGGACTGCTGCAGTGTTCCAGTGAACATCAACGCAAGCTCGAGGAACAGCATCTCAGCTGCCGATTAGGCACACGACAGCCTGCTGCACTGAACATTGAGTTCAATAATTTCATAGCATGACAGCCCCCCATTTTACTTTCATTTTTGGTAGTTTTTTCTTTTTTCTTTTTTACATTTTTAACAACCTTTGTTTTGGCATTGATTTCATTTCATCTTAGTTTGCTCAGTTTGCTTACCCATTGTTTTTTCATGTTTGCACTTGCTGCTGTTCAATATTCAGTCCGTTTGTCACCTTTTCTGTACTAATGCTTTGTCTTTCAACACACCATTGTTTTCCTTTGCTCCTTGACTTTTTTGGTCAGCTATGTGGCCTTGTCCAATCTACACCTTCTCCTTTGTTACCTCTTGCTCCACGCCCACCTCACTTGCTTACAACCTGTGACATTTTTTATAGACCGCAATTGTTGACAACGCGATCGGTAGGTGGCGCTGTTTTGGCACATGCGCAGATACAGCATGTGCCACGAAAACGTCACAGCCTGCGACTGTCGCAGCTGCCAGGACTAAAGATGGCGCTGCTCAAAAAATCACAGAGATGAAACCTAACAAACACGTGGCAGAATACAATGGCCGGAGTGAGAGTGGAGCGGGCCGGGGAGATCAGCGCGGGGGCCGGGGAGATCAGCGCGGGAGCCGGGGAGATCAGCGCGGGGTCTGGGGAGAGCAGCGCGGGGGCCGGGGAGATCAGCGCGGCGGCCGGGGAGAGCAGCGCGGGGGCCGGGGAGAGCAGCGCGGTGGCCGGGGAGATCAGCGCGGGGGCCGGGGGAGAGCAGCGCGGGGGCCGGCGAGATCAGCGCGGGGGCCGGGGATATCAGCGCGGGGGCCGGGGAGAGCAGCGGTAACGGTGCCGGGGAAGGGGGGGAGAAAGAGGGAGAGGGAGAGAAAGAGGGAGGGGAGGGGGGGTGAGAGAAAGAGGGAGGGGAGGGGGGGAGAGAAAGAGGGATGGGAGGGGGGAGAAAGAGGGAGAGGTAAGGAAGGGGGAGGGGGAGAAAGAGGGAGAGGGAGGGGTAAGGAAGGGGGGAGGGGGAGAGCTGGGGGAGAGGGAGGAAGGGGGGAGAGTGGGGGGGTAGCAGCGGAACGGAAGAGGAGTGCCTTTTTCTGTGCATGCGCCATAAGCACAACAGCAAAAGGCTTATTGGCCATTCCCTGGACCCGGTGACACCAAGGTCTTCGCACGCTCGCTCCCCGTGGCTCTCTACGGCCTCTCGCTTCCGGCCCTCTCCATTCAGCCGCTCCCTCCAGCTGCGGATGCCCAATCCAGTTGCTTTCTCCCCTACCCAGGTGCTTTCTCTACTTCTCCTCAGTACTTCAGGCATTGCAACTGTTTGGTCCCTGCATTTTGCATGCTCCCTCTCCCCACCCCTCCCCGCACTCCCCACCCCTCCCCCTCTTCACCCACCCCTCCCTCTACCCCCCCACCATAGTTGAATATCTGAAGTGCAGTTGCAAAGTCGGGGAAATAGCATGCAAAACAAAACCTCAACAATTCTGGGTTTAATTATTGAAAAGTTTTATTAAGTTCATTAAGTATCCAAGGAACTGCTGTGCATGGATACATGAGTGTTGTGTCCAGCATTCCCGTTAGACAGACAGGCCGAATCTCTGCTATGCACAGCTAAAGAGATTGTTCCTGGAGTGCCTTGTGGTGAATAAACGCTTGGCTCTCTATTCCACTGCTGTATTGTCCATGTGAAGAAGGCAAAGTCACAAGAGTCTGAGCTCAGTCTATTCTTGGTGAATGTTCCCCAAGCGCATCCCAATGTGCATTCCCAATTCATCCATAAATGCAATGTTCCTTTCCACATCGTGATGAGCTCCGCAGCATGATCTAGTTGCCTTCGTTGCTTGAATGCTGACCTTAAGTCTCAAGGATTGTTTTCTGGATGGCATGTTTTACATGAAAAGAAATAAAGCAAATCAGAGTCAGAGCTAGCCTCCCTCCATCCACTGAAATTACTGTTGCACACACCTTTTTAAGTTCTGCAGTGAAGGCACCAATTGATAACGTCGCCAATGAAGCACTTATTACCCACCTCAGATGCAGGAATCAGCACATCCTTGCGTCGCCTCCCGCACTGCCTCCTTTGCTTGAATGCCGTCCTTAAGTGTCAAGGATTGTTTTCTCAAGGGCACGTTTTACATGAAAGAAAATAAGGAAAGAACATCAGTGTGAATGAAATTACTGTTGAGCATGCTTTGTGTTCTGCGGTAAAGGCATGTACTGATAACACCGCCAATGAATCACTTAGTACCCACCTCAGCTGATGGAGTCAGGATGATGTAACTGCCCCTATCTCGTGATGGTTCAATGCTGCTCTCAGGGAAAACATGAATGCTGTGAGGGTGCTGGAAAAGAAGCACATTTCTTTTGGGCTATGAACATAAAGCTGGCCATTTAGCCCAGCAGTTCCCTGCCAGTGGTTATGTTACTCGTGCGTCTTTCCATCCATTCCCATTTAATCCTGCCTACTACTATCACCAGTTGTGTTCACAGCAAGAGCATTCACATTTCTGCTACCACTGGACACGGCATGCTTGTTTCGTTTAGTGCTCAGTCTCTTCTTGCTGAATGTTCCCCAAGTGCTTGACCCCTTTGGACCCCCTCTCTGCTTGACAGGCAGCAACTGGCAATTGCGGAGTCTCACAAGGCTCTGCATGGTTGTTTCAACGTCGGATGGGGAAACAGGTGGCTGTGTGTCCATGAGCACTGCCCTGATGGGTGTAGGAGCAGGTAACTGTGTGTCCATGTGCACTGCCCTGATGGGTGTAGGAGCAGGTGACTGTGTAACTGAGCAGCAAGGAGAGGGTACCGCAGGTAGGGGAAGTGGAGATTTGAACAGGCAGGCATATGTATGGTCCATCAGATCATTAGGCCAGGGGGTGAGACGCTCAGGATCCAGGGTTTGTGACACGTGACTGATGTCCAGCGCGCGGCCACCTCCTTCCGAAGGTGCTTCCGGGCAATTGTTGGGATGTGTAAATGGCTCCATCTCATCAGCCAGTCCTTGCTGCCAGTGGAGAGTCTGTTGCCGCAGCCAGTCCAGTCTCCTCATGAATGCTGCCGTTCCACTCTGCAGAACGGCCTGTTGTAGCTGGTACAATTGATCTGAAAGCAAGCCGTATTTTTCATTGTGGCTGAGGGGCCTTTGCTGTTCCTCTGTAATCACAATGGCAGCAGCCATGCCTGTCGTCGTTGGTGTCTGAGATGCACGCCAGCGACAATTGGGGGCGAGCCTGTCCAAAGGCAGACCCAGATGCCTCTGCACAACAACAGCATATTTGCAGGGCAACAAAGTCTGAATGGAGAAGATGCAGCTGCAGGTAGCCTGGCCATCATGTATCTGCAGTGTGTACTGTTTGGCGCCAGAAATCACAGTCACTGTGCCTTCATCCTGCTACATGCGGTGGCCCAGCCAATGGAAATGTTTTCAGAGAAACTCACAACAGGGTCTGGAGAACATGCGGTGGCCCAGACAATGGAAATGTTTTCAGAGCAACTCACAACAGGGGCTGGAGAACATGCGGTGGCCCAGACAATGGAAATGTTTTCAGAGCAACTTACAACAGGGGCTGGAGAACATACGGTGCCCCAGACAATGGAAATGTTTTCAGAGCAGCTCACAACAGGGGCTGGAGAACATGCGGTGGCCCAGACAATAGAAATGTTTTCAGAGCAACTTACAAAGGCAGAGCAACTTACCTTGGAACAATCTCCTGTGTCAAATAAAAATGAAGCAAGTCTCCAAAACGAATAAACAATTCAGATAAAATGCGAGAAAATGCCCGACGAAACCGCTCCTCCTTCCACTTTCAATAAGTCGCGCCGAAGTTTTGACGCATGCGCAGAGGCCAACCTGGCGCGTCGGCGAGGAAGACGAAACAACGCGATGACGTCTCTGCGCATGCGCACAACGTACATGACAAGAGGGACCGCAGCGCATGCGCAGAGATGAGCAGACTGTGTGCGCATGCGCGTACCGCGCGTCTGCGCATGCGCAAAGCGGTCCTGATCAGCCGGACCGCAGCGCATGCGCAGGGGGCATGAGGCCATCTGCGCATGTGCGCAATGCGGCGCACCCTTTGACGTGACCGATGAAGTAGCGTTGTCATGAATTACTTTGTTTTTTATATTTGCCAGTTCCGAAGAAGGGTCACTGACCCGAAACGTTAACTTTGCTTCTCTTTCCACAGATACTGCCAGACCTGCTGAATGGTTCCAGCATTTCCTGTTTTTATTCCAGCATTACATCCTTGCTTTAGCATTCTATACATCAGCAACTGAAGGAAAGCATCCGAAATGCCTCATTCACTATTTTATCTACCTGTCCTGCCTCCTTCAGGGACCTGGGGACATGCAGTCCAAGGTATCTCACTTACTCAAACCCTCTCAATATTGTTACGACCAAGGCGGGTGTAAGACCCTGTTAATTCAGTTCCACCCGTCCCCAGTCCGTAGTATAACTAACAATGTTTCCTACCTACTGATGAACAGCCAAATTAAGAACTGTATTTGTCCCCAGAATACAGCACACCAAACCAGTTTTTTTTTGAAACAACAGCAACATTATCTATTTATTGGATATATATATATATATATATATATATATATATATATATACACACACACACACACACGCATATTATATATTTATATAGATATATATGCAGGGAGAGAGAGAGAGAGATGATAACTCAATTTTTCCTTTATTCCCATGCACATATATTCAAAAATACCAGTTAACTGTGGAAAATATGTTTTGCTTTCCAGCTGTTTCTTGGATGCTGGGATTCTGTAGAGGTGGGAGGCAACAGGAATCTTCTACCTTTAAAATACAGGATTTCTTTTCAAGAGATGTAGGGTTCCTTTTCATAGAGAGGTGCTTTTCTCTGGGTCTTCCTATCTTTCTCCAGGAAGATCAAAGCAAAGATTTCAAATCCTCTTGCTTGTCCAATTCACAGGCTTTTTAAAGGGTCCAAAGAGAAAATTAAACTCTCCGTGAACTTGGTCACATGTCCGGGCAAGGGGTCCCCCCCCCACCCCACCCCCCGTCGCTCAAAAACGTTTTTCTGAGAAATGTCTGAGAAATCTGCGGTTTCCTTGAAATTTCTGGCTTTCCTGCCCTTGTACAAGCTCAACTTTCCTTTTAAAGCAGCCATAATGTTCAGCTGTTATTATGAACTTCCTTTCAAAACATTGCAAAAATCTCCACTACTTGCAGGTCTCCTAACTCTCCAATGAATATCTTGGTTTTTTTCCATTTTTATTTAATGACACTGACTTCTTAGATTTTTGCACAAAAATGCAATATTTGTAACATCTCTGCCTTGGCGAAATGAAACGCCATTGTTGAACGCATTTCAATACAATATAAAAACAGAAGTTGAAAATATTTTGAACATATCTTTGTATTCATGCCCATCATTCACTCTGCTGGTAGTTAACAGGTCTGCTTTGTTCCATTGATACCCGTGAAACACAACACACTTAAATTCGAGGCAAAGCATCTGCGATAACAATTTTTTTCTGGTATGTGTAGAATCTTCAGGCGAAAAAGCTGTAACAATAAACTCCATTTGAATATTCTGACATTTTACATTTCACAAAGGTTAATGGATTTTGGTCAGTGTATATCAGTGTTGCTTTGTAGTCGTGGCGGACTTATATTTCAAAATTTTCAAGAGTAAGCAATAGGCCTAAGGTTTCTTTTTCCACAGTGGAATGTTTTATTTGGTGGTGATTCAGGTTTTATTTTTGAAACGTACCCTATTGGTTTCTCTATGCCCGAGTTGTAATTTTGTAATAGGACTGCAACAGCCCCCAGCTCACTAGCATCACTCCCTACCTTAAAAGTTTTAGCAAAATTTGGAGCAGGCAACACTGCTTCATTAGTCAAATCTACCTTTAGCTTTTCAAAGGATGCCTGGCATTCACCTGACCAGACTACCTTGGTTTTCTTTCTCAATAGCAAATTGGTTGGTGAAGCAGCGACAGCACTAACAGTTGGTCCAAACATTTTGTAGAAACCAGACATCCCCAAAAACCTCATGATTTCACGCTTAGTCTTAGGGCTGGGGAACTCCACTAAGGCTTGTACTTTTGCAGTTCTTTGCAACACTTGTCCTTGCCGCACAATATGCCCGAGGTAGGTCACCCTTGCTTCTGCAAATTTGCGTCTTTTTTGTCAGAGTTATCAATAAATCAGTTGCTTGCAAGTTTTAAACAGAGTTTATGTTTTTTTAAATGTTCTTTCCAAGTGTCACTGTACATTAGCACATCATAAAGATACACGACACAGTTGAGAATACTGGCTACCACGTGATTCATTAGTCTCAGAAAAATTTCTGAGGCATTTTTCATCCCGAATGACATCACTGGACACTGATAATGACTGTCTGGTGAGACAAAAGCTGATATTTCTTTAACTCGAGGTGTCAAAGGAAATTGCCAGAATCCCTTTAACAAATCTATCTTTCTAAGAAACATGATACTGCCCACTATGTCAATACAGTTTCCAACCAAGGAATTGGGTCTGTGTCCGTCTTCATTACTGCATTGATTTTTTCTGTAGGCCATGCAAAGTCAGGTTGATCCATCAGGTTTAGGTAATAATCGTATTGGTGAACTCCAGCTTCTTTGATTATGTTTAGTTAGGTTGTTTTCCAGCATGTATTGAATTTCTGCTTTTACTTGGGCCTGTTTATCTGGACTTAAGCAATAAGCATGTTATTTTATAGGAACTCTGCTTTCATGTTTTTGGCAGTGGGTGAGAGGGTGTTCAGAACTCTGCTTCCATGTTGTTGGCAGTGGGTGAGAGGCGTTTCAGAACCCTGCTTCCATGTTGTTGGCAGTGTGTGAGAGGGGGTTCGGAACTCTGCTTCCATGTTGTTGGCAGTGGGTGAGAGGGGGTTCGGAACTCTGCTTCCGTGTTGTTGGCAGTGGGTGAGAGGGGGTTCGGAACTCTGCTTCCATGTTGTTGGCAGTGTGTGAGAGGGGGTTCGGAACTCTGCTTCCATGTTGTTGGCAGTGGGTGAGAGGGGGTTCGGAACTCTGCTTCCATGTTGTTGGCAGTGGGTGAGAGGGG